>NC_136064.1:99912748-100512748 GCF_964261635.1 Lissotriton helveticus | reverse complement strand
GAAGCCCACTCTGGAGAACACTCCAACTAGGGCCCTTGCCACTACAGGTGCTGTAGTGGTCCTAAGTGGAATAGCTTCAGGATACCTGGTGGCATGGTCCACCACCACCAGTATAAACTTGTGCCCTGATGCTGTCTGGGGTTCCATTGGACCAACAATGTCAATCCCCACTCTTTCAAAGGGTACCTCCACCACAGGTAGTGGTATGAGGGGGGCCTTTGTTGTGCCACCTGACTTACCACTGGCTTGGCAAGTGACACAGGAGTGACAAAACTCCTTGGTATTCTCACTCATGTGAGGCCAGTGAAAGTGTGAGACAAGCCTGTCCCAAGTCTTTGTCTGGCCTAAGTGACCTGCAAGGGGAATCTCATGGGCCAAGGTGAGAAGGAAACCCCTCTGAGACAAGGGGATGACCAGCCTCCTGGTTGCACCAGGCTTGGGGTCTCTTGACTCAGAGTATAGGAGTCCATCTTCCCAGTATACCCTATGGGCACCTGTGGCATTCCCTGCAGCCTCAGCAGCAGCCTGCTGTCTGAGGGGTTCAAGGGAAGGGCAGTCTAACTGTGCCTTCCCCAGGTCTTCTCTGGAGGGTCCCCCTGAGCCCAGAAACTCAACTTGATCAAGTTCAAGCTCTTTAGGCTCAGTTTCCCTCAGCTCTCTCAGATCAGCCTCCTCAGAGACTTGATCCTCAACCTGGGGCAAGGGGGAAGGCAAAGCCTTAACCCTACTGCTCTTCTTCTTGGAAGGTGTCTGGTCCATTCTTCCAGGATCCAGCACCTGTTCAGTGGGGCATCTTCTGGCCTGTGACCTAGTCACAGCAAGCACATGTGCTGGCAAGCCTAACATTTCCATGTGAGTCCTCTGCTCCACTTCTGACCATAGTGATGACTCCAAATCATTGCCCAACAAACAATCCACTGGGAGGTCTGAACTAACCACAACTTTCTTTTGGCCACTTACCCCTCCCCAGGAGAAAGCAACAATCGCCATACTATGACTGGTAGTGACGTTGCTGGCATTGGTCACCAGTAAATCTGTACCTGGCATGATCTGTCCAGGGTCCACAAAGTTAGGTGTCACCATGGTGACACTGGCACAAGTGTCCCTATAGGCCTGAGCCATTTTGCCATTTATCAAAGGTGTCTGCCTGTATTTGCCCAAAGTATTGGGACTTACATCAGGGGACATATCCATATCCCCTGTACAGACAAGGACAGCCTGAGTGAGTGTGCCAACTAAGTTGTCAGACTCCTCAGTTCCCAAGGTTAACCCAACTAGTCCCTTGGGAGGTGCACTACCACTACTGACTGTACTAGGGGGTGCAGTTGCCTTAGGGGCTGTAGTGGTAGGAGTTTGCCCTCCTCTTTTGGTGCACTCACTAAACCAGTGAGACTTACTTTTACAGTACTGGCACCACCTTTTTGACTGGCCTTCTTGAGTCTTCTTTTTCTGCTGTGAAGCCTGACCCCCACCCTCTTTGGTTTGTTGGGGACCTGTTGAAGACTTCTGGTCATTTTGTTCACTCTTGGTATTACCCTTCTGGTCTGTTTTCTTCTGACCACCCTGGTTCTGGTTCTGGTTCTGCTTGATCCTTGTTCTGACCCATTTGTCTGCCTTCTTTCCCAATTCTTGGGGAGAGGTCAGATCTGAATCAACAAGGTGCTGGTGCAACAACTGGTTCTGACAATTATTTAAAATCTGTTCTCTCATCATAAGATTATACAACCCTGTGTAATCAGTAACCTTGCTACCCAGCAACCAGCCCTCCAAAGCCTTAGTGGCACAATCCACAAAGTCAGACCAGTCCTGAGACTGAGTTTTCTGGGTGTCTCTGAACAGCAACCTGTACTGCTCAGTGGTTAAACCAAACCCATCAACCAGTGTATTTTTCAGGACCTGGTAATTGTTAGCATCCTCCACTCTTGTAGTGAGGAGCTTATCTCTACCTTTGCCATCAAAGGAGAGTCACAGTATAGCTGCCCACTGACTCTGGGGAATGCCCTGCACAGTGCAGGCCCTCTCCAAAGCAGCCATCCATTTCTGGATGTCATCCCCTTGTTTAAAGGGGGGCACTATCTTTGTCAGGTGTTTAGTATCTAAACCCTTCTCTCTATCTCTTAGGAGATTGCTGCCACCAGTGGGTACTACCCCACTCATCTGCTGCTCTCTAGCAAAGGCAAGCTTTTCTTTGGCCAGGGCAAGTTCTTCCCTTTCAATCCTCAGATTAGCCTGTCTCATCCTTGCTTCATGCTCTATTCTCTGAGGGGAAGTCAATCTCCCCTGGGGAGAAATCCTTCTCCTCTGAGAAGAGGCATTAGAGTGCAGAGATCTATTGGAGTCCCTAGAAAGAGATCTATCTCTCCTAACTCCAAGGTTAGGCCTCATTAGGGTCAGTATTGGGGGTCCCCCAGATCCTTCCCTAAGTAGGTCTAAGTTGGCCCTAGTAAGTCTGCTGACTAACTCAGACCTCTTGTCTGCCTGATCCCCAGAGAGGTCATCTTGATCCCCCTCCTCAACTCTGTCTTCAGTGTTGTGGAGGTCTGAATCTCCAATGGTACCCTCTAAGGCTGGCATATTCCTATCTAACTGAGAAATCTTTCTCGCATCATATGTCTCTAAGAGACCTATTAGAAAGGGAATGGTGGGGTTAGACCCCTGTTTCAGTTTCCTGGAGGTACACACTTGTCTCATCTCCTGGAAACTGAGAGCTGCATATCTTGACTTGACCTGTGGAGGGTCAAGATCCACAAGGGGAGTCTCAGTAGACTCTCCATGGGTAGACATGCTTTTCTAGTGAGGTGTAAGTGGTGCACTTACCTACACTATATGTTCACCTACTGATCCCTTGCTAGAGTTGTAGTTTAGGGTGTGCTAGGCCCTAGGAGCTACAACAGCTGGTTCAGTAGAACTCAGAGTATTCTAAGCTAAGTTATATGTACCTTAGTACTTATGTGATCTTTCAAATGATATTCTTAGGATATGTGTGGTAAAACAACAGCAAGCTCAAATCCCAACCGCTGCTCACCAATGTGAGAAGTTGGCCTGATATGCAGTGCTCACTATTCTAGTGATCACTATGTATCAGTCCAAACAACCCTTATTGATGATTGGTTGTAAGTCAACCTTATAGACCAGCTATCCTAGTAGCATGGATACGAGCAGTCTAAGGCTAAGACTCTAGAGGGCGTGTTAAGCCAGCTGTTTTACCATCACATTACCTCTTGAACACCAAGTGAAAGGACACCACACAAGTTGTTATCAAAAATAAAGTGTATTTATTTATAACAGGACTACCCTGGCTCTTTATGAGACAGGGAGCTAAGCACACAACAAAACTCTTAAAGAATCACTGAAAGTCGCACAATTTACACAACTGCCCGAGGGGCACGAAAAACCATATACACAAGAAGTGGAATGCGAAGTTACTAGCAGGTAAGTAATACTTTTCTAGACTGTAGAAACGCTAGGCCTACAATGCTGAACCCTTAGATTAGAAGCAGGAGGCCTAGGGACGCCGTGTGCAGAGTGGGAACTCTCACGCGTGATGCGGGAACAAGTCTATGGATACTAGCACTTTGCAAAGTTACTGTTCTCGGGCGAACCCGACTAGGTGGGTCGAAAACAAGGGAGGATCCGAACACTTAGGGTGTTGGACTATGCTGGAGCACCGGAGTACTCAGTTTACCTAGCCCAGGGGCTGCGGCTGCATAGGGTTCAAGTTGCGTCGGAAACCCTCGTTGAAGATCCAGGAGCCTGAAGAAAGAAGTTGCTGGCAGGCGGCCAGTGAAGGAGTTCGTGGTGATCCAAGCCTGGATCAGGGAAGAAGAAACCTGTAAGCAGAGGGGACCAAGTTCTGAATCACTAGCCAGTGATTTAGGTGGGCACCAGGATGGCACCGGACGAAGTCACCTCAGCCAGGTGAGTGGGCGCTGCTGGGCTCTGCAGTCTCTCGGACCAGGAGGCGTTGTCGGCGACCAGGATGGAGGTGCGAGCTGTCCCACGAAGGTACTTGCTGTCGACGTCACTGGACCCAGGATTGGGGCAACAAGTCTTGGCAAATGCAAGGCCCACGCGGTGGACCTAAAATGGCGTCTTGAGTGGACCAGGAGGGTCCAGGGTACTTCTCTGAAGGAGGGAAGCAAGGGCCAGTCTGGAGCAACCAGACCAGTGGTGTTTGTTGTTAGAGTTCATCGTCAGAGGGTCACTAGCCAACGGGCAAGTGACCTGGACAACGCGGTGAGCAGCAAAAAGCAGAAGGGCCCCACGCAGATCTCGTGGATGCAGGGGGGCTGAACTTCGGTGCTGGAGCTGCTCAGGGTCGGGGCTTCTCTTACCCCAAAGTACTCAGTCGAGGGTCACTTGGTGGTCGTGCTGGACAAGCATCGTGCAGTTCTGAAGATGGCCGGTCCCTCGAGGTCTCGTCGCACCCACGGATCACAGCTGGGCTGATGATGTAGGTTGAGGTCAGAGGTGCCAGGGAAGCCGGTTCCCGTCGTGCTGGAGCAGTCTTGATCCGGAGGAGAGACTGGCAACAAACCGCGATGCTTGGTTGGTGCCTGCTGCTGCAGGGTGACTACTCCTTAGTCACAAGGGAGAAATCTTGGGAAGAGTCTTGAGTTCTTCGTGTAGAATGTCGGTTCAGGATTCAAAGATTGATCTAATTTGGAAGGGGGCCAGTTCCTACCTTTATCCTGCAAAAAGGGGCTGGCACGCGACTAAGTCCTGCCCTATGGGTGGGACTAGGAGGGGGGTGGTCTGATTTAGTTAGTCAGCCCAGGGGTGGCATAATACATGCTGCAGCCCCTGGGACACTTCTGGGTGCACCTCAGCCCTGGGTACAGGGACTTGGAGAGGGCCCAGTGCCAATTCAGTACCTGGGTACAATTTGGAGTAGAGAGAACAGCTAGGCTGTGGGTCTGATTAGCAGGCCCACAGCCAGGGAAAGTCGTAAACCAGTGAAGCAAAAAGCAAAAATCTGGGTGATCATAGGATTGCAGACCCTACTCTCCTACACACATCACACAACTTAATTACAATACAAACTTTTTCCTTGTAAAACTCTTATCTGTGCATTTGATTAACAAAAAATCTCATGGACATAGTCACTCTAGATAACATCATTTAATCTGTTATTATCACAGAAAACTCTTTCGGTAGTGGAGCAGCTGGTGTAGTCGTAAAGAAGTGTTGTGAAACTGTTGAGAGGTTCTTGTTTCGCATCGGGTTCAAAGTAATGCACTCTGCAGCGATTCCAATTGAATGAGCACCAACAGGATTGAGATATAGCCCCCGAAGAAGGGCCAGAAGGGCCCAATATGCATTGGGCAGAAACCATTTACACAACGCAAGTGGGTGAACCATCGCCATCACATCGCAAGTGGGTGAACATTTACACTGAAACAAAGCTATGATGGAATCTAAAACAATTTTTGATTCAGGGGCGCGGTAGATGTTCTCTGGCTACTGAAATGCCCAGATTAGTTCCTATACTGTACCATTGTTTCTGGACCTCTACATAAACCAGAGGTCTGTAGTTTTGCCTTGACTGGCCCCAGTATTTGTATAAGGCAGGGTACAGCTGATGCTTCAGACCACAACCAGACCGTGGCTCCAAATCAAATGAAAAGTATAGGAATTGGCATTGTAAAATTAGTGTTGGGGGAGCGCTGCAAGGGCAAAATTTTATTTTACCTGAAGAGTTGATAATCCTGCCACCGTGGCTGGCTGTTTTGTGCTTCTGCAATGGATGGCAACTTCAGGCTGGTTGCAACCATCAAGTATTACTTGATGTTGTCGAGTCTGCTGGCATCTAGCTGGTTTTATATTAGTCTTAAAAGAGAAACCACAACGTGATACTTGTGAATGTGGGAGGATGACCCTTCCTGTCATTAAAGTGAGCCAGGGGACAATTGTTCAACTCCTCTACTCGTTGTCAGTAACCAGAGCACCTGGGCGCAAGTGCACGTGTCGCAGACGCCAACTGGGTGATAGTGAGGCAGCTGAGTGACGCCAATGTAAACTACACTGATCTCAAGGTCACAGTTGAAGCCCACCACAGAGCAGAATAAAAAGGCTCCCTACCACTGAAGTGCCACCATGCATGTATAATCAAGCCAATGAGGGGGACACTGTGTGGTGTGTAGATTAACCAGGATACTCCGGGAGCACTGCACTGACAAATGAGCTGTAGAAGCTTCTGGAGCTGGCCCGGCGTGAGTGTGATCCGGGCCCTGCGCCACGGCGGACCCAGGCCCAAAACACCTCGCTGCACACTCTTCTTTCCAGCAGGGTCACAGGGCCTCCTCCGGGACCTGGTAGTTCCGCGCAAGGGTTCCTTAGGGGCTCTCCACTGGTCGCGACCAGCACCAGGGCCACCGCCACTCCGGAGGGGTGTGCTTGTGCTGGTATGTGTTATTTCGGGGAAAAATGCAATGTTAAAGCATGCTGGGTGTTTGTGTGCGTTGTGATTGTGTTTTGTATGCATTTCAATGATGGAGCGAAGTAATGGGTTGCGTTGTGACAGCGTGCGTTGTGAATGTGTGTGCGATGTAAAGACGGCGATGTGAATGTTTGTGATGAAAACGTTTGCGATGTAGCATCATACATCCATCTACAAGCCCCATGCGCCGCCGGTGCATCGCGTTGCGTGACGCACTGGTGGCGCAGCCTGCTAAAGGATATTTGCAAGCACAGGTAAAGTCACCCTGCGTGACTTAACCTGTGCTTGTAAATATTGCCCCTGTTCACGCAACACTTTGCGTGTTAGGGGCGGGACATGGGTGTTGCTGTGGGTGTTCCCACGCAACACCTATGTCCACTGATGCATTTCCAGATTTACGAGAAATCGTAAACCTGGAAATGCGTCAGTTTGCTGCGCCACCATAGGGGTGGCGTAGCCAAGAGAATAGAGGAGACATTTTTTCATTTCTCCTCGTCTTTTCCTCTTTCAATGCGTGCTGCATTGTACAGTAAAACATTGAAAGAGGAAAATGCCTGCAGTGATTGCTTTTGTGCAGGAAGGGGCAAAAGCAATCTCCCCATGTCGCAGGCATCCTTGCAACAAGGGTGCCTGCGCCGCGCATGGCAGCTGTTTCTGCGCCAGTCCAGGGGAGAGCACAGGAATGCGACATATCATTGTAGATATGTCGCATTCCTGTGCTCTGAAAGTTCTGCAGCGTGGGGCAGCCAAAGTGCTTGCGGTGCCGCGCTGAAGCACTTTCTTGTAGATCAGCCCCTTTGTGTTTCTTTTATTTTCATGTAATTTACATAAAAAAAGGAATAATGAAAAATTGGGTTGGTAAAATAATAGTGGAGATGACAACATTGGGTTGGTAGGAGGTAAGGAGGGGTGACCCCACATCCATTCTTACCACCCTGAGAGGAGTGCAACAAACCCTCCAAGATACACCCAAGTTATAACCCCTCAAGCCACTCTCCATTACTTGTTTTACACATCTGAAAAGGTTGCTCTACTCCCCGGCATCATGTTTGTCCATATCTGAAATACTGAAGTCCTGTGTTCCTGGGTACATCTAAGGAGGTCTGGTGTCCACTTTTGCTTTTAATAGAAGTATCAAGGGAGAGGCACATCTAAAAGGGGCTAGACAAACAAAAGAAGGTAATAGGTGGGGGAGATGACAGAGCAGCAGAGGTGAGATCTGAACATAAGGGGCAAAACAACTACATAGAACAAGACGCTTAAGGAAAGGGAGATGGGGAAGGGGTGATGTGCATGTAATGGCAGAATCAACGAGAGAAGAGAAGTGTCTTGGTTAGTTTAAAGGAATAGCATGCAAAAAAGAAATGTAACAGGCTTGGGGAGAGTGGCAGGATAGAAGGGGAGAGAATGTTGTAAATAAAACAAGAGCAGTGGTGTAACCCAAAATGATGGGGTCCCTCTTCGCATAATGTGATAATGGGCCCCTGAGTGTACCACATCTCACAGATATTCATTGGCCCTGGGCTGAATGGGAGCCCCGTGATGGGTTGGGGGCCTCCTGAAGTGTTGTGGGACCATCTGTGCTGCAGGGGCCTGTATTGCGTCGTGGCACAAGAGGTGAAGCAAGGTAAGAGGCCGGGGAGAAGAGTGGTAAATAGCAGTGCATGTCGGGCAGAGGTGGAAGCTTGAGGGACAGAAACAGTGAATTGAGGGTAGAGGTGAGAGGAAATAAAACATGAAGAGTTGAGCATGGAAGGGAGAGGTGGACATAAAGGGGGCAGAACCAGTGAACAAAGTTGAGGCTGGAGAGAAAGATGAAAGGTGAAAGGAAGTGCTTGGATAGGAGAGGTAGATATAAGAGAAGCAGAGCCATCAGCAGAACTTAAGTGTCATGGAGAGGGTATGGTGAGTGTTGGATGTAAGAGGGCAGGACAACCAAGAGCAGGTAAGAGGCAGGGGGATAGGTAGAATATAGAGAGGTAGAACCAGTGAGAGAACATTAGAGGCTGTGACGAGATGAGAGGTGAAAGGTTCAGTAGGTAGGTAAGAGGTGAGTGTAATAGAGGCAGAATTACTGAGAAAGGAAAGAGACAGTTGTAGAGATAAAGTGAAGTGTTGAGCATGGAAGGGAGACACGGATATAAGAGAGGCAGAAACAGTGAGACAAGGTAAGAGGCAGGGAGGTATAAGAGAAGAGGTGGGTGTAAAGGGGGTAGACCAGCAAAAAAACACTAGGAGGCTGGAGGAAGAAACGAGAAGTGAATGGCAGTACATGCATGGGACATGTAAATGTAAGAGAGGCGGAACAATCAAGAAACCTTAGACAGAGAAGAGAGAGGAAATGGTGAGAGGTGGATGCAGAAGGCCCGAATCAGTGAGAAAGGTAAGAGGCAGGGGGAGAGACGAGGCATACATCATGGAGGAGAAAGGTGGATATAAGAGGGACATAATGAGAAAGAGAAGCAACAAAGTTGGGATAGCAGAGAGTTTGATGTTAATGGGCACAATCCACAAAATAAGGTTTGAGGAAGAAACGAGAATAAGAGTAAGGATGAATGGAAATAGGTGGTGTAAGTGGCACAATCAGTGAGAAACTAATAGAGTGTTCAGGAGGACAAAAATGTAGAGAAGATGTAAATGGGGCAGAGCCAGTAAAAAAAGTTATACGGCTGGGGGAGAGATGAGCAGTGAAGGTAGTGCATGGATAGGAGTCATGGCTTTAAGAGAGACATAACCAGCAAGAGCACATAGGCAGAGTGGCAAGAGAGAGAAGTGGATGGAGGAGAGAAGAACCACCAAGAGATATTAAGAGGTTGGATGAAGAGGGAAAGACGAGGAGAAGGTGGATGTAAGATGTGCAGAAACAGCAAGAGAATGTTAAAGGTTTGGTGAGAGAGTAGAGATGAAGATTAGATCAGGGAGGTAGAGTTTGATGTGAGAAGGGCAGAATCAGCAAGAGGAGAGGGAAGGCGGAAGGGGAGAGGTGTATGTAATGGGGCAAGAACAGCAAGAGAAGATAAAAGGAAAGGGGAGAAGGAAAAGGCATAGCTGTATTTAGGATGGCATAAGCAACAGAGAATATAAAGACTGGGTGGAGAGTTGAGAGGTGAAGAGTAGGGCAGGGAAGAGAGATGTGAATGTAAGAGGGGCAGAATCAGCAAGCAATTATGAGAAGAAAGGTGGGAAGATGAGAGATAAAGAGTAGAGCATGGAGGTATTAGGGCCAAGAGCAATTTAAGAGTGGCAGAACTAGAGAGAGAAAAAATTTGATCCTTATCAACTGTTTTCATTATATTAATTTATGAAATGTGTACTGCAGCTTTATGTTCATGAATGTGGTCTTTTTATAAACCATACTCCTTATGTTTTGTAAGGATTTAAGCAATGGACATTGACGCTCTTGCTTTTTGGAGTTGGTTTACACCTTTTAAATACAAAATGTTGCTTAAATTAGCAGTCACATTTCAGCATGTTTTGCTTATTTTTGGTATCCTCAAAGTGTCGGTATGATTAATCGTTAATTTAATTGGGGAAGATGCCTATTTTTGTTAAAGTACATCTCGGGCTCTGTGAAATATAGGTACATAGAGGAATGCTATGCTATGTATTAGGGGTCACGGTTTCAGTTGGTTAGGCAAAACTTGAGAGGAGGTACATTGTGTGTTTGTGATACTTGTGCTTAATCATGTCGGAGGATGGTGATGAAGTAAAATTTTTCCCCCCCCCCCCCCGGAAATATTTTTGCGGATGCCCATGCTCACCCGTGAGGGTCTCAAGGCGCTGGAGGGGGCGGGGTGCTGCTACTGCTCAACAGCCAGGTCTTGACGAGTCTCCTGAAGGCCAGTAGGTCCTTGGTCTGTCACAGGCCGATGGGGAGGGTGTTCCAGGTTTTTGAGGCGAGGTGGGAGAATGATCTGCCACCAGCGATTGCTCGTCGGATGCAGGGGACGGTGGCGAGGGTGAGGTCAGCGGAGTGGAGTTGGTGGTTCAGGGTGTAGAAGGTGAGTCGTTCGTTCAAGTACGCTAGTCCGGTGTTGTGGAGTGCTTTGTGAGCATGGGTGAGGAGCTTGAAGGTGAGCCAGTTCAGGTCTTTCAGGTGGGCAGTGATGTGGCTGTGGCAGGGGATGTCCAGGATGAGGCGTGCAGAGGCGTTCTGTATGCGTTGTAGTCGTTTCTGGAGTTTGGCTGGGGTTCCTGCATAGAGAGCGTTGCCGTAGTCCAGCCTGCTGCTGACGAGGGCCTGGGTGACCGTCCTTCTGGTTCTGGTGGGGATCCATCTGTAGATTTTGCGGAGCATGCGGAGGGTGTTGAAGCAGGAGGAGGAGACGGATTTTACTTGTTGGGTCATAGACAACGCTGAGTTCAAGATGATCCCCAGGTTGCGTGCGTGGTCAGTGGGTGTTGGAGCAGCTCCCAGTGTGGCCGGCCACCATGAGTCGTCCCAGGCGGAGGGGGTGGATCCAATGATGAGGACCTCCGTCTTGTCCGAGTTCAGTTTTAAGCGGCTGTTCATCATCCATTCAGCAACGGCCTTCATTCCTTCGTGGAGGTTGGATTTGGTGGTGGTGGGGGCCTTGGTGAGGGAGAGAATCAGCTGTGCGTCGTCGGCGTATGAAACGACGTTGAGGTCGTGCGATCGAACGATGTTGGCGAGAGGTGCCATGTAGACATTGAAGAGTGTTGGGCTGAGGGATGATCCTTGGGGTACGCCGCAGATGATCTTGATGTCTTTAGAATGGAATGGGGGGAGATGGACACTCTGGGTTCTGCCGGTGAGGAAGGAGGTGGTCCAGAACAGGGCATTGTCGCGGATCCCTGCATCGTGGAAGTGAGTTCGGAGGGTGTGGTGGCAGACGGTATCGAAGGCGGCTGAGAGGTCCAGGAGGATGAGGGCCGCGGTTTCTCCATTGTCCAGCATAGCGCTGATGTCATCAGTGGTGGAGATGAGGGCAGTTTCGGTGCTGTGGTTGCTGCAGAATCCAGATTAGGACGGGTCCAGGATGCTGTTCTGTTCGAGGAAGGAGGTCAGTTGCCTGTTGACAATCTTCTCGATGACTTTTGCTGGGAACGGGAGGAGGGAGATGGGCCGAAAGTTCTTGAGGTCCTTGGGTCTGCCTTGGGTTTCTTGAGTAGGGCATTGATCTCGGCATGCTTCCAGCTCTCCGGGAAGGTGGCGGTCTCGAAGGAGCTGTTGATGATCTTGTGGAGATGGGGTGCGATGATGGAGCTTGCTTTGTTGAAGATGTGGTGCGGGCATGGGTCAGATGGTGAGCCGGAGTGGATGGTGTTCATGGTTTTGATGGTGTCGTCATCATTGACGTGGGTCCAGGAAAGCAGGGGGTCGATGTGGCTGGGGGGTGGTGAATCTGGGGTGTCGGAGTCTGTCGGGAGGGCCTGGTTGCTGAAGCTGTCGTGGATGTCTCCGATCTTGCAGTGGAAGAAGGCGGCAAGGGAGTCGCAGAGGTCTTGTGATGGTGGGATGTCGTTGGAGTTGGAGCTGGGGGTGGAGAGTTCCTTCACGATGTTGAAGAGCTGTTTGCTGTTGTGTACGTTGTTGTCGATGCGTTCTTTGAAGGAGGTCCTTTTGGTGGTTCGGATGAGTTGGTGGTGTCTGCAGATGGCACTCTTGTAGGCTGTGATGCTCTCCGGTGTCTGGTCATGGTGTCACTTCTTCTCGAGCCTGCGGCAGTCCTGCTTGGATGAATTGAGGTCGGAGGTGAACCAGATGGCTTTTCTGTCGGTGCGTCTGTTCGAGGGTTTCTTGATCAGGGCGAGAGTGTTGGCGCAGTCATCGATCGATCGCCTGAGGTTGCAGGCGGCGGAGTTGTGGTATATAAATAAATAATACCGGATCTATTTTTGACTGGACATAGTAATAACAGATAGCTCAATAAAATAAGAGTCAAGATTCGAGGTAGTAGGAGTTTGCAGGTTTTAATACAGCATAAAGGACAGGAACAGGACAACCTGCATGGGGACAGAATGGCAGCTGCCGGGGGCAGGATCTGGAATGAGCAGGGCTGGCAGGCTAACATTTAATAACAGTGCACAAGCATATATACTAAAACAATTGCATTACAATACATATGATAGGCGGAGCAGTGGGTGTGGTCAATAGCAGTCGCGAAAGATAAGGGTGAAAGTGGGTGTAACAGGAGGCGTATACATAGACATGTGATGTAAACGTAACAGAATATGTCATAAATGGGGCGGAAACATGGAGGGGGCTACCTAAGGAGCCGGGACCTCTAACCTAGTGGTGCGCGCAAACTGGCAATGACGTGTTACTAGGAGAAGCTGGGGGCTACGACTTCTGCACTAGGAGCAGAGACTGAAGTCTGGAGAGTCAGGGCGACATGTACCTAAACACTATCTAGTATCTAATGTTTAGAGGACATGTTGATAGAATCCAAAAGTTATCAGGGTAAAGGCTAACAGATTCTAAGACTGGTGCATGCATTATTCTACATGTAGTGCGTGTTGAAGAATATTAAATGACCATTAATACAGTATTTCTCTTACATGGAGACGTAAAGGCTAGACGATGACGGAAACTATTGATGCGATTCAGTAGCTTAGGAATGCAGAGAAGGAGGGCTGGACTGATAACTAGAATCATAACATACTCTTGGCAGACTAGCAGGCAGAGCCAGGCCGTGCCGGGCACTGTGAGGCAGGAAGTAAGTGAAGGGTCGAGGATACAGGTGGGGGCTGTATCGCTCCTCAGCGAGGGTTCAGGAGACAGGAGCTGAATCTGGTGTCCGGGCCCTTTTGAGGCCTAGAAACGGGGACTTTTACTGGAATAACGTGCACACTGTGAAACGTGGCAACGTAACTTTACATAGGCCTAATACTCGTAGCTTTCACGAGAACTGGGGACTGGCATACTAGAGATGGACACAACTGTAATTGCGTCTTTAATCGATCATAAGGGAATACATATGCATATTGATCATGCACATATGACATAAGATGGGGAACACGTAGGGACACAGAACATGGCAAATTTACTTTTCCACATTCCCTCCTTGTTCCTACGTTTCCATCAGGAAACATCAATATTCATGATACCATCTATTATTTCATACAGTATCATTTGCTCGTCTCGAATTTTCTTGGAACTGGATTTAGAACGGGACTTGGGACTAGGAATACAAGAGGTAGCGCAAATGCCGCAAATCGCAGGGCCACATTGTATACAGAGGCAGCAACTGAATATGATAGCTACTGCAATACCTAGAAATGTCAATACTTTCCATCCCCAGGCAGAAATTATATATATATAATATAAAACTGGTGGCAGTAGGAAGGCAATGTAACAGGTACCATCCCAATCAAGGGGCAGACGAACATATGCGGTCTGACCAGAAACAAAATAAGAATGACGTGAAGCTTTGAAAATAGATTTCCTACTGTCACTATACTTGATAATAGTAGTACAATCACTATGACCTACATGTACGGAACCATTCTTTCGGACACATAATTCACCTTTGACTGGTAATACTGACATAGAGGGTAAGTCTGGAGTAGAATCAGACTGAACATTCAGGACCATAAAATTCGAAGAATAATTACCCAAATTATAAACTTCATTTTCTAGATCTAACCCTGTTCTGTGGGGAAGACCTTGCTTGTCTGGAAAACATGTACTGTTTAGAAAGGACATATCTGTCAAGGATGACGTTAACGTAGACCATGCTCCACACGAACCATTATGTGAAAATGGATAAGGAAACAGTGGCAGAACTCCCTTCGGTGTCTGAAAAGGGGGGAGTCGACCACACACCCAACAATTAGTGGCATTGCTGGTCTAGTGTGAATAATGTAACATGCGGATAAAGGAATTATTTTGCATAGCAAGACGATAAGAGAGTTCATGAGGAGGCAGATCACCAAACGTGTGCTCTACTGTAGCATTAGAGGACATATTTACGTGAGAAACTGGAAAACACAAATAAAATGCATAACTTGTGCAGGTAAACATAAGGCTGAGATATAGCAGAAAACATAAAATAATAATGCAACTTTTAGAGTTCTCACTAACTCTCTCTCTGTGGGGGTCTATTATATACATGTCAGAAACCGGTCTAACCGTTTCACCTAGGGGAGGACTTAGACAATCAAACTGGCTGACTTATTTTACTAGACCTTAATTTCTTCTTATACTCCTGCTGCGGAGTTTTCTCTAACAGGAAGGGATTTGTATCAATGTCTTTTGCGGGACAGTCCTTGAGAATAGTACTTTGGCAGTCTTTAAAATCCTCGGAAATGTTCTTGGAAACAGTCTTTAGTCCATAAAATTTCTTTACGTGAGACAGATGGACCCAGCCCTTCCTGCCTTCCAGCTTGACGGCAGTACGGGTGGCCAGGAGGACTTGCTTCGGCTCCTTCCAGCGGGGCTCCAGCGGACTTGAACGATCAAAGTTCCTTACAAGAACCAAACTTCCAGGAACGATTTCATGCGGTGCCACCTCGGTATTGTCTGGAAATGCGGCGGCAACCTGTGAACGACAAGAGTGTAGGGCAGACATCAAGGAAGCTAGGTAATCTGTCAGCATATTACTTGAAACATCTGTAATACTTCGGGGTCTAGGTTTACCCCACACATTAGGGGGGCGGCCGAATACGACCTCATACGGGGACAGACCTGATCTGGAATGTGCGACCATGCGCATATAAAACAAAGCGACTGGCAGAGCTACTAGCCAGTCCACACCTTTCTCTTTACAGACTTTTGCAAGGCGGATTTTCAGGGTCTGATTATGTCTCTCTACTAGACCAGCTGCTTCAGGATGGCGTACACAATGGAACTTCCACTGGTACCCTAACAAAAGGGAAATGTGTTTCATGAGCTCAGATGAGAATGGCTGGCCGTTATCAGAATATACGACCCTAGGGAGTCCATAACGGGGGAAGAATTCACGAACCAACTGCTTGGCAGTGGTCGCGGCTGTGTAATCTGGGACTGGATATGCTTCTGTCCATCTAGACAAAGCGCACACAACTACAAGGACATACTTGAAACCTCGACATCGCTCCATCTGAATATAATCCATCTGGAGGACTTCAAAAGGGTGGTCAGGAGGCTGGAATCCCCCTTGTTCCACCGGGACACTTTTACCTGGATTAAACTGACAACATATCATACAGGTACGGACTTTCTGCTTGGCTGCAGCTCGTAAATGCTTGTTGAACCAAATGTTCTGGATACTGTCTAACATGGCTTTTTCTCCTAAGTGTGCTGGACTAAGTGCGGTATTGATAATGACTTGAACCATAGAGTCGGGGAGAAACCATGTGGCTTTTCCCGTCGTCACCCATCCTTGATCTGTCTGGACCCCTCCTTGTTCGGACCATTTCTTGATTTCATCGGGAGTAGCATGTAACTGGATATCTATGACATCTTGAGTAGGGTCCTTAACTGTCATACAAGTAGTCTGATCTGGAGTATGTGTCTGTGTCTTGTTAACTGGTATATCTGGTGTCTGTGCTGTAAGCTTGGCTGTGCGATCTGCTAGATCATTACCCTGGGAAATAGTGTCAGTAACTTTCGCATGTGATTTGCACTTCATGATAGCGATAGATGTTGGTAAGTGTATGGCATCTAACAGAGCCTGAATAAGGAGACCATGCTGAATCTTGGTTCCATGAGAAGTCATGAAACCTCTCTCCTGCCAGAGCACTCCGAAGTCGTGTACAACTCCAAATGCGTAGCGGGAATCTGTGTATATGTTAACTTTCTGGTTCTTGGCGTGTATGCAGGCTTGTGTCAGAGCAACTAGCTCTGCTGCTTGAGCGGACAGAGTGTCAATACGATGTGTTTCTATAACTTCAGTGTCAGTAGTCACTGCATACGCGGCTACTAGTTCTCCTGTACTTGTTCTCATACATGAACCATCCACATAAAGTGTCAGGTCGGGATCTGGTAATGGAATATCTGTCAAATCTTGTCTTGGCTTAGTCATAGTGTTAACTACTTCCACACAGTCGTGTGTGGCAGGATGTGAAGTAACTGACGGTAACAGTGTAGCGGGATTTAGAACGTTGCAGCGTCTGATTTCTATGTGTGGCTGGAACAGTGTCAGTTCATAACCTGTTAAACGTGCAATTGTCAAGTGCTGAGTCTGTGTTCGGTTTAAAAGAACTTCCACGGAGTGTGGAACTTGTACTGTCAAGGAGTGACCTAATACTATGGAATCACTTTGTCTGATAGCTAGTGCTGTGGCTGCAACTGACTTGAGGCACGCAGGCAGAGCCTGGGCTACAGGATCTAATGTGCTAGAAAAATAAGCACAGGGCTTGTATTGTCCTGCTTGATCTTGTGTGAGAACAGATAATGCTATACCATCACGTTCTGTAACAAAAAGTGTAAAAGGCTTACTGTAGTTCGGTGTAGCTAGAACTGGAGCTTGACATAAAGCTTTCTTTAACTCATTAAAAGCAAGTGTATGTTCAGATGTCCAAGGGAGGACAGTCGATACGGCTGCCTCCTGTGTCGTTAACTGTATCAGTGGCTTAGCTAGAAATGCATACTGAGGAATCCATTGTCTGCAGTAAGAAGTAAGGCCGATAAAAGCACGTACCTCCTTCTGGGTCTTGGGCTGAGGAAGACTCGCTATTAGCTGTATACGGTCTGGTGTCAACTGCCTACCCCACTTGGACAGTAAGTGGCCTAAGTAGATCACTTGCTGGACACAGAATTGAAGCTTCGAAGGGGACACCTTGTGCCCCATCTCGGCAAGGAAATACAAGACTGTAAGTGATGCTCGCTCGCAAGCACGTTCAGAACGGGCTGTGATCAGTAGATCATCGACATACTGGAGCAGGGCAGTGTCAGTTGGCATGTGAATATTGTCTAGTTGTCTCTTAAGTGCTTGACTGTAAATACTAGGACTTTCTGTGAAACCTTGAGGAGCTCGTGTGAACTTATAGCTCCTTCCATTTAAACAAAATCCGAAAAGAAACTGGCTGTCTGGATGAATGGGGACACTGAAAAACGCGTTCTTGAGGTCTATGACTGTGAAAAATGAGGCTTCGGAATCAATGGCTGTCAGTAGGGAAGAGATATCTGGGACAACTGGGTACTGGGGAGTAATACATTTATTGAGTTCTCGAAGGTCAATCACTAGTCGATATACTGGGGGTGCATTTGGATCAGTACGTTTCATGACTGGAATGATCGGAGAATTACATACATTGGAGTCAGTTTCTACAACTACTCCTTGAGCCATGAGCTCGTCAATAATTTTGGATAAGGCTGCTACAGCCTCAGGTGGCAATCTGTACTGTCTGATTCGCGGTAACACTACACCTGGTTTGAGAGTCACACGATGGGGTGTGATTTGCATATAACCAACATCAGTTGGACCTTGTGCCCATAGATGCTGCGGAACATTAGACAATCTCGGATCAAAATCTCGTAATACATAGTGACCCTTGAAGTCACGTAAAAACAACCGTATTCCCTCTGGGGAGCAGCAAATAACTGCACCTAATTCTTTCAGTGTCCTAATGCCTAACAGATTTTCTGGACATGATTTCGTAAGTAATAGATCAGTAGTACGGGACAATGGACCTACTTCTAAAGTAACTGGCTTTGATATCTCGTTTACAATAGGCTTTCCTGAAAATCCAAGGGAAACATTTCTAGAGCCTGAGAGCGGAGCCCCTGGAACTTCGGCGTGACTTATGGTCGTCCTACTTGCCCCTGTATCAATCAGAAACTTTCTGTCTTTCCCTAATACTTGACTGTGAACATAGGGACCTTCTTGATCTACAGGAATCTCGATGAGAGGCAAGCCTACCTCCCTCTCTAGGCTGTTTCATGAATACTGTTGGTACTCTGGATACTCTGCCTGAGCATACTGGTACATCTGTTGTGTAACATGTTGTGTTGCAGCAATAGGCTGCGGTGCTGGAACTGTCTGTTGTGCATTCTGTGGCTGAGAAGTCTGTGAAACTTGTTCTTGTCTAGGCGGACGTGGTCTTTCTTTAGTCTTACCAGTAGCTATATTATGTTTCAGAACTGCACATTCGTTTATATAATGACCTGGCTGTTTACAATAATTACATGTCCCTTTAACGGGAGCTGCAGGATGACTGGCTTGATTCGGACCCCTCTTCTGACTGTCTTGTGGAACAGATTGTGCAACTAGTACTTTCATTTTCGTGTCTTTCATACGTTTTCTCTCGTGTTCTTGCTCTTCTCTGATTCTATTCTGGTGATACTGGAGCATCTGTAACATCTGGAACGGGGTACTAGCTTGCCATGTACTTTCGACTTTCAAGACTCGATTCTTAACTTGTGGACTTGAATTCTCGACTAGTTTAGTAACAAAAAGATGAGGGTATGACTCGCTACTCGTCTTCAATCCACTGTTTATAATGAAACATTTCTCAAACCTAGAATAAAAATCACTAGTGTCTTCGTCTTGTTTCTGTTTACAGGCTGAGATTGCATCCCAGTCTTCCTTTTTCGTGGCTAACAATCTTGGCAAAACTTGTATTAATAGTTCTGGCAATTCTTTACATTTCTCTCCAAGACCAGTACCTGGTACTCGTATCTTATCTTCAGCTTCTAGAGCTGCCCAATCGATCTTTTTCTCTCCCACCTCCCATTCTTTTTCCTTGAGTTTTTCATATACCCCTGCGGGCAACAGGACTTTTAACATTTTAATAATATCGGGATACGTGTATTCTCCCATACGGAGCATGTCCTTTAATTCTCGGTGGAACCCTGCTGGGTCTTTGTCATGACAGGGAATTAATTTCTTCATCTCTAAGAGTTCCATCTTTGTAACTGGGGTGTAAACAAATACTCGTTGCATTTCACCATCTGCTGTCCTGACTGGGTGTACTTCTCGTAACGGATTCTGTCTATCTATGTAAAACGGTTTACTTTCTGGAGGTGGGACATGGACAAAATGCGGGTTCAAGAACATACTATATTTATGACGCTGTTCTAGAATGACACTAATTAAATCGGTACCTAAACCTTTCCATCTATACTGGAGTAACTCATTCAATACATCGTGTAACGGACCTGGATCAGAATGTTGACCCTCATACAGTGTAATGAGGTGCTGAATCATATACATACCCACCAGTCGCTGCTCGGCTGGGGGCAGTTTCAGAAACATTTGTGCCACTATTTCGTCTGGAAAAGTGGTAGAATCAGTAGTCCACCGGACTGCTGATCGGGCTAGTTCTTGTTCATGCATAGTACTTAACTCACTGTAACCAATTCGTGATTTCAGGATATGATCGGTAGCTTGAAATACTTGTTCCAGAGAACCTTGCTCTGGTGTTGGATGATGAAAGACTTTCTTGTGTTCTAGGCGTAAATGTCGGTCTGGGAATCTAGTTCTACCTACATACGCTATTCTGGTGGGATTCCCGTCTTCTACTTCCTCAGTATCAGAGTTACTTTCTTTCTCGCTGACTAGTGCTTCTTTGCGTTGTTCGTGTAACCTTATTATTTCCTTACGAATTTTCTTGTACATACTCTCTATACTACTGATGGTTCTGTGCTTACCCTCGGCTATATTATCACTCCACCTTGTCAGGATTCTCATTTCGGCCGGATCTTTAGTCGGGGAATCTTGTTCTCTTATTAAACAATTAATCAGAAACTTTAATAGCATGAGCTGGATCTCAGCTTTCCTTTGGGACATGGCTTCGCCAATACTTTCTGGATCAACCCCTGTACGGATGAAACGATATATTCTGTCTAGATCTTCTTTCATGTCCGGTAGGGTGTCCAAATACCCGGTCACCCGTCTTACACGTATGGAATATATAACCGTACTATCATCGCCTGTGACTGGATCATAGCGGCATTCAGTGAGAGCTCGTCGGATATCTGCAACGGACTTATATTTGGGCGTACGCTGTAACGCATGTTCATGTAACTCGACCAACGTTACACGTTGGTGTGGTGGCGGGGTACCAGGAGGACCTCCTCCTGCGGCCCCTAAACTAGAATCGTCGACTGATACTCTTCGTGCTGGCGCGGCGGGAAGTTGTAATGTGGGCTGGACCGGGGGTACCGTAACAGGTACTCCGGTGACTGGAGGAGCAGGATTTACATTATTTACAGGAGCTGGCGGAACAGGATTTGCATATTCTGGGACTGTGTCGTCCAAATAGGACGAGATAAAAATATCAGCTGCGGTCGGTTTGTGACGTAGCTTGATCGGAACTAATGGTGGCGGGAAATTACTGGATGCCTCCGGGGTTGCTTTTGACAAGCCCTCGGCAAGAAGAGGATACATACCCTTAATGAGGGCATTCCTCTGTCTGTCTGACTGTTCGGTTTTAACTCGTTCACCTATCTCGATTAATTCCCTTTCTTGGGCTCTTTCTGCGGATTCTCTACTTAATTCTGACTTTCTGATTTCTTTTTCGGTTCTTTTATGAGATTCTTTGCGCCATAACTCGATGGCATCTTTCTGTGACTGTCTGGCTTTCTTTTTCCATAATGCTTCTTCTACTCGCATGATGCACTCGGCATCCCACGTACCTGATACGGGCCATCTATACTTCTCTTCTAATTCCTTGGTGTACTCCACCCATAAATCTAGATATAATATGGCACTTATGCCATGCTTGTGATACATAAAATGACCTGGGCTGTCCCTAGGCGGGACAGGAACTGCTTCTTCTAACAGACCTTTTCTAGTTCTTAACTGACGTAGTTTGGAAAACAAAGGCATAACTGAACTGTAATCTAGACACAATACAATACACAATGAACACGATAATTACACCACTTTCATACCACGACATTAAAATACATGAATGACATTTTAAAGTAACAGTCTTGGCAAAATACTACCTGGAATACTGAAAACAGAATACATGAGTTTTCTCGAGGACAGAACTGACTAGAACAGAGACTAGATGCACTGCTGAAACAGTACGAAACTTACCGGTCTCATAAAGAGACACGTCAGGACCCGCATCCACCGGAGTGGACACTTCGTGTTGGGTCTGTGTACCACCAAAACCCACGGACCAGAGTCAATTAGATTGACCCTGTCTAGATACTACCCCAGCAACGGTACTCACCGGGCAGCAAGAACGGAAGGCCTCGAACTGGACTGGACTGCTACGACGCCGGACGGACGAACTTCGGACTTCAGTTACGGGTGGGCCTCCGGATACCTCGGACCTTGGACTCTCGGCTTGGGCTCGGGTCGGGACTCGCCGCGTTCCTCCACCGCCTCGTCTGGATGCTGGACCGCAACCTCCGTCTCCTCCGTGGGCCTGAGGGATACTTGAAGCAGAAATATCTGCACGTGCACGGTATGGTTCCGTCACGGCTGCAGAGGATCAGGGGGCATACGTGGCTTCACCGGCGCGTGGGGAAAGGGCAAGTCCCTGTTCGGGCGCCATTATGTGGTATATAAATAAATAATACCGGATCTATTTTTGACTGGACATAGTAATAACAGATAGCTCAATAAAATAAGAGTCAAGATTCGAGGTAGTAGGAGTTTGCAGGTTTTAATACAGCATAAAGGACAGGAACAGGACAACCTGCATGGGGACAGAATGGCAGCTGCCGGGGGCAGGATCTGGAATGAGCAGGGCTGGCAGGCTAACATTTAATAACAGTGCACAAGCATATATACTAAAACAATTGCATTACAATACATATGATAGGCGGAGCAGTGGGTGTGGTCAATAGCAGTCGCGAAAGATAAGGGTGAAAGTGGGTGTAACAGGAGGCGTATACATAGACATGTGATGTAAACGTAACAGAATATGTCATAAATGGGGCGGAAACATGGAGGGGGCTACCTATGGAGCCGGGACCTCTAACCTAGTGGTGCGCGCAAACTGGCAATGACGTGTTACTAGGAGAAGCTGGGGGCTACGACTTCTGCACTAGGAGCAGAGACTGAAGTCTGGAGAGTCAGGGCGACATGTACCTAAACACTATCTAGTATCTAATGTTTAGAGGACATGTTGATAGAATCCAAAAGTTATCAGGGTAAAGGCTAACAGATTCTAAGACTGGTGCATGCATTATTCTACATGTAGTGCGTGTTGAAGAATATTAAATGACCATTAATACAGTATTTCTCTTACATGGAGATGTAAAGGCTAGACGATGACGGAAACTATTGATGCGATTCAGTAGCTTAGGAATGCAGAGAAGGAGGGCTGGACTGATAACTAGAATCATAACATACTCTTGGCAGACTAGCAGGCAGAGCCATGCCGTGCCGGGCACTGTGAGGCAGGAAGTAAGTGAAGGGTCGAGGATACAGGTGGGGGCTGTATCGCTCCTCAGCGAGGGTTCAGGAGACAGGAGCTGAATCTGGTGTCCGGGCCCTTTTGAGGCCTAGAAACGGGGACTTTTACTGGAATAACGTGCACACTGTGAAACGTGGCAACGTAACTTTACATAGGCCTAATACTCGTAGCTTTCACGAGAACTGGGGACTGGCATACTAGAGATGGACACAACTGTAATTGCGTCTTTAATCGATCATAAGGGAATACATATGCATATTGATCATGCACATATGACATAAGATGGGGAACACGTAGGGACACAGAACATGGCAAATTTACCTTTCCACAGAGTCGGTGTCAGTAGTGTCCGTTGGTGGGTTTCGGGTGAGAGTGGTTGGCACTAGAAAACACCAGCTTAAATCAAGTACTGGATTTCAGGCGTTGCCAGTTGCAGGAATTCAAGCCGGGACCTAAAACCAGACAATTGGTGGCCAAAGGTGAGAGACCTTGATACTAGTGAGCTGCAAAGGAGTGCAAGGCAAGTGAATAAAAATAAATATCTCAACTAAAGTCTGTATGCAGATGAAAGAGGTGGAAGGGGAGAGGGAAAAGGAAAGAGAGAGAGGGAGAGAGATAGACTATAAAACACAGAGAGAAAGAGGCAGAGAGAGAGAAGGAGAGAGAGAGAGAAGGAGAGAGAGAGAGAGAGAGAAGGAGAGAGAGAGAGAGTATAGCACCTCTCTATGCTATTGCCTATGTGTGCAGCATTTCTGCTGTCTCTGGTCCTTGTTTATTTATGGAAACTCACATCATTCTGCACCCATATAAACCCGCAGTACGGTACAGAGTTACACTGCATTCACTACTCTAACTCCTTGAGTTAAGTGTGGCACCGCACACCATGTTGTTATGTGTTCTAGGAAACCTTGGATAAAATGTGCAGACTGAATTCTGAGTAGAGTCACTGAATAACAAACAACATGTACAGCATATTCCCAAAATAATGCCACGAAAACAAATGCGTTATGTGTGGCTGTGCAGAGCAGAGGCAGCGAAAGCATTTAAAAGGCAAACCTAAGGGTGAACCAAAGTGGACCCTGAAGGGAAATTACTACAAACTCTGGTAGAATACTGGTATAACACAACGCAGCACTACACAGTACAGAATATAGAACAACTCTTAAAAATGAAGAGCTGTAGCGTACCGGTGCTACATAATACAGCACTGCACAGAACAGAATAAATAACAGCTCGACAAAATGAAGAACAAAATACAGCACTACACAGTACAGAATAAATAACAGCTCGACACAATGAAGAATAAAATACAGCAGTACACAGTTCAGAATATAGAACAACTCTTAAAAATGAAGAGCTGTAGCGTACCGGTACTACACAATACAGCACTACACAGAACAGAATAAATAACAGCTCGACAAAATGAAGAACAAAATACAGCACTACACAGTACAGAATAATTAACAGCTCGACACAATGAAGAACAAAATACAGCACTACACAGTTCAGAATATAGAACAACTCTTAAAAATGAAGAGCTGTAGCGTACCGGTACTACACAATACAGCACTACACAGAACAGAATAAATAACAGCTCGACAAAATGAAGAACAAAATACAGCACTACACAGTACAGAATAATTAACAGCTCGACACAATGAAGAACAAAATACAGCACTACACAGTTCAGAATATAGAACAACTCTTAAAAATGAAGAGCTGTAGCGTACCGGTACTACACAATACAGCACTACACAGAACAGAATAAATAACAGCTCGACAAAATGAAGAACAAAATACAGCACTACACAGTACAGAATAAAAAACAGCTCGACACAATGAAGAACAAAATACAGCACTACACAGTTCAGAATATAGAACAACTCTTAAAAATGAAGAGCTGTAGCGTACCGGTACTACACAATACAGCACTACACAGAACAGAATAAATAACAGCTCGACAAAATGAAGAACAAAATACAGCACTACACAGTACAGAATAAATAACAGCTCGACACAATGAAGAACAAAATACAGCAGTACACAGTACAGAATAAATAACAGCTCGACAAAATGAAGAACAAAATACAGCACTACACAGTTCAGAATATAGAACAACTCTAAAAAATGAAGAGCTGTAGCGTACCGGTACTACACAATACAGCACTACACAGAACAGAATAAATAACAGCTCGACAAAACGAAAAACAAAATACAGCACTACACAGTAAGGAATAAATAACAGGTTGACAAATTGAAGAACAAAATACAGCACTACACCGTACAGAATAAAGAACAACTCTTCAAACTGAAGAACTGTAGAGTACTGGCACTACACAATAAAGCACTGATAAAACAATTCATTATGCACAGTATCCGTTAAAGCAATGCCCTCCCTACAGCCCTGAATAAAGCAATGCACTCAGCACAGCCCTGCACTGATACAGCAATGCATTCTTCGCAGTGTCAGTTAAAGCAATGCACTCAGCACAGCCCTGAATAAAGCAATGCATTCTGTACAGCACAGAGCACATTCATAGGATCTGAACAGCACTGAACAAAGCAATGCACTCTGCACAGCACTGGAAAAGCAATGTTCTCTGAAGAGCACTGAATAAAGCAATGCATTATGGTTAGCATGAATATACCAGTTTACTCTAAACTGTACTGAACAAAGTGTGGAAAATTAGTACGGTTTGGTAAACATTATCTGCGCCATCTTGCCTTTTTCCCCGGATGCCACACTTTTTGTCGTGTGCACCCGCCATTTTAGGTGCCTCGATCAGAACCACCCTCTGCACGCCACTGGCCCCCAGCATAGCCCTTCGCCCTCGCAAAGCCCGCACGCTGACAACCCCCACACTCGCATGCCTTGGGTCATAAACCCCCCTTCAACGCAGCTCTGCCTCAGAACCCCATCCTGTTCCCAGCGCGACACCTCCCTTCATTCCTTTTCATGGTCCCAGGCCCTTTGATACCCCCCCCCCTTTTTCCTGTGTGCCCGTTTGTCTTCCTCTTTCCCAGGCCGACACCTAGCTCTGCCGATACTGTTTATTGCCCCTCCCAGTACAGTAGAAAGCTTCCCTCATCAAAGGACCCCCGAGTTGATCAAAGCCCCCACCCTATGAGATCCGATCAAACCCCCACATTCCGTGAATCGGCGGAATGTCCAGCTGCGCGATAATCATCACCTGTTGTGACCGGGGTGGGTACTTCAACTGTAAATGTGTGTGGGAACGGGCCTGTAGGGGAGATTCAGAGGATGTCCTTTCATACTTCAAAGCATTACAAGACAGTGTTACCTGCAATAAAATTCATTTAACTGTGTATAAGAGGCCAGGCCTCAGAGATGCGGTTAGAGCACCTCGTGACGATACTGGCTGTCTGAACTGATGTGTTCTCCTCCGGAGAGAATAAACCTTGTTTACTGCCTTCCAGTCTCCAGCGCCTGCCTCTTCATTGGTTAATATTTTGTGGGTTAAAGAGGCGATACCGCCGGGCAAATATTGATTGTCCATTGACCTTAGTTTTAACAATTGGCGCCCAACGTGGGGCCCATCAGTGACTCGTGGATCCAGTGGGAGAGGTCCTGACGACAGAGTGAACGACTGCAACGATCGGGAGAGCTCTTGCCCAATAGACCCTCGTCTGGCAGCCGATCATCCGAACTTCACTGGCTCCGAACAGACCTCTCTCGAGTGATCTACGGTCCTGACTGGGAACCATCAGGAGTGCCGCGAGGAATACGAGGAAAGGAGGACGATCGGGCGCTGGATTCGGAAGATAAGAAACTGTCCATACGGTCCGGGTAAGGTCGTGTAGACACGACGAATTGCGAAATAGTTGTTTACATGTTCAGAAAATACTAGTATTACTCTTTGTTGACCTATTTGGAGATTCACTGTCTGCAAACGGAGAAACAGTAGGCTCTTTCTCTTTGCAAACAGTGAAGGATAAGTAACGCAGCCAGCGTGCCTATCTTTCTCCCCCACTGATTGATTATTTATTCACGAATTGTTTTCGGGAGATTCCCTCTCCCACACTGATTAACTGTTTTTTGACCCCGAGCTACTGTTCGCGGATTGTTTTCTGGAGATTCTCTGTCTACAAACAGGAAAGAACAGGTTCCCCTTTGCAGATAGTGAAAGGGTAGAGGACGCAGACCTTTGCGGATCTACTTATTCTTCCCACTGGTCGTTTATTTATTGTTTTGATATTGGTTCATGAGGTATTCACTGCCTGCAAACAACGTAGAATAGAAATATTCTGTCTAGTCTTTGCACGCAGTGATAAGATAGGCAGTGCTGACTTTTTGTCCTCTTCGCGAGCCGTCATGTCTGTCTTCTCCCCACTGGTCGATAGTTGGTTCAGCCCGGACCGTTTATTAGAGGTGGATCATCTAGCTCCGCTGGAAGGCACCCCTAATAAAGACATGTTCATAAACTATGGATTAGTTACCATAGCCTATAGTAAACTCTGGCACAGGTATACCAAAGAAAATCAAGAGAAACCGTGGCCACTGATAGGATCCTTCGATCTTGATAAAATAGAAACGTTAGAAATAGCCCTTCGTAATAATAAGACAACGCCTATTATGCTCGACAGTCTCGGTATGTGGCGCAAAGAAGCAATGCAACGAAAGAAAAGAGACGAGGACAGAGTAGGTAAAGGAATATATCGACAGGACAACCCCAGGACACAACGACCCGAAAGTAATCCCCCGACACTGCGCGCAGGGCGACCAGACTTAGGGCAAAACCAATGTGCTTTTTGTAAATATGCCGGGCACTGGAAAGCCCAATGTCCGACTCTACTGAACGAGAGTAGGAGCAGAGGGCCGACAGGAATAACAGGCCGGCAGAAAGGGAAAAGGCGCGAGACAAAGATGAACGGCAACGATCGGCACCTTGGTACAATGAAGATCTGCGAACGGCCAAAGCAACATGTAAACGTGCCGAAAGGCAATGGAGGATAGCCTATTCCACGCAGGCCAAAACAGTTTACATTGATTGCAGACGTGCCTATCACACGTTGATTAGGAAGGCCAAATCATTGTACTACTGCAATAAGATAGAGGAAGCAAAGCAGTCCACCAAGTAGCTTTTCTCTATCTATAAATCTATTGCAATAGGAAAATCCGCCACAGTGCCTAAGAAACTCTGCACCATGGAGGGCTGCAATCGAATTGCTGAGTTCTTTGCAACTAAGGTCTCCAATATTTACAATTCCTTCCCCCAGAGGACAGACAATGGTCCTATCCCCTCGGAATTCCCAAGAATGAAAGGGGAACATCAGCTAACTACTTTTGCTACTCCTTCCACTACGGAGCTTCTCCGTATTTGTGGATCCATAAAATCCGGTTCCCCTAGAGATCCGACCACTCCCAGTCGGCTAAAGGACAGTCTGCCAGTACTGGAGCCCTATGTGCGTCAGTTACTGGACATCTCCTTTGAGTCTCAGGTGGTCCCGAAGGCCTGGAAACAGGCAGTGGTACTTCCTCTGCAAAAGAAGAGCAACGTTAGCTTCGAAAAGCTGGATAACCTCCGTCCTAATTCTCTCCTTCCCTATATGGCGAAGGTGGCGGAAAAAATAGCCAACATACAACTTATGCAGTTCGTGGGGACGGCGTCGCTACTCCACGACTCGCAATTTGGCTTCCGCCCCCGTCATTCGACGGAGTCTGCTCTCCTCGTGGCAGTGGAAGCACTCAGACAGGGAGTAGATGAGGGCCAAACGATGGCATTGATCCTTCTAGACTTAAGCGCAGCATTCGACACTGTAGCACATTCCACCTTGCTACAGTGTCTGAATGGAGGAGGGGTGACAGGAGCTGCGCTTGGTTGGATCAAGTCCTTCCTTTCTGAGAGGTGCTTCCAAGTCAGACTGGGTGATTGCTACTCTAGGGAGATTGAGTTGGGCCAGGGCGTACTGCAGGGTTCGTCCCTGAGCCCAACTCTATTCCACATCTATGTCTCCCCCCTGGCGACTATCGTGGAGGGGCATGGTCTCCGTTTGGTGTCCTACGCCGATGACACGCAGTTGGTCATCTCCCTATCGCGCGCGCCCGGACTTGCGGCAGACATCTTCAGGAACTGCATGAAAGATCTTGCTGCCTGGATGTCTGCAAACTGTTTAAAGTTGAACGGGAGCAAGACCGAGGTTCTCGTGGTGGGGGGTGCACCGTCTGCCTGGTCGTCGGCGTGGTGGCCACCTTGTCTGGGGGAAGTTCCTGCTCCCTGTCGTGAGGCAAGGAACCTTGGCGTGTGGCTGGACAAGGACCTTACTTTCGGTCCACAGGTCGGTCGGGTGGCAGGGATATGCTTCAGTGTTCTGAGAGCCCTTAGGAAAGTATTAGATCTGCTTCCCATTTCCGCTCGTCAGACACTGGTGCATGCCTTGGTCACCTCCCGACTTGATTATGGGAACCTGCTCTATTTGGGGGCCACAGGTAGGGTCATCGGCCGCCTGCAGGTTCTTCAAAATGCGGCAGCGCGGTTGGTCCTCAGACTCCCTAGGAGGTCATCCGCCAAACCAGCATTACGGGCCCTCCACTGGCTCCCCATAGAGAGGAGAGTGGAGTTTAAGGCCCTTGCCACTTGTCATCGTATCTTGAGCGGCAAAGCACCTTTTCCGCTCCAGAGTCTAGTATCCCATTATGAGCCTGCACGCAGTCTTCGCTCCTCGCAGACCGGGCTGTTGAAAGTTCCAAGAATATTTAAAGCTCGGATGGGAGGTAGATCCTTTAGATACCTTGCTCCTAAATGCTGGAATAATCTTCCGCTGGAACTTCGGCTTGAACCCTCCGAAGTCCAGTTTAGGAAAAAACTTAAAACGCACCTTTTCAGCAAATAGCTTGTTTGGGAGGAGGGGGGACAGTCACTCCACTTGTCATAGCGCGGGGACACGCCAGTGGCGTAACCAGGCACTTAATAAATGCCCATTAATAATAATAATAATAAGACCGACATGGACAGGCCAGATAGAACCACCACGTTCGATTATGCCCGATGGCACAGATTTCGCCAGGCCGATTTCAGCGACATGTTCGAGTCCTCATAGATCAAACAACGCTAAGACGGGAAACCCAGTCTAGCTCTAAATTAACCACGACAAACCCTGAATAAAGCAAAAAGAATAATGTACACACGTGATCAAGCATTCTTACGTTTAGCCAAGTAGGGAAAAGTTTAGGGTATTTCGAGGTAAGGGTTACACGAGTATCCTCCGCCGAGAGGACTAGGGATATTGCCAATATTTGAAAACCTCCTACCTCCTTTTCCGCATCCTTATAGGCATATAACAAAAAGCTGCAGGTAAAAAGAACTCAGAACAATAAGTATGCGCAGCATACAGAAAAAGATAATTATGGCCAATAACTGTTTTATGTTTGTCTTGGGTCTTTGTATATAATACTTGTACTGTCTCCCCGTCTGAGTTTGTGTGTACGTGATGCATGAATCTACGTCATCCCTCTGCCTGTGTTTCCGTGTTACTTAACTTCTGTTATCAGAAGCTTTAGCATGAAACAACCTGGAAAGAAAGGAATGGGAAAACGAAATCAATAGGCCACTGATGAACATGAACTTTTATTTAACATAACGAGCAAGAAACAATAACAATACGTAATAATAACACCTATTAATGCCCTAACAACAGGAAACGTTAGAAACAAGAACGGTAAACTATAGAAAATGAAAGTCAGCAGAACACCCCCCCCCCCACTCTGGAAACTTCCAAGGTGGGGCAGGGTTGCGGCTACGCCCAGCCGGCAGCAACCCATATAAGGCGGGTCCTGCTGCCAACAGTCGGCCAGGAAATCGTAACATAGGGTGGAGCCGGAGGAGAGACAGGGGCCAGCGGGACCCAGCCAGGGGATCGCCTTGACCACACTGGAGAGTTGTAAGGGGGGGGGGGGATGTCTATGTCCTCGACCCTCCTCTCTCTCTCTCCCAGTCCGACCGCGGTGGCACGTGATAGTTGCAGATAGTCCCGCCACATGCTCCCCCGGTCCGGCCACCAATGGCCGGGGACTGGGGCCAACTGGATCCGGCTGCAGCCGATGAGCCAAGGAACCCGTTCATGGGGCCAGAGCAAGGGGCGTCCGGCCGACATCCACCGGAAGCCCGGCCCAGAGACGGACGGGACATTTTTTCCTTTTCTCCTTCGTAATGGCAGCGACAACACGCCAGGCGCCACTTCTTTCTTTTCTCCTCCGTAATGGCAGCAGCAACACGCCAGGCGCCACTTCTTTCTTGAATAATGGCTGCGACAACTCTGGGGTAGGGGATGTCTTGTACATACCTCCGCGAAAATTAGTCCAGGTCGGGCTGGGAGGGAGAGGCGACGCGGACGAGCCTCTCCCACCTCCACGGATAGGAGGCTTCCCAGCCCCAGTCCGGCCATCACAAATACCTCTGCAGAAATTTGTCCAGGTTGGGCTGGGAGGGAGAGGCGACGCGGACGAGCCTCTCCCACCTCCACGGGTAGGAGGCTTCCCAGCCCCCGGCCCGGCACCGAAATCCTCCAGCCGGGCGGCGCCGATACTTGCGCAGCACCGAACATGCAACGGTGCCGATACTTGCGCAGCACCGAACATGCAACGGTGCCGATACTTGCGCAGCACCGAACATGCAATGGTGCCGATACTTGCGCAGCACCGAACATGCAACGGCTGCGCCAATACTCGCACAGCACCGAACATGCACCGCAGGTGGCCATACTTCCGCAGCACTGGACATGGGACTTGAGGAACACGGGATGTGGAGTGGCCATCATGCATGCCCATGAAAGAGAGCAGCGTGGGGTACGCCGGGAGAGGGAGACGGCGCGAACGAGTATCCCTCGCCCCCCCAGGTGGGGGCGCCACAGCTGCACCCTAGCCGAATGTCCTGCTCCTACGACACAGAGTTCCTTTTCTTTCACTCCAAAAGGTCTCCTCCACTCTTGCAGACTCAACGAAGGGCGGCTGCTGCAGGCCTCAAAATGGCGTCTGGGCCCCCTGGAAGGCGGGTCTAGGCCGCTAGAGTAACTTTGACCAGCAATATAACTCGGACGCTTGTCCACCGGGGCACGAGCCCCCACCTCCGACAGCATCCCCACAGCCTTGAAGATTCTACAAAAGTCCCAGGAGCCCTCGGCCCCTGCCGGCTCCCGGTGAGGAACGACTGCCTTGGTCGCTAACGAAAATAACCACGACATAGCCACCCCTTCTGTTAGCACGAGTGTTTGAACTGCCGAAGAGGACTCTGGTCCAACCGCCGGTTATGGGAAACATTTTGTCTCTGATGCTACTTCCGGACTAACCCGGCCCCGCCCAAAATGGCGCCGGAATCAATGAGAACTTGCGAACGCCTCGTGGTGTTTTTTTTAGCTAAAAAGACTCGATGTTCTGAAATATGTATATGATCCTTTGTACACTTGACGAAGAAGAGGGAGGGTTCACTCGACGAACATGTAAAAGGGTCCAGTGAAAAGTGTTTTTTTTCAAATGTACAATTTATTATGATGTTTATTGTAGCCGATACATAACCTCGCTTACGACACACACCCACGGTATACATATAGGAAATTTGATTGCAACTAGTCCAACTGTACTGCCAACAATGAAATGAATGCCCCTTGATCCCTCAACTATCGATAGACATTTTAGTCCCCTGCAAATGAATGAATAAGCCTTTTTAATATTTTTAATATTCCCAATACTGCAAAATAACCCCCCTACTGTACGCACTTTAGCCATTGCTGTGCCCGGCCAAATACGATTGCACTGTCATATCTACATGCTGAACGATTGTGCAAATAAAGGTTTTCCGAACTATGAAATGGGTATTGCATGCTTTTTTTTTAAAAATGTGGGGTCAGCGGGAGAGTTTTTTGTGCACCCTGCTTTGTTCTCTTTTTAAGGTTATTAGAAGATGGTTGCTCAGCTCCAGAGGGAGGATCGAATCTAAGACACGATACTCTGCCTCCAAGTATGCGACTGGCTCTGGAACTAACGCATGGAGAAGGACCTCGACTTCTGAGGACGGGTAACGTGAAGCGGTGTAAATGATAGAACGTTATGAAGGTACGACACTCAAAGGTACTAGGGAACAGAGTTGGCCGAAGAGCTGGTATGCCTTAGACCATCACAGCATTGGAAAAGATTTAAGGGCCCCGATAGCTAGATACATCTACCAACTAGATACCCCGCAGTAAGAGGCCCTGATTTTTAACGTTTCCCTACACGCGACCTATAAGGACACACTGCCCCTTTTCCCCCCCCTGGCTTCAGAAACCAAGACCCCAGGGATTCTATCCCGAGGAGACAAGACGAGTATGAGGTAAGTAAAGAACTTTCGTGCCCATGCATTTGAAATGCGCGAGTGTTGTCCCCCTCCCTTCCCCTCTTTTCCCCCCCCTACAGGTTACACTGGAGATCACGACCGAGGTATGGTGAAGATCTGAAGCCCCGCCATGTCTGATACACGAAGCGGACTAACGTTGCCAGATGGCACCTAAGCACACCCACAAACTGCTCTTGTAACGAAAGAGCTAATAAGTTGTATAATATGATAAAACACGGTCACCCCTAATCCGTGTTGCGTGAATGGGCACGTGTCACGTATGTCTGAAAACACGGTCACCCCTAATCCGTGCTGTGCGAATGGACACGTGTCACGTATGTCTGAAACTATGAGAACATGTTTTTGTGCGACTGAGGCGCTGACTTGACTGGTCGGCGGACCAAGAGTGCGAGAAGTGCGATACAATGGTGTCTTTTACTCAATGCATGCCCCCTCTACCCTGCCTAATGCTCGTCCGTCCCAAACTGCATGTTTTCGAAATTCTAACACGGACCCGTAATGTCTTATGTTGTGTAATGCGCTGAATAGCCTATCTTAATACACGGCCACCCCCCATGTCACACGCGTACTATTTAGCCTATTGTTGCACATCTCTCTCTCTCTCTCTCTCTCTCTCTCTCACTCTCTCTCTCTCTCTCTCTCTCTCTCTCTCCCCTCCACACTCTCACTCTTCCGAACGACTAGCACCAAAATTGGCAAACCGCCACCCCTAGTGCACCCCCCAATTGGCTCCAAATACCGCAAGTATTTGCACAAAATTTGTCTTAAATATAATCACCCTGATGCCGTGTCACTACCTCTCCTTTCTGCTAAATATTAATGAAACCTAGAATTGGCCAAACGGGAAAGGACAGGTAAGACGACTAAGGTTCCCTAATCTGGCCCGTAATAAGGGAACTACATGTCAGTGGCTTCTATAAAAAAAATTGCCTCAGGATAATGCGACCTTCCCCATCCCGAATTGTCGCAATCCCCGAACAGTAAAAAGTGATCGAAACATCCCCGTCTTCCCAGAACCCCCTCAGTTTTGTATCAGCTGCCCCGGACGAGAGTTTTAAAAATGTCCCTCACCCCCTGTTGTAGGAAACAAGTCGACTTACAACTAACACCGGCCAGCCGTTGTTCCTAGAAATGATCTGTTGGTGAGCAAGCTACGGAGTTTTAGAATTCGAGAAATGTCACTGAACGCTTACCAACTGAACTATGGCCTTCTGCTAAATAACGCCCTTATGACACAAAGCAAGATGATAGTCCCTAACCACAGTTTGCTATGTCCCTAGTTGTTTCCATAAGACTCCGTTTTTTTTTTTTTTTAAAGTAATAAGGTTGTAAGAGGCTATGTAGCAACTAGACTGATGTCTGCGAAGTTAAAGATTAGGCCGAAATGAAGAAATCGTTGCAATTAACCCTGTTGAAAGTAAAATGTTTAGCTGAAAGGTAGGATGCATTTATAGGATGGAAAAATGTTTAGCCTATGTTCGTCCCTCAGAAAGATACCCATCAGACCATGGTGATAGCACGTTGCACTTTTTTGAAAAATATAAAGTCCTGGAGAACGGTATAGCTTTGTAAGGCACGTACTAGGAAGGTGGGTCTCTGTCAGAAGATCTGACGTAACTGTAATACACAAAATACGATGAATAGGCACCAGATTTCGTACCACGACAATGAATGTAACGCCAACAAGCACCAAAGAAATAGTTACGAAGGAAAGTTATAGGAAATCCAACGAGCCCATCATCAATTATTTATATGATGGTTGTGAACCCCAATGTAACGGATGTTTCTCATTTGCGTGGAGCTGGGAGAGAAATAGACTTATGTGATTACCTTCCTCTGCCAATTCTCTAAAGACTGTCTTTTCAAACTCATTTAAGGGTACCGCTGTCGGAGGAAAGAGAGACCGGATGTGGGAGCACGTGGCCTGACTACAGATCGTGGAACATCTGCGACATTGGCCAAGGCGAGACCGCGACAGAAAGGAGTTGCAGGACGAGGCACTGTTTCCGACAAAATGAGAGGAAAGGGCTGACCTGATGCCCCTGCTCAATGTTCAACGTGTGCCGAAAAGTCCCCGCTCTCTGAATTCGGTCATGAGCCCGCCTACCTGAAATTTTCCGTCCCCCTGGTCTGTTCCCGATTTGGCCCTGCTCCATCCCCCCTTTTTTTCTCCGACCTACCCTATGGACTACTTACACACACTCTTCTTCCACCTGAACTTTTTGACAATCGACTCCAAAGGACACAGGGCGAAAAGGACCTTCTTGACCAGGAAAGCGAGGAAAAGATCATGCCCTGCAACGCGGAGCTCAGAAGAGAGCTGGACTCATCGCTCCACCGTGCCAACAGAAGACGACAAAGAATGCTGAGAACTCACTAATAACGGTCCATGACAATAGGACCTCCCCTTCGAACAATGGCGCCTCTGATTATCGTTTTTACTACGTCTCATTTCTCTCCCAACCACCATTGTATTGATCATGCTCCAACTAAAAATGAACAGAACTTACATATGTAATAACCTATCAGTTCACATTCCGAATGACCACAAGTATCTATGAAATGTACTCAATGATCACACTACAGAATCGTTTTGTCCGATATTGCATTACTATGACCTTCCTGCAAACGAGTTTATCGATAGACCCGCCTCCTAAGACGAAATATTTTAAATGTAATGTTTATAGCTTCTTCACCTGGGTTCCCATTTCTTTACTTATGACCGCCACAGTAGACATGGATAGGAAATAGGCCAGCAAGATGTCTTGGATATGTTAAAGGGAGGACTGTGGAAAATTAGTACGGTTTGGTAAACATTATCTGCGCCATCTTGCCTTTTTCCCCGGATGCCACACTTTTTGTCGTGTGCACCCGCCATTTTAGGTGCCTCGATCAGAACCACCCTCTGCACGCCACTGGCCCACAGCATAGCCCTTCGCCCTCGCAAAGCCTGCACGCTGACAACCCCCACACTCGCATGCCTTGGGTCATAAACCCCCCTTCAACGCAGCTCTGCCTCAGAACCCCATCCTGTTCCCAGCGCGACACCTCCCTTCATTCCTTTTCATGGTCCCAGGCCCTTTGATACCAACCCCCCCCCCCTTTTTCCTGTGTGCCCGTTTGTCTTCCTCTTTCCCAGGTCGACACCTAGCTCTGCCGATACTGTTTATTGCCCCTCCCAGTACAGTAGAAAGCTTCCCTCATCAAAGGACCCCCGAGTTGATCAAAGCCCCCACCCTATGAGATCCGATCAAACCCCCACATTCCGTGAATCGGCGGAATGTCCAGCTGCGCGATAATCATCACCTGTTGTGACCGGGGTGGGTACTTCAACTGTAAATGTGTGTGGGAACGGGCCTGTAGGGGAGATTCAGAGGATGTCCTTTCATACTTCAAAGCATTACAAGACAGTGTTACCTGCAATAAAATTCATTTAACTGTGTATAAGAGGCCAGGCCTCAGAGATGCGGTTAGAGCACCTCGTGACGATACTGGCTGTCTGAACTGATGTGTTCTCCTCCGGAGAGAATAAACCTTGTTTCCTGCCTTCCAGTCTCCAGCGCCTGCCTCTTCATTGGTTAATATTTTGTGGGTTAAAGAGGCGATACCGCCGGGCAAATATTGATTGTCCATTGACCTTAGTTTTAACAAAAGCAACGCACCCTACACAGCACTGGAAAAGCAATGCACTCGGGAAAGCCATGAATAGAGCAATGCATTCTGCACAGCACTGAATGTGCAATGCACTCCGTACAGCACTGGCTAAAGCAATAAATTCTGCACAGTACTGACTAAAGCAATGCTTTCTGTACAGTATCGGATAAAGCAATTCACTCTGCACAGCACTGAAGAAAGCAAAGCCGTTTGCACAGCACTGAATTAAGCAACACCTTCTAACACAGCACTGAATAAAACAATGCACTCTGAACAGCACTAAGCAAAGCAATGCACTCTGCACAGCCCTGAAAAAACACAAGGTACACTTCACAGCACTGAACAGAGCAATGCACTCTGCACAACACAGAACAAAGTAATGCATTCTGCACTGAACAGAGCAATACACTCTGCACAGCACTAAATAAAGCAATGCCCTCTGCAAAGCCCTGCACTGATACGGCAATGCATTCTTCGCCGTGCCAGTTAAAGCAAAGCCCTCTGCACAGCCCGGAATAAAGCAATGCATTCTGTACTGCACTGAACACATTAATTGAATCTGAACAGCACTGAACAAAGCAACGCACTCTTCACAGCACTGATAAAGCAATGCCCTCGGCACAGCCCTGCACTGATACGGCAATGCATTCTTCGCAGTGCCAGTTAAAGCAGAGCCCTCCGTACAGCCCCCAATAAAGCAATGCATTATGTACAGCACTGAACACATTAATGGAATCTGAACAGCACTGAACTCAGCAATGCACTCTGCACAGCACTGATAAAGCAATGCCCTCTGCACAGCCCTGCACTGATACGGCAATGCATTCTTCGCAGTGCCAGTTAAAGCAAAGCCCTCTGCACAGCCCCAAATAAAGCAATGCATTCTGTACAGCACTGAACACATTAATGGAATCTGAACAGCACTGAACAAAGCAACGCACTCTGCACAGCACTGAACAAAGCAATGCCCTCTGCACAGCCCTGCACTGATACGGCAATGCATTTTCGCAGTGCCAGTTAAAGCAGAGCCCTCCGTACAGCCCCCAATAAAGCAATGCATTATGTACAGCACTGAACACATTAATGGAATCTGAACAGCACTGAACTCAGCAATGCACTCTGCACAGCACTGATAGAAAAAGATCCTCTGCACAGCCCTGCACTGATACGGCAATGCACTCTTCGCCGTGCCAGTTAAAGCAAAGCCCTCTGCACAGCCCCGAATAAAGTAATGCATTCTGTACAGCACTGAACACATTAATGGAATCTGAACAGCACTGAACAAAGCAACACACTCTGCACAGCACTGATAAAGCAATGACCTCTGCACAGCCCTGCACTGATATGGCAATGCATTCTTCACAGTGCCAGTTAAAGCAAAGCCCTCGGCACAGCCCCGAATAAAGCAATGCACTCTGCACAGCACTGATAAAGCAATGCCCTCTGCAAAGCCCTGCACTGATACGGCAATGCATTCTTCGCAGTGCCAGTTAAAGCAAAGCTCTCTGCACAGCCCAAATAAAGCAATGCATTATGTACAGCACTGAACACATTAATGGGATCTGAACAGCACTGAGCAAAGCAATGCACTCTGCACAGCACTGATAAAGCAATGCCCTCTGCACAGCCCTGCACTGATACAGCAATGCATTCTTTGCCGTGCCAGTTAAAGCAAAGCCCTCGGCACAGCCCCAAATAAAGCAATGCATTCTGTACAGCACTGAACACATTAATGGGATCTGAACAGCGCTGAACAAAGCAATGCACTCTGCACAGCACTGATAAAGCAATTCCCTCTGCACAGCCCTGCACTGATACAGCAATGCATTCTTCGCCGTGCCAGTTAAAGCAAAGCCCTCTGCACAGCCCCGAATAAAGCAATGCATTCTGTACAGCACTGAACACATTCATGGGATCTGAACAGCGCTGAGCAAAGCAATGCACTCTGCACAGCACTGATAAAGCAATGCCCTCTGCACAGCCCTGCACTGATACAGCAATGCATTCTTCGCCGTGCCAGTTAAAGCAAAGCCCTCTGCACAGCCCCGAATAAAGCAATGCATTCTGTACAGCTCTGAACACGTTAATAGGATCTGAACTGCACTGAACAAAGCAACTCACTATGCACAGCACTGAACAAAGCAATGCCCTTTGCACAGCCCTGCACTGCTACAGCAATTCATTATTCGCCGTGCCAGTTAAATCCATGCCCCCTGTACAGCCCCCAATAAAACAATGCGTTCTGTACAGCACTGAACACATTAATGGGATCTGAACAGCACTGAACAAAGCAATGCCCTCTGCACAGCACTGATAAAGCAATGCCCTCTGCACAGCCCTGCACTGATACGGCAATGCATTCTTCGCAGTGCCAGTTAAAGCAAATCCCCCTGTACAGCCCCCAATAAATCAATGCATTATGTACAGCACTGAACACATTAATGGAATCTGAACAGCACTGAGCAAAGCAATGCACTCTGCACAGCACTGATAAAGCAATGCCCTCTGCACAGCCCTGCACTGATATAGCAATGCACTCTTCGCCGTGCCAGTTAAATCTATTCCCCATGTACAGCCCCCAATAAAGCAATGTATTCTGTACAGCACTGAACACATTAATGGAATCTGAACAGCACTGAACAAAGCAACACACTCTGCACAGCACTGAAGAAAGCAATGCCCTCTGCGCAGCCCTGCACTGATATAGCAATCCCGAGGGGGAAGTTATGGGAGGTTCTGCAGAAGCTAGGAGTTTCCCCCCACCTCCTTAGAATCATCATTAGACTGCATGAGAACAACTTTGCGGTAGTAAGGTGTGGGAGGGATGGCAAGCCCTCGGGTAAATTCCCGGTCCGTCGAGGTGTCAGACAGGGCTGTGTTCTGGCTCCGACACTGTTCTGTCTGTACATCAACAGCGTCATTCAACACCTTGACGCTGTCGGGGATAATGACGCCCCGGTTTTGGCAGGAAGGAGGGTTCCGGCAATTATGTTTGCCGATGACACCCTCCTTCTTTCCAAATCCCCCATGGGGATTCAGAGGATCGTGGATGGTTTTGGTCACTTCTGTAGACAACACGGGTTGGAGGTGAACACGGAAAAAACTAAGTTCATGATCTTCAACCCTCCGACCAAGACCAGACCCAACCCAAAACTCGGGGGAACCAGTCTGGAAAGGGTTTCTACCTTTACATACTTGGGGGTCTCACTCCAAGAAAATCTGACCTGGGATTCCCAGGTGGCAAGATCTAGGCTGAAACTCTCCCAGCTTTCGGGCGCACTCCTGAGGGTATCCAACAAGTCCACCTTTAAGCCTGTCAGTCCGGCCCTAGAAATGTACAGGACTCAGGCGAAGGCGGCTGCCTTGTATGGCAGTGAGCTGTGGGGCCATAAAGCTGGGTCTGTCATGGCAGGGGTGGAAAATTGTTTCCTCAGACGTCTACTTGCTCTCCCGCAAGGCACACCACTCCTCCCCCTAAGACTTGACCTGGGTCTCCCGTCAATCGCAGAGGACTTGCGGTCGAAACCGGTGAAGTACTGGCATCGGTTATGGTCCACCGAGGAGCTGCATCACTATAGGCAGGACCTCATACATGTCTTGAGGCTGGATGTCAATGGTAAGATCCCGTGGCTGGCACTCATCAAATCGGAATGTTCCAGCTTGAACTTGCCAGACCTATGGGATGACCCAGCTCAGGGATGTAGAAGGATTTCGCGCAAAACCCTGGCACAGCTCTATAAGAACAAAACCCTCGCTGATATGGACAGTGCACATGACAGTGGCACCCTGACGGGACGTTTTATTGTATTCAAAAATTCTTATGTTTTTGAACCTTTTATGGATTTTATTTACCCTCTTCTGGCGAGGAAATTGTTCCTGCAATGGAGGTTTGGCACGCTCCCTACTAAAGTCTTCACCTGTAAATGGTCGCCAGGGGGCGACAAGCTTTGCCCATGCTGTAAAGTTAAGGAAGAAGATGACTTGCACATAATGTTCTGTTGCCATGTCTACTGGAGCCCGAGGAGGCGCTGGCTAGCCCCTCTATGTCGGAATCTGGGCTTCAGTAACTATTTACAAGCCTACAGGGTGCTGAAAACTAATACCCTGGGCCACATTGTGTTTGCGGTTTCCAAATTCTTAATGGCAGCATGGATAATAAGGAAGAAAATGTCTGGTTAATCTATTTTACCACGCTTCTCTAAACTCTGCAGGCCCAGTTGGTTTTTATTGTATATATTGTTTTTTATCTGTATGTACTTTTATTGCTTCTTTTATGGCCTATGAGGCCGAAATAAAGAATTTTTGGATTGGATTGGATATAGCAATGCATTCTTCGCCGTGCCAGTTAAAGCAAAGCCCTCTGCACAGCCCCGAATAAAGCAATGCATTCTGTACAGCACTGAACACATTAATGGAATCTGAACAGCACTGAACAAAGCAACGCACTCTGCACAGCACTGATAAAGCAATGCCCTCTGCACAGCCCTGCACTGATATGGCAATGCATTCTTCGCAGTGCCAGTTAAAGCAAAGCCCTCGGCACAGCCCCGAATAAAGCAATGCACTCTGCACAGCACTGATAAAGCAATGCCCTCTGCAAAGCCCTGCACTGATACGGCAATGCATTCTTTGCAGTGCCAGTTAAAGCAAAGCTCTCTGCACAGCCCGAATAAAGCAATGCATTATGTACAGCACTGAACACATTAATGGGATCTGAACAGCACTGAGCAAAGCAATGCCCTCTGCACAGCCCTGCACTGATAAGGCAATGCGTTCTTCGCAGTGCCAGTTAAAGCAAAACCTCGGCACAGCCCCAAATAAAGCAATGCATTGTGTACACCACTGAACACATGAATGGAATCTGAACAGCACTGAACAAAGCAACACACTCTGCACAGCACTGATAAAGCAATGCCCTCGGCACAGCCCTGCACTGATACAGCAATGCATTCTTTGCCGTGCCAGTTAAAGCAAAGCCCTCGGCACAGCCCCGAATAAAGCAATGCATTGTGTACACCACTGAACACATTAATGGAATCTGAACAGCACTGAACAAAGCAACACACTCTGCACAGCACTGATAAAGCAATGCCCTCGGCACAGCCCTGCACTGATACAGCAATGCATTCTTTGCCGTGCCAGTTAAAGCAAAGCCCCCTGTACAGCCCCCAATAAAGCAATGCATTCTGTACAGCACTGAACACATTAATGGGATCTGAACAGCGCTGAGCAAAGCAATGCACTCTGCACAGCACAGATAAAGCAATGCCCTCTGCACAGCCCTGCACTGATACAGCAATGCATTCTTCGCCGTGCCAGTTAAAGCAAAGGCCTCTGCACAGCCCCGAATAAAGCAATGCATTCTGTACAGCACTGAACACATTAATGGGATCTGAACAGCACTGAGCAAAGCAATGCACTCTGCAGAGCACTGATAAAGCAATGCCCTCTGCACAGCCCTGCACTGATACAGCAATGCATTCTTCGCCGTGCCAGTTAAAGCAAAGCTCCCTGTACAGCCCCCAATAAAGCAATGCATTCTGTACAGCACTGAACAAATTAATGGGATCTGAACAGCGCTGAGCAAAGCAATGCACTCTGCACAGCACTGATATAGCAATGCCCTCTGCACAGCCCTGCACTGATACAGCAATGCATTCTTCGCCGTGCCAGTTAAAGCAAAGCCCTCTGCACAGCCCCGAATAAAGCAATGCATTCTGTACAGCACTATCTGAACTGCACTGAACAAAGCAACTCACTATGCCCAGCACTGAACAAAGCAATGCGCTCTGCACAGCCCTGCACTGATACAGCAATTCATTATTCGCCGTGCCAGTTAAATCCATGCCCCCTGTACAGCCCCAATAAAACAATGCGTTCTGTACAGCACTGAACACATTAATGGGATATGAACAGCACTGAACAAAGCAATGCCCTCTGCACAGCACTGATAAAGCAATGCCCTCTGCACAGCCCTGCATTGATACGGCAATGCATTCTTCGCAGTGCCAGTTAAAGCAAAGCCCCCTGTACAGCCCCCAATAAAGCAATGCATTATGTACAGCACTGAACACATTAATGGAATCTGAACAGCACTGAGCAAAGCAATGCACTCTGCACAGCACTGATAAAGCAATGCCCTCTGCACAGCCCTGCACTGATATAGCAATGCATTCTTCGCCGTGCCAGTTAAATCGATTCCCCATGTACAGCCCCCAATAAAGCAATGTATTCTGTACAGCACTGAACACATTAATGGAATCTGAACATCACTGAACAAAGCAACACACTCTGCACAGCACTGAACAAAGCAATGCCCTCTGTGCAGCCCTGCACTGATATAGCAATGCATTCTTCGCTGTGCCAGTTAAAGCAAAGCCCTCTGCACAGCCTCGAATAAAGCAATGCATTCTGTACAGCACTGAACACATTAATGGAATCTGAACAGCACTGAACAAAGCAACACACTCTGCACAGCACTGATAAAGCAATGCCCTCTGCACAGCCCTGAACTGATATGGCAATGCATTCTTCGCAGTGCCAGTTAAAGCAAAGCCCTCGGCACAGCCCCGAATAAAGCAATGCACTCTGCACAGCACTGATAAAGCAATGCCCTCTGCAAAGCCCTGCACTGATACAGCAATGCATTCTTCGCAGTGCCAGTTAAAGAAAAGCTCTCTGCACAGCCCGAATAAAGCAATGCATTATGTACAGCACTGAACACATTAATGGGATCTGAACAGCACTGAGCAAAGCAATGCCCTCTGCACAGCCCTGCACTAATAAGGCAATGCGTTCTTCGCAGTGCCAGTTAAAGCAAAGCCTCGGCACAGCCCCGAATAAAGCAATGCATTGTGTACACCACTGAACACATTAATGGAATCTGAACAGCACTGAACAAAGCAAAACACTCTGCACGGCACTGAACAAAGCAATGCCCTCTGCACAGCCCTTCACTGATACGGCAATGCATTCTTCGCAGTGCCAGTTAAAGCAAAGCCCCCTGTACAGCCCCCAATAAAGCAATGTATTCTGTACAGCACTGAACACATTAATGGAATCTGAACAGCACTGAACAAAGCAATGCCCTCTTTGCAGCACTGATAAAGCAATGCCCTCTGCACAGCCCTGCACTGATACGGCAATGCATTCTTCGCAGTGCCAGTTAAAGCAAAGCCCCCTGTACAGCCCCCAATAAATCAATGCATTATGTACAGCACTGAACACATTAATGGGATCTGAACAGCACTGAACAAAGCAATGCCCTCTGCACAGCACTGATAAAGCAATGCCCTCTGCACAGCCCTGCACTGATACGGCAATGCATTCTTCGCCGTTCCAGTTAAAGCAAAGCTCCCTGTACAGCCCCCAATAAAGCAATGCATTATGTACAGCACTGAACACATTAATGGGATCTGAACAGCACTGAGCAAAGCAATGCACTCTGCACAGCACTGAACAAAGCAATGCCCTCTGCACAGCCCTGCACTGATACGGCAATGCATTCTTCGCCGTGCCAGTTAAAGCAAAGCCCTTGGCACAGCCCTGCATTGATAAAGCATAGCCCTGCATTGATAAAGCACTGCATTCTGCACAGCCCCGAGTAAAGCAATGCATTCTGCACAGCACTGAATAATAACAATGTATTCTGTACAGCACTGAATAGAGCGCTGCATTCTGCAATGCATTTAGTACAGAACTGTTAGAATCCGGAGTTCCCACGCGCACCGTTGTTGTCAAGGGCGCGACCCGGACCCGCCCCGCTCCCACTTAAGGCCAAGAAAGGACAGCGTCCGAGACAGCCCTGCTCACCCCCTTGGTAGCTTGACACGAGCAGCCGGCTTATCTCCAAGACATGAGTGTTCAGTATGTGCAACCACGCCCACAGCAATCCCAATGATGTCACCACGAACGGACTCCACACGAGTTTGAATAAAACTAGTATACTTTATATAAAAAGATATGCGAAATGACCACACGATACAACTCCCACATATATACACTGGGTAATATTGTTCCCGGTGGGTTGGGCGGTCCAAATCCCCAATCACCACTTCTAACCAACAGTTACTTTGACTTTTAACCGTTCTCAACAGGTTAGGTGCGTTGTATCACTAAGTAAGTAAGTAAGTCATTTTTATTATGCATGATTAATTAAAACCGTTGCATACATTAAATAATCTTTCAAATCAATATTCGTTATTATAAACATTTTGACCAGTTAATAAAATAATTCTTTGTTGCGATAGAAAAATTAATCCACTTAAAAATGATCCGGTCTGTATCTTACATAAATCTGCACAAAATATAATTAATATTCTAATCAGGATATAAGTCTGTGTCATAAAGCTTGTATTATTGAGCAGTGCGCTCACAGATTCCATTATCTAGATTATTTTTTTATTTTTATTTTTTTCCAGTTTGGACAGGGTGGGGAAAAGGGGAGGTGGCTTAGCAATAGCAGCCAGATCCCCCATTAAGATCAAGCTACTAGAATCTCTGTCCTGTCCCACACTTGAAATTATGATCGTGAACATACAGCTTTCCAGTTTGGATAACTGGCGGGTTGCACTAGTATATAGGCCCCCGGGTACTAAAACAGGCTTTTGTTAATAAACTGTTAGAAATAGTAGTCACCCATGCCCTAACCAAGGAGAATTTTATTTTATTAGGCGATTTTAATTATCATGCAGAGCTTTCCGTCGATCCAGAGACATGTCTCCTAATAAGGACTATGGAAAGCCTCGGCCTGTCTCAGCGAGTCAGTGGCCCCACCCACTGTGCAGGCAACACTATTGACTTAATTTTTACGAGTTCCCTTAGACTAAGCATTGCTGATCCCCTCCCAATGATCTGGACGGATCATTATCTTTTAAAGATTAATCTCCCAAGTAAAATTCCGGCCATTCCTGTGAGTGGCCTAAGAATGCGGATCCGCCCATGGCGGAAACTTACCTCGGAAGCATTTTTAGCTCATTTTAAGTACGAAAATAATTTGGCTCTCCCACTAGAGCAAAGGGTTGATAATCTGGAGTCTTCCATTTTACAAGCCTTAGATCATGTCATTCCGGAAACAACTGTCAAAGCTAAACTGGTGGCTTCTCCATGGTTTACCCCCAATCTTAAGATAGAGAAACAGGCCAGTAGAGTCGCAGAGCGAACATGGCGGAAAACCAAAACCGAGGAGGACAGAGCTAAATATAAGTTACTTCATTTAGACTACATGAAAAAAATAAAATTGGCAAAGAAGGAGTACTTAACGCAGCGGATAAAAATCTCAGCTAATTCAAGAAGAGAACTATTTAAAATACTGAAGGAATTTACGTCCCCTCGTGCTGAACAATCCCTGTTTAGCCCCTCCCAAAAATGGATTGAGTCAATGGCAGAATTTTTTGAGGATAAAATTAACTTAATATATTCCGCTTTCCCTACCTCAGATTTGGACCAACAAATCCCAGATGGTTACTTGGTGACGCCGCAATCTGAGATGGTTGATAATCAAGGTCTCTACTTGACAAAATTCACGCCGATCACGGTCAAGGAGACTCTTGAAGGTCTTAGTAAATAAAGTCAGGCTCCCCAATGGACCCTTTCCCGCCACGACATTGCACAAAAATTATGCCCCTGCTAGCTGAGCCCCTTACAGCTATCTTTAACGCCTCCTTGGAGCAAGCCGAGGTCCCTTCCAAGTGGAAGCAGGCCCAAGTAAAGCCTATCTTGAAGAAGCCATCTGACGATGATCCTGCTTTACCTTCCCACTACCGGCCGATATCACTGCTGCCTTTCTTTTGGAAGGTGTTGGAACTCCTTGTGAATAACCGACTGACGGCCTACGTAGAAGCCAGTGGAGCTCTTGATCCCTCCCAGTCTGGCTTTCGGGCCGCGCACAGCACTGAGACCGCTGTAGTGGAGATTGTGGATAACATCAGACTCACGGTGGATAAGGGCGATTCAGCTGTACTCATCCTCCTAGACCTCTCCGCAGCGTTTGACACCATCTCCCACGGTATTTTGAAACATCGGCTGTGGGAGATTGGTGTCCATGGAAGGGCACTGGGTTGGATTGAGGATTATCTCACTGGCCGCCTCACCACCGTTCGAGTCGACTCCCTAGCTGCCCAGAGCCGCCCGGTTACGGTAGGCGTGCCTCAAGGCTCGATTTTGAGCCCGCTGCTTTTTAATCTGTATTTAACACCTTTGGCTAAAATAATTAAATCTTTTGGCTTTGGAACGGTGTCATATGCAGATGATACGCAGCTGCTGATCACATGTGGCGTTGATCCTGTCGACACCTGCTTACGTTTTAAAAAATGCATGGTTGAGATCAGTAGCTGGATGCGGGCAAATAAACTCCAACTCAATGCGGGCAAGACCGAAATTATTCTGTTCGGTAAAGCAGACACCAGAATGGTGGCCATCCGAGTTGGGAGCTTGTCCGGCCCCTAAGCCGGTAGTCCGGAACCTTGGAATCATTATGGACAGCGCTCTGTCCTTGAAAAATCATGTAGCCAAGGTGACGGTCACCTGCTATGGTATAATGCGTGGCCTCAGAAAAATCTTTAGATGGCTTCCGCTTGAAGCCAGGAAGCCGTTGGTCCAGGGCCTGATCATTAGCCATCTTGATTATGGTAATGCCATGTACCACGGCCTGAATGAGGACCTGTTGTCAAAACTACAAACTTTGCAGAATACGGCGGCAAGATTGGTGCTGGATCTGCCGCCTAGAACAGCGTCTGCTCCATGTTTGAAACAACTACACTGGCTGCCCATACGCCAAAGAAGTCAATTTAAGATCCTATGTTTGACCCACAATGCATTGTACAAAAAAGGGCCCCGGTATCTTAAAAAAAACTGACCTGGTATGCCCCCAAGAGGGCCTTAAGATCTAGCCTCAAGTCTCTGCTAATGCAACCACGCGTGCGAACCTCCAGGCATGGGCAACGCTCCTTTTCATTTCTTGCACCTGCCCTTTGGAATAAGTTACCCCCCACCTTCTTTCCATTAAGGAGCATCAGCAATTTCGCAAAGCCTTGAAAACATGGCTTTTTCCCTAGCATGTGGCCCGTCTTTTTCTACTGTGAGCCCGTTCAGTGTTTGTCTCCTTCCACCCGGTTCTTATGCTGCAAGCGCCTTGAGACCTTGCGGTGATAATGGCGCTCTATAAAAACTAATGACATTGACATTGACATTGACATTGACGTTGACGTTAGTGTCTTTCTCCATAGAGTTCCTTACCGCTCTGGTTATTCGAGACAACATAAGCGGCTTCAAGGTGTCACTGCTGGAGTGGTCCTAATACTATGCTCAAGTTATTAAGGTTAGCTATCCTCGACTAACTAGTTTAGTTCTGAGGAGCATCATGAGGGACTAGGCCGAGGCTAGTATAGATATGTTCTTCAGTCTCTGTTCAGTGAGTTCAAGGAATTTTGTAAGGCGGCAATTCAACTGTGTTAAAGTTGAATTGAAGCACAGGATTACCGCCGGTCTGCAGGACCTGATGCCATGCTGGTTAAAAAATGGCTTTAATAAAGTTTTCCTTATATCTTTTAGTTTATCGCAGATACAAATGCTGTGGATGAGGTTCTTGACTCCACGAGCACATAGCCTGCATAGCTGATCTCCCCCTCTGTTTTCCCAATGGGGTAAAAATGGATTAATTGCACCAACTCCCAGATGAAGCTTAAAAAAAAATTCTTTAGTTGTTATCTTTATTCCTGCGTTTAAATAAGGTTGAGGTTTTCCGGCTTCGTAATTATTGAGCACAACCCAGCCATGAGCTCGTTTTGATAGTGCTTCCTTGTCCTCTGTAGTAGATTTAAGTCTTATTGACTTTGTGACTAGTTTTTTGAACACACAATGAGCCGTTGAGGTATTCCAAAGGTCTGTTAGACCCAGGGCTTGGATGGAATGCAGGAGGTATTTGTTAGCTTGTGATTTCCCTGTGCGTGTTAGTTCTACCCAGCGGTGGTTATTTAGGGAACCCTTTTCCGCAGCTCTGATTTTGTGCCAACATTTTGCATAGACTCCCATTCTCTCTGCCGTTTGGTTTTGTAGCCCGAATTCCAGTCGTATTTGGGCTGGAGAAATGTATTTAGGGAGCTGAAATATTGCTCGGTAAGAGGTTGTTATTATGCTGTTTAAAGTTCCAGCATCTCTACCTCTCATTGATTCACTACCATAGGTGATTGTGGGCTGCAATTTGGCTCGCAGGACTTTTAGGAAAGGTTCTAATGACAGGTCCGGCAACATCTTTTTCAAGGGTTTAAGTGCCAGATAGGTCATAGCACCCTTCCTTCGCAAGGATTCCAGCTGCGGTTTGAAGGAGTTATTTTGATCTAAAAGTATCCCCAGGTATTTATAGCTTGTTACTTGATGTAGACGTTTCCCATCAAGATACCAGTTTGGACTTGTCTTCTTATGGTAGTTTACTATCATAGTTTTGGTTTTGGTGAGATTTATTTTTAAGGCGTTCCTTTGAGAAAAGTTGCTAGTTACGTCCAAGAGATGTTGAAGACCAATTGGGGTCCGGCTGATTAGAACTAAATCTTCAGCATATGACAAATTTGTCAGTGTCATACCTCCTAACTTTGGGGCATGGGATGAGCAACTGTCCAATTCATCCGGTAAGTCTGCTAAGAAGAGGTTAAACAGCAGTGGGGCTAGGACGCACCATTGTTTTAGGCCCTTAGTTGTAGTAATTCTGCTGGAAATGTGCGTTCCGCCTCCTAGTTTTATTCTGATCCACGTGTTGGTGTACAAGTGCCTAAGTTGGTCTAAGAGAAAAGTTGGTAACCCCCAACTGGCCAGCTTGTGCCAGAGTTTAGTGCAGTCAACGTGGTCGAACGCTGCTGTGTAATCAATGAAGCAGAGATACAGGGGGTGTTTGCCCTTTTTTGCAGCGTCCAATAGCAGGATCAAGGCCATGATGTTAGTTGTTGTTCCTTGGCCTTTGCGGAATCCTGTTTGTGTTATGGGAATAATTTTATTCTCTGAGGCCCAGTTGGCTATTTCTTCCAAGATGATCCCTGCATAATATTTAGCCTCAGTGTCTATAAGGGCTATCAGCCGGTAGTTATTTGGAATAGATCTCTCACCTTGTTTATATATTTATAATTATATATATATATTTATATATATATATATATATATATATATATATATATATATATATATATATATATATATATATATATATATTATATACTGATAATTGAGCCCCTCCATGATTCCGGGAGTAAAGGAGTTCTTAAGGCTTGTCTGAAGACTGGTACCAGTGCGTTACTCCAGAACTCCGGATCCTGCTTGAACATTATTGGTGGTATGCCATTGGGACCGGGAGCTCCCGTTCGTCTGCCTTTAGCTATTTGCTTATTTATTGCTAGAGCCGCAGGGCTATTATGCTCTTCCGCTGCAATGGATGAGCAGTTTTGGTTTGATGAATCTTTTTCCCCCTGCATCGACCAGAAGCTGCTACTGTACTCTTTGCCGGGAAAATGTAGAGTAGTTACTTCTTCTTTTGAACTGATAATGCGAACATTACCCTGGTGAGTAAAAGTAGTGTCAAAAGTTTTAATTGAATTGAGTCGTTGAAGTGATTAAATAGATATTCATTCCAAACCGCTTCTGTGATGTTGGAGTCGATACCAGGATGGTTAGGCCTCTGTAATCTATTCACTGATTGCCAAAATTTGGCGCTATTTTTCTGTTTTGCATCATAGAGAAGTTTAGCCCATGCTTCATTGTTCTTGGCTCTTTTAATTGCCCATCTCCTCTTGCTTAAAGACTTCTTACCTTCGCGGAGGGAGCTTTGTAGTCTCGGATTGTTTGGAAATTTGCGGAGCTGTCTCAGTGTGTGATTTATAAATTGCTTCAGTTTTGTCGATACTGGACTTTTTGCCATTTTACTAGGAATTTGTGAAGCGTTCCTCCATTTCAAACCTTGCCTACTTACAAAGGTTTCTCCAAGCGTCTTGCCAAAGTTTTCCCAGTGTTCCAAAGGCTGAGCTGCCCATTCTCCCCCTTGATTATACACATCTTTGGCAATATTTGTTATTTCCACTAAATTCGAGGAGTTACACCTTATTCTTTTAAGATTTCTGGTCTCATTTTGCACAATTGTTTTGCTGACAAGCAATGTCTGACTTGAATTTGCTTTCAGACGTAATTCTTGTGGCATGTGGTCGCTAAGATCGTTATTGCCAATCTCGAAAGAGTCTATGTAGTCAATTAGTGCCAGAGTTGTGAAGATGTAGTCCAAGTGGGATGAAGCTGTGGTTGAATGATATGTGGCAGCTGGTGGGTTGTCGTCCTTAAAGTGCCCATTTATTGCTCTCATATTTAAGTACTCCAGCTCCTGAAGCAGGTATCTCGCGCTTCGAACTGGCTTGGGGGTTGTAGATTGGGCTTGCGTCGGGATTCCCCATGCGTCTGAAAGATCCTTGAGTTGGTCGTCATCTTGAGTGTTTCCTAAGAGATGCATGTTGAAGTCTCCAGCAAGGATAATATAAACCGTTGCTTCCTCTTCCATCAGTCTTTTTAATTCCATTGACAACTCCTTTTCTGCTTTTAGCTTTTGTTTTGGGTGTATATAGATGTTTATTATTATTACGTCCTGTGGGGTCTGGTTAATCTTTAGCTTTACTTTTATTCCCTGAGTGCAACTTGGGGATGATAATTGAATTTTCATTGTCTCGGTCTGACCTATTTCTGTTATAGAGGTTAAGAGTAATAAGCCACCCGAGCGGCGGCCAAAAACAGATCCCTTAGTTGCCGGATGTAAATGGGAGATATAGCCATGTAGTTCAAAGGACTGGTCTTCCCAAGTCTCCTGGAGCAGGATTATGTCAAAGGATTTAGTTTAGGAAATCTTGGTTGCTTGTTTTGGAGGCTAAGCCATTAATATTCCAGACACATATTTTGAGACCATCTTGCTCGATTTCAGGTGGTTGTTTCACGAGCAACTCTTGTCAATTTGTGCGTACTGATGTAATTACACGATGTATACCTGACCAGTTGTTGTTTGCTGGGGGTTGTACTAATGTGCGTTGGGTCTCAGTTATCAATACTGCAATTGATAAATTTGACTCGATCTTTGTGCCTGGAGTTCTACTCCTTGCTCCTTTCAAGACTGAAAGCGTCGCTGAACTTGTGTTTTTTGTATCGTTGTTTAGGAAGGGAGTTGGGTATAATGGTTTTGGGATTGGTTTTCATAATTATCCCCCAGCTTTGGAGGCGATCACCTTCCTGTAAAATTCTGCCTGCAACATCAGAATTTTTCCATATAGTTCTGGTAGCTTCTGGGTTTTGGCTGTTGTTATTTGACAAGAATTCAATTGACAACAAGTCAGATGACAATATCAGTTAAAGTTGGAGTAGAGTGTAAGAGCCGTAGCACGTTTTGTCGATTTAGTATATCCATTCGGCCTTGCGATTCATACTGAGGAAGTAGTATAATAGTGTCAGTCTCTGCCACTTTTGGTAGTTTCGAGCTGTGAGAAGATGTTTTGTCACAAGTAGTTACTATGTTTGGAAAACATCCCTGATTTGGGTTGAAGGTGCCTATGTTGCTGGTAACTGCACGGGTAGAGTGGCCCAATCGAGAGTCGTTGGTCGTTTTTGTTTCCCAACCAGTATTATTATGAGCGGGTTCTAGTTGAACAGACGTAACTTGAGTTGTTTCTTGGTTGGTTGGTGCTTGCTTGAGGGCTTGGCTCGACGATAAGCTTAAGCCTATGTAATTCCCTTGAGGGCTTAAGCATTGGTTCCGCCCTGTGGCTTGTATACCCTCGGTTAAGGTCTTGATTTTTAAAGGTGAATTAGGTGGTTCTTTGATCAGACTTATTTTTACAGAGTTACGTTCATTGGTAGAGGGGGTTGGTAGGTGGTTACAGTCAAGCGAGTTCCTGGTTGGTTTTTGATTGCCTGGCCATTGGTGGCACTGGCTGTGGGTCTAGGGACTATTTGCTGAGCCTCTTTCCTGGCTTCTGTCGGAGCTGGTGCTGGAGGAGTTAGTGCTGGAAGATTTGGTGTTCCCTTAGTTGTGTGGTCCGGTTTAATAGAGGAAACTGAACGTAGAAATTGGAGATGCGTTCTCTTCGTTCTTCCTTTCCTTTTTTGCTTACGTCCAGTTTTTACTGGAGAAGCTAATTCTTCTAAGGGGTCTGGCTTGCTGTTTTGCCGGCACCCACCACTTACTGTTGGTGGTGCACTGTCTTAATGAGGGATGCGGCCATTGTGGTTTTCTCCAGTAAAGAGTTGTCGTTGCCCACAGCTTTCTGCTTAATAACAGTTGATTTCAGGACAGACATTAGGTCGCCTAATATTCCCGGAAGGGTCTGTAGCTTGTCCACTATTGGGGCACAGAAACATTCTAGATGCGATTGCTGTACGTTGTAGGTTGCTTCCTGCCCTCTCTTTATTAAACCGTTCAGGTCGGCTAATTTCCTATCAATCCCCGAAGTAAAGTCAGCTAAGGATTGGAGGATTGTCAGCTGGAGGTTCATTTTGTGTGACTGATATTGTAAAGCCGCCGTTGAATATTGCATTGTACTTAGCAATGATTCCCACATTAGGTTTTTATTTGAGTTGCAGCTTTCCAGGGGGGTGATTTTTGGAGGTTTAGGGTCGTGGTTGTAAGAGGCGACTAATTCCTCCCACTCTTGGGAGGCTAAGAAGGTCATTTCGCCATTACCATTGGGTAAATCTCCAAGAATGGGCGGCTGACTGTGCTGTGGTATGAATTTTTCAGAGAGTGCGTCCGGTGCCGAAAGAGTCACGGTAGATGTTATTAATCCTGGATCGGAGATTGATAAACAATTAAATGAAGAATTATTTAGTGGTGATGATACAAGTTCATTTACTTTATGTTCTTTTATTTTCTGTTCTTCCGGCTGGGCTGCTTTAGACAGTTGGCCATATTGGAGCTTTGATGCGAGCTCCAAATTTGATTTTGCTTGTTGTGGGCTATTGTGAACATCTATATTAGGAACAGTCACTGGTAGTTGAGGGGTGGCTTGGCGATGCTTTGGGTTTGGTCTAAGCATTTCCTCATCTAGCTTGGAAGGCGTTGAATTAGTTGTCTCTAGTTGGCCCTCGGGTCCTTCCGCAGGCGCGTATAAAGTCAAACAAAGTGTCTGAGGGCTGTGTTCAGAACATAAACTAACCGGTGAAGCATTTTGATGAGTTGGAGAAGTGATTTGAGTATTTTTCTTTTGGGTGATGATGTCATTTTGGTGAGCAACTTGTAGGTCGTAGTGGGCCTCTTGTGGAATTTGAGTAAAGTTTCGTAGGTTAGTCTTTTGGGTGAAATTGCTGTCTTTCTGATAAATGAGTTGATGGTTTTGGTGGTCCTCTTGTATGTTATCATGTTCCTCGTCAAAACATGTTACGTTTGTTTTTTCTGCTGTTTGTACCAATTCGCGGTTTTAGCTGATGGTGCTTCTTCTCTGCTTTAGTGCTCCTGTTAGTTTTTTCTGGGGAGCAATCGTTAGAATGAACTAATGCGACTCTTTGTGAGGTCATTGTAGTTTGCGAGATTTGATTGGTGCGGTCTTGTCCCAAAGGCAGGAGAGGGGATTGCAGACCTTCTATTGAGCCACTTTTGGAGAAAATTGCTGTGGAGGGGTCCTTCAAAAAGAAGAATTTTGTATATATTTTAGGCTGGAAGGTACAGGGGTTCCTTCTTGATGGGGGCCCTTCCAGTCTAGTTAAGACCTGGTCTTCAAGCCCTCTCTTGTTCACTGTTCCAGTTGTTACAGCCAGGGAAGAATTACTCCCTTCTTGGCTAACAAAATCAGCATTGGTTGATGCATTAAGGAACAAGGTGTTATGGGGGTTGTAGAGCATGCTGGTCAGTGGCTTTTCCTGTTTCTCGTCAAGTTTTTCACGTTTTGTTTTGTGGTTGTCAGGATCAAAGCCAAAGGGACTGGGATCTCTGTGTATACTATTGCTATCATTCTTGCTATCATTCTTCCGTTTTGTTGCTTTGGTCTGTGACGGTGCCTTCCGGACTCTTCCTGATCTCATGGTTCCCTGTTCTCTAGTTGTGGTCCTCGCTGATGATTGACTTGCAATTGCCTCTACTGACGTCTGAGTTGGGGCTGGTGTGTGCAGTTTGCACTATGCAAGGAGTACAATGCAAGGGAGGGAGAGGGAGGTGGGGAAGGGATGTGGGAGCAAGATATTGATTCAGCTCACCTCCCAGTTCCGATCACCAGCACCACCTTCACCTTGCAGTCTCCGTTGCTCCGCCTGACCGCCTCCGTACTACACCGCCTCTCAAGTCCCCCAATCCTCTCAGCCTCAGCCACAAGCCCCAAGCTGCAGTCGTCTCGGGCCTCAAGTCTCAGCCTCAGGTCTGGGTCTTGGCATTCCCGGAGTCTCGTGGCGATGGAGAGCTGACTGTACTTGCAGCAACGGGCTCTGCGGCTGGTCCAGCAACCAGCTCTGCCCATACTACAACAAAGATGGGCCCAGCCCTAGTCCTGGCCCTCACACACAGACCTGACCAGTCTCACCCCCGTCCGATCCTAGCTTTGGTCCGAGGTTTTAGAGGATTTTGTAAGGGTGTGAGGCTAAGAGAACTGAAGGGGTAAGGCTGAGGTCTTGTGTGGGGATGGAGCTGGCTCGAGCCACGGCTTACTGCTGCTGACTCCACCGCTGATCCCGCCGCTGCCAGGCTCCCGCTGAGGGCTTGCCTGACTTCCGCTCCCAATTCCTTTATTTTTTATTTTTATTTTTTTTAATTTTTTTATTTATTGCAGGAAAAAGAAAACAGCATCACATTACGTACAAATTTCAGAGGTAAAAATATCCAAACAAACAAAGAATTTAGCCATTAGATAGATAATTGAATAAATACAGAGGATAACACTGTACATTCTCAAAGAGAAAAAATAAATCGTTTTAGTTGCTGCCGGTACATATAGATCAAATAAAAGTATCCCAAATTTTTTGCCTCGCTTTCAATGACTTAATACCCCTTAGTTTGGCCAACGAAAGTTCCATTGTGTGTATTTCATTGATAAGATTCCACCAGTCCATGATTTTGGGTGGTTCCTTAAAGATCCAAGTCCGTGCAATAACCATCCTAGCACATGCAATAGCAATAGTAATCAAGTCTTTATGTTTGTAGTTTGTATCTTGTATGTCTAGCAATACTAAATGTGCCGACAGTGTTGGAAATACAATTTGTCTACTATTTAAAGCCACGGTAAAGTCTTTCCAAAAGGTAATAAGTGCCGGGCATTGATAAAGCATGTGTTCTATACCGGCGGCTTCTAGGTTGCATTTGGGACATTTAGTTCGCTCGCTAAAAACATTTCCAGAGGCCCAACTAACAATTCTTTGTGGAGTATAGTATAATTGAGTCACTGTTCTATATAGTTGAAGCCTCAAGCTGGACGATTGAACAACTAAGTTTATTTGTTTAAGCGAGCGTGCAATCTGACTAGGGTTAATATTCACATCTAGTCGATTAGTCCATTTTTCGGCCAGGCTTTCGCAGTCTCCTTGCTTGTGGCTACATAAGTGAGCGTAACTCTTGCTAATAAATGATTTAGTATGTTTAGAGTAGAGATGTTGTAAGGTATCCGAGTTTTCTATTTTCTCAATTTTCATTTTATTAACCAAAAAGTCTTTCATCTGTATGTATTTAAAATACATAGTATCTCTAATTTTGTAGATTAATTTTAGTGCGTTGAAACTCAGAAAACCATCCGGACCAAATAAGTCACCTAGTATACAAATACCATGCTCCAGCCACAAGGCAGCTGAACCATCTGAAAAAAAACCTGGTAACCCGGGGTTGCCCTAGATCTGCAACTCTGCATTAAAGAAGGGTATCTTACCAAAGATCGTTATTTGGTCCCAGATTCTTTTAATATGTCTCGCGGTCTTAAACTTAACTCTCTTAAAATAGTTTGTCGTGTTTTGGCAGCTCCTGAGTTAGCGTTTAGCACAGCTACACGGTCTTTTCTGTTAACTTGACCAAAACGAACGGGGGCCATTTTGAATCCCTCTGACTTCCGTTTCCTATGAACGCTGCCTCGTGGTCAGTGTGCCCTTTCGTCCTTTCTCGATACCCATGGTCACTAGTCTGCTCGGCAACAGGCTATTTTTAGTACTGGTCAAGCGCACATGCGCACTACGCACCAATTGGTCACTCTTTAGGAATGTTCACACTAACTGACCAGTGCTGTTGAAACTCCTCCCACATGTTGGCTGTGTTCCAAAAATGACCTTATATGTACCTAAAATGTGTAACTTGTACCCGCCTATCTTTTTATTGCTATTAAACTGTATAAAAGAGGTCGCGCATCGATGTTCGGGGTGCTACTTCTTACATTGCCGAAAGGTGCTGTGGGAATGTATCACCACCCCATGGGGTCTTAATAAACTTGTCTTTTACCTTTTCCAGTGTCCGTGCCAACTTCTATACTAAGGTGTTCGAGAGTTTAGCAGAGTATGTAGGCCTGATTTGAACCCTATACCACAATTGGCGACCACGAAGGGACTCATCGGCGACTCGGATGCCCGAAGGAGAGGTCGTGACGAAGGTCAGGAAAACTCGCCATGGACGCGTACGCTGCCACTGAGTGACCCGAGTCTCGGCACCCACGGTGTGTTTTCCCGTCCTTCCGATCTGACCTTCCAGGTGGCGCCGGTCTTCGACTGAGATTCTGATCTTGGATTGTCGTGATGTGCCGTTTTGGCTGATTTGACCACAGAACTTGGCAGTTGGACTTTGGACGTTTGAAAAGAAAATTGGTAAGCTTTTGATTGGTGAGGTAGTCTACTGACGCTTACTGTGGCTTTTTGAAACTTTGAATTTGAATTTGAATTTGTTAGCTAACGTTTTGAATCTTTGATTTTGAATTTGAATATGTGAAGTGCACCTCACATAGGCAGGCATGTAGGGATATTTCTCTGATTTATTTGATTTGAACAGTGCACCGTGTTAGGTGGCATTTTTGTAGTATCGCGTTTTCGTGGTACTTTTTGAAACATGCCTGTTTTTAGCACACTCCGTAGGATGTGCTGTTCTGAAAATGGTACCAATTATCGATTAAGTGCAAAACAGCCGGCTCCCCCAGAGGGGACTCCAAATCGTGAAATGTATGTCAAATTCGGTATTCCACCAATAATGTATAGTACATTATGGCATAAGTATACTAAAACTGATCGTGAATTACAGTGGCCACTATATGGGTCGTTTGACCTTCGAAAGGTACAGTATGTAGAACAGTGTTTGTTTCAGCGAAGGTCTAGGCAAGATATGTTTGATTGTGTGCGTATGTGGGAGAAAGAGGTGCGTGAACGAGCGAAGCGTGAGGTAGCCTTGGCGGAGAAAGTGCAGCAGAAGGCTGCACATGACAAAGCTTTACAGCTGCAGGAGAAGGAATTACAGGAAAAGAAAGAGAGGGAGAGACGAGAACGAAATTTACAGGTTAATGGTCAATTCCCTATCAGGCGTCCTCTTTATCCGGTCCTTACTAATGAAATAGATGATTTTTCCTTACTAGATCGTTGTCCGCCTCCGTACGTCGTACCTACGGCTCCGAACGAGGACTCGGACGAGGATAGTGATCGAACACAGCGTACCAGGTTACATGCGGAACGAGCTGCGGAATTACGCTCAGTTGCACGAAAGCTAAATATTAATACTGTTACTGTTTCTGATGTTACTAAACAAATGGAACAGTGGCCTGATAAGGAACGACTGTATTTTTTAGATCATTTTGGAGATGAAGTTGTTGAGCGGTATAGAAAATATTCTCTCGAGTTAGAACCAAAGGAGATATCCAAGAGTCGTGAGAATTTTCGTAAAGGTCTTTTTGTTCTTTCAGATGCGGACGACTTCTTCAAGCGTTTGATTGAACTACGTAATGAGGCGACACGACTACGGGAGGTGGCAAAGTCGAAGAATTCGTCTGCGTCCGAAGCGACGGGGATATCCAAAGAATGCCCTATCTTTGAAACAGATAAGATCGCTGCGATTAATGTTAGACCTATGCGAGAAGCTGCGCCTTTATATGTCCCTCATAAAGGGGATGGCACAGATGATGATAAAAGATCCAAAGACGCGAAAGGGTATTTTGTATATAATTGGGTTTATACGCCTTGGAATAGAGCAGATGTCATGGCGCTTAAGAATGCTTTACCTGATCCCCGTAAAAACCCTGCGGCTTTTTATGAAAATGTTGAAAGTGCAATTTCTTCGTGTATCATGACGTTAGTTGATATTGATCTATTTTTCGGGTTGATATTGCCCCCTGATATGTGGAGAGCGATTCGTAGGTTTGATGACCTCACGACTCTCGGGGCCACTTGGAAAGATCTTGTTCAGGCTGATTTAGATAGAGAACCAGCATGTAAGCCGTGTCAATTAATATTAGACCTTCCAGGGGCCATACTGACAAAACTAAAAACTCTTGCCCCCGCTAAAAAGATTGATTGGACTATATTAGCCTCTTGTAAGCAGAAAGCGGATGAATCAGTTTCCGATTTTTTCTCTCGCTTCAAGGAAGCGTTCCATGATTACAGTGGTCAATTATTGACAGAAGATACTGGCAGGCATCTATTCGTTGATAAGTATGTAGCTAATCTCCTACCGGAGATTGCGAAACGATTAAAAGCGAGTGAAAGTTCATGGACCACAGCAACCCCTGCTTCTTTATTGACTATGGCTCAATATTATGAAAGACAGGAATTGGAGGCGAAAGAAAGTAGTGAAAAGAAGGCGAAGGAATTGAAAACGAAGGTAATGTTAGCTCAGGTTCAGGTTACGAGAGGGAACAATAGAGGGGGGCGAGGATCGTACAGTAATGCTCCTCCCCCTCGTTCTGACATTTCTGTGAATCAATGTGCATACTGCAAACAGTTTGGGCATTGGATTGCAGACTGTCCGGTGTTTCGAGAGCAGCGTAATTTGAGGGGACGAGGAAGTGGAAGGTCTAGAAGTTATTATGGAGGGTCAAGAGGAGGTTATGGCACGAATGATCGTGGGGGATATGGAGCAAGGGGTCGTGGTCAGTCAGATTATAATACGTTTGATAATCGCAATCAATATCAGATAAATGAGGGTGGTCCTGCTGAACTACGGGATGAGCATTACGCATAGGATTGCGTAGGATGGGGTGTGGAATCGGTTGAGGTACCAGTTGATCAAAGGGGTCCATACATAGAAGCACATGTTCTGGGTTCCACTGATCAATTTCTGGTCGATACAGGAGCTACTCGTAGCGCTTTGTCCAAATACTTGGTTCCAAGGGCTCCCCTGTCTGGCGAGGTAATTACAGCAATAGGGTTCGATGGAACACCTACTTCTAGCCCACTGTCTCAACCAGTTACATTTCATGTTGATAAATTTGCTGCCCCTTGTCCCTTTTTGTTGTCTCCAAATACACCAGATAATATTATTGGACTCGATATGTTAAAACACTTTCGAGCTACTATTCGCTGTGCCCCAGAAGGAGTGCGAGTTGTGTTGAATGAGAATTACCCGGAATTAGAGCGAGTGTGTTTTCTCCATGAATCTGAAGTTCTGGCCTCCTTACCGAAAACGTTGTGGGCCACTTCCGATACGGATGTAGGGCAGATGATAATTCCTCCAGTGCGTATTACGGTAAAGGAGGGAGTATCTCTACCACGTATCCCACAATATAAGATTTCTAGAGAAGGTGAACTTGCTTTGATACACATTGTAGATGATTTAATTTCGGCAGGAGTAGTTGAGGAAGTCCCCTACAATGTTTGTAATAGCCCAATTTTACCAATCCTTAAAAGAGATACAGATGCTAAGGTTTACCGTTTCATTATTGATTTGAGGGAAATAAACAAGATAGTAGTGCCTCAGTATCAGGTGGTGTCTGACATCACCACATTGCTTACGTTGGTTCCACCGACGGCAACTACTTTTACAGTCATCGATTTGAAGAATGCCTTCTTTTCGATCCCTGTACATCCTGACAGTCGATATTTATTCGGCTTTACATTAAATAATAAATCATACAGATTCTGTCGAGTTCCTCAAGGCTATACTGAAAGTCCTAGCATTTATAGTCAGGCATTAAAAAGACAGCTTGATTCCTTTGACTTACAGGAGGGAGTGGTTCTCATTCAATATGTAGATGATATCTTACTTGCTGCAGACACGCCAGAACAATGTGAGAAGAGTACCTTTTCTTTGCTTTCCTTCCTGGCCAAACATAATCATAAAGTTTCGAAGAAAAAGCTGCAATATTGTAGACCAAAGGTGACCTACCTCGGTCATCTTTTGTCTAAGGAGGGCCGTGCATTGACACCAGATCGAATTCAAGCAATTCTAGATACTCCAGTCCCTCGCACTCAGAAGGATGTTCGCGCCTTTATAGGTTTGACGTCTTTTTGTAGGCAATGGATATTGGGTTTTTCACATATTGTTAAACCATTGTTAGCATTGTTGTCTAAAGATACACCGATTCCCATTGAATGGACGGATGAATGTCAGAATGCTTTTGGACAATTGAGACAAGCTCTTTGTTCTGCACCAGTGTTAGGTACACCTGATTACACGAAGGTTTTCACATTATATGTACATGAGAAGGATGGGTGCGCATTGTCAGTCTTAGTGCAGACACACGGAGACAAACAGAGGCCTTGTGCATACTTCTCGGCGGTACTCGACCCTGTGGCTCGAGGATTGCCTGGATGTTTTCGAGCAGTTGCAGCAACAGCAGTTGCGATACGACAAAGTGAGGGAATAGTTTTGTCGCACAAATTGTTGGTGCTAGTTCCCCATGCGGTAGATGCGTTACTGAATCAAACGAAAACGCAGCATCTAACCAGTGCCCGTCTCACAGGATATGAGCTAACGTTGTTGGCACCTCACATCACACTAAAACGATGTGCAACACTAAATCCTGCTACTTTATTGCCGGACCCTGTTGCTGAGACCCAGAAGGAAGAACAACATGATTGTGTTTTTCTGACTGAGGAACAGACAAAGGGTCGTATCGACTTACAGGATACGCCATTTCCAGATGTAGATGGGGAACTGTGGGTTGATGGATCGTGCGTGAGGTTACCAGATGGTACGACTTCCGCAGCTTATGCGATCACGACACTTAAGACTGTGGTAGAAGCAGCACGGATACCCCAAAAATCGGCTCAAGCAGCTGAGTTGATAGCCTTAACGAAGGCATGTGAGTTAAGTGCTGGACTATGTGTGAACATTTACACGGATAGTCGTTACGCTTTTGGAGTAGTGCATGATTTTGGCCTACTTTGGAAGGAACGAGGATTCCTGACTTCACACGGAGTACACATCATGCATGGAGAATTGGTACGCGATCTCCTTAATGCACTGTTATGCCCAGAGAAAGTTGCAATAGTCAAGTGCAGTGCACACAAAAAGGTGACGGACAAAATAGGACAAGGCAATGCTTTTGCAGACCGTATTGCAAGAGAGACCGCTATGCTGCAAAATAATTTCCCCATGTATGTGGTGAAGTCACAAGCTGAACGGTGGCATGATGCTAGAGAAGAAATATTAGATATACAGAAGTCAGCATCAGAGGCAGAACTTGTGAAATGGGCCACTGAAGGAGTATTGGATGATGAGGGTTGCTGGCGTAGTAAAGATATGGAGAGATGGAAACTACCAATGGCCTATTTACAAACAATGGTGCAAATGACACACGGGCTGGCACACATTGGAGCTCTCGCAATTACTAAATTGCTTACACGAGTTTGGGAAAATGCTGACATTGCTAGCACGGCTAAGAGAGTAGTGCAGACCTGTCTGATATGTTTGCAGCACAATCCTGGACAAGGGACTCATACTCCTAAAGGTGGGTTTGTTCCACCTACTGCACCATTCGAAGTACTACAAATGAATTACATCCAGCTGGAGCGCTGTAATAATCTCAAGTATGTCCTAGTAGTTGTGTGTGCCTTCAGCAAATGGATTGAGGCTTACCCTACGAAAGACAATACAGCATTGACAACAGCTCAGGTGTTACTCAAGGAATACTTCCCGCGCTACGGAGTTTGTAAACTTATGTGGAGTGATAATGGCCCTCATTTCATTGGAAAAGTAGTGGAATATGTCCTGAAGGGATTGGGAATCAAGCAACGATTCCATGCTGTCTTTCATCCGCAATCAGCAGGTTTAGTAGAACGATACAATGCAACTCTGAAGCTGAAGTTAGCAAAGATAGTGGCATCGACATCTCTGAAATGGCCGGACGCTTTGCCTCTGGCATTGCTGTCCATTCGGTCAGTGCCACATTCTCGATCTGGCCTCACACCCTACGAAGTGGTGTTTGGAAGGCCTATGAATATTTGGGGGGTTCCAAAGCCTCGTTTGATACATGATATGCCTTGTATAATGATGAACGATTATCTGGCACGATTAACAAATGATTTGCTTTCTATTCATCAACAGGTTCGAGAGGCGCTCCCTGATAACTCCACTGGTGAGGCTCACGATCTCCGCCCTGGAGACCACGTGATGGTCAAAGTATTTGAGCGATCCAGCAGTTTGGAACCGAGATGGCATGACCCTGAGCAAGTGCTGCTGGCTACGCGAACTGCTGTGAGAGTCACCAATAAGAAGCGGTGGATACATTCAACGCATTGCCGACGTGTCTCTCCGGATCTGGTGAGCCCTGTGGTGCTATCCGACTACAGAAAGATTTTGGATACAGAAAAGAGCCCAGCTGTCACGCCTGATGAATTGGAGGGAGCCTTCCCGGACCACGTTGTTTCAGATAAAGTGAAGTACAATCTACGCCCCAGGAAATAAGATTCCTTTTGTGTTTTTGAAACTGGTTGGTAACCGCTCTGAGGTTTGTGAAACGGAAGCCGGGAATATCAAGGGGGGGGGGATCAGTTCTGCCCAGTGTAGCGACACCCGTCTTGAATCCCGGAGAACAAATCAACGGCAGCCTCGGTTCAGAACCATCGTTTTATTTTTTCTCGCTTAGTGTTGCTTGTGAAGAATATTGTTTTGTGAACTATGGCATCTCCTTCGACACAAAAAGGAAGAATTCTTGGTGCTGTTTTGTTTGTCTTGACCGTAGTGGTGATCGCAGTATTAGCCTGGACTATAGAACTATTGTTTCCTGTACGAGAACATTTGCTGCCCACCACTCCAAGTCCATCTGAACATTTTCATTTCACTCTGCCTTTTCACGAAGAAAGACATAGGCAGACTTATTTGAACAACAGCTTTATTAAGATTTTGCATCATACTCATAATATGACCAACACGTCCAATTGTTGGGTATGTGGAATGTTGCCCGGACACCAGAAGAAGGGAGGAACACCACTCATTCCTCTCCCGTTTTCTCATAATGGTTCTTGTCATGCTTGGTACACTCTTCTTTTTACTCTGCGATGGCCAACGAAAGGTGGATTACTTTTTCGGTTGAATAAAATATGCTATAACGATAAAGATGGCTATCCACACGCTGAAGGAACTAAATTCGAATGGGAAGAATATCGTCCGGACAATGTTTCTACACCTCGTGTATATACGAATCAAAGACTTATAAATGTGACGAGCATGCATATAATAACCGTTATCGATACAAAAGCAGATTTGTGTATTAGAAATAAAGGTACAATCCCTGTGGGCCGCAGTGAATGTAATATTACACTTACCTTTGATACACCAACTGGAATTGCATTTGCAGCTTCACGTAACACATATTTCATTTGTGGAAATAAGGGATACCATCGTTTACCGTTGGGATGGTTAGGAACGTGTTATATAGCTTTTGTATTACCACCTGTATTTATTGCTCCTCCCATGTACCACAATGATTATGTTCTGTACCATGATTTCATACTGAACAGAGTAAAACGAACAATAGATCTTGATGAAATAGACCAGACGGATACCACATTACAACAATATGTAGATTTCAATTTGGGGTTATTTTCATTCGTAGGAGCTGCACTGAATAGTAGGAAGATAAGGCGGCTTACACGTGTGGTGGAAGCCGTCGCTAATGAAACTGCCTCTGCTTTAGGGAATATTACTGAGGAATTACAAATTACCAGAATTGTGGCGCTCCAGAATCGAATGGTTCTAGATGTGATACTAGCTGATAGGGGTGGAGCATGCCGCGTCATCGGAAGTAGTTGTTGCGTTTACGTACCAGATAACTCACCTTCTGTATATGATTCGATTACAAAATTACATAAGATAGCTGCTGAGATCCACCCAGAAAATGGAACATGGACCTTTTCTGGTTGGTTCTGGACCCTGCTTAGTACTTGGGGTTGGAAATTATTAACGATTCTCTGTGTTTTTATTGGAGTACTATTTTTCCTTTGTTTATGTATTCAATGTGGCCCTACATTATGTTCTGTATGTATCACAGCCTGTATTCCGTCCAAACGAGCTATTGTCAAGCAAGAGAAAATGATCAATGATGAAGTATTGAAAATAATGGCTATTGACATTGAGGATGAACATTCCGACTACGTTCACTATGAGGTAGCTTTTGCTAAACGCTAAAAGGGCCGTCTGGCGTGTTTTGGCAGCTCCTGAGTTAGCGTTTAGCACAGCTACACGGTCTTTTCTGTTAACTTGACCAAAACGAACGGGGGCCATTTTGAATCCCTCTGACTTCCGTTTCCTATGAACGCTGCCTCGTGGTCAGTGTGCCCTTTCGTCCTTTCTCGATACCCATGGTCACTAGTCTGCTCGGCAACAGGCTATTTTTAGTACTGGTCAAGCGCACATGCGCACTACGCACCAATTGGTCACTCTTTAGGAATGTTCACACTAACTGACCAGTGCTGTTGAAACTCCTCCCACATGTTGGCTGTGTTCCAAAAATGACCTTATATGTACCTAAAATGTGTAACTTGTACCCGCCTATCTTTTTATTGCTATTAAACTGTATAAAAGAGGTCGCGCATCGATGTTCGGGGTGCTACTTCTTACATTGCCGAAGGGTGCTGTGGGAATGTATCACCACCCCATGGGGTCTTAATAAACTTGTCTTTTACCTTTTCCAGTGTCCGTGCCAACTTCTATACTAAGGTGTTCGAGAGTTTAGCAGAGTATGTAGGCCTGATTTGAACCCTATACCACAAGTTGGGGTCATGCACACGGTACAAGAACTGATTACTATCTTGTCCAACATAAATTGATGGAAAAATAAGGGAGCTTCGTTGGTTATTAAACTACGTATACGTTGAAAAAAAGTTGCCAAAAAATATGTTTTAAAATCCGGAAAGTTTAAACCCCCTTTTTCAATTGAAAGTTTCAAACATGCCATTGATCTGCGAGCTTTTTTATAGCTCCAGATGTAGCTGCTATATATACCCTCTATTTTTTTAATATATGTGTTATTTAGTTGTAAAGGGATGGATCTAAATAAGTACAACAATCCGATCCGCAAGATCAGCAAGACTGATCCCAGTGACCACCAGGGGCAGGGGTCCAGTCCGCTCGGTACCCTCTCCGGACAGTGTGTCGTTTCCAGGCCTCAGCAGGCCTCTTCGGACCACTCCAAGACCCTCCGTGCCCCTCCGGGCCGGCCGGGCCCTCCGCAATGGACACGGCCGAGACAAAGACGGAGGGCAGCAGCCGGAGGTAAGCACTCACGGCTCGCAGCTCATACAGCAGCGCAATAGGCAGCAGCGGCAAACAGCGGCAGCCGGAACTGGAATCGGAGCGGACACTGGATGCTTTCCCTTTCACCAGGAGAAGAATACAGTGGTATCACTAGATTCACAAACATTGCAAAATACAAGGAATACTGCACTACTTAACAAAGTGTTCCTGTACAGTGCCACAGTGAAACAATGCAATGCGTAGCGTCAAGATCATGTACTGAGTCAGCACAAGATAATGCAACTCGGTTCGCAACCGGCATGCCCTGTTCAAGGAAGAAATATAGCAATGCGGTACGCTGCAATTACGTACAGTCCGTTAGGAAGACAATGCAATGCGTATCCCCTCCAGCAGGCCCTGTGCAAGGAAGGAATAAGGTAATGAGTCACAGCGCAATTCAGTACAGTGCAGTAAGCAACCAATGCAGTGCGCTACGCTATGATCCTGTATCTTGCAAGAGAAACATAACGCAGTGCGTAGTGCACTAACCCCTGAGTTTGATAAGCACCTCTAGTGTCAGACGTTGTCCAATAGTTTGATAGTTCGTTAGCAGCAAATATGTGAAGTGTTATACGACTGTTTTAGAAGTTTTGCAACCGGTTGCCCCCGAAACGGATCAAGGATTACACCCAAGTTTCACTCCGGGCCCTGGCCCCTCTACTGCCCTGTCCGGGACCAGCACGGACCGAGATCTGGGCCGAAGCAATAGGCGCACACAGCTACCAGCAGCAAGAGGTCGAGAGAGAGTGCCTCTGGGCCCGCACCCCATGCCAGGCTATGATCCACTTTACCCGGAGGGGGCGCCACCTCTCTCTCCTCTCCTGTAGCAGCGGCTTGGCCTCACTCTAAAACCTTGTCAACAAGGGCAAGGTGTGCTCGGGCCGGTAGTTCAGCTCCTGCGGGGCTGCCAGTCTGGGCCGCCAACGTTCAGCAGAAACTTCTTCCATGAAGCCTTCCACCCGATGTGGCGCTACCTCACGATGTCTTCGAGGGCCCGATCACTTGGCCCGCCTCTCCAGTGCTGTTAGGTCTTCTTCGCTCCACTGTTCTCACCGCTCCACCGGTACTCCTCACCAGCACCTCTGGTGGCACCTTTGACATGCACCCCTGGCACATCCAAGACTCACTCCGCTTCCTAGTGCACCCGGTCTTCAGACTCTCTCCACTAACGTCAGGGTCACACCACGACATGCACACTGCGCGTCGGTGTCTCACCTCTCCTCTGGTGCACACGAGGTACCAGGCGCCCTCGCTAATGCCCTGACTGCACCACCACACGCCAACCTGCATATTGGTGACTCACTCCTACTTAGTGCCTACGATGTCCCTGCACTCTTCACTAGTGCGTGGACTGCACTGTGACACGCACCCTCTGCGCGACCTGAATCTGGGCTCTCTTCCATGATGCCCACAAACCACAGGCCCTCCAACACCTGTAGCCACACCAAGACACGCACTCTGTGCGTCAAAGTCTTGAGTCGCTCTGGGTTCCCACGATCACCTTAGGCATCCCCTTTGGAGGTCTCAGGCTGCCACGACACGGTCTCATCACATCGCCACTTTAGAATTCCTGGAAACTTTTATGTTCCTGTGCTTCCGAACAGGGAGCCAGTTCACCTCGGGCCCTTGGGGTTCAGGACACAGCACACAGCAAAGTCCTGCTCAGGAAGAAGGGAGTATGACCCACTGCAGCGCCCCTTCAGTCTCTCCTCGGTCAAAAGCTGCAAACTGCCCACAAGCCCCAGATCACAAAGCAAAGGTCAAGTGTCTCCTGCAGCCTATTCAGCAACTCTCCCTGAGGCAGAGGTTTTCTTCCCGATCATGGACAAGTCAGAGTCACCAGAGACTCGACCAGTCCATGGCGTCTTCAAAGCGCTCCCAGCCCTTCTCTGAATGATACCAAGACCATTCTCAATGACATTGTTGGCATCACCAACGTAACCTAACCAAAGTCTTGGGGTTACAGTTCTTCTAGTTATACCCCTCATTGTCTTTGAAGTTTCCTTGTGCTCAGGGGTCCCCGAACCCTTCCTAAATCAGTCTTGCATATCTCCCCCCAATTGTTAAAAACTTTTTTGTTTCAAACTCAGTGAACATTCTAGGAACATTAACTCTCCATTTCTGTTGTTCTGAGCGCAGAAATACTCCTTCGGGAGTCGATTCTAGCACTATATAAACCCATAAATAAAATAAGATAAATAAATAAAATAGGTGCCACCGTCCTTTCTTTGATACTGGAAGCCTGGATCTTTAATCACTCAGAGGGAGATGGCTCTATTGTTTTATGGCTCTTAGCCAGGCCTCTTCACCTCGCAAAGCCTCTCCTTTGCCCCGCTCCAGGTACAGGGCAGCCTGGCGCTGTCTCCACCCCTCCCCGGGGGCACGACGTCCCTCACCCTTTCTACGATCCAGGCAGGCAATTCATATTCTGCTGAGACACACAAGAAGGTCTGAAGCACAAATTCAGCTGTTTTCTCAAACAGTGCTTTCTGGACACACAGCGACAAAATCATCTACTCAAAAAGAAGCGTTATGACGCTGTGAGTTCAGACATACCAAACTTCACTGTTCCATTTCTAATTCTTGGGAAACTAGCCTAACAAAACTACACCCAGCCTCCTCCATTCTGTCCTATGGGCAGCATGGCTTTTCACCAGGGAAAACGATATGGAGTATTTTCCACTGTCAGGGCCTAACACCCACACTGGCACAGGGCCTGCCTTTTACCTATACTGCACCCTGCCTAGGGGTTACCCAGGACGTCCTACAGGGGTGCCCCATGTGTATGCAAATGGAAAGTAAGGCCTGACAAGTGGTTGCACTTGTCAGGACAACATTCTAATTTAGCATAATGCGCGCAGGCCCTACACTGAAGACCTGTGGTCCCTCTCTGCACATTTCTTTAGCACTAGCTCTGGCACACACAGTGCACATGTTATGTTATTAATATTTGTACAGCGCAACAGCTGCCCCAGCAAAGGGGCGTCCTGGCGCTATGAGAAGGCAAACACAACACAACATCAGTCTGGCGCAGAGAAGAACCTAAATTTAGACAAACAATAAGGTTTTGATAGCGCGTCTAAACTGAAGAAGGTCATCAATTGCCCGAGTCTCAGAAGGGAGAAGGTTCCACCACTTCGCTGCCAGTACTCAAAAGGAGCGGCCGCCAGTTCTACTCAGCCTGAAGCGTGGAACCACTGCCAAGTTCTGGCCCCGAGTCCGCAAAGGGACATAAGGAATTAAAAGATTCACCAGAATTTGGGGAGACATACCTTTGAGGATTTTAAATGCCAGGCAGAGAACCTTGAATTTAATCCTCTGAGTTACAGGGAGCCAATGAAGCGAGGGCATCGTCTTGGAGACCGAGCACCGTCTAGGCAAACCTACCACTATTCAGGCCGCAGCGTTTTGAACTCGCTGCAGCCGAATGAGTTCAGCCTGATTTATCCCGGCCAAGAGCGAGCTGGCGTAGTCCAGTCGAGACAGTACTGATGCCTGAACCACCAGCTGTCTGGTGGGGGCATCAAAGAATCTCATTATAGACCTTAGGCCTCTAATAACGCCATAGCAAGAGGCCGCCAACCTCTTGGTGTGGCAGATAAAACTAAGTGTTGGATCAAGCCAAACCCCAAGATTTTTTATCTCCGATACCGGAGAGGGGGTCACACCCAGTTCAGAAGGCCACATCACTTAGGGATCTTGCTAGTAAGGCAAACATACCGATCAGAGATAACCAATCACCACTACAATTTATACGGGGAACATCTGTACTTGCACACTGATTAGCAGTGGCAAGTACCTACAGCATCTACTTCACAACTCTCTGTCAGGAAATCGGTCTAGGGGAAAAGCAAAAAGTTTAAGCAAACTTTAGTCAACAAGGCCAAGTCCAACAAGCACTGAATATGCAATTCACTCTGCACTGCACTGAATAAAGCAGTGCACTCTGCACCGCACTGAATAAGAAAATGCATTCAGTACAGCACTGAATAAAGCAATGCATCCAGTACAGCACTGAATATGCAATTCACTCTGCACTGCACTGAATAAAGCAGTGCACTCAGCACCGCACTGAATAAAAAAATGCATTCAGTACAGCACTGAATAAAGCAATGCATCCAGTACAGCACTGAATATGCAATTCACTCTGCACAGCACTGAACAAAGAAATGCACTCTGTACAACTATGAACAAAGCAAAGCAGTTTGCACAGTATTGACTAAAGCAATGCTTTCTGTACTGTATCGGATAAAGCAATTCATTCTGCACAGCACTGAAGAAACCAAAGCAGTTTGCACAGTACTGAAAAACAAATGCACTCTACACTGCACTGAATAAAGAAATTCACTCTACACAGCACTGAATAAAGCAATACACTCTGCACAGCACTGAATAGAGCAGTGGACTCTGCACAGTACTGACTGAAGGAAGGGATTCTACACTGCACTGAATAAAGAAATGCACTCTACACAGCACTGAATAAAGCAATGCACTCTGCACAGCACTGAATAGAGCAATGCACTCTACACAGCTCTGAATAAAGCAATACACTCTGCACAGCACTGAATAGAGCAATGCATTCAGTACAGCTATGAACAAAGCAAAGCAGTTTGCACGTACTGAAGAAACCAAAGTAGTTTGCACAGTACTGAAAAACAAATGCACTCTACACAGCACTGAATAAAGCACAGCCTACATAAAGCAGTCATTCTACACTGCGCTGAATAAAGAAATGCACTCTGCACAGCGCTGAATAGAGAAATGCATTCAGTACAGCACTGAATATGCAAATACCTCTGCACAGTGCTGAATAAAGATAGGCATTCGACACTGCACTGAATAAAGCAGTGCACTCTACACAGAAATGAATAGAGCAATGCATTCAGTACGGCACTGAAGATGCAATTCACTCTGCACAGCACTGAACAAAGCAATGCACCTTCCTGCACAAAAACAATCACTACCCGCATTTTCCTCTTTCAATGCGTGCTGTAGAATGCAGCACACATTGAGAGAGAAAAAAACGAGGGGAAATAGAAACATTTCTCCTCGCTGCGCATTGACACGCAATTTCCAGATTTACGATTCCTCGTAAATCTGGAAATGTGTCTTGTCCCATCCACCATATTACAAGTACATTATAGCTTATAGCGTTTGTCCCGTCCACCATATTACAAGTGCATTATAGCTTATAGCGTTTGTCCCATCCGCCATATTACAAGTACATTATAGCTTATAGCGTTTGTCCCATCCGCCATATTACAAGTACATTACAGCTTATAGCGTTTGTCCCAGCCACCATATTACAAGCACATTACAGCTTATAGCGTTTGTCCCATCCGCCATATTACAAGTACATTATAGCTTATTCCCATCCACCATATTACAAGTGCATTATAGCTTATAGTGTTTGTCCCATCCACCATATTACAAGTACATTATAGCTTATAGCGTTTGTCCCATCCACCATATTACAAGTACATTATAGCTTATAGCGTTTGTCCCATCCACCATATTACAAGTACATTATAGCTTATAGCGTTTGTCCCATCCACCATATTACAAGTACATTACAGCTTATAGCGTTTGTCCCATCACCATATTACAAGTACATTATAGCTTATAGCGTTTGTCCCATCCACCATATTACAAGTACATTACAGCTTATAGCGTTTGTCCCATCCACCATATTACAAGTACATTACAGCTTATAGCGTTTGTCCCATCCACCATATTACAAGTACATTATAGCTTATAGCGTTTGTCCCATCCACCATATTACAAGTACATTATAGCTTATAGCGTTTGTCCCATCCACCATATTACAAGTGCATTATAGCTTATAGCGTTTGTCCCATCCGCCATATTACAAGTGCATTACAGGCTATGGCGTTTGTCCCATCCGCCAGATTACAAGTACATTATAGTTTATAGCGTTTGTCCCATCCACCATATTACAAGTACATTACAGCTTATAGCGTTTGTCCCATCCACCATATTACAAGTACATTACAGCTTATAGCGTTTGTCCCATCCACCATATTACAAGTACATTATAGCTTATAGTGTTTGTCCCATCCGCCAGATTACAAGTACATTATAGTTTATAGCGTTTGTCCCATCCACCATATTACAAGTACATTATAGCTTATAGCGTTTGTCCCATCCACCATATTACAAGTACATTATAGCTTATAGCGTTTGTCCCATCCGCCAGATTACAAGTACATTATAGTTTATAGCGTTTGTCCCATCCGCCATATTACAAGTGCATTACAGGCTATGGCGTTTGTCCCATCCGCCAGATTACAAGTACATTATAGCTTATAGCGTTTGTCCCATCCGCGATATTACAAGTGCATTACAGGCTATGGCGTTTGTCCCATCCGCCAGATTACAAGTACATTATAGCTTATAGTGTTTGTCCCATACGCCATATTACAATTACATTATAGCTTATAGCGTTTGTCCCATCCACCATATTACAAGTACATTATAGCTTATAGCGTTTGTCCCATCCACCATATTACAAGTACATTATAGCTTATAGCGTTTGTCCCATCCACCATATTACAAGTGCATTATAGCTTATAGCGTTTGTCCCATCCGCCATATTACAAGTGCATTACAGGCTATGGCGTTTGTCCCATCCGCCAGATTACAATTACATTATAGCTTATAGCGTTTGTCCCATCCACCATATTACAAGTGCATTATAGCTTATAGCGTTTGTCCCATCCGCCATATTACAAGTGCATTACAGGCTATGGCGTTTGTCCCATCCGCCAGATTACAAGTACATTATAGCTTATAGCGTTTGTCCCATCCGCCATATTACAAGTGCATTACAGGCTATGGCGTTTGTCCCATCCGCCAGATTACAAGTACATTATAGCTTATAGCGTTTGTCCCATCCACCATATTACAAGTACATTACAGCTTATAGCGTTTGTCCCATCCACCATATTACAAGTACATTACAGCTTATAGCGTTTGTCCCATCCACCATATTACAAGTACATTATAGCTTATAGCGTTTGTCCCATCCACCATATTACAAGTACATTATAGCTTATAGCGTTTGTCCCATCCACCATATTACAAGTACATTATAGCTTATAGCATTTGTCCCATCCACCATATTACAAGTACATTATAGCTTATAGCGTTTGTCCCATCCACCATATTACAAGTACATTATAGCTTATAGCGTTTGTCCCATCCACCATATTACAAGTACATTATAGCTTAGAGCGTTTGTCCCATCCACCATATTACAAGTACATTACAGCTTATAGCGTTTGTCCCATCCACCATATTACAAGTACATTATAGCTTATAGCGTTTGTCCCATCCACCATATTACAAGTACATTATAGCTTATAGCGTTTGTCCCATCCACCATATTACAAGTACATTATAGCTTATAGCGTTTGTCCCATCCACCATATTACAAGTACATTATAGCTTATAGCGTTTGTCCCATCCACCATATTACAAGTACATTATAGCTTATAGCGTTTGTCCCATCCACCATATTACAAGTGCATTATAGCTTATAGCGTTTGTCCCATCCGCCATATTACAAGTGCATTACAGGCTATGGCGTTTGTCCCATCCGCCAGATTACAAGTACATTATAGTTTATAGCGTTTGTCCCATCCGCCATATTACAAGTGCATTACAGGCTATGGCGTTTGTCCCATCCGCCAGATTACAAGTACATTATAGCTTATAGCGTTTGTCCCATCCGCGATATTACAAGTGCATTACAGGCTATGGCGTTTGTCCCATCCGCCAGATTACAAGTACATTATAGCTTATAGCGTTTGTCCCATACGCCATATTACAATTACATTATAGCTTATAGCGTTTGTCCCATCCACCATATTACAAGTACATTATAGCTTATAGCGTTTGTCCCATCCACCATATTACAAGTGCATTATAGTTTATAGCGTTTGTCCCATCCGCCATATTACAAGTGCATTACAGGCTATGGCGTTTGTCCCATCCGCCAGATTACAATTACATTATAGCTTATAGCGTTTGTCCCATCCACCATATTACAAGTGCATTATAGCTTATAGCGTTTCTCCCATCCGCCATATTACAAGTGCATTACAGGCTATGGCGTTTGTCCCATCCGTCAGATTACAAGTACATTATAGCTTATAGCGTTTGTCCCATCCGCCATATTACAAGTGCATTACAGGCTATGGCGTTTGTCCCATCCGCCAGATTACAAGTACATTATAGTTTATAGCGTTTGTCCCATCCACCATATTACAAGTACATTACAGCTTATAGCGTTTGTCCCATCCACCATATTACAAGTACATTACAGCTTATAGCGTTTGTCCCATCCACCATATTACAAGTACATTATAGCTTATAGCGTTTGTCCCATCCACCATATTACAAGTACATTATAGCTTATAGCGTTTGTCCCATCCACCATATTACAAGTACATTATAGCTTATAGCATTTGTCCCATCCACCATATTACAAGTACATTATAGCTTATAGCGTTTGTCCCATCCACCATATTACAAGTACATTATAGCTTATAGCGTTTGTCCCATCCGCCATATTACAAGTGCATTACAGGCTATGGCGTTTGTCCCATCCGCCAGATTACAAGTACATTATAGCTTATAGCGTTTGTCCCATACGCCATATTACAATTACATTATAGCTTATAGCGTTTGTCCCATCCACCATATTACAAGTACAATATAGCTTATAGCGTTTGTCCCATCCACCATATTACAAGTACATTATAGCTTATAGCGTTTGTCCCATCCACCATATTACAAGTACATTATAGCTTATAGCGTTTGTCCCATCCACCATATTACAAGTACATTACAGCTTATAGCGTTTGTCCCATCCACCATATTACAAGTACATTATAGCTTATAGCGTTTGTCCCATCCACCATATTACAAGTACATTATAGCTTATAGCGTTTGTCCCATCCACCATATTACAAGTACATTATAGCTTATAGCGTTTGTCCCATCCACCATATTACAAGTACATTACAGCTTATAGCGTTTGTCCTGTCCACCATATTACAAGTACATTATAGGTTATAGCGTCTATCCCAGCCACCATATTACAAGTACATTACAGCTTATAGCGTTTGTCCCAGCCACCATATTACAAGTACATTACAGCTTATAGCGTTTGTCCCATCCAGCATATTACAAGTACATTACAGCTTATAGCGTTTGTCCCATCCGCCATATTACAAGTACATTATAGCTTATTCCCATCCACCATATTACAAGTGCATTATAGCTTATAGTGTTTGTCCCAGCCACCATATTACAAGTTCATTACAGCTTATAGCGTTTGTCCCAGCCACCATATTACAAGTACATTACAGCTTATAGCGTTTGTCCCATCCACCATATTACAAGTACATTATAGCTTATAGCGTTTGTCCCATCCACCATATTACAAGTACATTACAGCTTATAGCGTTTGTCCCATCACCATATTACAAGTACATTATAGCTTATAGCGTTTGTCCCATCCACCATATTACAAGTACATTACAGCTTATAGCGTTTGTCCCATCCACCATATTACAAGTACATTATAGCTTATAGCGTTTGTCCCATCCACCATATTACAAGTACATTATAGCTTATAGCATTTGTCCCATCCACCATATTACAAGTACATTATAGCTTATAGCGTTTGTCCCATCCACCATATTACAAGTACATTATAGCTTATAGCGTTTGTCCCATCCACCATATTACAAGTACATTATAGCTTAGAGCGTTTGTCCCATCCACCATATTACAAGTGCATTATAGCTTATAGCGTTTGTCCCATCCGCCATATTACAAGTGCATTACAGGCTATGGCGTTTGTCCCATCCGCCATATTACAAGTGCATTACAGGCTATGGCGTTTGTCCCATCCGCCAGATTACAAGTACATTATAGCTTATAGCGTTTGTCCCATCCACCATATTACAAGTACATTACATCTTATAGCGTTTGTCCCATCCACCATATTACAAGTACATTACAGCTGATAGCGTTTGTCCCATCCATAATATTACAAGTACATTATAGCTTATAGCGTTTGTCCCATCCACCATATTACAAGTACATTATAGCTTATAGCGTTTGTCCCATCCACCATATTACAAGTACATTATAGCTTATAGCGTTTGTCCCATCCACCATATTACAAGTACATTATAGCTTATAGCGTTTGTCCCATCCACCATATTACAAGTGCATTATAGCTTATAGCGTTTGTCCCATCCGCCATATTACAAGTGCATTACAGGCTATGGCGTTTGTCCCATCCGCCAGATTACAAGTACATTATAGCTTATAGCGTATGTCCCATCCGCCATATTACAAGTGCATTACAGGCTATGGCGTTTGTCCCATCCGCCAGATTACAAGTACATTATAGCTTATAGCGTTTGTCCCATACGCCATATTACAATTACATTATAGCTTATAGCGTTTGTCCCATCCACCATATTACAAGTACATTATAGCTTATAGCGTTTGTCCCATCCACCATATTACAAGTACATTATAGCTTATAGCGTTTGTCCCATCCACCATATTACAAGTACATTATAGCTTATAGCGTTTGTCCCATCCACCATATTACAAGTACATTATAGCTTATAGCGTTTGTCCCAGCCACCATATTACAAGTGCATTATAGCTTATAGCGTTTGTCCCATCCGCCATATTACAAGTGCATTACAGGCTATGGCGTTTGTCCCATCCACCATATTACAAGTACATTATAGCTTATAGCGTTTGTCCCATCCACCATATTACAAGTACATTATAGCTTATAGCGTTTGTCCCATCCACCATATTACAAGTACATTATAGCTAATAGCGTTTGTCCCATCCACCATATTACAAGTACATTACAGCTTATAGCGTTTGTCCTGTCCACCATATTACAAGTACATTATAGGTTATAGCGTCTATCCCAGCCACCATATTACAAGTACATTACAGCTTATAGCGTTTGTCCCAGCCACCATATTACAAGTACATTACAGCTTATAGCGTTTGTCCCATCCACCATATTACAAGTACATTACAGCTTATAGCGTTTGTCCCATCCGCCATATTACAAGTACATTATAGCTTATTCCCATCCACCATATTACAAGTGCATTATAGCTTATAGCGTTTGTCCCATCCACCATATTACAAGTACATTATAGCTTATAGCGTTTGTCCCATCCACCATATTACAAGTACATTATAGCTTATAGCGTTTGTCCCATCCACCATATTACAAGTACATTACAGCTTATAGCGTTTGTCCCATCACCATATTACAAGTACATTATAGCTTATAGCGTTTGTCCCATCCACCATATTACAAGTACATTACAGCTTATAGCGTTTGTCCCATCCACCATATTACAAGTACATTATAGCTTATAGCGTTTGTCCCATCCACCATATTACAAGTACATTATAGCTTATAGCGTTTGTCCCATCCACCATATTACAAGTACATTATAGCTTATAGCGTTTGTCCCATCCACCATATTACAAGTACATTACATCTTATAGCGTTTGTCCCATCCACCATATTACAAGTACATTACAGCTTATAGCGTTTGTCCCATCCATAATATTACAAGTACATTATAGCTTATAGCGTTTGTCCCATCCACCATATTACAAGTACATTATAGCTTATAGCGTTTGTCCCATCCACCATATTACAAGTACATTATAGCTTATAGCGTTTGTCCCATCCACCATATTACAAGTACATTACAGCTTATAGCGTTTGTCCTGTCCACCATATTACAAGTACATTATAGGTTATAGCGTCTATCCCAGCCACCATATTACAAGTACATTACAGCTTATAGCGTTTGTCCCAGCCACCATATTACAAGTACATTACAGGCTATGGCGTTTGTCCCATCCGCCAGATTACAAGTACATTATAGCTTATAGCGTTTGTCCCATCCACCATATTACAAGTACATTATAGCGTATAGCGTTTGTCCCATCCACCATATTATAAGTGCATTATAGCTTATAGCGTTTGTCCCATCCGCCATATTACAAGTGCATTACAGGCTATGGCGTTTGTCCCATCCACCATATTACAAGTACATTATAGCTTATAGCGTTTGTCCCATCCACCATATTACAAGTACATTATAGCTTATAGCGTTTGTCCCATCCACCATATTACAAGTACATTATAGCTTATAGCATTTGTCCCATCCACCATATTACAAGTACATTATAGCTTATAGCGTTTGTCCCATCCACCATATTACAAGTACATTATAGCTTATAGCGTTTGTCCCATCCGCCATATTACAAGTGCATTACAGGCTATGGCGTTTGTCCCATCCGCCAGATTACAAGTACATTATAGCTTATAGCGTTTGTCCCATACGCCATATTACAATTACATTATAGCTTATAGCGTTTGTCCCATCCACCATATTACAAGTACAATATAGCTTATAGCGTTTGTCCCATCCACCATATTACAAGTACATTATAGCTTATAGCGTTTGTCCCATCCACCATATTACAAGTACATTATAGCTTATAGCGTTTGTCCCATCCACCATATTACAAGTACATTACAGCTTATAGCGTTTGTCCCATCCACCATATTACAAGTACATTATAGCTTATAGCGTTTGTCCCATCCACCATATTACAAGTACATTATAGCTTATAGCGTTTGTCCCATCCACCATATTACAAGTACATTATAGCTTATAGCGTTTGTCCCATCCACCATATTACAAGTACATTACAGCTTATAGCGTTTGTCCTGTCCACCATATTACAAGTACATTATAGGTTATAGCGTCTATCCCAGCCACCATATTACAAGTACATTACAGCTTATAGCGTTTGTCCCAGCCACCATATTACAAGTACATTACAGCTTATAGCGTTTGTCCCATCCAGCATATTACAAGTACATTACAGCTTATAGCGTTTGTCCCATCCGCCATATTACAAGTACATTATAGCTTATTCCCATCCACCATATTACAAGTGCATTATAGCTTATAGTGTTTGTCCCAGCCACCATATTACAAGTTCATTACAGCTTATAGCGTTTGTCCCAGCCACCATATTACAAGTACATTACAGCTTATAGCGTTTGTCCCATCCACCATATTACAAGTACATTATAGCTTATAGCGTTTGTCCCATCCACCATATTACAAGTACATTACAGCTTATAGCGCTTGTCCCATCACCATATTACAAGTACATTATAGCTTATAGCGTTTGTCCCATCCACCATATTACAAGTACATTACAGCTTATAGCGTTTGTCCCATCCACCATATTACAAGTACATTATAGCTTATAGCGTTTGTCCCATCCACCATATTACAAGTACATTATAGCTTATAGCATTTGTCCCATCCACCATATTACAAGTACATTATAGCTTATAGCGTTTGTCCCATCCACCATATTACAAGTACATTATAGCTTATAGCGTTTGTCCCATCCACCATATTACAAGTACATTATAGCTTAGAGCGTTTGTCCCATCCACCATATTACAAGTGCATTATAGCTTATAGCGTTTGTCCCATCCGCCATATTACAAGTGCATTACAGGCTATGGCGTTTGTCCCATCCGCCATATTACAAGTGCATTACAGGCTATGGCGTTTGTCCCATCCGCCAGATTACAAGTACATTATAGCTTATAGCGTTTGTCCCATCCACCATATTACAAGTACATTACATCTTATAGCGTTTGTCCCATCCACCATATTACAAGTACATTACAGCTTATAGCGTTTGTCCCATCCATAATATTACAAGTACATTATAGCTTATAGCGTTTGTCCCATCCACCATATTACAAGTACATTATAGCTTATAGCGTTTGTCCCATCCACCATATTACAAGTACATTATAGCTTATAGCGTTTGTCCCATCCACCATATTACAAGTACATTATAGCTTATAGCGTTTGTCCCATCCACCATATTACAAGTGCATTATAGCTTATAGCGTTTGTCCCATCCGCCATATTACAAGTGCATTACAGGCTATGGCGTTTGTCCCATCCGCCAGATTACAAGTACATTATAGCTTATAGCGTATGTCCCATCCGCCATATTACAAGTGCATTACAGGCTATGGCGTTTGTCCCATCCGCCAGATTACAAGTACATTATAGCTTATAGCGTTTGTCCCATACGCCATATTACAATTACATTATAGCTTATAGCGTTTGTCCCATCCACCATATTACAAGTACATTATAGCTTATAGCGTTTGTCCCATCCACCATATTACAAGTACATTATAGCTTATAGCGTTTGTCCCATCCACCATATTACAAGTACATTATAGCTTATAGCGTTTGTCCCATCCACCATATTACAAGTACATTATAGCTTATAGCGTTTGTCCCAGCCACCATATTACAAGTGCATTATAGCTTATAGCGTTTGTCCCATCCGCCATATTACAAGTGCATTACAGGCTATGGCGTTTGTCCCATCCACCATATTACAAGTACATTATAGCTTATAGCGTTTGTCCCATCCACCATATTACAAGTACATTATAGCTTATAGCGTTTGTCCCATCCACCATATTACAAGTACATTATAGCTAATAGCGTTTGTCCCATCCACCATATTACAAGTACATTACAGCTTATAGCGTTTGTCCTGTCCACCATATTACAAGTACATTATAGGTTATAGCGTCTATCCCAGCCACCATATTACAAGTACATTACAGCTTATAGCGTTTGTCCCAGCCACCATATTACAAGTACATTACAGCTTATAGCGTTTGTCCCATCCACCATATTACAAGTACATTACAGCTTATAGCGTTTGTCCCATCCGCCATATTACAAGTACATTATAGCTTATTCCCATCCACCATATTACAAGTGCATTATAGCTTATAGCGTTTGTCCCATCCACCATATTACAAGTACATTATAGCTTATAGCGTTTGTCCCATCCACCATATTACAAGTACATTACAGCTTATAGCGTTTGTCCCATCACCATATTACAAGTACATTATAGCTTATAGCGTTTGTCCCATCCACCATATTACAAGTACATTACAGCTTATAGCGTTTGTCCCATCCACCATATTACAAGTACATTATAGCTTATAGCGTTTGTCCCATCCACCATATTACAAGTACATTATAGCTTATAGCGTTTGTCCCATCCACCATATTACAAGTACATTATAGCTTATAGCGTTTGTCCCATCCACCATATTACAAGTACATTACATCTTATAGCGTTTGTCCCATCCACCATATTACAAGTACATTACAGCTTATAGCGTTTATCCCATCCATAATATTACAAGTACATTATAGCTTATAGCGTTTGTCCCATCCACCATATTACAAGTACATTATAGCTTATAGCGTTTGTCCCATCCACCATATTACAAGTACATTATAGCTTATAGCGTTTGTCCCATCCACCATATTACAAGTACATTACAGCTTATAGCGTTTGTCCTGTCCACCATATTACAAGTACATTATAGGTTATAGCGTCTATCCCAGCCACCATATTACAAGTACATTACAGCTTATAGCGTTTGTCCCAGCCACCATATTACAAGTACATTACAGGCTATGGCGTTTGTCCCATCCGCCAGATTACAAGTACATTATAGCTTATAGCGTTTGTCCCATCCACCATATTACAAGTACATTATAGCGTATAGCGTTTGTCCCATCCACCATATTATAAGTGCATTATAGCTTATAGCGTTTGTCCCATCCGCCATATTACAAGTGCATTACAGGCTATGGCGTTTGTCCCATCCGCCAGATTACAAGTACATTATAGTTTATCGCGTTTGTCCCATACGCCATATTACAATTACATTATAGCTTATAGCGTTTGTCCCATCCACCATATTACAAGTACAATATAGCTTATAGCGTTTGTCCCATCCACCACATTACAAGTACATTATAGCTTATAGCGTTTGTCCCATCCGCCATATTACAAGTACATTATAGCTTATAGCGTTTGTCCCATCCGCCATATTACAAGTGCATTACAGGCTATGGCGTTTGTCCCATCCGCCAGATTACAAGTACATTATAGCTTATAGCGTTTGTCCCATCCACCATATTACAAGTACATTATAGCTTATAGCGTTTGTCCCATCCACCATATTACAAGTGCATTATAGCTTATAGCGTTTGCCCCATCCGCCATATTACAAGTGCATTACAGGCTATGGCGTTTGTCCCATCCGCCAGATTACAAGTACATTATAGTTTATAGCGTTTGTCCCATACGCCATATTACAATTACATTATAGCTTATAGCGTTTGTCCCATCCACCATATTACAAGTACAATATAGCTTATAGCGTTTGTCCCATCCACCATATTACAAGTACATTATAGCTTATAGCGTTTGTCCCATCCGCCATATTACAAGTACATTATAGCTTATAGCGTTTGTCCCATCCGCCATATTACAAGTGCATTGCAGGCTATGGCGTTTGTCCCATCCGCCAGATTACAAGTACATTATAGCTTATAGCGTTTGTCCCATCCACCATATTACAAGTACATTATAGCTTATAGCGTTTGTCCCATACGCCATATTACAATTACATTATAGCTTATAGCGTTTGTCCCATCCACCATATTACAAGTACAATATAGCTTATAGCGTTTGTCCCATCCACCATATTACAAGTACATTATAGCTTATAGCGTTTGTCCCATCCACCATATTACAAGTACATTATAGCTTATAGCGTTTGTCCCATCCACCATATTACAAGTACATTACAGCTTATAGCGTTTGTCCCATCCACCATATTACAAGTACATTATAGCTTATAGCGTTTGTCCCATCCACCATATTACAAGTACATTATAGCTTATAGCGTTTGTCCCATCCACCATATTACAAGTACATTATAGCTTATAGCGTTTGTCCCATCCACCATATTACAAGTACATTACAGCTTATAGCGTTTGTCCTGTCCACCATATTACAAGTACATTATAGGTTATAGCGTCTATCCCAGCCACCATATTACAAGTACATTACAGCTTATAGCGTTTGTCCCAGCCACCATATTACAAGTACATTACAGCTTATAGCGTTTGTCCCATCCAGCATATTACAAGTACATTACAGCTTATAGCGTTTGTCCCATCCGCCATATTACAAGTACATTATAGCTTATTCCCATCCACCATATTACAAGTGCATTATAGCTTATAGTGTTTGTCCCAGCCACCATATTACAAGTTCATTACAGCTTATAGCGTTTGTCCCAGCCACCATATTACAAGTACATTACAGCTTATAGCGTTTGTCCCATCCACCATATTACAAGTACATTATAGCTTATAGCGTTTGTCCCATCCACCATATTACAAGTACATTACAGCTTATAGCGCTTGTCCCATCACCATATTACAAGTACATTATAGCTTATAGCGTTTGTCCCATCCACCATATTACAAGTACATTACAGCTTATAGCGTTTGTCCCATCCACCATATTACAAGTACATTATAGCTTATAGCGTTTGTCCCATCCACCATATTACAAGTACATTATAGCTTATAGCATTTGTCCCATCCACCATATTACAAGTACATTATAGCTTATAGCGTTTGTCCCATCCACCATATTACAAGTACATTATAGCTTATAGCGTTTGTCCCATCCACCATATTACAAGTACATTATAGCTTAGAGCGTTTGTCCCATCCACCATATTACAAGTGCATTATAGCTTATAGCGTTTGTCCCATCCGCCATATTACAAGTGCATTACAGGCTATGGCGTTTGTCCCATCCGCCATATTACAAGTGCATTACAGGCTATGGCGTTTGTCCCATCCGCCAGATTACAAGTACATTATAGCTTATAGCGTTTGTCCCATCCACCATATTACAAGTACATTACATCTTATAGCGTTTGTCCCATCCACCATATTACAAGTACATTACAGCTTATAGCGTTTGTCCCATCCATAATATTACAAGTACATTATAGCTTATAGCGTTTGTCCCATCCACCATATTACAAGTACATTATAGCTTATAGCGTTTGTCCCATCCACCATATTACAAGTACATTATAGCTTATAGCGTTTGTCCCATCCACCATATTACAAGTACATTATAGCTTATAGCGTTTGTCCCATCCACCATATTACAAGTGCATTATAGCTTATAGCGTTTGTCCCATCCGCCATATTACAAGTGCATTACAGGCTATGGCGTTTGTCCCATCCGCCAGATTACAAGTACATTATAGCTTATAGCGTATGTCCCATCCGCCATATTACAAGTGCATTACAGGCTATGGCGTTTGTCCCATCCGCCAGATTACAAGTACATTATAGCTTATAGCGTTTGTCCCATACGCCATATTACAATTACATTATAGCTTATAGCGTTTGTCCCATCCACCATATTACAAGTACATTATAGCTTATAGCGTTTGTCCCATCCACCATATTACAAGTACATTATAGCTTATAGCGTTTGTCCCATCCACCATATTACAAGTACATTATAGCTTATAGCGTTTGTCCCATCCACCATATTACAAGTACATTATAGCTTATAGCGTTTGTCCCAGCCACCATATTACAAGTGCATTATAGCTTATAGCGTTTGTCCCATCCGCCATATTACAAGTGCATTACAGGCTATGGCGTTTGTCCCATCCACCATATTACAAGTACATTATAGCTTATAGCGTTTGTCCCATCCACCATATTACAAGTACATTATAGCTTATAGCGTTTGTCCCATCCACCATATTACAAGTACATTATAGCTAATAGCGTTTGTCCCATCCACCATATTACAAGTACATTACAGCTTATAGCGTTTGTCCTGTCCACCATATTACAAGTACATTATAGGTTATAGCGTCTATCCCAGCCACCATATTACAAGTACATTACAGCTTATAGCGTTTGTCCCAGCCACCATATTACAAGTACATTACAGCTTATAGCGTTTGTCCCATCCACCATATTACAAGTACATTACAGCTTATAGCGTTTGTCCCATCCGCCATATTACAAGTACATTATAGCTTATTCCCATCCACCATATTACAAGTGCATTATAGCTTATAGCGTTTGTCCCATCCACCATATTACAAGTACATTATAGCTTATAGCGTTTGTCCCATCCACCATATTACAAGTACATTACAGCTTATAGCGTTTGTCCCATCACCATATTACAAGTACATTATAGCTTATAGCGTTTGTCCCATCCACCATATTACAAGTACATTACAGCTTATAGCGTTTGTCCCATCCACCATATTACAAGTACATTATAGCTTATAGCGTTTGTCCCATCCACCATATTACAAGTACATTATAGCTTATAGCGTTTGTCCCATCCACCATATTACAAGTACATTATAGCTTATAGCGTTTGTCCCATCCACCATATTACAAGTACATTACATCTTATAGCGTTTGTCCCATCCACCATATTACAAGTACATTACAGCTTATAGCGTTTGTCCCATCCATAATATTACAAGTACATTATAGCTTATAGCGTTTGTCCCATCCACCATATTACAAGTACATTATAGCTTATAGCGTTTGTCCCATCCACCATATTACAAGTACATTATAGCTTATAGCGTTTGTCCCATCCACCATATTACAAGTACATTACAGCTTATAGCGTTTGTCCTGTCCACCATATTACAAGTACATTATAGGTTATAGCGTCTATCCCAGCCACCATATTACAAGTACATTACAGCTTATAGCGTTTGTCCCAGCCACCATATTACAAGTACATTACAGGCTATGGCGTTTGTCCCATCCGCCAGATTACAAGTACATTATAGCTTATAGCGTTTGTCCCATCCACCATATTACAAGTACATTATAGCGTATAGCGTTTGTCCCATCCACCATATTATAAGTGCATTATAGCTTATAGCGTTTGTCCCATCCGCCATATTACAAGTGCATTACAGGCTATGGCGTTTGTCCCATCCGCCAGATTACAAGTACATTATAGTTTATCGCGTTTGTCCCATACGCCATATTACAATTACATTATAGCTTATAGCGTTTGTCCCATCCACCATATTACAAGTACAATATAGCTTATAGCGTTTGTCCCATCCACCACATTACAAGTACATTATAGCTTATAGCGTTTGTCCCATCCGCCATATTACAAGTACATTATAGCTTATAGCGTTTGTCCCATCCGCCATATTACAAGTGCATTACAGGCTATGGCGTTTGTCCCATCCGCCAGATTACAAGTACATTATAGCTTATAGCGTTTGTCCCATCCACCATATTACAAGTACATTATAGCTTATAGCGTTTGTCCCATCCACCATATTACAAGTGCATTATAGCTTATAGCGTTTGCCCCATCCGCCATATTACAAGTGCATTACAGGCTATGGCGTTTGTCCCATCCGCCAGATTACAAGTACATTATAGTTTATAGCGTTTGTCCCATACGCCATATTACAATTACATTATAGCTTATAGCGTTTGTCCCATCCACCATATTACAAGTACAATATAGCTTATAGCGTTTGTCCCATCCACCATATTACAAGTACATTATAGCTTATAGCGTTTGTCCCATCCGCCATATTACGAGTACATTATAGCTTATAGCGTTTGTCCCATCCGCCATATTACAAGTGCATTGCAGGCTATGGCGTTTGTCCCATCCGCCAGATTACAAGTACATTATAGCTTATAGCGTTTGTCCCATCCACCATATTACAAGTACATTATAGCTTATAGCGTTTGTCCCATCCACCATATTACAAGTACATTATAGCTTATAGCGTTTGTCCCATCCACCATATTACAAGTGCATTACAGGCTATGGCATTTGTCCCATCCTCCAGATTACAAGTACATTATAGCTTATAGCCTTTGTCCCATACGCCATATTACAATTACATTATAGCTTATAGCGTTTGTCCCATCCACCATATTACAAGTACAATATAGCTTATAGCGTTTGTCCCATCCACCATATTACAAGTACATTATAGCTTATAGCGTTTGTCCCATCCGCCATATTACAAGTACATTATAGCTTATAGCGTTTGTCCCATCCGCCATATTACAAGTGCATTACAGGCTATGGCGTTTGTCCCATCCGCCAGATTACAAGTACATTATAGCTTATAGCGTTTGTCCCATCCGCCATATTACAAGTGCATTACAGGCTATGGCGTTTGTCCCATCCGCCAGATTACAATTACATTATAGCTTATAGCGTTTGTCCCATCCACCATATTACAAGTACAATATAGCTTATAGCGTTTGTCCCATCCACCATATTACAAGTACATTATAGCTTATAGCGTTTGTCCCATCCACCATATTACAAGTACATTATAGCTTATAGCGTTTGTCCCATCCACCATATTACAAGTACATTATAGCTTATAGCGTTTGTCCCATCCACCATATTACAAGTACATTACAGCTTATAGCGTTTGTCCCATCCACCATATTACAAGTACATTATAGCTTATAGCGTTTGTCCCATCCACCATATTACAAGTACATTATAGCTTATAGCGTTTGTCCCATCCACCATATTACAAGTACACTATAGCTTATAGCGTTTGTCCCATCCACCATATTACAAGTACATTACAGCTTATAGCGTTTGTCCTGTCCACCATATTACAAGTACATTATAGGTTATAGCGTCTATCCCAGCCACCATATTACAAGTACATTACAGCTTATAGCGTTTGTCCCAGCCACCATATTACAAGTACATTACAGCTTATAGCGTTTGTCCCATCCAGCATATTACAAGTACATTACAGCTTATAGCGTTTGTCCCATCCGCCATATTACAAGTACATTATAGCTTATTCCCATCCACCATATTACAAGTGCATTATAGCTTATAGCGTTTGTCCCAGCCACCATATTACAAGTACATTACAGCTTATAGCGTTTGTCCCAGCCACCATATTACAAGTACATTACAGCTTATAGCGTTTGTCCCATCCACCATATTACAAGTACATTATAGCTTATAGCGTTTGTCCCATCCACCATATTACAAGTACATTACAGCTTATAGCGTTTGTCCCATCACCATATTACAAGTACATTATAGCTTATAGCGTTTGTCCCATCCACCATATTACAAGTACATTACAGCTTATAGCGTTTGTCCCATCCACCATATTACAAGTACATTATAGCTTATAGCGTTTCTCCCATCCACCATATTACAAGTGCATTATAGCTTATAGCGTTTGTCCCATCCGCCATATTACAAGTGCATTACAGGCTATGGCGTTTGTCCCATCCGCCATATTACAAGTGCATTACAGGCTATGGCGTTTGTCCCATCCGCCAGATTACAAGTACATTATAGCTTATAGCGTTTGTCCCATCCACCATATTACAAGTACATTACATCTTATAGCGTTTGTCCCATCCACCATATTACAAGTACATTACAGCTTATAGCGTTTGTCCCATCCATAATATTACAAGTACATTATAGCTTATAGCGTTTGTCCCATCCACCATATTACAAGTACATTATAGCTTATAGCGTTTGTCCCATCCACCATATTACAAGTACATTATAGCTTATAGCGTTTGTCCCATCCACCATATTACAAGTACATTATAGCTTATAGCGTTTGTCCCATCCACCATATTACAAGTGCATTATAGCTTATAGCGTTTGTCCCATCCGCCATATTACAAGTGCATTACAGGCTATGGCGTTTGTCCCATCCGCCAGATTACAAGTACATTATAGCTTATAGTGTATGTCCCATCCGCCATATTACAAGTGCATTACAGGCTATGGCGTTTGTCCCATCCGCCAGATTACAAGTACATTATAGCTTATAGCGTTTGTCCCATACGCCATATTACAATTACATTATAGCTTATAGCGTTTGTCCCATCCACCATATTACAAGTACATTATAGCTTATAGCGTTTCTCCCATCCACCATATTACAAGTACATTATAGCTTATAGCGTTTGTCCCATCCACCATATTACAAGTACATTATAGCTTATAGCGTTTGTCCCATCCACCATATTACAAGTACATTATAGCTTATAGCGTTTGTCCCAGCCACCATATTACAAGTGCATTATAGCTTATAGCGTTTGTCCCATCCGCCATATTACAAGTGCATTACAGGCTATGGCGTTTGTCCCATCCACCATATTACAAGTACATTATAGCTTATAGCGTTTGTCCCATCCACCATATTACAAGTACATTATAGCTTATAGCGTTTGTCCCATCCACCATATTACAAGTACATTATAGCTTATAGCGTTTGTCCCATCCACCATATTACAAGTACATTACAGCTTATAGCGTTTGTCCTGTCCACCATATTACAAGTACATTATAGGTTATAGCGTCTATCCCAGCCACCATATTACAAGTACATTATAGCTTATAGCGTTTGTCCCATCCACCATATTACAAGTACATTACATCTTATAGCGTTTGTCCCATCCACCATATTACAAGTACATTACAGCTTATAGCGTTTGTCCCATCCATAATATTACAAGTACATTATAGCTTATAGCGTTTGTCCCATCCACCATATTACAAGTACATTATAGCTTATAGCGTTTGTCCCATCCACCATATTACAAGTACATTATAGCTTATAGCGTTTGTCCCATCCACCATATTACAAGTACATTATAGCTTATAGCGTTTGTCCCATCCACCATATTACAAGTGCATTATAGCTTATAGCGTTTGTCCCATCCGCCATATTACAAGTGCATTACAGGCTATGGCGTTTGTCCCATCCGCCAGATTACAAGTACATTATAGCTTATAGTGTATGTCCCATCCGCCATATTACAAGTGCATTACAGGCTATGGCGTTTGTCCCATCCGCCAGATTACAAGTACATTATAGCTTATAGCGTTTGTCCCATACGCCATATTACAATTACATTATAGCTTATAGCGTTTGTCCCATCCACCATATTACAAGTACATTATAGCTTATAGCGTTTCTCCCATCCACCATATTACAAGTACATTATAGCTTATAGCGTTTGTCCCATCCACCATATTACAAGTACATTATAGCTTATAGCGTTTGTCCCATCCACCATATTACAAGTACATTATAGCTTATAGCGTTTGTCCCAGCCACCATATTACAAGTGCATTATAGCTTATAGCGTTTGTCCCATCCGCCATATTACAAGTGCATTACAGGCTATGGCGTTTGTCCCATCCACCATATTACAAGTACATTATAGCTTATAGCGTTTGTCCCATCCACCATATTACAAGTACATTATAGCTTATAGCGTTTGTCCCATCCACCATATTACAAGTACATTATAGCTTATAGCGTTTGTCCCATCCACCATATTACAAGTACATTACAGCTTATAGCGTTTGTCCTGTCCACCATATTACAAGTACATTATAGGTTATAGCGTCTATCCCAGCCACCATATTACAAGTACATTACAGCTTATAGCGTTTGTCCCAGCCACCATATTACAAGTACATTACAGCTTATAGCGTTTGTCCCATCCACCATATTACAAGTACATTACAGCTTATAGCGTTTGTCCCATCCGCCATATTACAAGTACATTATAGCTTATTCCCATCCACCATATTACAAGTGCATTATAGCTTATAGCGTTTGTCCCATCCATCATATTACAAGTACATTATAGCTTATAGCGTTTGTCCCATCCACCATATTACAAGTACATTATAGCTTATAGCGTTTGTCCCATCCACCATATTACAAGTACATTATAGCTTATAGCGTTTGTCCCATCCACCATATTACAAGTACATTATAGCTTATAGCGTTTGTCCCATCCACCATATTACAAGTACATTATAGCTTATAGCGTTTGTCCCATCCACCATATTACAAGTACATTACATCTTATAGCGTTTGTCCCATCCACCATATTACAAGTACATTACAGCTTATAGCGTTTGTCCCATCCATAATATTACAAGTACATTATAGCTTATAGCGTTTGTCCCATCCACCATATTACAAGTACATTATAGCTTATAGCGTTTGTCCCATCCACCATATTACAAGTACATTATAGCTTATAGCGTTTGTCCCATCCACCATATTACAAGTACATTACAGCTTATAGCGTTTGTCCTGTCCACCATATTACAAGTACATTATAGGTTATAGCGTCTATCCCAGCCACCATATTACAAGTACATTACAGCTTATAGCGTTTGTCCCAGCCACCATATTACAAGTACATTACAGGCTATGGCGTTTGTCCCATCCGCCAGATTACAAGTACATTATAGCTTATAGCGTTTGTCCCATCCACCATATTACAAGTACATTATAGCTTATAGCGTTTGTCCCATCCACCATATTACAAGTGCATTATAGCTTATAGCGTTTGTCCCATCCGCCATATTACAAGTGCATTACAGGCTATGGCGTTTGTCCCATCCGCCAGATTACAAGTACATTATAGTTTATAGCGTTTGTCCCATACGCCATATTACAATTACATTATAGCTTATAGCGTTTGTCCCATCCACCATATTACAAGTACAATATAGCTTATAGCGTTTGTCCCATCCACCACATTACAAGTACATTATAGCTTATAGCGTTTGTCCCATCCGCCATATTACAAGTACATTATAGCTTATAGCGTTTGTCCCATCCGCCATATTACAAGTGCATTACAGGCTATGGCGTTTGTCCCATCCGCCAGATTACAAGTACATTATAGCTTATAGCGTTTGTCCCATCCACCATATTACAAGTACATTATAGCTTATAGCGTTTGTCCCATCCGCCATATTACAAGTACATTATAGCTTATAGCGTTTGTCCCATCCGCCATATTACAAGTGCATTACAGGCTATGGCGTTTGTCCCATCCGCCAGATTACAAGTACATTATAGCTTATAGCGTTTGTCCCATCCACCATATTACAAGTACATTATAGCTTATAGCGTTTGTCCCATCCACCATATTACAAGTGCATTATAGCTTATAGCGTTTGTCCCATCCGCCATATTACAAGTGCATTACAGGCTATGGCGTTTGTCCCATCCGCCAGATTACAAGTACATTATAGTTTATAGCGTTTGTCCCATCCGCCATATTACAAGTGCATTACAGGCTATGGCGTTTGTCCCATCCGCCAGATTACAAGTACATTATAGCTTATAGCGTTTGTCCCATCCACCATATTACAAGTGCATTACAGGCTATGGCATTTGTCCCATCCGCCAGATTACAAGTACATTATAGCTTATAGCGTTTGTCCCATACGCCATATTACAATTACATTATAGCTTATAGCGTTTGTCCCATCCACCATATTACAAGTACAATATAGCTTATAGCGTTTGTCCCATCCACCATATTACAAGTACATTATAGCTTATAGCGTTTGTCCCATCCGCCATATTACAAGTACATTATAGCTTATAGCGTTTGTCCCATCCGCCATATTACAAGTGCATTACAGGCTATGGCGTTTGTCCCATCCGCCAGATTACAAGTACATTATAGCTTATAGCGTTTGTCCCATCCGCCATATTACAAGTGCATTACAGGCTATGGCGTTTGTCCCATCCGCCAGATTACAATTACATTATAGCTTATAGCGTTTGTCCCATCCACCATATTACAAGTACAATATAGCTTATAGCGTTTGTCCCATCCACCATATTACAAGTACATTATAGCTTATAGCGTTTGTCCCATCCACCATATTACAAGTACATTATAGCTTATAGCATTTGTCCCATCCACCATATTACAAGTACATTATAGCTTATAGCGTTTGTCCCATCCACCATATTACAAGTACATTACAGCTTATAGCGTTTGTCCCATCCACCATATTACAAGTACATTATAGCTTATAGCGTTTGTCCCATCCACCATATTACAAGTACATTATAGCTTATAGCGTTTGTCCCATCCACCATATTACAAGTACATTATAGCTTATAGCGTTTGTCCCATCCACCATATTACAAGTACATTACAGCTTATAGCGTTTGTCCTGTCCACCATATTACAAGTACATTATAGGTTATAGCGTCTATCCCAGCCACCATATTACAAGTACATTACAGCTTATAGCGTTTGTCCTGTCCACCATATTACAAGTACATTATAGGTTATAGCGTCTATCCCAGCCACCATATTACAAGTACATTACAGCTTATAGCGTTTGTCCCAGCCACCATATTACAAGTACATTACAGGCTATGGCGTTTGTCCCATCCGCCAGATTACAAGTACATTATAGTTTATAGCGTTTGTCCCATCCACCATATTACAAGTACATTATAGCTTATAGCGTTTGTCCCATCCACCATATTACAAGTGCATTATAGCTTATAGCGTTTGTCCCATCCGCCATATTACAAGTGCATTACAGGCTATGGCGTTTGTCCCATCCACCAGATTACAAGTACATTATAGTTTATAGCGTTTGTCCCATACGCCATATTACAATTACATTATAGCTTATAGCGTTTGTCCCATCCACCATATTACAAGTACAATATAGCTTATAGCGTTTGTCCCATCCACCACATTACAAGTACATTATAGCTTATAGCGTTTGTCCCATCCGCCATATTACAAGTACATTATAGCTGATAGCGTTTGTCCCATCCGCCATATTACAAGTGCATTACAGGCTATGGCGTTTGTCCCATCCGCCAGATTACAAGTACATTATAGCTTATAGCGTTTGTCCCATCCACCATATTACAAGTACATTATAGCTTATAGCGTTTGTCCCATCCACCATATTACAAGTGCATTATAGCTTATAGCGTTTGCCCCATCCGCCATATTACAAGTGCATTACAGGCTATGGCGTTTGTCCCATCCGCCAGATTACAAGTACATTATAGTTTATAGCGTTTGTCCCATACGCCATATTACAATTACATTATAGCTTATAGCGTTTGTCCCATCCACCATATTACAAGTACAATATAGCTTATAGCGTTTGTCCCATCCACCATATTACAAGTACATTATAGCTTATAGCGTTTGTCCCATCCGCCATATTACAAGTACATTATAGCTTATAGCGTTTGTCCCATCCGCCATATTACAAGTGCATTACAGGCTATGGCGTTTGTCCCATCCGCCAGATTACAAGTACATTATAGCTTATAGCGTTTGTCCCATCCACCATATTACAAGTACATTATAGCTTATAGCGTTTGTCCCATCCACCATATTACAAGTGCATTATAGCTTATAGCGTTTGTCCCATCCGCCATATTACAAGTGCATTACAGGCTATGGCGTTTGTCCCATCCGCCAGATTACAAGTACATTATAGTTTATAGCGTTTGTCCCATCCGCCATATTACAAGTGCATTACAGGCTATGGCGTTTGTCCCATCCGCCAGATTACAAGTACATTATAGCTTATAGCGTTTGTCCCATCCACCATATTACAAGTGCATTACAGGGTATGGCATTTGTCCCATCCGCCAGATTACAAGTACATTATAGCTTATAGCGTTTGTCCCATACGCCATATTACAATTACATTATAGCTTATAGCGTTTGTCCCATCCACCATATTACAAGTACAATATAGCTTATAGCGTTTGTCCCATCCACCATATTACAAGTACATTATAGCTTATAGCGTTTGTCCCATCCGCCATATTACAAGTACATTATAGCTTATAGCGTTTGTCCCATCCGCCATATTACAAGTGCATTACAGGCTATGGCGTTTGTCCCATCCGCCAGATTACAAGTACATTATAGCTTATAGCGTTTGTCCCATCCGCCATATTACAAGTGCATTACAGGCTATGGCGTTTGTCCCATCCGCCAGATTACAATTACATTATAGCTTATAGCGTTTGTCCCATCCACCATATTACAAGTACAATATAGCTTATAGCGTTTGTCCCATCCACCATATTACAAGTACATTATAGCTTATAGCGTTTGTCCCATCCACCATATTACAAGTACATTATAGCTTATAGCGTTTGTCCCATCCACCATATTACAAGTACATTATAGCTTATAGCGTTTGTCCCATCCACCATATTACAAGTACATTACAGCTTATAGCGTTTGTCCCATCCACCATATTACAAGTACATTATAGCTTATAGCGTTTGTCCCATCCACCATATTACAAGTACATTATAGCTTATAGCGTTTGTCCCATCCACCATATTACAAGTACATTATAGCTTATAGCGTTTGTCCCATCCACCATATTACAAGTACATTACAGCTTATAGCGTTTGTCCTGTCCACCATATTACAAGTACATTATAGGTTATAGCGTCTATCCCAGCCACCATATTACAAGTACATTACAGCTTATAGCGTTTGTCCCAGCCACCATATTACAAGTACATTACAGCTTATAGCGTTTGTCCCATCCAGCATATTACAAGTACATTACAGCTTATAGCGTTTGTCCCATCCGCCATATTACAAGTACATTATAGCTTATTCCCATCCACCATATTACAAGTGCATTATAGCTTATAGCGTTTGTCCCAGCCACCATATTACAAGTACATTACAGCTTATAGCGTTTGTCCCAGCCACCATATTACAAGTACATTACAGCTTATAGCGTTTGTCCCATCCACCATATTACAAGTACATTATAGCTTATAGCGTTTGTCCCATCCACCATATTACAAGTACATTACAGCTTATAGCGTTTGTCCCATCACCATATTACAAGTACATTATAGCTTATAGCGTTTGTCCCATCCACCATATTACAAGTACATTACAGCTTATAGCGTTTGTCCCATCCACCATATTACAAGTACATTATAGCTTATAGCGTTTGTCCCATCCACCATATTACAAGTACATTATAGCTTATAGCATTTGTCCCATCCACCATATTACAAGTACATTATAGCTTATAGCGTTTGTCCCATCCACCATATTACAAGTACATTATAGCTTATAGCGTTTGTCCCATCCACCATATTACAAGTACATTATAGCTTAGAGCGTTTGTCCCATCCACCATATTACAAGTGCATTATAGCTTATAGCGTTTGTCCCATCCGCCATATTACAAGTGCATTACAGGCTATGGCGTTTGTCCCATCCGCCATATTACAAGTGCATTACAGGCTATGGCGTTTGTCCCATCCGCCAGATTACAAGTACATTATAGCTTATAGCGTTTGTCCCATCCACCATATTACAAGTACATTACATCTTATAGCGTTTGTCCCATCCACCATATTACAAGTACATTACAGCTTATAGCGTTTGTCCCATCCATAATATTACAAGTACATTATAGCTTATAGCGTTTGTCCCATCCACCATATTACAAGTACATTATAGCTTATAGCGTTTGTCCCATCCACCATATTACAAGTACATTATAGCTTATAGCGTTTGTCCCATCCACCATATTACAAGTACATTATAGCTTATAGCGTTTGTCCCATCCACCATATTACAAGTGCATTATAGCTTATAGCGTTTGCCCCATCCGCCATATTACAAGTGCATTACAGGCTATGGCGTTTGTCCCATCCGCCAGATTACAAGTACATTATAGCTTATAGCGTATGTCCCATCCGCCATATTACAAGTGCATTACAGGCTATGGCGTTTGTCCCATCCGCCAGATTACAAGTACATTATAGCTTATAGCGTTTGTCCCATACGCCATATTACAATTACATTATAGCTTATAGCGTTTGTCCCATCCACCATATTACTAGTACATTATAGCTTATAGCGTTTGTCCCATCCACCATATTACAAGTACATTATAGCTTATAGCGTTTGTCCCATCCACCATATTACAAGTACATTATAGCTTATAGCGTTTGTCCCATCCACCATATTACAAGTACATTATAGCTTATAGCGTTTGTCCCAGCCACCATATTACAAGTGCATTATAGCTTATAGCGTTTGTCCCATCCGCCATATTACAAGTGCATTACAGGCTATGGCGTTTGTCCCATCCACCATATTACAAGTACATTATAGCTTATAGCGTTTGTCCCATCCACCATATTACAAGTACATTATAGCTTATAGCGTTTGTCCCATCCACCATATTACAAGTACATTATAGCTTATAGCGTTTGTCCCATCCACCATATTACAAGTACATTGCAGCTTATAGCGTTTGTCCTGTCCACCATATTACAAGTACATTATAGGTTATAGCGTCTATCCCAGCCACCATATTACAAGTACATTACAGGCTATGGCGTTTGTCCCATCCGCCAGATTACAAGTACATTATAGCTTATAGCGTTTGTCCCATCCACCATATTACAAGTACATTATAGCTTATAGCGTTTGTCCCATCCACCATATTACAAGTGCATTATAGCTTATAGCGTTTGTCCCAACCGCCATATTACAAGTGCATTACAGGCTATGGCGTTTGTCCCATCCGCCAGATTACAAGTACATTATAGTTTATAGCGTTTGTCCCATACGCCATATTACAATTACATTATAGCTTATAGCGTTTGTCCCATCCACCATATTACAAGTACAATATAGCTTATAGCGTTTGTCCCATCCACCACATTACAAGTACATTATAGCTTATAGCGTTTGTCCCATCCGCCATATTACAAGTACATTATAGCTTATAGCGTTTGTCCCATCCGCCATATTACAAGTGCATTACAGGCTATGGCGTTTGTCCCATCCGCCAGATTACAAGTAGATTATAGTTTATAGCGTTTGTCCCATCCACCATATTACAAGTACATTATAGCTTATAGCGTTTGTCCCATCCACCATATTACAAGTGCATTATAGCTTATAGCGTTTGCCCCATCCGCCATATTACAAGTGCATTACAGGCTATGGCGTTAGTCCCATCCGCCAGATTACAAGTACATTATAGTTTATAGCGTTTGTCCCATACGCCATATTACAATTACATTATAGCTTATAGCGTTTGTCCCATCCACCATATTACAAGTACAATATAGCTTATAGCGTTTGTCCCATCCACCATATTACAAGTACATTATAGCTTATAGCGTTTGTCCCATCCGCCATATTACAAGTACATTATAACTTATAGCGTTTGTCCCATCCGCCATATTACAAGTGCATTACAGGCTATGGCGTTTGTCCCATCCGCCAGATTACAAGTACATTATAGCTTATAGCGTTTGTCCCATCCACCCTATTACAAGTACATTATAGCTTATAGCGTTTGTCCCATCCACCATATTACAAGTGCATTATAGCTTATAGCGTTTGTCCCATCCGCCATATTACAAGTGCATTACAGGCTATGGCGTTTGTCCCATCCGCCAGATTACAAGTACATTATAGTTTATAGCGTTTGTCCCATCCGCCATATTACAAGTGCATTACAGGCTATGGCGTTTCTCCCATCCGCCAGATTACAAGTACATTATAGCTTATAGCGTTTGTCCCATCCACCATATTACAAGTGCATTACAGGCTATGGCATTTGTCCCATCCGCCAGATTACAAGTACATTATAGCTTATAGCGTTTGTCCCATACGCCATATTACAATTACATTATAGCTTATAGCGTTTGTCTCATCCACCATATTACAAGTACAATATAGCTTATAGCGTTTGTCCCATCCACCATATTACAAGTACATTATAGCTTATAGCGTTTGTCCCATGCGCCATATTACAAGTACATTATAGCTTATAGCGTTTGTCCCATCCGCCATATTACAAGTGCATTACAGGCTATGGCGTTTGTCCCATCCGCCAGATTACAAGTACATTATAGCTTATAGCGTTTGTCCCATCCGCCATATTACAAGTGCATTACAGGCTATGGCGTTTGTCCCATCCGCCAGATTACAAGTACATTATAGCTTATAGCGTTTGTCCCATCCACCATATTACAAGTACATTACAGCTTATAGCGTTTGTCCCATCCACCATATTACAAGTACATTATAGCTTATAGCGTTTGTCCCATCCACCATATTACAAGTACATTACAGCTTATAGCGTTTGTCCCATCCGCCATATTACAAGTACATTATAGCCTATAGCTATGGCGTTTGTCCCATCCGCCAGATTACAAGTACATTATAGCTTATAGCGTTTGTCCCATCCGCCATATTACAAGTGCATTACAGGCTATGGCGTTTGTCCCATCCGCCAGATTACAAGTACATTATAGCTTATAGCGTTTGTCCCATCCGCCATATTACAAGTGCATTACAGGCTATGGCGTTTGTCCCATCCGCCAGATTACAATTACATTACAGCTTATAGCGTTTGTCCCATCCACCATATTACAAGTACATTATAGCTTATAGCGTTTGTCCCATCCACCATATTACAAGTACATTATAGCTTATAGCGTTTGTCCCATCCACCATATTACAAGTACATTATAGCTTATAGCGTTTGTCCCATCCACCATATTACAAGTACATTACAGCTTATAGCGTTTGTCCCATCCACCATATTACAAGTACATTATAGCTTATAGCGTTTGTCCCAGCCACCATATTACAAGTGCATTATAGCTTATAGCGTTTGTCCCATCCACCATATTACACGTACATTATAGCTTATAGCGTTTGTCCCATCCACCATATTACAAGTACATTATAGCTTATAGCGTTTGTCCCATCCACCATATTACAAGTACATTATAGCTTATAGCGTTTGTCCCATCCACCATATTACAAGTACATTATAGCTTATAGCGTTTGTCCCATCCGCCATATTACAAGTGCATTACAGGCTATGGCGTTTGTCCCATCCGCCAGATTACAAGTACATTATAGCTTATAGCGTTTGTCCCATCCACCATATTACAAGTACATTACAGCTTATAGCGTTTGTCCCATCCACCATATTACAAGTACATTACAGCTTATAGCGTTTGTCCCATCCGCCAGATTACAAGTGCATTATAGCTTATAGCGTTTGTCCCATCACCATATTACAAGTACATTATAGCTTATAGCGTTTGTCACATCCACCATATTACAAGTACATTATAGCTTATAGCGTTTGTCCCATCCACCATATTACAAGTACATTATAGCTTATAGCGTTTGTCCCATCCGCCATATTACAAGTGCATTACAGGCTATGGCGTTTGTCCCATCCGCCAGATTACAAGTACATTATAGCTTATAGCGTTTGTCCCATACGCCAGATTACAAGTACATTATAGCTTATAGCGTTTGTCCCATCCGCCATATTACAAGTACATTATAGCTTATAGCGTTTGTCCCATCCACCTTATTACAAGTACATTACAGCTTATAGCGTTTGTCCCATCCGCCATATTACAAGTACATTATAGTTTATAGCGTTTGTCCCATCCACCATATTACAAGTACATTATAGCTTATAGCGTTTGTCCCATCCACCATATTACAAGTACATTATAGCTTATAGCGTTTGTCCCATCCACCATATTACAAGTGCATTACAGGCTATGGCGTTTGTCCCATCCACCATATTACAAGTACATTATAGCTTATAGCGTTTGTCCCATCCACCATATTACAAGTACATTATAGCTTAGAGCGTTTGTCCCATCCACCATATTACAAGTACATTATAGCTTATAGCGTTTGTCCCATCCACCATATTACAAGTGCATTACAGGCTATGGCGTTTGTCCCATCCGCCAGATTACAAGTACATTATAGCTTATAGCGTTTGTCCCATCCGCCAGATTACAAGTGCATTATAGCTTATAGCGTTTGTCCCATCACCATATTACAAGTACATTATAGCTTATAGCGTTTGTCCCATCCACCATATTACAAGTACATTATAGCTTATAGCGTTTGTCCCATCCACCATATTACAAGTACATTATAGCTTATAGCGTTTGTCCCATCCGCCATATTACAAGTGCATTACAGGCTATGGCGTTTGTCCCATCCGCCAGATTACAAGTACATTATAGCTTATAGCGTTTGTCCCATACGCCATATTACAATTACATTATAGCTTATAGCGTTTGTCCCATCCACCATATTACAAGTACATTATAGCTTATAGCGTTTGTCCCATCCACCATATTACAATTACATTACAGCTTATAACGTTTGTCCCATCCGCCATATTACAAGTGCATTACAGGCAATGGCGTTTGTCCCATCCGCCAGATTACAAGTACATTATAGCTTATAGCGTTTGTCCCATCCGCCATATTACAAGTAAATTATAGCTTATAGCGTTTGTCCCATCCACCATATTACAAGTACATTACAGCTTATAGCGTTTGTCCCATCCGCCATATTACAAGTACATTATAGCTTATAGCGTTTGTCCCATCCACCATATTACAAGTACATTATAGCTTATAGCGTTTGTCCCATCCACCATATTACAAGTACATTATAGTTTATAGCGTTTGTCCCATCCACCATATTACAAGTGCATTACAGGCTATGGCGTTTGTCCCATCCACCATATTACAAGTACATTATAGCTTATAGCGTTTGTCCCATCCACCATATTACAAGTACATTATAGGTTAGAGCGTTTGTCCCATCCACCATATTACAAGTACAATATAGCTTATAGCGTTTGTCCCATCCACCATATTACAAGTGCATTACAGGCTATGGCGTTTGTCCCATCCGCCAGATTACAAGTACATTATAGCTTATAGCGTTTGTCCCATCCACCATATTACAAGTACATTATAGCTTAGAGCGTTTGTCCCATCCACCATATTACAAGTACATTATAGCTTATAGCGTTTGTCCCATCCGCCAGATTACAAGTACATTATAGTTTATAGCGTTTGTCCCATCCGCCAGATTACAAGTACATTATAGTTTATAGCGTTTGTCCCATCCGCCAGATTACAAGTACATTACAGCTTATAGCGTTTGTCCCATCCGCGATATTACAAGTACATTATAGCTTAGAGCGTTTGTCCCATCCACCATATTACAAGTACATTACAGCTTATAGCGTTTGTCCCATCCACCATATTACAAGTACATTATAGCTTATAGCGTTTGTCCCATCCACCATATTACAAGTACATTATAGCTTATAGCGTTTGTCCCATCCGCCATATTAAAAGTGCATTACAGGCTATGGCGTTTGTCCCATCCGCCAGATTACAAGTACATTATAGCTTATAGCGTTTGTCCCATCCACCATATTACAAGTACATTATAGCTTATAGCGTTTGTCCCATCCACCATATTACAAGTGCATTATAGCTTATAGCGTTTGCCCCATCCGCCATATTACAAGTGCATTACAGGCTATGGCGTTTGTCCCATCCGCCAGATTTTAAGTACATTATAGTTTATAGCGTTTGTCCCATACGCCATATTACAATTACATTATAGCTTATAGCGTTTGTCCCATCCACCATATTACAAGTACAATATAGCTTATAGCGTTTGTCCCATCCACCATATTACAAGTACATTATAGCTTATAGCGTTTGTCCCATCCGCCATATTACAAGTACATTATAGCTTATAGCGTTTGTCCCATCCGCCATATTACAAGTGCATTACAGGCTATGGCGTTTGTCCCATCCGCCAGATTACAAGTACATTATAGCTTATAGCGTTTGTCCCATCCACCATATTACAAGTACATTATAGCTTATAGCGTTTGTCCCATCCACCATATTACAAGTGCATTATAGCTTATAGCGTTTGTCCCATCCGCCATATTACAAGTGCATTACAGGCTATGGCGTTTGTCCCATCCGCCAGATTACAAGTACATTATAGTTTATAGCGTTTGTCCCATCCGCCATATTACAAGTGCATTACAGGCTATGGCGTTTGTCCCATCCGCCAGATTACAAGTACATTATAGCTTATAGCGTTTGTCCCATCCACCATATTACAAGTGCATTACAGGCTATGGCATTTGTCCCATCCGCCAGATTACAAGTACATTATAGCTTATAGCGTTTGTCCCATACGCCATATTACAATTACATTATAGCTTATAGCGTTTGTCCCATCCACCATATTACAAGTACAATATAGCTTATAGCGTTTGTCCCATCCACCATATTACAAGTACATTATAGCTTATAGCGTTTGTCCCATCCGCCATATTACAAGTACATTATAGCTTATAGCGTTTGTCCCATCCGCCATATTACAAGTGCATTACAGGCTATGGCGTTTGTCCCATCCGCCAGATTACAAGTACATTATAGCTTATAGCGTTTGTCCCATCCGCCATATTACAAGTGCATTACAGGCTATGGCGTTTGTCCCATCCGCCAGATTACAAGTACATTATAGCTTATAGCGTTTGTCCCATCCACCATATTACAAGTACATTACAGCTTATAGCGTTTGTCCCATCCACCATATTACAAGTACATTATAGCTTATAGCGTTTGTCCCATCCACCATATTACAAGTACATTACAGCTTATAGCGTTTGTCCCATCCGCCATATTACAAGTACATTATAGCTTATAGCGTTTGTCCCATCCACCATATTACAAGCGCATTATAGCTTATAGCGTTTGTCCCATCCGCCATATTACAAGTGCATTACAGGCTATGGCGTTTGTCCCATCCGCCAGATTACAAGTACATTATAGCTTATAGCGTTTGTCCCATCCGCCATATTACAAGTGCATTACAGGCTATGGCGTTTGTCCCATCCGCCAGATTACAAGTACATTATAGCTTATAGCGTTTGTCCCATCCGCCATATTACAAGTGCATTACAGGCTATGGCGTTTGTCCCATCCGCCAGATTACAATTACATTACAGCTTATAGCGTTTGTCCCATCCACCATATTACAAGTACATTATAGCTTATAGCGTTTGTCCCATCCACCATATTACAAGTACATTATAGCTTATAGCGTTTGTCCCATCCACCATATTACAAGTACATTATAGCTTATAGCGTTTGTCCCATCCACCATATTACAAGTACATTACAGCTTATAGCGTTTGTCCCATCCACCATATTACAAGTACATTATAGCTTATAGCGTTTGTCCCAGCCACCATATTACAAGTGCATTATAGCTTATAGCGTTTGTCCCATCCACCATATTACAAGTACATTATAGCTTATAGCGTTTGTCCCATCCACCATATTACAAGTACATTATAGCTTATAGCGTTTGTCCCATCCACCATATTACAAGTACATTATAGCTTATAGCGTTTGTCCCATCCACCATATTACAAGTACATTATAGCTTATAGCGTTTGTCCCATCCGCCATATTACAAGTGCATTACAGGCTATGGCGTTTGTCCCATCCGCCAGATTACAAGTACATTATAGCTTATAGCGTTTGTCCCAGCCACCATATTACAAGTGCATTATAGCTTATAGCGTTTGTCCCATCCACCATATTACAAGTACATTATAGCTTATAGCGTTTGTCCCATCCACCATATTACAAGTACATTATAGTTTATAGCGTTTGTCCCATACGCCATATTACAATTACATTATAGCTTATAGCGTTTGTCCCATCCACCATATTACAAGTACATTATAGCTTATAGCGTTTGTCCCATCCACCATATTACAATTACATTACAGCTTATAACGTTTGTCCCATCCGCCATATTACAAGTGCATTACAGGCTATGGCGTTTGTCCCATCCGCCAGATTACAAGTACATTATAGCTTATAGCGTTTGTCCCATCCGCCATATTACAAGTACATTATAGTTTATAGCGTTTGTCCCATCCACCATATTACAAGTACATTATAGCTTATAGCGTTTGTCCCATCCACCATATTACAAGTACATTATAGCTTATAGCGTTTGTCCCATCCGCCATATTACAAGTGCATTACAGGCTATGGCGTTTGTCCCATCCGCCAGATTACAAGTACATTATAGCTTATAGCGTTTGTCCCATACGCCAGATTACAAGTACATTATAGCTTATAGCGTTTGTCCCATCCGCCATATTACAAGTACATTATAGCTTATAGCGTTTGTCCCATCCACCTTATTACAAGTACATTACAGCTTATAGCGTTTGTCCCATCCGCCATATTACAAGTACATTATAGTTTATAGCGTTTGTCCCATCCACCATATTACAAGTACATTATAGCTTATAGCGTTTGTCCCATCCACCATATTACAAGTACATTATAGCTTATAGCGTTTGTCCCATCCACCATATTACAAGTGCATTACAGGCTATGGCGTTTGTCCCATCCACCATATTACAAGTACATTATAGCTTATAGCGTTTGTCCCATCCACCATATTACAAGTACATTATAGCTTAGAGCGTTTGTCCCATCCACCATATTACAAGTACATTATAGCTTATAGCGTTTGTCCCATCCACCATATTACAAGTGCATTACAGGCTATGGCGTTTGTCCCATCCGCCAGATTACAAGTACATTATAGCTTATAGCGTTTGTCCCATCCGCCAGATTACAAGTGCATTATAGCTTATAGCGTTTGTCCCATCACCATATTACAAGTACATTATAGCTTATAGCGTTTGTCCCATCCACCATATTACAAGTACATTATAGCTTATAGCGTTTGTCCCATCCACCATATTACAAGTACATTATAGCTTATAGCGTTTGTCCCATCCGCCATATTACAAGTGCATTACAGGCTATGGCGTTTGTCCCATCCGCCAGATTACAAGTACATTATAGCTTATAGCGTTTGTCCCATACGCCATATTACAATTACATTATAGCTTATAGCGTTTGTCCCATCCACCATATTACAAGTACATTATAGCTTATAGCGTTTGTCCCATCCACCATATTACAATTACATTACAGCTTATAACGTTTGTCCCATCCGCCATATTACAAGTGCATTACAGGCTATGGCGTTTGTCCCATCCGCCAGATTACAAGTACATTATAGCTTATAGCGTTTGTCCCATCCGCCATATTACAAGTAAATTATAGCTTATAGCGTTTGTCCCATCCACCATATTACAAGTACATTACAGCTTATAGCGTTTGTCCCATCCGCCATATTACAAGTACATTATAGCTTATAGCGTTTGTCCCATCCACCATATTACAAGTACATTATAGCTTATAGCGTTTGTCCCATCCACCATATTACAAGTACATTATAGTTTATAGCGTTTGTCCCATCCACCATATTACAAGTGCATTACAGGCTATGGCGTTTGTCCCATCCACCATATTACAAGTACATTATAGCTTATAGCGTTTGTCCCATCCACCATATTACAAGTACATTATAGGTTAGAGCGTTTGTCCCATCCACCATATTACAAGTACAATATAGCTTATAGCGTTTGTCCCATCCACCATATTACAAGTGCATTACAGGCTATGGCGTTTGTCCCATCCGCCAGATTACAAGTACATTATAGCTTATAGCGTTTGTCCCATCCACCATATTACAAGTACATTATAGCTTAGAGCGTTTGTCCCATCCACCATATTACAAGTACATTATAGCTTATAGCGTTTGTCCCATCCGCCAGATTACAAGTACATTATAGTTTATAGCGTTTGTCCCATCCGCCAGATTACAAGTACATTATAGTTTATAGCGTTTGTCCCATCCGCCAGATTACAAGTACATTACAGCTTATAGCGTTTGTCCCATCCGCGATATTACAAGTACATTATAGCTTAGAGCGTTTGTCCCATCCACCATATTACAAGTACATTACAGCTTATAGCGTTTGTCCCATCCACCATATTACAAGTACATTATAGCTTATAGCGTTTGTCCCATCCACCATATTACAAGTACATTATAGCTTATAGCGTTTGTCCCATCCGCCATATTAAAAGTGCATTACAGGCTATGGCGTTTGTCCCATCCGCCAGATTACAAGTACATTATAGCTTATAGCGTTTGTCCCATCCACCATATTACAAGTACATTATAGCTTATAGCGTTTGTCCCATCCACCATATTACAAGTGCATTATAGCTTATAGCGTTTGCCCCATCCGCCATATTACAAGTGCATTACAGGCTATGGCGTTTGTCCCATCCGCCAGATTTTAAGTACATTATAGTTTATAGCGTTTGTCCCATACGCCATATTACAATTACATTATAGCTTATAGCGTTTGTCCCATCCACCATATTACAAGTACAATATAGCTTATAGCGTTTGTCCCATCCACCATATTACAAGTACATTATAGCTTATAGCGTTTGTCCCATCCGCCATATTACAAGTACATTATAGCTTATAGCGTTTGTCCCATCCGCCATATTACAAGTGCATTACAGGCTATGGCGTTTGTCCCATCCGCCAGATTACAAGTACATTATAGCTTATAGCGTTTGTCCCATCCACCATATTACAAGTACATTATAGCTTATAGCGTTTGTCCCATCCACCATATTACAAGTGCATTATAGCTTATAGCGTTTGTCCCATCCGCCATATTACAAGTGCATTACAGGCTATGGCGTTTGTCCCATCCGCCAGATTACAAGTACATTATAGTTTATAGCGTTTGTCCCATCCGCCATATTACAAGTGCATTACAGGCTATGGCGTTTGTCCCATCCGCCAGATTACAAGTACATTATAGCTTATAGCGTTTGTCCCATCCACCATATTACAAGTGCATTACAGGCTATGGCATTTGTCCCATCCGCCAGATTACAAGTACATTATAGCTTATAGCGTTTGTCCCATACGCCATATTACAATTACATTATAGCTTATAGCGTTTGTCCCATCCACCATATTACAAGTACAATATAGCTTATAGCGTTTGTCCCATCCACCATATTACAAGTACATTATAGCTTATAGCGTTTGTCCCATCCGCCATATTACAAGTACATTATAGCTTATAGCGTTTGTCCCATCCGCCATATTACAAGTGCATTACAGGCTATGGCGTTTGTCCCATCCGCCAGATTACAAGTACATTATAGCTTATAGCGTTTGTCCCATCCGCCATATTACAAGTGCATTACAGGCTATGGCGTTTGTCCCATCCGCCAGATTACAAGTACATTATAGCTTATAGCGTTTGTCCCATCCACCATATTACAAGTACATTACAGCTTATAGCGTTTGTCCCATCCACCATATTACAAGTACATTATAGCTTATAGCGTTTGTCCCATCCACCATATTACAAGTACATTACAGCTTATAGCGTTTGTCCCATCCGCCATATTACAAGTACATTATAGCTTATAGCGTTTGTCCCATCCACCATATTACAAGCGCATTATAGCTTATAGCGTTTGTCCCATCCGCCATATTACAAGTGCATTACAGGCTATGGCGTTTGTCCCATCCGCCAGATTACAAGTACATTATAGCTTATAGCGTTTGTCCCATCCGCCATATTACAAGTGCATTACAGGCTATGGCGTTTGTCCCATCCGCCAGATTACAAGTACATTATAGCTTATAGCGTTTGTCCCATCCGCCATATTACAAGTGCATTACAGGCTATGGCGTTTGTCCCATCCGCCAGATTACAATTACATTACAGCTTATAGCGTTTGTCCCATCCACCATATTACAAGTACATTATAGCTTATAGCGTTTGTCCCATCCACCATATTACAAGTACATTATAGCTTATAGCGTTTGTCCCATCCACCATATTACAAGTACATTATAGCTTATAGCGTTTGTCCCATCCACCATATTACAAGTACATTACAGCTTATAGCGTTTGTCCCATCCACCATATTACAAGTACATTATAGCTTATAGCGTTTGTCCCAGCCACCATATTACAAGTGCATTATAGCTTATAGCGTTTGTCCCATCCACCATATTACAAGTACATTATAGCTTATAGCGTTTGTCCCATCCACCATATTACAAGTACATTATAGCTTATAGCGTTTGTCCCATCCACCATATTACAAGTACATTATAGCTTATAGCGTTTGTCCCATCCACCATATTACAAGTACATTATAGCTTATAGCGTTTGTCCCATCCGCCATATTACAAGTGCATTACAGGCTATGGCGTTTGTCCCATCCGCCAGATTACAAGTACATTATAGCTTATAGCGTTTGTCCCATCCACCATATTACAAGTACATTACAGCTTATAGCGTTTGTCCCATCCACCATATTACAAGTACATTACAGCTTATAGCGTTTGTCCCATCCGCCAGATTACAAGTGCATTATAGCTTATAGCGTTTGTCCCATCACCATATTACAAGTACATTATAGCTTATAGCGTTTGTCCCATCCACCATATTACAAGTACATTATAGCTTATAGCGTTTGTCCCATCCACCATATTACAAGTACATTATAGCTTATAGCGTTTGTCCCATCCGCCATATTACAAGTGCATTACAGGCTATGGCGTTTGTCCCATCCGCCAGATTACAAGTACATTATAGTTTATAGCGTTTGTCCCATACGCCATATTACAATTACATTATAGCTTATAGCGTTTGTCCCATCCACCATATTACAAGTACATTATAGCTTATAGCGTTTGTCCCATCCACCATATTACAATTACATTACAGCTTATAACGTTTGTCCCATCCGCCATATTACAAGTGCATTACAGGCTATGGCGTTTGTCCTATCCGCCAGATTACAAGTACCTTATAGCTTATAGCGTTTGTCCCATCCGCCATATTACAAGTACATTATAGTTTATAGCGTTTGTCCCATCCACCATATTACAAGTACATTATAGCTTATAGCGTTTGTCCCATCCACCATATTACAAGTACATTATAGCTTATAGCGTTTGTCCCATCCACCATATTACAAGTGCATTACAGGCTATGGCGTTTGTCCCATCCACCATATTACAAGTACATTATAGCTTATAGCGTTTGTCCCATCCACCATATTACAAGTACATTATAGCTTAGAGCGTTTGTCCCATCCACCATATTACAAGTACATTATAGCTTATAGCGTTTGTCCCATCCACCATATTACAAGTGCATTACAGGCTATGGCGTTTGTCCCATCCGCCAGATTACAAGTACATTATAGCTTATAGCGTTTGTCCCATCCGCCAGATTACAAGTGCATTATAGCTTATAGCGTTTGTCCCATCACCATATTACAAGTACATTATAGCTTATAGCGTTTGTCCCATCCACCATATTACAAGTACATTATAGCTTATAGCGTTTGTCCCATCCACCATATTACAAGTACATTATAGCTTATAGCGTTTGTCCCATCCGCCATATTACAAGTGCATTACAGGCTATGGCGTTTGTCCCATCCGCCAGATTACAAGTACATTATAGCTTATAGCGTTTGTCCCATACGCCATATTACAATTACATTATAGCTTATAGCGTTTGTCCCACCCACCATATTACAAGTACATTATAGCTTATAGCGTTTGTCCCATCCACCATATTACAATTACATTACAGCTTATAACGTTTGTCCCATCCGCCATATTACAAGTGCATTACAGGCTATGGCGTTTGTCCCATCCGCCAGATTACAAGTACATTATAGCTTATAGCGTTTGTCCCATCCGCCATATTACAAGTACATTATAGCTTATAGCGTTTGTCCCATCCACCATATTACAAGTACATTACAGCTTATAGCGTTTGTCCCATCCGCCATATTACAAGTACATTATAGCTTATAGCGTTTGTCCCATCCACCATATTACAAGTACATTATAGCTTATAGCGTTTGTCCCATCCACCATATTACAAGTACATTATAGTTTATAGCGTTTGTCCCATCCACCATATTACAAGTGCATTACAGGCTATGGCGTTTGTCCCATCCACCATATTACAAGTACATTATAGCTTATAGCGTTTGTCCCATCCACCATATTACAAGTACATTATAGGTTAGAGCGTTTGTCCCATCCACCATATTACAAGTACATTATAGCTTATAGCGTTTGTCCCATCCACCATATTACAAGTGCATTACAGGCTATGGCGTTTGTCCCATCCGCCAGATTACAAGTACATTATAGTTTATAGCGTTTGTCCCATCCACCATATTACAAGTACATTATAGCTTAGAGCGTTTGTCCCATCCACCATATTACAAGTACATTATAGCTTATAGCGTTTGTCCCATCCGCCAGATTACAAGTACATTATAGCTTATAGCGTTTGTCCCATCCACCATATTACAAGTGCATTATAGCTTATAGCGTTTGTCCCATCCACCATATTACAAGTACATTATAGCTTATAGCGTTTGTCCCATCCGCGATATTACAAGTACATTATAGCTTATAGCGTTTGTCCCATCCACCATATTACAAGTACATTATAGTTTATAGCGTTTGTCCCATCCGCCATATTACAAGTACATTATAGCTTATAGCGTTTGTCCCATCCACCATATTACAAGTACATTATAGCTTAGAGCGTTTGTCCAGCTTAGAGCGTTTGTCCCATCCACCATATTACAAGTACATTATAGCTTAGAGCGTTTGTCCCATCCACCATATTACAAGTACATTATAGTTTATAGCGTTTGTCCCAGCCACCAGATTACAAGTACATTACAGTTTATAGCGTTTGTCCCATCCGCGATATTACAAGTACATTACAGCTTATAGCGTTTGTCCCATCCACCATATTACAAGTGCATTACAGGCTATGGCGTTTGTCCCATCCGCCAGATTACAAGTACATTATAGTTTATAGCGTTTGTCCCATCCACCATATTACAAGTACATTATAGCTTAGAGCGTTTGTCCCATCCACCATATTACAAGTACATTATAGCTTATAGCGTTTGTCCCATCCGCCAGATTACAAGTACATTATAGCTTATAGCGTTTGTCCCATCCACCATATTACAAGTGCATTATAGCTTATAGCGTTTGTCCCATCCACCATATTACAAGTACATTATAGCTTATAGCGTTTGTCCCATCCGCGATATTACAAGTACATTATAGCTTATAGCGTTTGTCCCATCCACCATATTACAAGTACATTATAGTTTATAGCGTTTGTCCCATCCGCCATATTACAAGTACATTATAGCTTATAGCGTTTGTCCCATCCACCATATTACAAGTACATTATAGCTTAGAGCGTTTGTCCAGCTTAGAGCGTTTGTCCCATCCACCATATTACAAGTACATTATAGCTTAGAGCGTTTGTCCCATCCACCATATTACAAGTACATTATAGCTTATAGCGTTTGTCCCATCCGCGATATTACAAGTACATTATAGCTTAGAGCGTTTGTCCCATCCACCATATTACAAGTACATTATAGTTTATAGCGTTTGTCCCATCCGCCAGATTACAAGTACATTATAGCTTATAGCGTTTGTCCCATCCGCCAGATTACAAGTACATTATAGTTTATAGCGTTTGTCCCATCCGCCAGATTACAAGTACATTATAGCTTATAGCGTTTGTCCCATCCACCATATTACAAGTACATTATAGCTTATAGCGTTCGTCCCATCCGCCAGATTACAAGTACATTATAGTTTATAGCGTTTGTCCCATCCACCATATTACAAGTGCATTACAGGCTATGGCGTTTGTCCCATCCACCATATTACAAGTACATTACAGCTTATAGCGTTTGTCCCATCCGCGATATTACAAGTACATTATAGCTTAGAGCGTTTGTCCCATCCGCCATATTACAAGTACATTATAGCTTATAGCGTTTGTCCCATCCACCATATTACAAGTACATTATAGCTTATAGCGTTTGTCCCATCCGCCATATTACAAGTACATTACAGCTTATAGCGTTTGTCCCATCCGCCAGATTACAAGTACATTACAGCTTATAGCGTTTGTCCCATCCACCATATTACAAGTACATTATAGCTTAGAGCGTTTGTCCCATCCGCCATATTACAAGTACATTATAGCTTATAGCGTTTGTCCCATCCACCATATTACAAGTGCATTACAGGCTATGGCGTTTGTCCCATCCACCATATTACAAGTACATTACAGCTTATAGCGTTTGTCCCATCCGCGATATTACAAGTACATTATAGCTTAGAGCGTTTGTCCCATCCGCCATATTACAAGTACATTATAGCTTATAGCGTTTGTCCCATCCACCATATTACAAGTACATTATAGCTTATAGCGTTTGTCCCATCCGCCATATTACAAGTACATTACAGCTTATAGCGTTTGTCCCATCCGCCAGATTACAAGTACATTACAGCTTATAGCGTTTGTCCCATCCACCATATTACAAGTACATTATAGCTTATAGCGTTTGTCCCAGCCACCATATTACAAGTACATTACAGCTTATAGCGTTTGTCCCATCAGCCAGATTACAAGTGCATTATATCTTGAGGTGTTTGTATCATCTGCAACACCCTAAATAATGGCGTCATTTGCTCCAGAGACCTCAAAACTATGTTGTAAGAAATGCAGAGAAAGAGTCACGTTTTGACGCAGACCTGCGTAGTGCAGTAAACAGCGGTGAGGACGCAGCTTGTCCCTGAGCACACTTTACCAAGGAGCTGACCTTGGTACGCACAGTCCGGGCACCACCAGGCTTCCCTTTGTCAGACCTCATGCATCAAACACGTGGCAGCAACCAGAGAGGGCGCCATGCCAGGGTCCCCTGAACTGGGTATGCTTTCTCCCCCACAACCATCCAGGGACAACACTCGGGGATGCAGACCTGCCAACTCCCACGGTGCTATAGGGTGACCATAAATTTCACAGACCCTCCGTAATTTGGACCTCATGTCCGTTGTCCGTGAGGATCCTTTTTACGGACGCCTTTTGTCCGCAATTCTGGGCCTTGCAGGGAGCCGATGCGGCTACGGAATCCAGTTTAGGAAAAGAAGCCGGTGGAAGAAGTTAAAAAGAAGGGGCTAGAGTTCTTTCACAGTCTCATCATTTTAGAACTGATGCATTTTCAATATTATATTCAACGAAGACATGGTTGCCGCTTTTTTATTTTAAGCAACTAACAATCCTTGACAAAGCCAATAGTTCCGGCTTGTTGTAGGTGTAACGTTACTTGTTGTGTTATATATCTGGATAAAATGACAGACGAGGCAAAATACCAGTCGGGCAGCACACTATACTGAGCACAGATTTTTAGCTTAGGTGTTTTAAGCCCCGCCCTTTATTACATCCAACACCCCCTTTGGACATACACCCCAATTTCTTCATCTCACTTAAAGCCCTGGAACCAACACCTCAAGGCCTGGCACTGTGCCTCATGCATGGCTCATGACTCTGACTTTTTCAGATTGCCTGTGTGCAGGGGCATAGGGAACCCTCCCCCACCCCACCCCTTGTTTTAAGAACTACAGCAGGGGTGAAGTTCTTGATGGGCCACTTCTGTCTGCAACTCTGGAGACAAAGGCTCAGCTCATAATGTGAAACGGTGGGCGAGTGAGTGAGTGAAGGGATGGCTGGATGGATGAGTGAAATTATGTTTTTTAAAGGAGGCTTGTGATCTTGGGCGAACCCCGTCAGTCTTTGCCCGCTCTCCGGCCGCAGGTGGCAGTTTGGAGGGGGTGAGGCCGGTGTCCGGACTTGGGCATGCGAAGTAAGAATGACTGCATTTAAACTCAGATTTAATAATAGTTATTTTAATAATGGTGGTGCGGTGGACAGGAAGCGGTGGAGGGTCGCTCAGTCTTACAGGCCTGTGTGTCTGATAGCAGCTGTGGGCAGAGGCGCGTCTCGAGGCCGCCGGGGCCCCGGGGGGGCGGTGGGGGTTTCCAGCACAGGAAGCCTTCACACCGGAAGGCTCACAGGATCCGCGTCTGTGCTGAGAGGGAACTGCTGACATCTATAGCTCGCTTCCGTGGGTGCCAAAGAGCGCTCTGCCAGTCTCTGGGGGTGCTAGGCCTGGCCCAAGTGAGGTGTTCTATCGCTGCAGGGTGAGAGACCCCCAGCTGACACGGGTGAGGTGCCCTCAGCTGACACGGGTGACTGGCCCCTACCACGGGTGAGGTGTCCCATCAGCAGCAAGCTGCCCTCTGCATGGCGAGGGGCCCCTGTCTCGAGTAAGGTGCCATCTGCAGTGAGAGGCCCCCAGCCCCTGCTCGGTGACGTGCCTTTGAAAACCCCCGCCCCAGCCATGGCCCCGTGCGCTGCTGGCACAGCTGGGCGCACCGTTGGCACCAGGACGCACCTGGCTCGTCTCCTTTCAAGCTGGCAAGAGGGCAGCGCGTGGCTGTGTCTCCTCCTCGTCCTGGCATCGCTGCAGCTCGGCCTCACCGGAGCGGCACAGACGCCGACAGGTCAGAGGGCATCTGTGTGAAAGAAGCCTGGCACTGCCAGGCCTACTGACGTCATCTTACACCTTCTACTGCCTCTCCAGGGTCTGTCTATCAGGGCCCTCTTCTTTCCTTCTTTCTTTCTTTCTCGTCCATTTCTCTTTCTTTTTTATCCATCTACCTTTCATCTTTTGTTTCTTTCTTTCTTTCTTTCTTCTTTCGTTCTTCTTTCTTTCTTCCTTGTCTGCCTATCTTTCTCTCTTTCATCCATCTTCATTACTTTGTTTGTTTCTTGCTTCCTTCGCTTCCGGGCCAGTGTTGTAAAAACGATGGCTGTGCTAATACGTCCAGATCAGGACTGTATTGTGATTTAGTTTGAAGCGTTGTAGTGACGAGGCTCGGGCCTCGGGGGCCCTCCGTGAGTTCTGGGCTCGGATGGCTCCGAAGCACGCCCCCTGGAGGCTAAACTGCGAGTCTTCATTTCGGTGTCACCCCAAGTCCTGTGTAGAGGTATTTGTGACCTTGGACAAAGCAGTGTCTCCAGGTTGGTTATTCCCCATTGTATGTTCACATTTTTTAGCTCAGGACACTCTGATGACATCCAGCTGCTAACAAGGAGCCGCAGGGTCAGGGAGTGAGTCAATCAATCAATCAATCAAGTCATTTGTATAGCGCACTACTCACCCGTAGGGTCTCAAGGCGCTGGGAGGGGGGGGGTGCCGTTACTGCTCGAACAGCCAGGTCTTGAGCTTCTTCCTGAAGGAGAGGTGGTCTTGGGTCAGGCGCAGGTCGGACGGGAGTGAGTTCCAGGTCTTGGCAGCCAGGTGGGAGAAGGACCTTCCTCCTGTTGTCGCTCTTCGGATGCGGGGGACGGCGGCGAGGGCGTGGCTGGTTGATCTGAGGAGGCGCGTGGGAGTGTAGAAGTTGATCCTGCTGTTGAGGTAGCTCGGGCCTTGGTCGTGTAGGGCTTTGTGCGCGTGGGTGAGGAGGCGGAAGGTGATCCTCTTGTTGACCGGGAGCCAGTGCAGGTCTCTCAGGTGTCCGGAGATGTGGCTGTTTCGTGGGATGTCGAGGATGAGTCTGGCCGAGGCGTTCTGGATCCGCTGGAGTCTCTTCTGGAGCTTGGCGGTGGTTCCGGCGTAGAGGGCGTTGCCGTAGTCCAGTCGGCTAGTGACGAGGGCCTGGGTGACAGTCTTCCTGGTCTCGGTGGGGATCCACCGGAAGATCTTCCGTAGCATGCGCAGGATGTTGAAGCATGACGAGGAGACGGCGTTGACTTGTCTGGTCATGGAGAGGGAGGAGTCCAGGATGAAGCCCAGGTTGCGTGCGTGGTCCGTCGGTATGGGTGCGGTGCCCAGGGCGGGGGGCCACCAGGAGTCGTCCCAGGCGGAGGGCGAGGAGCCCAGGATGAGGACCTCCGTCTTGTCTGCGTTCAGTTTCAGGCGGCTGGTCGTCATCCATTCGGCTACCTCTCTCATCCCTTCGTGCAGGTTGGCTCTGGCGGCGTCGGGGTCGTTGGTCAGGGAGAGGATCAGCTGGGTGTCATCGGCGTAGGAGATGATGTTCAGGTTGTGTTGGCGTGCGATGGTCGCGAGGGGGCTCATGTAGACGTTGAAGAGGGTTGGGCTCAGCGAGGATCCCTGGGGTACGCCGCAGATGACTTCGGTGGCCTCTGACTTGTACGGTGGTAGACGGACTCTCTGCGTTCTTCCGTCGAGGAAGGAGGTGATCCATTCCAGTGCCTTGTCCTGGATTCCGATGTTGCCGAGGCGCTGTACTAGGGTGCGGTGGCAAACAGTGTCGAAAGCCGCGGAGAGGTCCAGGAGGATGAGGGCCGCTGTTTCCCCGTTGTCCATCAGAGTCCGAAGGTCATCGGTGGCGGCGATGAGGGCGGTCTCGGTGCTGTGGTTCGCTCGGAAGCCAGACTGTGAGGGGTCGAGGGATCCATTCGTCTCGAGGAAGGCGGCCAGTTGTTTGTTGACGGTCTTCTCGATGACTTTGGCCGGGAACGGGAGGAGCGAGATGGGACGGTAGTTCTTGAGGTCGGTGGGGTCTGCTGTGGGTTTCTTGAGAAGGGCGCTGAGTTCGGCGTGCTTCCAGCTCTCCGGGAAGGTGGCGGTGCTGAAGTCTGTCTCCCCCTCATTTTCTGAACTCAGTTAAAGGTGCTCAGTCTTTCTCCATGTGAAGCGCCCCCCACCCGCAACCCCCCCCCCCCCTCCATCTATCATCTATGACTCGTTGCTTCGTCTTCGGGTTCTCACTTCCTGGCGTTTGTCATTCTTTGGTGAGTGCCACTGGAGGTCTCAACATTTCAACAGGTGCAGCCCCGAGGCAGGGAATGCACAGTGCCTGCTGCACGCCCATCCAGGTGCCTGCTGAACGCACATTTAGATGCCTGCTGCACGCACATCCAGGTGCCTGCTGCACGCACATCCAGGTGCCTGTTGCACGCACATCCAGGTGCTTAGTGCACGCCCATCCAGGTGCCTGTTGCACGCCCATCCAGGTGCCTGCTGCACGCCCATCCAGGTGCCTGTTGCACGCACATCCAGGTGCCTGCTGCACGCACATTCAGGTGCCTGCTGCACGCCCATCCAGGTGCCTGTTGCACGCACATCCAGGTGCCTGCTGCACGCACATTCAGGTGCCTGCTGCACGCCCATCCAGGTGCCTGCTGCACGCCCATCCAGGTGCCTGCTGCACGCACATCCAGGTGCCTGTTGCACGCACATCCAGGTGCTTAGTGCACGTCCATCCAGGTGCCTGTTGCACGCCCATCCAGGTGCCTGCTGCACGCCCATCCAGGTGCCTGCTGCACGCCCATCCAGGTGCCTGTTGCACGCACATCCAGGTGCCTGCTGCACGCACATTCAGGTGCCTGCTGCACGCCCATCCAGGTGCCTGTTGCACGCACATCCAGGTGCCTGCTGCACGCACATTCAGGTGCCTGCTGCACGCCCATCCAGGTGCCTGTTGCACGCACATCCAGGTGCCTGCTGCACGCACATTCAGGTGCCTGCTGCACGCACATTTAGATGCCTGCTGCACGCACATCCAGGTGCCTGCTGCACGCATATTCAGGTGCCTGCTGCACGCACATTTAGATGCCTGCTGCACGCACATCCAGGTGCCTGCTGCACGCACATTCAGGTGCCTGCTGCACGCACATTTAGATGCCTGCTGCACGCCCATCCAGGTGCCTGCTGCCGCCCATCCAGGTGCCTGCTGCACGCCCATCCAGGTGCCTGTTGCACGCACATCCAGGTGCCTGGTGCACGCACATCCAGGTGCCTGTTGCACGCACATCCAGGTGCCTGTTGCACGCACATTCAGGTGCCTGCTGCACGCACATTTAGATGCCTGCTGCACGCACATCCAGGTGCCTGCTGCACGCACAATCAGATGCCTGCTGCATGTATTTTCGGATGCCTGCCGCACGCACATTCAGTGCCCGGTGCACGCACGTTCTGAACCTCCTCGAGGCGTTGCCACCTGGGTCCCTGCGTATAGCAGAGTTCCTTACGCTGTTGCGAGGCTGCTCCAACTAACAGTGACCTTGAGGTACATTAAGTGGGACTTTCAGGATGCTGACGTGCAAGGGAGGGGCCAGAATAATAAAATACACCCCACTTAGAACCAAAGCTCTGATGGCACCAAGCAAGGGTAGCAGGTGAGCCCGGCCCTCCCCAGAAGAGCCCCCTTGTGGCCTCTATCCTAGCATCAATGCATTCATCCTTTCACCCTTCCACCCTTTCACCCATGCTTTCCCCCACACATGCATCTTTTTTACCACCTATCCTTTCACCCATCCACCAATCCTTTTGTCCATGCACACTTTCATCCTTTCGCTCATCCATCCGATCACCCATCCTTTCACTCATTCACCCTTTAACCGATATTTTCACTCACACACGCATTGTTTCAACTATTCTTTCTCCCACTCACAAATTCTTTCACAGCTCACCCACACATCCATTCATCCACCCGACATTTCACCCATCCTTTCACCCAACGATTAATTCTTTTACCTATCCACTGCTTCACCAATTCTTTCACCCATGCAGCCTTTAACCTATCCACCCTTTCGTCCATCCTTTCACTCAGAGAAGCATCCTTTCACCCATGCTTTCCCCCACAAATACATCCTTTCTCCCACCCGCGGCCTTTTATCCATCCACCCTTTCACCCATCTATGCATCCTTTCATCCACCGACCGATTCACACCTCATTTCACCCACCCACGCACGCACCCTTTCACTCATCCTTCCTTTTAACCTTCCATCTTACATTCCCTTTTCTTTCAACCCATCTTTCTTTGGTTAATTATAAACTTTTGTCTGCCAAGTTACAGGCAGAAGAGGCACATAAAAAAAAAACTCCCCACTGTAGCTTGTGAAGTGGGGGTTCAGGACGCCCCTGCTGACGTGGAACATCACCTACGTGAGGTCAGTGTCAGAACTTGACAAATTCGCTCAGTCTCCTCAGTGAGTTAACCACCCACTCCAGAGATCCGTCTCTATCCTGATGCTTTAACAGTACGCAGGGCACAAGTCGGGGCACCTGCGGGTAGACGGCGTCCACCCACTATTGTCCCTGGGTGGACGCTGTCCACCCTGCCAAGAAGCTGTGGGGTGGGCACGCTTCAAGCAGCGCCTGCACATTGTCGGCTTTCGTTCTGAGCAGCAGCGCGGCGGGAGAGTGGGTGAGGGGATGGAGTGGGGAAGAGAAGGGGGGGTGGGATGGGGGAGGGAGGGTTTGCTGTTTTAAATTCGAAATGGACCTTAAACAAAGACCGAAGTCAAGGGGCATCAGCCCTACTTGTGTTCATCCTGGCTGGAAGCTCTCTGGAGCTTCACACCTCAGATGCAAATGTACCGGAGGGGAAACAAGGGCTCACAGCTGATCACTCTACAGGAGATCCTGTTTATAGGAGCTATGCATGCCCTGTAAGAATGTCAGATGTGTCCGTCTGTCCCAGTATTTACACAAATAACAATGTAATTCTCACTGCTTTGTTTTATTTCGTTTCTAGCGCTACTGATCCCAAAGCAGGAGTCAGAGCGCTTTACAGCACACGTACACATTGACAATAAATCAAATGTGTGTACATCAGTGTACAGGATGTGTTACATAGGACAGTGAGGGTTACAAGGTGCAGGAGTCACATGTCCTTCATACCTCACTGTGCTATACTAGAAGGATTACAATTTATGAACTGCAGGTAACACAAGGATCTGTGTTAAAAGCAGAAACACACTCACCCATTTACATAAAATAAACTTTCTGTCATCTGAGTGTTAGATGATGTGCTTTGAAGAAGACACGTCAACCCTCGAGGCTATTTTGATTCAAAACTGGGACTAGACTAAACACAGATCTCTTCAGCAAATGTGTTAACCACCAGAGTTATCCTATTATTATTAATATTTCCTGAGATTTACAGGCACACAAAGCTCTCTGCAGCAGGTGCCTTAACCCCATAAGATATTTTAAAATACAGACCTTGCATCCAATTAAGCAGAATAAGATTTATTGCCACATTTCTACTTGCTTCAATTTCTACGTGGCAGAGTTAAAAAAAATGTATAAATTGAGGTCCAGGTTTCACATAACTTTTTGGCAAAACCCCAATGCAAAATCTTATTTGTTAAATCTGGTAATGAGCTCAAATGAACTCCCTATAGGCCTGCTAAACATATGTGTGATGTCTCAGGATCTGATGTCACTTCTTGTGGTGTCACTTCCTGTGAGGTTATGGGTTGTAATGCCACTTCCTGCGATGTCACTTCCTGTGATGTCACTTGCGTTGTCACGCACCGTGTTGTCACTTGCACACTGTCTAACTTGGTTAGTCCCTCCACTTCTTTTTTAGGGATTGTGCCCTGATTGCACGTGTTCTGTGAGCGATCGAAGCTTGCACTCTGCTGCCCTGCTGAATCTCTTCAGCTGGGAATTGAGTCAGCACGTGCTGCATTGTGTGACAGGGAAGCTTGCCTCACTGCCGTCATGCTGTCCCTGTTCTGTGATACAGCAAAGCATGCACTGCTGCTGCTTGATTTGTATGTGTCTTGTGATGGGCAAAGCCTGTGTGGCTATTGAACCTACATCTGTCCTCTGATGGAGGGAAGCTGGCAATGTTTCTGCCCAAAGCGTTCCTGTGCCTTGAAGAAGCTGTGTTTCCACGGCTGAATGAAGATGTTTACATTGCTTGAAAGAAGGAAAGATAGAATGCACCTGCATTGCCTGCCCTATGAACAAGGACTCTTCAACAATGTTTGATATGAGATACTTCTAGTCCTGAGGGAGTCCCTGTCCTGACAGGAGCATAATGTGAGCGCCGAAACATGTTGACAGGAAAGAGAAGCCGGGTATGTTACTCTTTCCTCTATATGAATCTTGTGGCAGGTGGACACCTGTAAATAGTTTTAGCTCGCCCACCCACAGTTTTAATGTAGGTCTGCAAGTGTAACAAAGGGAGAACATAAATCCTGATATACGGGACGTCATCTTACGAAAACTCAAAACCCATAACTGGGAGAGTGTACAACCGATGAACAGGAGTGCTCTGGGTGCTCACAGCGCTAGATGTGGAGCCCCCGATGACCCGTCCCACTCCAGGCAGAACGCGTTCCATCATCCTGTATGAGTAGATGACTGCACAGTAATTCTGTTCGATGTGTCACTCTTTCCTGCTGGTGCGTTGAGCTTCTTGTATGTTTACGGAGAGTGTACAACAGTTCTTAACTCCTGTCACTGCCTCTTTAGTGTGTCAGCTGCCTGTGTTGTACCTGTCCTGTGTGTGTGAGAGAACTGTTTGATGTTTCACCTGCTGCTGTCTCCTTCCCTTTACGTATTCTTTGGGTTAGAGAGAGCTGTGTGGCTGCTGTCCATGTTGTACCTTTGCTGTGTTGTGCGCGGTGTCGCTGCTGTCCATGTTGTACCTTTCCTGTGTTGTGAGCGTTGTCGCTGCTGTCCTTGTTGTACCTTTGCTGTGTTGTGAGCGGTGTCGCTGCTGTCCTTGTTGTACCTTTGCTGTGTTGTGAGCGGTATCGCCGCTGTCCAAGTTGTACCTTTGCTGTGTTGTGAGCAGTGTCGCCGCTGTCCAAGTTGTACCTTTGCTGTGTTGTGAGCAGTGTCGCCGCTGTCCAAGTTGTACCTTTGCTGTGTTGTGAGCGGTGTCGCTGGCGTCCTTGTTGTACCTTTGCTGTGTTGTGAGCGTTGTCGCTGCTGTCCTTGTTGTACCTTTGCTGTGTTGTGAGCGGTGTCGCTGCTGTCCTTGTTGTACCTTTGCTGTGTTGTGAGCGGTGTCGCTGCTGTCCTTGTTGTACCTTTGCTGTGTTGTGAGCGGTATCGCCGCTGTCCAAGTTGTACCTTTGCTGAGTTGTGAGAGGTGTCGCTGCTGTCCAAGTTGTACCTTTCCTGTGTTGTGAGCGTTGTCGCTGCTGTCCTTGTTGTACCTTTGCTGTGTTGTGAGCGGTGTCGCTGCTGTCCTTGTTGTACCTTTGCTGTGTTGTGAGCGGTATCGCCGCTGTCCAAGTTGTACCTTTGCTGTGTTGTGAGCAGTGTCGCCGCTGTCCAAGTTGTACCTTTGCTGTGTTGTGAGCAGTGTCGCCGCTGTCCAAGTTGTACCTTTGCTGTGTTGTGAGCGGTGTCGCTGGCGTCCTTGTTGTACCTTTGCTGTGTTGTGAGCGTTGTCGCTGCTGTCCTTGTTGTACCTTTGCTGTGTTGTGAGCGGTGTCACTGCTGTCCTTGTTGTACCTTTGCTGTGTTGTGAGCGGTGTCGCTGGCGTCCTTGTTGTACCTTTGCTGTGTTGTGAACGGTGTCGCTGCTGTCCTTGTTGTACCTTTGCTGTGTTGTGAGCGGTGTCGCTGCTGTCCTTGTTGTACCTTTGCTGCGGTGTGAGCTGTGTCGCTGCTGTCCAAGTTGTACCTTTCCTGTGTTGTGAGCGGTGTCGCTGCTGTCCTTGTTGTACCTTTCCTGTGTTGTGAGAGGTGTCGCTGCTGTCCAAGTTGTACCTTTCCTGTGTTGTGAGCGTTGTCGCTGCTGTCCTTGTTGTACCTTTGCTGTGTTGTGAGCGGTGTCGCTGCTGTCCTTGTTGTACCTTTGCTGTGTTGTGAGCGGTGTCGCTGCTGTCCTTGTTGTACCTTTGCTGTGTTGTGAGCGGTATCGCCGCTGTCCAAGTTGTACCTTTGCTGTGTTGTGAGCAGTGTCGCCGCTGTCCAAGTTGTACCTTTGCTGTGTTGTGAGCAGTGTCGCCGCTGTCCAAGTTGTACCTTTGCTGTGTTGTGAGCGGTGTCGCTGGCGTCCTTGTTGTACCTTTGCTGTGTTGTGAGCGTTGTCGCTGCTGTCCTTGTTGTACCTTTGCTGTGTTGTGAGCGGTGTCACTGCTGTCCGTGTTGTACCTTTGCTGTGTTGTGAGAGGTGTCGCTGCTGTCCATGTTGTACCTTTGCTGTGTTGTGAGCTGTGTCGCTGCTGTCCTTGTTGTACCTTTGCTGTGTTGTGAGCGGTGTCGCTGGCGTCCTTGTTGTACCTTTGCTGTGTTGTGAACGGTGTCGCTGCTGTCCTTGTTGTACCTTTGCTGTGTTGTGAGCGGTGTCGCTGCTGTCCTTGTTGTACCTTTGCTGTGTTGTGAGCGGTGTCGCTGCTGTCCTTGTTGTACCTTTGCTGTGTTGTGAGCGGTGTCGCTGCTGTCCTTGTTGTACCTTTGCTGTGTTGTGAGCGGTGTCGCCGCTGTCCAAGTTGTACCTTTGCTGTGTTGTGAGCAGTGTCGCCGCTGTCCAAGTTGTACCTTTGCTGTGTTGTGAGCGGTGTCGCCGCTGTCCAAGTTGTACCTTTGCTGTGTTGTGAGCGGTGTCGCTGCTGTCCTTGTTGTACCTTTGCTGTGTTGTGAGCGGTGTCGCCGCTGTCCAAGTTGTACCTTTGCTGTGTTGTGAGCAGTGTCGCCGCTGTCCAAGTTGTACCTTTGCTGTGTTGTGAGCAGTGTCGCCGCTGTCCAAGTTGTACCTTTGCTGTGTTGTGAGCGGTGTCGCTGCTGTCCTTGTTGTGCCTTTGCTGTGTTGTGAGCGGTGTCACTGCTGTCCTTGTTGTACCTTTGCTGTGTTGTGAGCGGTGTCACTGCTGTCCTTGTTGTACCTTTGCTGTGTTGTAAGCGGTGTCGCTGCTGTCCTTGTTGTATCTTTGCTGTGTTGTGAGCTGTGTCGCTGCTGTCCTTGTTGTACCTTTGCTGTGTTGTGAGCGGTGTCGCCGCTGTCCAAGTTGTACCTTTGCTGTGTTGTGAACGGTGTCGCCGCTGTCCTTGTTGTACCTTTGCTGTGTTGTGAGCGGTGTCGCCGCTGTCCAAGTTGTACCTTTGCTGTGTTGTGAGCGGTGTCGCTGCTGTCCTTGTTGTACCTTTGCTGTGGTGTGAGCGGTGTCGCTGCTGTCCATGTTGTACCTTTGCTGTGAGCGGTGTCGCTGCTGTCCTTGTTGTACTTTTGCTGTGTTGTGAGCGGTGTCGCTGCTGTCCTTGTTGTACCTTTGCTGTGTTGTGAGCGGTGTCGCCGCTGTCCAAGTTGTACCTTTGCTGTGTTGTGAGCGGTGTCGCTGCTGTCCTTGTTGTACCTTTGCTGTGGTGTGAGCGGTGTCGCTGCTGTCCATGTTGTACCTTTGCTGTGAGCGGTGTCGCTGCTGTCCTTGTTGTACTTTTGCTGTGTTGTGAGCGGTGTCGCTGCTGTCCTTGTTGTGCCTTTGCTGTGTTGTGAGCGGTGTCGCTGCTGTCCTTGTTGTACCTTTGCTGTGTTGTGAGCGGTGTCGCTGCTGTCCTTGTTATCCCTTTGCTGTGTTGTGAACGGTGTCGCTGCTGTCCTTGTTGTACCTTTGCTGTGTTGTGAGCGGTGTCACTGCTGTCCTTGTTGTACCTTTGCTGTGTTGTGAGAGGTGTCGCTGCTGTCCATGTTGTACCTTTGCTGTGTTGTGAATGGTGTCGCTGCTGTCCTTGTTGTACCTTTGCTGTGTTGTGAGCGGTGTCGCTGCTGTCCTTGTTGTACCTTTGCTGTGTTGTGAGCGGTGTCGCCGCTGTCCTTGTTGTACCTTTGCTGTGTTGTGAGCTGTGTCGCCGCTGTCCATGTTGTACCTTTGCTGTGTTGTGAGCGGTGTCGCTGCTGTCCTTGTTGTACCTTTGCTGTGGTGTGAGCAGTGTCGCTGCTGTCCATGTTGTACGTTTGCTGTGAGAGGTGTCGCTGCTGTCCTTGTTGTACCTTTGCTGTGTTGTGAGCGGTGTCGCTGCTGTCCTTGTTGTGCCTTTGCTGTGTTCTGAGCGGTGTCGCTGCTGTCCTTGTTGTACCTTTGCTGTGGTGTGAGCGGTGTCGCTGCTGTCCATGTTGTACCTTTGCTGTGAGCGGTGTCACTGCTGTCCTTGTTGTACCTTTGCTGTGTTGTGAGCGGTGTCGCTGCTGTCCTTGTTGTACCTTTGCTGTGTTGTGAACGGTGTCGCTGCTGTCCATGTTGTACCTTTGCTGTGTTGTGAGCGGTGTCGCTGCTGTCCTTGTTGTGCCTTTGCTGTGTTCTGAGCGGTGTCGCTGCTGTCCTTGTTGTACCTTTGCTGTGGTGTGAGCGGTGTCGCTGCTGTCCATGTTGTACCTTTGCTGTGAGCGGTGTCACTGCTGTCCTTGTTGTACCTTTGCTGTGTTGTGAGCGGTGTCGCTGCTGTCCTTGTTTTACCTTTGCTGTGTTCTGAGCGGTGTCGCCGCGGTACATGTTGTATCTTTGCTGTGTTGTGAGCGGTGTCGCTGCTGTCCTTATTGTACCTTTGCAGTGTTGTGAGTGGTGTTGCTGCTGTCCATGCTGTACCTTTGCAGTGTTGTGAGCGGTGTCTCCGCTGTCCTTGTTGTACCTTTGCTGTGTTGTGAGCTGTGTCGCCGCTGTCCTTGTTGTACCTTTGCTGTGGTGTGAGCGGTGTCGCCGCTGTCCTTGTTGTACCTTTGCTGTGTTGTGAGCGGTGTCGCTGCTGTCCTTGTTGTACCTTTGCTGTGTTGTGAGCGGTGTCGCTGCTGTCCTTGTTGTACCTTTGCTGTGTTGTGAGCGGTGTCGCTGCTGTCCTTGTTGTACCTTTGCTGTGTTGTGAGCCGTGTGGCTGCTCTCCATGTTGTACCTTTGCTGTGTTGTGAGCGGTGTCGCCGCTGTCCTTGTTGTACCTTTGCTGTGTTGTGAGCGGTGTCGCCGCTGTCCTTGTTGTACCTTTGCTGTGTTGTTAGCGTTGTCGCTGCTGTCCTTGTTGTACCTTTGCTGTGTTGTGAGCGGTGTCGCCTCTGTCCTTGTTGTACCTTTGCAGTGTTGTGAGCAGTGTCGCCGCTGTCCTTGTTGTACCTTTGCTCTGTTGTGAGCTGTGTCGCCGCTGTCCATGTTGTACCTATGCTGTGTTGTGAGCGGTGTCGCGCTGTCCTTGTTGTACCTTTGCTGTATTGTGACCTGTGTCACCGCTGTCCTTGTTGTACCTTTGCTGTGTTGTGAGCAGTGTCGCTGCTGTCCTTGTTGTACCTTTGCTGTGTTGTGAGCGGTGTCGCTGCTGTCCTTGTTGTACCTTTGCTGTGTTTTGAGCGGTGTCGCCGCTGTCCTTGTTGTACCTTTGCTGTGTTGTGAGCGGTGTCGCTGCTGTCCTTGTTGTACCTTTGCTGTGTTGTGAGCGGTGTCGCCGCTGTCCAAGTTGTACCTTTGCTGTGTTGTGAGCGGTGTCGCTGCTGTCCTTGTTGTACCTTTGCTGTGTTGTGAGCGGTGTCGCTGCTGTCCTTGTTGTTCCTTTGCAGTGGTGTGAGCGGTGTCGCTGCTGTCCATGTTGCACCTTTGCTGTGTTGTGAGCGGTGTCGCTGCTGTCCATCTTGTACCTTTGCTGTGTTGTGAGCGGTGTCGCTGCTGTCCATCTTGTACCTTTGCTGTGTTGTGAGCGGTGTCGCTGCTGTCCATGTTGTACCTTTGCTGTGTTGTGAGCGGTGTCGCTGCTGTCCTTGTTGTACCTTTGCTGTATTGTGATCTGTGTCGCTGCTGTCCTTGTTGTACCTTTGCTGTGTTGTGAGCGGTGTCGCTGCTGTCCTTGTTGTACCTTTGCTGTGTTGTGAGCGGTGTCACTGCTGTCCTTGTTATACCTTTGCTGTGTTGTGAACGGTGTCGCTGCTGTCCATGTTGTACCTTTGCTGTGTTGTGAGCGGTGTCGCTGCTGTCCTTGTTGTACCTTTGCTGTTTTGTGAGCGGTTTCGCTGCTGTCCATGTGGTACCTTTGCTGTGAGCAGTGTCGCTGCTGTCCTTGTTGTACCTTTGCTGTGTTGTGAGCGGTGTCGCTGCTGTCCTTGTTGTACCTTTGCTGTGTTGTGAGCGGTGTCGCCGCTGTACATGTTGTATCTTTGCTGTGTTGTGAGAGGTGTCGCTGCTGTCCATGTTGTACCTTTGCTGTGTTGTGAATGGTGTCGCTGCTGTCCTTGTTGTACCTTTGCTGTGTTGTGATCTGTGTCGCCCCTGTCCTTGTTGTACCTTTGCTGTGTTTTGAGCGGTGTCGCTGCTGTCCTTGTTGTACCTTTGCTGTGTTGTGAGAGGTGTCGCTGCTGTCCATGTTGTACCTTTGCTGTGTTGTGAATGGTGTCGCTGCTGTCCTTGTTGTACCTTTGCTGTGTTGTGAGCGGTGTCGCTGCTGTCCTTGTTATACCTTTGCTGTGTTGTGAGTGGTGTCGCTGCTGTCCATGTTGTGAGCGGTGTCGCCGCTGTCCATGTTGTACCTTTGCTGCGTTGTGAGCGGTGTCGCTGCTGTCCTTGTTGTACCTTTGCTGTGTTGTGATCTGTGTCGCTGCTGTCCTTGTTGTACCTTTGCTGTGTTGTGAGCGGTGTCGCTGCTGTCCTTGTTATACCTTTGCTGTGTTGTGATCTGTGTCGCCGCTGTCCTTGTTGTACCTTTGCTGTGTTGTGAGCTGTGTCGCTGCGGTCCATGTTGTACCTTTGCTGTGTTGTGAGCGGTGTCGCTGCTGTCCATGTTGTACCTTTGCTGTGTTTTGAGCGGTGTCGCTGCTGTCCTTGTTGTACCTTTGCTGTGTTGTGAGAGGTGTCGCCGCTGTCCTTGTTGTACCTTTGCTGTGTTGTGAGCTGTGTCGCTGCGGTCCATGTTGTACCTTTGCTGTGTTGTGAGCGGTGTCGCTGCTGTCCATGTTGTACCTTTGCTGTGTTTTGAGCGGTGTCGCTGCTGTCCTTGTTGTACCTTTGCTGTGTTGTGAGCGGTGTCGCTGCTGTCCTTGCTGTACCTTTGCTGTGGTGTGAGCGGTGTCGCTGCTGTCCTTGTTGTACCTTTGCTGTGTTGTGATCTGTGTCGCTGCTGTCCTTGTTGTACCTTTGCTGTGTTGTGAGCGGTGTCGCTGCTGTCCATGTTGTGAGCGGTGTCACTGCTGTCCTTGTTGTACCTTTGCTGTGTTGTGATCTGTGTCGCCGCTGTCCTTGTTGTACCTTTGCTGTGTTGTGAGCGGTGTCGCTGCTGTCCTTGTTGTACCTTTGCTGTGTTGTGAACGGTGTCGCTGCTGTCCATGTTGTACCTTTGCTGTGTTGTGAACGGTGTCGCTGCTGTCCTTGTTGTACCTTTGCTGTGTTGTGAGCGGAGACGCTGGCGTCCTTGTTGTACCTTTGCTGTGTTGTGAGCGTTGTCGCTGCTGTCCTTGTTGTACCTTTGCTGTGTTGTGAACGGTGTCGCTGCTGTCCTTGTTGTACCTTTGCTGTGTTGTGAGCGGTGTCGCTGCTGTCCTTGTTGTACCTTTGCTGTGTTGTGAGCGGTGTCACTGCTGTCCTTGTTGTACCTTTGCTGTGTTGTGATCTGTGTCGCCGCTGTCCTTGTTGTACCTTTGCTGTGTTGTGAGCGGTGTCGCTGCTGTCCATGTTGTACCTTTGCTGTGTTGTGAACGGTGTCGCTGCTGTCCTTGTTGTACCTTTGCTCTGTTGTGAGCGGTGTCGCTGCTGTCCTTGTTGTACCTTTGCTGTGTTGTGAGCGGTGTTGCTGCTGTCCTTGTTGTACCTTTGCTGTGTTGTGAGCGGTGTTGCTGCTGTCCTTGTTGTACCTTTGCTGTGTTGTGAGGTTCAGTATAAAATTTTCCACTGCACAAACAGCTATATATTGTGTACTACCAGTGCTGCCTTTAATGCATGAAGTGAATGGAAGTGTGAACCTTCAGAAAAGACACAATCAGAGTTTAGTTTGGGCTTCATGCAACTTTGTAAAATTTAAAACATACCTCATCTCTTGTGTCACACCCTCGGCCAGTTCTAGCACTTTAACCAACAGCACTTTGTATCCTGGGGCTTTGAACTCATGAAGTGTAAAATCAAAACTACAAAGCAATTCCAGCTGAATGCTGTTTGCTGAAATTCAAGGAATAACTGCCATGCCACAGTGAACTTGGCAGACGTGCGAAACACAAAATAATGTTTTGGTGCTGACTTTCAGCCTTGTTTCTTGAGGGTTGAACAGTCCAGTGGGTGACAGGGCAGAATGAGCCCTTTAAATGGAAATCAGAACATCTCACTGACAATGCACTAAATATTATCACTCCTTATCACTTCTTGGAAAGTGAACATGGCGTGCTAAAAAAACAACAATATTTCTCAGAACCATGTGAGCAGAACACATATATTTTAGATAGAATATCTGTATGTGGTGGTATTTTATAGAGCGTGCCTAGCCAGCGAGCACAGCAATGCTGCAAAGGGAGGGAGGAAGAGGAGAAAAGAGCACTTTGTAAGAGTGTTTACTGGGAGGGGGGAGTACCTTATCTTATCTTATGCAAATGTATACAGCGCATAGCTACCCTGAGGCTTCCCAGTGCTAAGTGAGTCGAGAGCGCATCCCCAATCGTCTGGAGCTGGAGTTTAAGTTAAACCAATGAGTGTGGAGTCATGTTTTGATCATCTTCCTGAACTGAGGGGCATATTATCAAGGATCGGCGTTATAATTATCGCCACTTTAGCGGCAGAAAACTGCGACTAAAGCGGCGATAATGGACTGGATAATATGCCGTAGAGAATTCACATAAAAGCCCAGGTTCACACCAGAACATGGACTCCTATTGGAATTCACGAGCCACAGATGGCACCCACGCTGGTGCCAAGCTTCGCACTTTGATGTGGTCTATGGTGCACTACGAGGGCCTCGCGTCTTAGCTCCACCCAGCAGGCGACTCAGTGCATTACTGAATCTGCTGCAGAGATCTGTGTGCATCTTTTTCTGGCACGTGTCACTAACGTCGTGACATGTGTCACATGCTTGAGTCAGAGTGACACGTGTCACATGCCAGAGTCAGAGTGACACGTGTCACATGCTTGAGTTAGAGTGACACGTGTCACATGCCAGAGTCAGAGTGACACATGTCACATGCCAGAGTCAGTGTGACACATGTCACGTGCTTGACTCAGAGTAACACGTGTCAAATGCTTGTGTCAGAGTGACATGTGTTACATGCCAGAGTCAGAGTGAAATGTGTCACATGCTTGATTCAGAGTGACATGTGTCACATGCTTGAGTCAGAGTGACACGTGTCACATGCCAGAGTCAGAGTGACACGTGTCACATGCCAGAGTCAGAGTGACACATGCCAGAGTCAGAGTGACATGTGTCACATGCCAGAGTCAGAGTGACACGTGTCGCATGCCTGAGTCAAAGTGACACGTGCCACATGCCAGAGTCAGAGTGACGTGTCATAGGCTTGAGTCAGAGTGACATCTGTCACATGTCTCAGTCAGAGTGACATTTGTCACATGCCAGAGTCAGAGTGACACGTGTCGCATGCCAGAGTCAAAGTGACACGTGCCACATGCCAGAGTCAGAGTGACATGTGTCACATTCCAGAGTCAGAGTGACATGTGTCACAGGATTGAGTCAGAGTGACATCTGTCACATGCCTCAGTCAGAGTGACATGTGTTACATGCCAGGAATGGGGTTCTACCCCCACTGTGCTGTGCTCCACTTGGACTTGGTAATGGCATAGAGAGCCTGCTTTTCAGTGGAAGATGTTTCCTGCAAAATCACTCAATGCGATTTTATATCCTCCTCCGTTTTACACTTCTATATATTCTTCATTCTCTTTATCCTTTTATCTAACCCTCAATTCCTTTACTCTTTTATATAATCCTCAATCTCTTTAAGTTTACATACTCCTCCATATTGCAAGTTTTCGACATACTTCTTAATCTCTCGATCCCGGCATTGACTCCCTCCAACCCCATCCCCCGCTAGATTCTCTCTTGCTGCCCCCCCTCACAGTTGTGTTTTTGCATTTAAAAATATTGATATTTTTTCTTTTTGGAGAGTCCAGCAGGGGACCTTTGGTAATGGGCGTTCTCTTTGATGTGCTTTGTGCATATTTATTTTTTAATATACCTCTCTGAGATTGTGGTCCTTCATCTTTCATAAATCAGAAGCAAGCAATGGCCAACATGTCATGACGTGCATGTGCGTATATGTCGTCACACCGCAGCAACTTTTTTTTGTTTTTATCGTTGCTGTTCCAGGTGAGTAAGTAAGTATATTTTTTCTTTTTGCAAATCAGATCTGCATTTGCAAAAAGCATTGGCAAAGTGATACGGTCAAGTGACGCCATTGAAACATGAGTCCTGTCGGGTACACCCCAGCTCTGGAGCACACAGATGACCACGCCACACATGGAGCTCTGTAACACTCGCCTTTTAAGGTCTCGTGACCTTAAATGCGCGCTAGCGCATTGAGGAACGAGAATTCAAGTGCTCGAAATACTCTTCAAACTAAGGGCTTCGTTCCTTGGCGTTTTCTTGAAGTTCACGTGGCCACAGGCATGCGCTTTTGGGCCATAAACTCTGTTCCCCACAGCCTTGCATTCATTTCTCCTCCCCCTCCCCAGCCAGCTTCTCCAGGCCGTAGCAGCACTCCTCCCACACTCCCATACTTCAAAGGCTTATCACTTCACACGGCCGCAGGCCGTTCAACCAGAGCACTTCAGTTGGTGCGCAGCCCCCCTTCCAGCACTGCCTTGTTACTCTCGGCCAGGCTCCGCATTTCACCCATTGAAATAACTTTAGAGCAGCATAAAAGGGTTTACAAACAAAGTAATGTAACTAAACAGAACATATATTCTTAACTAAATGTGGCATATACATGGATAATATATGGAACGTATGTAAGCATAACATACCATATGTAGAGTGCAGAGTGCAGATTCAGAGTGCAGATTCAGAGTGCAGTGTGCAGAGTGCAGATTGTGAGTGCAGATTGTGAGTGCAGATTGTGAGTGCAGATTGTGAGTGCAGATTCAGAGTGCAGATTCAGAGTGCAGAGTGCAGATTCAGAGTGCAGATTCAAAGTGCAGAGTGCAGATTCAGAGTGCAGAGTGCAGATTCAGAGTGCAGATTCAGAGTGCAGAGTGCAGATTCAGAGTGCAGAGTGCAGATTCAGAGTGCAGAGTGCAGATTCAGAGTGCAGAGTGCAGAGTGCAGAGTGCAGAGTGCAGAGTGGAGAGTGCAGAGTGCAGAGTGGAGAGTGCAGAGTGCAGAGTGCAGAGTGCAGAGTGCAGAGTGCAGATTCAGAGTGCAGATTCAGAGTGCAGAGTGCTGGTTCAATTATGTTCTCTCAATGTTTCAAGCTTTATTACAAATGTCCCAAAAAGATGTTATTTCACTTCTGTTCTTGGATTTTCATCACAATAAAATACACTGAACATAATCTTCACAAACGTTATTTACAAAAGTTTAAGCTATTGCCAATATAAATTACAATCACTTTTATTTAAGTATTAATTATTTAAAAAAATTAAAAGCCGTTGCTATTTGTAATATCAATACATCTAAGTCACGTAAATACAAAACATGTTGCATTACAAATGCTATAGTCGTCACATGTGCGAAAGTTATAACTATTGGCATTGAAAATGACAAAGCTATTAATTTAGCTATTTTCAAAATCAACACACAAATAAAAAAATTGTCATTTACAAGACCAATAGCTCAAACTTTCATAATGCGAGACCTATTGCATTTCCAATGCTTGTTTTTCCAGTATGCAACCGTTAACTGAATGCAATACATCACAATCTTTATTGGCCACACCCAGACCCACCGAAATACCTCACAACTGATGACGTAACTTTGTAAGGAGCCCGCCGTGGACCACAAGAGTCCTACTGCACATGATCACGTGACACTACAAGACCCACTGGCTCTGCAAAACCTTCTTGCCTCGTGAGCTGTGCGGTCTGCGATGAGGCCCAACATGCTTCAGCAACAAGACATCAAAGGTCTTCCGGGAAAGGTGTTATTTCCCTTTTCCTGCCACAGACAGGAAATAGAACTTGTTTTTTAAAAGCTCCTCTACCATTAACCAAGATGTTCTTTCATTGTTAATTGTGTCATGCGTTGTATTGGCGCCTCATTAAAACACTGAACCCGACCACGACAACACACACTTAAGCAAGTTCTTGTGGTTTGAGAGTCTGCCTCTTATTGCAGTATTGTCCTTCTTCCTGTGTCTGGGACTCGTGGGTGACTTGCACCCGTCACTCTCTCCGGTAACACACTGTTTTCTACCTCCTACATTTGTTTGTTTCGACACCTGCACAAGTGCCACCAGTGCCTACGTAACGTTTGTTCTTGTGCTGGAGTGTCCTCCATATATTGCAGTATTATACCTCTATGTTTATTTTGTACGCTTTTTGTAACCTGCACACGTCACTTTTTCCTCCTGCAATGCACCGTTTGCTACCTCTTGTATTTTGTTGACTCACGATTGTCACTTTTGTAATGCACCGTTTGCTACCTCTTATATTTTGTTGGCGCACAATTGTCATTTTTGCTTCATTTAATGTGACGTTTGCCTTTTTATTTGGTTCACTTGTAATGTTCTCATGTATCAGTTCTGTTCCTATTGTGAAGCGCTCTGACACCTTCGGGTAAAGTCCGCGCTATATAAAAATGCATAAATAAATAAATAAATAAATAAATAAATAATTTGTGGTTTATCCTGGTCCCCCTATGACACGTTCAGTCCAGTGTGAATCTGAGTGTCGTTGGCAACGGGACATTTGAAGGTTTAGCCCATGGTGTGCCAGGGCCTGGGCAGAAGATGCATGTATACGTTGAACGGTGCCAGTGAGGAGTCCTGACCCGTGCGTTACTCCAAGGGGCACCTTGTGAGCGGACAATGCCCCAAACCCAGGTCATGCTTGTTGGCTCGGCTCCAGGGGGCACGAATGGACCCTTGCCTAGAAACCTTCCTGTGAGCACCGCTTCTCAATAGTATTGTGTGATTTAAATCATATCAATAATGTAGCCAGAGGCAGCACAGTTCATTTATGTTTCACTTTCCTTTCTTCCTGCTTCCCCCCTTCTTTATGTGAACATAGGTCATCCATGCCACCTCTCCCGATTCAGGTGAGAGACTACCGATTTCAAGGCTACTCTCCCGCCTCCCGATTCCTGCATGAAAGACCTCGATTCCTCAGCGGGCTTCAGCCGACAGGGATTGGTCTTGTGTGACTCGGAGTATGCAGGGCCAGTAACCTGCTTCTGCAGGCCAGGGCACGACATTGTTATCACACTCCCTCTGCCTTCCATACAACTTTCCCAGTGCTCCTGACAGGTATGAAAAAAGACTGTCTCGGCATTAGGCGCATCTCTTAGTACAAGTTTCCTGCTAGGTTGCTGGCGGGGGTCGCAGAGTTGGTTAATCCGGAGGTAAATACCATCATAAAACTATCCCTCCAGACTGCCATCGTCCCTCTGGTATGGAATCAGGCAATTCTTTTACCGCTTCTGAAGAAGCTTTCCTTAGACCCGGAGATACTCACTAGCTACCATCCCATCTCCCTTCTTCCAGTCGTGGCAAAGGTGTGCGAGAAAGCAGTCTGTAGACAGCTAGCCACCTTTGTGGAGTCATCTGGTGTTCTTCACCCGGCCCAATCCGGTTTTAGGGCATCATACAGCACTGAGACCGCTCTTGTGGAAATGTCGGAGGCAATAAGGGAATGTCTGGACGCGGGCGGCAGAGCAGCCTTGATTTTATTTGACCACTCTGCGGCCTTCGATACGGTCCCCCATCAACAACTTCTTACCCGGCTTTCTAGCATTGGCATTTCTGGTCGGGTTTGGGATTGGCTTAAATCCTTCCTAGAAGATCGCACCCAGCAGGTTTGGTTGCCACCTGTCTCCTCAACCCCTAGGAGAATGTCTACTGGAGTTCCGCAGGGCTCGACTCTGAGCCCCTTGCTTTTTAATGTCTATATCACGCCCTTGATCTTTCTTGCACAGGAGCTGGGAGCGAAAGTCATTGCCTATGCGGATGATACCCAGCACCTCTTCACTTGGAGGGAAAGTGATCTGTCCCCGACTGCAGCTCAGAGTTGTCTCTCTGCCGTTTTCAAATGGCTGGCTAGGGCGCAGTTAAAGTGTAACGAGGACAAGTCCGAGGTCCTTCTCTATGGATCCTTCGTTCCTTCTTTTAGAGAGACTCTGTGGCAACCCTGCAAAAAACCAGGGAGTCCGGTTTGGGGAGGATCTTAGGTTCATCACGCAGACAAAGAGGCTTGCGGGCGTGCTTTGGCATACTAAAATCACTTAGAAAGTTTTTCCCTTTGCTGCCTAGGCCGGCTAAGGAGATGGTGACTCGAGCTCTCATTCTGTCCCGCATTGATTATGCTAACGGCTTGTACATTGGCCTCCCAGGGTATCAGATCAAACAATTAAAAACAATACAGAGCGCAGCAGCTAGGGTTCTGCTGCAAATCCCTGGAAGATCGAGTATGAAACAGCACGTACGGGACCTTCACTGGCTCCCTGTGGTCCATCGAGTCCAGTTTAAGGCCCTTACTCGGGCTCATAGAGCCTTGCATGGATTAGGCCAGCCTACCTCCGGAGGCGCTTTGCCTGTTACGTCCCTCGCAGAAGTCTTCGTTCTGCAACTCAGTGCCTGGCAGTTGTCCCCGCTTCCGCAGGGTCCGTCTGGGGCACAGCTCTCTCTCTGTCAAAGCAGCGGAGGTCTGGAACTCCCTCCCTCTGGAGCTGTGTAATATTCAGTATACTATGCTATTCAAGAAACAGTTGAAGACTTTTCTTTTTAATCAAGCCATCTCATTTTTTACTCTCTGCTGTTATGTTCACCAGCCGCGCCGGGACACTCTTGACTATCCTTGCGTGATATAAATGTATTGTAACATAACATAACAAGTTTAATAAACAAATATAGCCCCATGAATCTGTTTTCTGATAAATATTTGGGGCAGGCAGTAGCGGCCGGCAACATTAACATATGGTGGGTGCAATGCCCCCAAAAACTCATGATAAGTATGTTTCTGGCCACAGGGTCCAGTCCCCGTCTCTCTCTTCTTCTGGTGCTCTCGGACTCAGGTGGAAAGGGAGGGACTTCCTCCCTTGTACCACGCCAATCCAACCAATTTTGGAGCTGCGATTGGTTGGAGCAGGCTAACCCAGCGCTCATTCTGAGGCTGGGGGCCTGTGGCTGCAATCCCGCGGCTGGTTCTCCAGCCCTGGGATTGCAGGCTTTGAAGTGCGCTTGGCAGATTGGCCGACTATAGACACCCGGCCAATCTGCCATGGGCACAGGCAGAGGGCTGATATGATTGTGCAATTGCACTAATCGGCCCCGCCTCCTGTCCTCATCCTCGTGCCTGCCACACATAATAACATTGTATTTTTTACCATTTTATGAATGTGTTTGCCTGCTGCGCTGGCAGTGGCGGGGCGACTCTCCTCTGCCATAAAGGTGGGTGCAGGGGCTTTCACTCGGGTGTGGTGAGGTGTCTGTCGGATTACACCAGGAATTTTCACATACACACAGACAAAAACACACACTCTCTTCCTCTCTGTTTTGAAAGTCCTCAAAAATGTTAGTTATTTTACAAAATATGATGGTTTCTTTCACTTAATACTCCTACCAATCCACAGTCCTCCCCCTTTCCACTGCCCCTTAACCCCTTCGGTGCGCATGACGGCACCCGGCCGTCATGAGTCACGGTGGGCGTGTGCGGAGGACGGCTGGGGGCTGTCCGAATCCCGTCCACTATTTAAATCACCCGCACAGGGTACAAATGTGAGCAGCGCCGAAGGGGTTAAGCCCCTCTCTTGCGTTTCACTGTTGTGTAATATATTTTAACACGATATGTCAGGGTGGTTGTTGGAAAATCTGAAGAACCCCGCCCCAAACCTTACTGATCAAGCTACGCCCCTTCATTCAAGCCGCGCTTTCACGTGTGAGCTTTGAAACCCAGCATTTTAAGGAATACAACTTTGCATTCTGGGACTTGTAGTCTCACTGGTCTGTTAGCTGTATGTTCTCTAACTTGCCGCCATGCAGTGATGCTGACTGAAAGCACACGCTGGCTGCTTCCAGCCTGCTTGGAGGTTCATGTTAACTAAAAAGCCAGAACTGAGCCTGGGGTTGTGTGAGTAGCTACTCCACTCCGGGTTTTATCGATATGATTCTCACATGTGACCACTTCAAGTTGAGACTCCTGAAGACTCCAGTGCAGCAAGTGAGTCCTCAGTCAAGTTAAAAACAAACCCTGTCCCTTCAATTCTCACTTCCTTTTGGACAAAAAAAGCCCCCGGGCCAACTCAGCAAATGAGCTGTCCTCACCACATGCTCAGTCAGTTGCACAACGCTCATTGGTTCTCAGCTCTCAGCCAGTGGAGAAGATGAAAGAAAGACTATGCCAGTAACGCGTCGTCAAATCTCGAGTCTCACATCATCTGGAGAGTTCCTCAAAACTCGTATCACCGGGAAATTCAGCAGATAAGAGTTTGAGTAGATTTGCTTCACCCGGAAGTAATCCTAATATTTCAATAAGGTCTCTTTGAAAGTAGCTCAGCTGCCCACAAAATAATGAGGGCAGATTTTCAAGCCTCTTGCGTCACTTTCCCCATGTTAAAAATGACGCATAAGTGGCGCAAGGGCCTTGTAAATAAAACCCATGGGGGCAGATTTACAAGCCACATGCGCCACTTTTTGTCACTTTTACCATGGGAAAAGTGACCCAAAAGTGGCGCAAGGGGCTTGTAATTCTGCCCCATGGTATTTTGGTGTGACGCAATGGAGCTGTAAAAAAGTTTAAGGGAACCGTGGGCCATGTCCCATTGGACGTCGGTGATGGCATCGAGAACCTGCTTTACCAGCACAAACACTCATGCGATTTTACATCCGCCTCCACTTTACACTGTTATGTACTCTTTAATCTCTTTATTCTTTTACTTAATCCTCATTCTCTTTACTCTTTCACATAATCCTCAATTTCTCTTGCTTTTATATACTGTTCAATCTCTTTACTTTTAGATACTCCTCAATATCATTGGTCTTTTAATACTCTGCACCTCTTAACTCTTTTTCATGTTCCTCGGTCGCTTTACTCTTCTACACACTTCTCAAAATCTTTAGTACTTTACCGACTCCTCAATCACTTTACTCTTTTACAGTCTTCAATGGCTGTAGTCATTGCATACTCCTCCGTCGCTCTACTGTTTTACTTACTCCTTACCCTCATTGCACTTTTACACAATCAATATCTTTACTCTTTTATATGCTCCTCAGTTACTTCACTCTTTTACACATTTCCACTCTCTTTACCCTCTTACTTATGCCTCCTTTTACTTTTTTACATATTCATCAATCACTTTACTCTTTCACAGTCTTCAATGGCTACAGTCTTTGCCTACTCCATCATCTCTTTACTCTTTTACTCACTCCTTACTCTTTTACATATTCATCAATCCCTTTACTCTTTTACATACTCCTCAAACTCTTGACTCTATCACATTGTTTTCAATATCCTTATACATAGTCCATAATATCTTTCGTCTTTTACATACTGCTTAAAAATTCTTACTCTTTTGCACATTCCTCAATCTCATTAGTATTTTACGTTCTCGCCCACGTATTTACTCTTTGATGTACACTTCAATCTCCTTACTTTTTTACATACTACTCAGCCTCTTTATCCTTGACACAAGCCTCAATCTCTTTACTGCTGTACCTGCTCCTCAATCTCTTTACTCAGTGCAGGGCACCAGCATCAGTCGTCTAAGGACAAAATAGGGACAGTGTCAAAATCTTTCCCGGACTGTAATGAATCCATACTTGGGAACCCTCTAGCAGTTGCATCTCCTTTCCCACCTAATCTGTTCACTTCCTTCTCCCCTCTTCCCACAGAACAGATTATGCAGGTGGTAAAAACATCCAAATCGGAGGCTCCCTCCGACCCTTGTCCTCCTAAAATACTGCACCTGGTTCCTGATGTCATCTGTGAACAACTAGGCGTTGTATACAAGGAGATAAACTGCTCAGGCTCATTCCCTGACACTTGGAAAACAACATCGATTCTACCACTCCTAAAAAAACCAACCTCGATCCAGCCAATCCTAGCAGCTACCGACCTATCTCCAGACTATCCTTCCGAGCTAAGGTGCTGGAGAAAATACTAAATGCATCGCTCACGGCATTTATCTCCTCCACGGACCTTCTAGATCCCTCACAATACGGGTTCCGGGAGGGGCACAGCACTGAGACAGCTCTGGTCATGGTAGGAAGAATTAAGAGCAATGCTGGATGCTGGGGTTAAGGCCGCCCTGATTTTGTTAGATCTATCGACGGCCTTTGACACAGTGAACCATGAAATATTAGCCAACAGGCTGGCAGAGCTGGGAATCAGAGGCACCGCCCTTAAGCTGCTGACATCATAGGGTTCAATCAGTAGAGTCTGGAGCCTTCTCGTCCGAGCAATTTAAACTCCCCTGCGGGGTGCCACAGGGCACGTCCCTGAGCCCTACACTTTTTAATCTCTATGTGACCCCGCTAGCTACAATCATCAGATGGCACAGATTCTCTGTGGTCGCTCATACGCTGACAACTGCCAGTTAGTGGTGTCAGTCTCAAGCAACGTTGAAGAGACAGCAGGACGATTGAACAGCTGCATGACGCAGTTAAACCAGTGGATGAGGTCCAACTGCCTAAAGTTGAACAGCGTAAAAACGGAGGTCCTTCTGTTAGGTAGTGACACCTCCTTTTGGTCACCCCGACGGTGGCTCCCCAGTTTGGGAGACTTTCCAGTTCTAGTGCAGAAGGTGAAAAACTTAGGGTTCGTCTTTGATGACAAAATCAGATCAATACACGCACCTCAACTATTTGTTTCGTCTTAAAAATGATCCGCAAAGTTCGCCCTTTTATCCCGCCCGACGCCCTGAGAACTCTTGTAACAGCATTACCCTGTCCAGATTAGACTTCGGTAATACTTTGTACATGGGTAACCAGTCACAGTTTCTGCTGAGGCTGCAGCACCTCCAAAATGCGGCAGCTGGACTACTGCTTGATATCCCCAGGTCCCAGCCAGTCGCCCACTGTCTGAGAACCCTGCACTGGCTCCCAGTGGACAGGAGGATCAAGTTTAAATCCCAGTGCCTAGTTTTTAAGGCACTGCACAGTGCCGGTCCTCAATTCCTGAAGAAACATCTGAACTGGTATGTGCCTTCCAGAAATCTAAGATGCGCACTTAGCAGACTCCTACAAATTCCCAGGTTCAAGAAAGTTCGATGGGGCAGAAGAAGCTTTTTGTTAGGAACGGTCCAAACATGGAACCCGCTTCCAGCCGGCATAACGTACAGCCCTACGCTGGTATCTTTTAGGAAATCGCTAAAAACCTGGCTCTTTGCCAACTATCATGTTCATCCACAGTTTCATCTGCACCTTACTGGATTCGCTGGTATTAGCGCCTAGACGCCTCTGGGTATTCATGCGCTCTGCAAGGTTAAGAAGCATGTAATCAGTTGACATCGGGTGACAGTGCGCCCAAGCATCAACTGCATCCAAGTCTCCGCTCGGGTCTCCCCATCTATTGAAGGTTCAGGAGTCCCTCCTCAGTTATAATTAATTGCACTCAATTATCTCCTGTACGATGTGTAACAAGAATTTAACATGTCCTTGACTGGGGCATACAGTACCACTAAGCAACCGCAGCAGCTGCAGGTAAGAATGCTGGGGCAGTGGGGCCGGATTGGGGGGGGGGGGGGGTATTTCAAAAGAAGAACACAAGGGAAAATTAATTGTTTATTTAATTTTCCCTTGTGGTCGTCTCTTTAAATCCTCCCCCAACCGTCCCCAGAGCTCTTACCTGCAGCGACCGCGGCTGCCACTAAGATGACTGGGAGCCTGGCCCACTGCCCGCTAATCGCCAACCATATCCCTGCCTTATCTAACTTGGTGCCGTGCCACACAAACCTATGTCTGGTTCTCGGTAAGATTGCCAACCAACCATCCAGGAGGGTGGCGAAACCCGACATTGATAGGGAAAGTTACAGGCTTGTACACAATATTGCAATGTCTTAACGAGAGAATCGGCCACACCCAGAAAGTGTCCCCTCAGGAGAGCCGACCCCCTACGTAGGGAAAACACTCATGGGGGTTCAAACCTTTCTGGACAGTTCACACGCAGATGTACCTACCCGGCCACTCACCTGCCCCGGTTTGGTGGTAGTGAACAGCCCTGACGGTTGGCTATGGAGGGGGACCGGTCAGCCTGACTATGACACATTTTTGACAGGCTATTCCGGTGGGCGGCACAATCAGTGCGGCATCCCCCTATTAGCCAGTGCAGCACTTGCCCTGAGTATGTGGTGCACCTTTTATCGAGCTACTCATATGTACAACACCTAACCCAATCAAGTAGGCACCCTATCCTGACATAGGCAGGAAGGGCACTTACCCTTTCCCACTACAGAACACTGTGAAATTGTCCAGAGTCCTAAGGTCATGAAAAGAGAGCCGGCAAAAACCAGGAGGACAAAAAGCAAAAGGTTTTATGGAAATCCCCTTAAGAAGGGCCATGTCTTGCGGTAATCGTCTGAACAGTCAGGACCCCTCCAGACCCCAAACTTGAAACATTCAGAGCCTATAACAGGCTGGGTGGGGCTAACTAAACTTATTTACACTGTAACTTACAACTTTAAATCAATTTTGAATGACTTCCCTGTCCCATCTCCTAACACACCAAACCAAGTAGAGCAGGTTATCTACAGTAAAAGAGGGGTATTAGCTCTGACTCCCAAAATTACAGATATTAAGTCCCAGCCTGTACCACACCCTCCGACACAGACCGGATCACAGTCACAGCATCAAGGCAGCCAGCTGCTGACTGGCTCCTACTTACAGATAGGAGCTCTCCAAGATAGTAAAACTAGAGTTCCTATGCCCTGTGTAGAAGTATCTGCAAAGAGGCATCCTATCTAGGGGTGGGTGGAATTTGCGTACTCGCGTTACGCAAATCTCTGCAAACACGCAAAAAATTTCGCGAAGTCGCGGAACGCAGAATTTTAGGCAATTTCGCGTTCTCCACGGACTGCGAAATTGCCCAAATTCCGCGAGCAGAACGGAATTTACCACCCAAGCCTAATCCTATCCAGAAACATCTCCGAAAAGGGCGTAGGTGCATCACAGCCCTTTATCATCTACCAATATTATTAATGTATTGTTAATGTTTACTATGGACGCCAATACCGTATAAATATTGTGATCATTAAATATCACTGATGTTTTAGGGAGGAGATTTGGCTAGAGCTGCTCAGTTTTGTACCTGGGGCCCATGTTTGCATCCCGGCTTCAGTGCTTAGTTTAACAATGTGTGATTCTGGGTAAATCACTTAGGGCTAGATGTAGGTAATGAAAATTTCCCGATTCTAAAATACACAATTTGACCGATTCGGTATTTTAGAATCGGTAAATGCAAAGTAGATAAAAATTCGGTAAATATTACCGAATCGGTACGATTCGGTATTTACCGAATTGGTATTTACCGATTCGGTAATTCCCATTCATTCCGCCCATAGGAATGAATGTGAATTACCGAATCGGTAAATACCGATTCGGTAAAATAGGGAAACATTCAAGGGTGGCAGGGTGTCACATTGACACCCTGTTGCACCCCTGAAAAGTGCTTGTGTGCACATGTGGCACACAAAAAATATTTTTCATGCACAAAGAAAACATGTTAATGATGTAATAAAATACAGAACAAAACATTGCTTGTTGCAACCTTGCTGGTGTTGCATACTTTTGGTGGGTTATTAGCACATCAGAACCATTTCAGGTCACACAGAAAGTAATATTCGTTAGGAGAGAGGTATTTTGTGCTAATAACTGAATTGGACAATCTTCTGAGGTTGGTGGGAGGAGTTAAATCAGAGATTCTGGGACAACTGATGTAGCCCGACGACCAAGGTGAAAGCTGGGCCCCATGATCCGGCCTAAGATGGCGACCCCCGGTTCTACGGTCAGACCGTACAGGCTGAGCTAAGCGCTCCCAAGAAACTCGCCTCGTATCTAGCAACCCCACACCAAACGCGAGCGCATGTCGCTATGAGAGCCTCTGGTTAGTAGCTATGAAGCTCTGAAGCAGGTGACCCCAAAGAGAGGCAGCCACCTGTCTATGGGGAACCCACCTGCCCCCCACCACGGCGGTGAAACTGTGGCCTGTAACGCTCCTCGACCAGACGCACAGGGGATCCAACACAATACCAAATGGGGGTGGAGGACATGGCGAGATATTCTGATGGTGACCAGAAGTTGATGGGTGGATAGAAGCTGGTGGTCCCCCCCCCCCTTGGAAATTGTGTTCTGGGGGTGGGGGATGCTTGTCCGCTCCATTCTGGGGATTGAGAATTGCTGCACTCAAGATGGAGGCTGAGCATGTCACACTGGATCCTCTTTGCCGTTGAGCGATACAGGAGGGTCGTGACCTGAGATTAGCGTCTCCTGGACCACAGAAGTGACCATCTTATAAGTGCCTGGCTTGGAGGTCTTGGAGCATCCTGCCGTGGGAGCCCTCGGACAGCTGAAGCCCCAAAGTCCTAGCCCCCTAAACAGAGGCAACCCGGAAGAAGTCCTAGAAAATCATTAAACACGCCGGCAGCTGAAATAAGTCATATGATGACCGGAGGCGGGGGGATGACAGAGTCCAAGGACCTTCCTCCACCGCGGTGCAGCCGATAAAACGAACAGCGACAAGAAACACTGGTAGGCCTGCAGAGGCCCAGGAGTACTCGGACCAAACTAGAATTCAAGACTCCTCCTGCTGGCATTGTGAGAAGTTATGGAAAAAAACCGGTTTTGTTGAGCTTGAAAGACCTCATCGACCAAGGAGACAGGTTGATAAAATTGGAAATAGGACTGGATGAGTCAAGTTGACTGCTAAGAGCAGTTTCGGAGGCGCATGCTGGCCCTCGAGGAGACACATGATATGCCAAGACCTGGACTCAATTTTCACATCTGGGGCATTCCTTGAGATTTACCCACAAAGATCTGAGATTATATATTTCCGATCTCTTTGAACCCATCCTGCAAAGCAGAGGGAGTGACCAAGGAAGACTGGATAGAACACAGAGGGTCGGCCCGCCATCTTGAAAGCGAGATCTGGTCCCTGATGCGTTAACCAGGGTGCACTCCTATGAAGATGAATACGTTTTAATGTCTTATGTACGTCTATCATGAGCAAATGTAGCTTTTCTTTCTGGATCTTTCTTCGCTCTCATTGGCCAAACAAAGGTCATTTGAACCAATCGTGGACAATCTTCAGGGTGATTTTCCAGTGGGGAGGTAAGGTTGCAAATATCTGGGTCTTGAGGCTTGTGAGGTGGGCTAACTCACAGAAGGGAAAAAAGGAGAGGGTGGGCAGTCGTCACAAAACGACAAGTTGCTCACCCCACCACTTTCTAAGGCTACCAGCGCCCGTAGTAGTAGTTAGGCTCTATATAGCTAGGCTGTTGGTATCACCCTCTCTACCATTGTTTGACCACTAAGGCAATGATAAGGATTGGTGCATGCAGGCTGCACACGTGGACTGAAGGCCAGGAATTTGAGCCAGTGGTTTCCAGGGCTCCGCACCGGCACTTAATTATCAACACCAGTACATATGACAGTCTGACACATGGGGGCAGATTTACAAGCCCCTTGCGCCACTTTTGTGCCATTTTCAACATGGGATATGTGACGCAAAAGTGGCACAAGCAGCTTGTAAATCAGCACCATGGTGTCTAATTTAGAGATGAGCACAATAACTGATGTTAATTAATAATTTTTATTAAAAATGAATAATACCTGCTGCCCAAGAGATTCTTACAGCTTGGGGCCTGGTATAGTCTGACTTGTCACACTTTTAGGAGTGTGATGGTTATGTTATGTTAAAGGTACTTATTGAGCGCACGTACATCATGCGGTTTCATGGCGCTATGATCCAGGGAGTGCTGCCGCTGAGAAGTTCATTTGTATGCCTGGCAAAAGAACCAGGGGGCATATTATCAAGTAAGGCAGTTACATTATCGCCGCTTTTATCGGCAGGAAACTGCCGATAAAGCGGCGATAATGGGCTTGATAATATGCTCTATGAATTCCAATCGAAGCCAATGTTAGATGTCTTATTTATTTTTATTTATTTATTTATTGCCATTTATAAAGCGCAGCGTATACCCGAAGGCGTCTTGGCGCTGGTTAATTTGCAAACTTCAGATGGTTATTAAATGCTCCAACAGGGTACCCACTTATTTAAAAATGATTGGGTAAACAACCACGTCTTAAGTCTCTTACGAAATTGGAGGAGTGTAGAACATGTTCTGATGTCCTGGGGCAAAGTGTTCCAGAGTTTGGGGGCAGCGACCATAAAGCGGCGATCACCCCATGACACCGTTTTGGTGCGAGGGACCACTAAATGGTTGCAGTTGGAGGATCGGAGCTGGCGGGAAGGTTGATATGGGCACAATTGATCTGTTAAGAAATGCGGACCTTGCCTGTTTAGTGCTTTGTAAATGTAAACTATACACAGCGATTTAAATCTGATTCTATTCTGGATCGTCAACCAGTGGAGTCGTGTGATAGCGTCCGATATAGGCGCGAACTTTGGAATTCCAAAGAGCAGGCGTGCTGCCGCATTTTGTATCGACTGCATTTTTCTCATGACTCTAACTTGGGTGTTTAGGAAAAGCCCGTTGCAATAGTCCAATGATGTTAGAACCAATGAACTAACCAATGTTTTAATGGCGGTCGCTGGAAGATAGGGACTTATTTTCCGGATCATGCGAAGTTTATGGTGGGCTGTGGAGGCCACTTAATTGGCATGATCCATGAAATTAAGTCCGTCATCAAAGGTGACTCCCAAATTTCTTACTTTAGTCACTGGTTTAGGGGGGGCACCAAAAGTGGAAGGCCACCAGAAGGCAGACCAGTCCGGTGAAAGAGGTCCGAAAATCACAACCTCAGTTTTTTCTGAGTTGAGTTTCAGGCAGTTTATAGCCATCCACTCTCCTATCTCTGTCAATCCATTCTGGAAGCGTTGGGCGACCTCCCCTCCGTCACCCCTAATGGCCATAACCAATTGCGTGTCATCAGCATATGAGGTTAGGCTCATCCCATGTGCCTTGATGACATTGGCAAGGTCCGACACATAGATATTAAATAGTGTCGGACTCAGGGATGAGCCTTGAGGTACCCCACATGGCTGTGTCAGCTTAGCAGATTGGTAAGGTCCAAGAGTGACGGCCTGGGTTATATCAAGGAGAAACGAGACGAGGAGGTCTCTTGCCGTAGAGCAGATGCCCACATGTCTTCACATCTAACATGGGCTTCGGTTGGAATTCATAGAGCATATTATCAAGCCCATTATCGCCGCTTTATCTGCAGTTTCCTGCCGATAAAAGCGGCGATAATGTGACGCCCTTTCTTGATAATATGCCCCCAGGTCTTTAAAAGCTTCCTAAATTGAGAGTACGAGGTTGTCGCTCTAATATCAGGAGGAAGAGAATTCCAGAATGTTGGGGCCAGGACTGCCAATCTTAGGCCCCCAGTTTCTTACGTTTGAAAGGAGTAACTAAAAGGTTGAGGTGGGAAGACCTAAGATTCAGGGTAGGGAAGTATCTCTTTGCCCGAGAAGAAGCAAACGCTGGACATTTGCCATGGAGCGCTTTAAATATAATACATCCCAGCTTGAATGCATGGGCGTTCAGCAACCGGTAACCAGTGCAACTTTTTCATGATCGGTCTGCCATCTGGGCTGGTGATTATTTAATCTAGCAGCCTGATTTTGCACAAGTTGCAGTCTTTTGGCTTGGTATTAAACCTAGGCAATAAACTCCGCTCCGCAAAGGAGTTTTCTACTGTACTCACAAACCTTTAGTAAACCAACTTTCCCTTTACGTGCTAAATAAACATATAACCAATTCACAAAAGCGAACTTTGAAAAACATCAGGCAATGAGAGAGGTGATGATTTTGGGGTCACCCCTTACCTAGGGTGAGGGCAAGCAGATGCCTTGAACACATAGAGCATATCATGCTGAATGGTTCAGTGGTGGTCCCATCCTCCTAGGACCGCCCCAAGCAAAGTTATGGGCAAAATTACAATCCCAACCAAAGGCCTTGCAAAGCATTATGGGGCGAGATTCTAGAGGGCAGTGAATATTATAGTTTTAGCTCTCAGCTGAGCCCGAGAGCCCCTGCCCCTTGAGCAGTGTTTTGATATTGGATACTATAATATTCACGGCACTCTAGAATATCGTCCCACAATGCTTTACAGGGCCTTTGGTTGGGATTGTATTTTTGCCCATACCTGTGCTTGGGGTGGTCCTAGGAGGATGGGACCACCTCCGCATTATTTCAGCATGATGTGCTCTTTGTGTTCAAGGCATCTTCTAGGTCCTCTCCCTAGGTTAGGAAGGACCCCAAAATCATCACGTCTCTCACTGCTTGCTATTTTTCATTTTCACTTTTGTGAGATGACTATATGCATTTAAGCATGTAAAGATAGAATTATTTATTGTTTAACTAACGGCTCTGCTTGCTATATTTTCATTTTTGTGAGATGGCTAAATGTACTTTAACATGCACAGTTTTTTTTTTTTTGTTTACTAAAGGTATGTGAGATTTCTGTTTAAAACTTTTATTAATACACAACAATGGAGTTGATACACAAACTCTGGAATACACTACTGTAACCACATTCTATTGATAAAACAACTTTACCTTTACATGCTACAAACCATGTAACCAGTTCACTAAAGTGAGCTTTGAAAAATATCAGTCAATGAGAGAGGTGATGATTTTGGGGTCCCCACTAACCTAGAGGGAGGACCAAGCAGCTGCCATGAACACATAGAGCACATCTTGCTGAACGATTCAGTGGTGGTCCCATCCTCTTAGGACCACCCCAAACACAGGTATGGGCAAAAATACAATGCCAACCAAAGGTCAAGCAAAGCATTATGGGGCGAGATTCTAGAGTTTGTGAATATTATAATATTAGCTCTCAGCTGAGCCTGGAGAGCCTGCCCTTTGAGGAATGTTTTGATATTGGATACTATAATATTCATGGTGCTCTAGAACATTGTCCCATAATGCTTTGCAGTGCCTTCGGTTGGGATTGTATTTTTGCCCATAACTGTGCGTGGGGTGGTCCTAGGAGGATGGGACCACCACCGAATCCTTCAGCAGGATGTGCTCTTTGTGTTCAAGGCATCTGCTCGGTTCACTCCCTAGGTTAGGGAGGACCCCAAAATCATCACCTCTCTCACTGCTTGAAGTATTTTCGTGAGATGATTATATGCATTTTAGCATATAATAATAGAGTTACTTGTCGTTTTATGAAGGGTATGTGAGGTTTCTGTTTTATTAACTGTGGTGAGACGGAATCGAGTTGTGGAGCGGAATTCACATAGAGTTTTTGATCAATTCTGCAGAATTCCGTGTGGTGGTACTCCACCAACTACGCCCACTGTTGTATGGTATGCTGGTATACCAAAGTGAAGAGAGTTGGCATAGTCAATGTGGGAGATGACTAAGGCCAGTTCAACTTGGGTCAGGGCATCGGTGGTAAGAAATCTGCTGATTTTCCTGATCCTCCGAAGCTGGAAAAAACAGAAACTACTGTCCCGATCTGAGATTTCATCGACAGGGCGCTGTCAATAGTGATGCCGAGGCTTTTGATAGATCTTCACAGAAGGGGGGATTTCCCAACTCTGGCGGCCAGAAGTTGGAGTTCCAGGGGTTTGAGGGCCCTCCCGATTTGGATTAATTTGTTTTATCTGTATTCAGCTTCACGCGATGGTTACTAGTTTTGTTTTGGGAGCTTTAGCAGGGGCAATGGGTGGTGCCAGCTCTAGTGACCTCCTGACAAGGGCTCCAGCACTTATTTTATTACAAAAAATGTACTGGGGCTGTCCCTGGAAGTGTGAAAAAATGGAATGCCCGGTCCCTGTATGAGGGGCTCCTGAGGACCACAGACAGCCGGGTCTGGTGGCTCAGTGGACTAATGCATCCACTGCAGGCGTCTGTGTTCGACCTCATGGTCACAGGTTCAAATCCCGGCGGGTCCACTCAGCCTTTCATCCTTCTGAGGTCGATAAAATGAGTACCATTGAGTTGGGTAACAATAAACATCTGTTATTCAGAGCCAAGAGACCTACGGGTGAACGTGCACTTTACAAATACATGTTATGTTGCTATGTTATACTCCAGGAGGTACCACAAGTCGCACCCTTGAAAGGGAACTCGCACTATTAGGCGCTGTCCAGACTCGTTGACCTACTGTCATATGAGGGGATGGTGGGCGGGGTCTGGATTCACACTGGCTATACTGACCCTGTGATTGTCCAATGTCAAGCACTGTATGAGGTATCGTCTGAAAACAATAAAAAGTAAAAACATTTAAAAAAGCCATATAAACAATATATATACTGTTGTTGTAGTCACCACAATGTGGGTTATTTGAAAAGAACAGATTGGGCTGCACACGTCTACTACACCCATTTTCAACACAAAGATTTCCCTGAGGCGCAAAAAGTGGCTCAAATGTGTGAGGTGCTTTCTGGAGCATAGCAAGGGGAGCAGGGGGTGGTCCGCCCCGGGCAGCATGGGTTTTAGGGGCAGCGGCCTTTCCCACCTCTGCTCTTACCTGTGCCAGTTGGGGATATCAAAAGCAGGATTCACCAATTCCCCTCCCTTATATGCGGCCGCCATGGGGCAGCAAACGCAGGGACCGCCATGGACGGCCAAAGGTCTAGCTACGCCACTGGGCGCTTTCAATAATTTATTACAATCAGTTGATGTTTCACACATTTTTGCAATGTTTTCAGAAACTGAAGTTCATTTTAGTTGTGGTTCAGAGATGTTTGTGTAACACTAGGGTGGAATATGTGCAAAAATAGTGCAGAAAAACTTTTACTTCTTGTACCAGTGCAAACTTTGAGGAATCGATAGTAAAGGAACATCCTCTTTTTTGATTGAAGTAGTAAGCGTTGTATTTATCCAATACGGTGCATTCCTGTCCTTTCCCCTGGCACTGACGCCATTTTGGATGCCTAGCGAGAACGCAAGCACCTTTGCAACTTGGTGCAAGGGTGCCTGTGTTGCATGCAGGATTGATTTTGTGCCGGAAGGGACACGTTCCTGCTCAAAAACAATCCTGAGAGGCTTTTTTCTCTTTCTATGCGTACTGCTGAATGCTGCACACGTAGAAAGAGGAAACAAAGAGGAGGAATAAAGATATTTCTCCCGTTATGCCTCACCTGGGAGGCGTATCTTTTTGGCTCATTCCTTGGTTCACCAGGTTTGGTAGATCTGGGAATGCATCTTAAACCATGGGAGTTGTGTGGGAACACCCACACGCCGCCCGTGGAACGCCTCCCTTGCACTAAGCAGTGTAACGCAGCGATTTGCGCTGCATTTCATTACTCCATATTCATTAGGCCATCGAAGCCACGCACAATGGCTTTGCGTGGCTTCAAAAATATGACTTTAGGTTTGCGTCGCTCTTGCACCACCTTGCGTGGCACAAAAGTGACGCAAACAGCTCATAAATATGGCCTTAAGTCTGGTAGACAACACGCGGGTGCACCTTACTCCGTGGGACAGAGTGGTGAACTGAATTCCGTCAGAGGATTCTCCTCTGGGATTTACCATTACTACCCATTCTAAATCCGTGCACGTGCAGGGTGGCGCTGGCGTGAGTTACCAGTAATACACCTAAGAGAGCCCACGAGCAACGCTTTGTAGGCAGAGCTGCTCACTGCTGTACATTGCGCGCAAATTGAAAGAACACGCGGTTGTGGTTTTACCAGTGAGCGAGGCAATGGCTCTCTCAGCAAGTCCGGCTTTAGGGGGGGTGGGACCGGTGCAGCCGCACTGGGCGCTGAACTAGAAGGGTGGCACTGACCTGTTGGAAGGGGTGGTGCTGTGTTTAGCAATACCTTATGATTAAGACTCCCTGTTTTCCGTTTTTACTGATTTTTACAGATAAATACAGACAGAAAACCATTTATTTTTCTGTCTGTATTTACTTTTAAATATGGATAAAAATGGAAATTGGGTTGTTTTTGAAGATTCTGAATGCTGTCAATCAGGCAAGAAGATTACAAAAATAAAGGAATTTTAGTAAAGAGCCTTAAACAGTAGTAGATTTGCACAACTGTGATACTAAAATGTGCATGTTTTCTTATAAGTGCATATTGTATCATCCGAGTGTGTGTATTTATATATATATATCGTTGAAACCTGTCAGGTGTGCAGGCAACAGTGTACATTAACCAGTTAAATAAATGCAGAAATATACACATTTCAGTTCAATTTTTTCACATAACCTAAAATAAATATGGATAAATACAGACGGAAATGACAAGAATATAAATACCATAAAACCGGGAGCCCTACTTATGATGTAACAACACGTGCAACAGAGTTTCTTGTACGTCCAGTTTTCAGGCAGCAATAAAAATGTCAAGATAACTCTTGTGATTAATGTTCCTGCTAGAGAGAGAGCATCAGAGTTTTATCTAGGGGCAGTTTGGACTCACCATAAAGTAGCGCAGAGGGTTAATATGCCTGCTGCAGAGAACAGATCTGTATTTTATGTGAATAGCTGAGTAGATTGGTAAATCTAGCCCTTACCAGCACTTTAAAATAAATGAAACATATGTGAGAGAGGAGCTATGGAGAGAGGAGAGGCCCTTTTGCTGGGTGGTAGTGAGGAAAGCCGAAGAGCAGGTCATGGAGTGGGGGGGCCACAGGACACGTCTGTTCCACCCTCAAAACTTGCATCCCGGAGATAGCGCCTGAAGGCTAGTGAGAACCTCAAGCCACATTACTGACCCACTGTCTGATTACCTTTTTCAGGTGTGGAGTGCATCATTTTCAACACGGAGCACATGACATGCATGTGGAACAGTCAGGGGAGGCCGGAAGTGAACAATTCCCTCTTTTACTGGTAGGTGAAATATGACAGTCGCACCTACTTCCTGTCCTTCTCATGTCCATGCTTTGTGTCTGCAATTCTTCCTTCGTTTTACAGCCACAACCTCCTTTCCATGTCTTCCATCTTCACTTCTTTGTCTCCCTGTTCGACCCTCCCCCAGTCTCTCTCTCTCTCTCTCCTAAAGTTAGACATCCCCTCAGAAGCAGAACAGTCCATGGCAGCCACTCCCTCCTAGGATTATATACTGCACCACTGTCGTGCAAGGAATCACACTTAAGGAGTGTAAGGCACCCCTGCCATGCAAGGTACCACACTGTGGGGATGTAAGGCACCACTGTCCTCCTAGAGGCCACACTGGGGAGTGTAAGGCACCACTGTCCTCCTAGAGGCCACACTGGGGTTATGTAAGGCACCACTGTACTCCTAGACGCTACGCTGGGTGTGTGTAAGGCACCACTGTCCTCCTGGAGGCCACACTGGGGGTGTAAGGCACCACTGTCCTCCTAGAGGCCACACTGGGGTTATGTAAGGCACCACTGTCCTCCTAGAGGTCACACTGGGGGTGTAAGGCACCACTGTACTCCTAGACGCTACGCTGGGTGTGTGTAAGGCACCACTGTCCTCCTGGAGGCCACACTGGGGAGTGTAAGGCACCACTGTCCTCCTGGAGGCCACACTGGGGAGTGTAAGGCACCACTGTCCTCCTGGAGGCCACACTGGGGAGTGTAAGGCACCACTGTACTCCTAGAGGCCACACTGGGGTTATGTAAGGCACCACTGTACTCCTAGACGCTACGCTGGGTGTGTGTAAGGCACCACTGTCCTCCTGGAGGCCACACTGGGGAGTGTAAGGCACCACTGTCCTCCTGGAGGCCACACTGGGGAGTGTAAGGCACCACTGTCCTCCTGGAGGCCACACTGGGGAGTGTAAGGCACCACTGTCCTCCTAGAGGCCACGCTGAGGGTGTGTAAGGCACCACTGTCCTCTGCGAGGCCACGCTGAGGGTGTGTAAGGCACCACTGTCCTCTGCGAGGCCACACTGGGGGTGTGTAAGGCACCACTGTCCTCCTAGAGGCCACACTGGGGGGTGTAAGGCACCACTGTCCCCCTAGAGGCCACACTGGGGGTGTAAGGCACCACTGTCCTCCTAGAGGCCACACTGGGGGGTGTAAGGCACCACTGTCCTGCTAGAGGCCACACTGGGGGGTGTAAGGCACCACTGTCCCCCTAGAGGCCACACTGGGGGTGTAAGGCACCACTGTCCTCTGCGAGGCCACACTGGGGGTGTGTAAGGCACCACTGTCCTCCTAGCGGCCACACTGGGGGTGTAAGGCACCAATGTCCTCTTAGATGCCACACTGGGGAGTGTAAGGCACCACTGTCCTCCTAGAGGTCACACTGGGTTGTGTAAGGCACCACTGTCCTCCTAGAGGTCACACTGGGTTGTGTAAGGCAACACTGTCCTCCTAGCGGCCACACTGGGGGGTGTAAGGCACCACTGTCCTGCTAGAGGTCACACTGGGGGTGTAAGGCACCACTGTCCTCCTAGAGGCCACACTGGGGGCGTGTAAGGCACCACTGTCCTCCTAGAGGCCACACTGGGGGTGTGTAAGGCACCACTGTCCTCCTAGGGGCCACACTGGGGGTGTGTAAGGCACCACTGTCCTCCTGGAGGCCACACTGGGGGTGTGTAAGGCACCACTGTCCTCCTAGAGGCCACACTGGGGGTGTGTAAGGCACCACTGTCCTCCTAGGGGCCACACTGGTGGGTGTGTAAGGCACCACTGTCCTCTTAGATGCCACACTGGGGTGTGTAAGGCACCACTGTCCTCCTAGAGGCCACACTGGTGGGTGTGTAAGGCACCACTGTCCTCTTAGATGCCACACTGGGGTGTGTAAGGCACCACTGTCCTCCTAGAGGTCACACTGGGGGTGTGTAAGCCACCACTGTCCTCCTAGAGGCCACACTGGGTTGTGTAAGGCACCACTGTCCTCCTAGCGGCCACACTGGGGTGTGTAAGGCACCACTGTCCTCCTAGCGGCCACACTGGGGTGTGTTAGGCACCACTGTCCTCCTAGAGGTCACACTGGGGTGTGTAAGGCACCACTGTCCTCCTAGATGCCACACTGGGGTGTGTAAGGCACCACTGTCCTCCTAGAGGTCACACTGGGGGTGTAAGGCACCACTGTCCTCCTAGCGGCCACACTGGGGTGTGTTAGGCACCACTGTCCTCCTAGAGGTCACACTGGGTTGTGTAAGGCACCACTGTCCTCCTAGAGGTCACACTGGGGTGTGTAAGGCACCACTGTCCTCCTTGAGGCCACACTGGGGTGTGTTAGGCACCACTGTCCTCCTAGAGGTCACACTGGGTTGTGTAAGGCACCACTGTCCTCCTAGAGGTCACACTGGGTTGTGTAAGGCACCACTGTCCTCCTAGCGGCCACACTGGGGGGTGTAAGGCACCACTGTCCTCCTAGAGGTCACACTGGGGTGTGTAAGGCACCACTGTCCTCCTTGAGGCCACACTGGGGGTGTAAGGCACCACTGTCCTCCTGGAGGCCACACTGGGGTGTGTAAGGCACCACTGTCCACCTAGTGGCCACACTGGGGGGTGTAAGGCACCATTGTCCTCCTAGAGGCCACACTGGGGGTGTGTAAGGCACCACTGTCCTCTTAGATGCCACACTGGGGTGTGTAAGGCACCACTGTCCACCTAGCGGCCACACTGGGGTGTGTTAGGCACCACTGTCCTCCTAGAGGCCACACTGGCGGTGTGTAAGGTACCACTGTCCTCCTAGAGGTCACACTGGGGGTGTGTAAGGCACCACTGTCCTCCTAGAGGTCACACTGGGGGTGTAAGGCACCACTGTCCTCCTAGAGGCCACACTGGGGGGTGTAAGGCACCACTGTCCTGCTAGAGGTCACACTGGGGGTGTAAGGCACCACTGTCCTCCTAGAGGTCACACTGGGGGTGTAAGGCACCACTGTCCTCCTAGAGGCCACACTGGGTTGTGTAAGGCACCACTGTCCTCCTAGAGGCCACACTGGCGGTGTGTAAGGTACCACTGTCCTCCTAGAGGTCACACTGGGTTGTGTAAGGCACCACTGTCCTCCTAGAGGCCACACTGGCGGTGTGTAAGGTACCACTGTCCTCCTAGAGGCCACACTGGTGGGTGTGTAAGGCACCACTGTCCTCCTAGAGGCCACACTGGCGGTGTGTAAGGCACCACTGTCCTCCTAGAGGCCACACTGGTGGGTGTGTAAGGCACCACTGTCCTCCTAGAGGCCACACTGGCGGTGTGTAAGGCACCCCTGTCCCCCTAGAGGTCACACTGGGTTGTGTAAGGCACCACTGTCCTCCTAGAGGTCACACTGGGGGTGTAAGGCACCACTGTCCTCCTAGAGGCCACACTGGGGGGTGTAAGGCACCACTGTCCTGCTAGAGGTCACACTGGGGGTGTAAGGCACCACTGTCCTCCTAGAGGCCACACTGGGGGGTGTAAGGCACCACTGTCCTCCTAGAGGTCACACTGGGGGTGTAAGGCACCACTGTCCTCCTAGAGGCCACACTGGGGGGTGTAAGGCACCACTGTCCTCCTAGAGGTCACACTGGGGGTGTAAGGCACCACTGTTCTCCTAGAGGTCACACTGGGGTGTGTAAGGCACCACTGTCCTGCTAGAGGCCACACTGGGGGTGTAAGGCACCACTGTCCTCCCAGAGACCACACTGAGAGTGTGTAAGGCACCACTGTCCTCCTAGAGGCCACACTGGGGTGTGTAAGGCACCACTGTCCTGCTAGAGGCCACACTGGGGGTGTAAGGCACCACTGTCCTCCTAGAGGCCACACTGGGGGTGTAAGGCACCACTGTCCTCCTTGAGGCCACACTGGGGGGGAATAAGGCACCACTGTACTCCTAGAGGCCACACTGGGGGGGTATAAGGCACCACTGTCCCCCTAGAGGCCACGCTGGGGGTGTAAGGCACCACTGTCCCCCTAGAGGCCATACTGTGTGTGTAAGGCACCACTGTCCTCCTAGAGGCCACACTGGGGGGGTATAAGGCACCACTGTCCCCCTAGAGGCCACACTGGGGATGTGTAAGGCACCACTGTACTCCTAGAGGCCACACTGGGGGGGTATAAGGCACCACTGTCCCCCTAGAGGCCACACTGGGGATGTGTAAGGCACCACTGTCCTCCTAGAGGCCACACTGGGGGGGGGGTATAAGGCACCACTGTCCTCCTAGAGGCCCCACTAGGGGTGTGTAAGGCACCACTGTCCTCCTAGAGGCCACACTGGGGGTGTAAGGCACCACTGTCCTCCTTGAGGCCACACTGGGGGGGAATAAGGCACCACTGTCCCCCTAGAGGCCACACTGGGGGTGTAAGGCACCACTGTCCTCCTTGAGGCCACACTGGGGGGGAGAATAAGGCACCACTGTACTCCTAGAGGCCACACTGGGGGGGTATAAGGCACCACTGTCCCCCTAGAGGCCACACTGGGGGTGTAAGGCACCACTGTCCCCCTAGAGGCCACACTGGGGGTGTAAGGCACCACTGTCCTGCTAGAGGCCACACTGGGGGGTGTAAGGCACCACTGTCCCCCTAGAGGCCACACTGGGGGGTGTAAGGCACCACTGTCCTCCTAGAGGCCACAATGGGGGGTGTAAGGTACCACTGTCCTCCTAGAGGCCACACTGGGGGTGTAAGGCACCACTGTCCTGCTAGAGGCCACACTGGGGGTGTAAGGCACCACTGTCCTGCTAGAGGCCACACTGGGGGGTGTAAGGCACCACTGTCCTCCTAGAGGCCACACTGGGGGGGAATAAGGCACCACTGTACTCCTAGAGGCCACACTGGGGGGTATAAGGCACCACTGTCCCCCTAGAGGCCACGCTGGGGGTGTAAGGCACCACTGTCCCCCTAGAGGCCACACTGGGTGTGTAAGGCACCACTGTACTCCTAGAGGCCACACTGGGGGGGGTATAAGGCACCACTGTCCTCCTAGAGGCCCCACTAGGGGTGTGTAAGGCACCACTGTCCTCCTAGAGGCCACACTGGGGGGTGTAAGGCACCACTGTCCCCCTAGAGGCCACACTGGGGGTGTAAGGCACCACTGTCCTCCTTGAGGCCACACTGGGGAGGGAATAAGGCACCACTGTACTCCTAGAGGCCACACTGGGGGGGTATAAGGCACCACTGTCCCCCTAGAGGCCACACTGGGGGTGTAAGGCACCACTGTCCTCCTAGAGGTCACACTGGGGGTGTAAGGCACCACTGTACTCCTAGACGCTACGCTGGGTGTGTGTAAGGCACCACTGTCCTCCTGGAGGCCACACTGGGGAGTGTAAGGCACCACTGTCCTCCTGGAGGCCACACTGGGGAGTGTAAGGCACCACTGTCCTCCTGGAGGCCACACTGGGGAGTGTAAGGCACCACTGTACTCCTAGAGGCCACACTGGGGTTATGTAAGGCACCACTGTACTCCTAGACGCTACGCTGGGTGTGTGTAAGGCACCACTGTCCTCCTGGAGGCCACACTGGGGAGTGTAAGGCACCACTGTCCTCCTGGAGGCCACACTGGGGAGTGTAAGGCACCACTGTCCTCCTAGAGGCCACGCTGAGGGTGTGTAAGGCACCACTGTCCTCTGCGAGGCCACGCTGAGGGTGTGTAAGGCACCACTGTCCTCTGCGAGGCCACACTGGGGGTGTGTAAGGCACCACTGTCCTCCTAGAGGCCACACTGGGGGGTGTAAGGCACCACTGTCCCCCTAGAGGCCACACTGGGGGTGTAAGGCACCACTGTCCTCCTAGAGGCCACACTGGGGGGTGTAAGGCACCACTGTCCTGCTAGAGGCCACACTGGGGGGTGTAAGGCACCACTGTCCCCCTAGAGGCCACACTGGGGGTGTAAGGCACCACTGTCCTCTGCGAGGCCACACTGGGGGTGTGTAAGGCACCACTGTCCTCCTAGCGGCCACACTGGGGGTGTAAGGCACCACTGTCCTCTTAGATGCCACACTGGGGAGTGTAAGGCACCACTGTCCTCCTAGAGGTCACACTGGGTTGTGTAAGGCACCACTGTCCTCCTAGAGGTCACACTGGGTTGTGTAAGGCACCACTGTCCTCCTAGCGGCCACACTGGGGGGTGTAAGGCACCACTGTCCTGCTAGAGGTCACACTGGGGGTGTAAGGCACCACTGTCCTCCTAGAGGCCACACTGGGGGCGTGTAAGGCACCACTGTCCTCCTAGAGGCCACACTGGGGGTGTGTAAGGCACCACTGTCCTCCTAGGGGCCACACTGGGGGTGTGTAAGGCACCACTCTCCTCCTGGAGGCCACACTGGGGGTGTGTAAGGCACCACTGTCCTCCTAGAGGCCACACTGGGGGTGTGTAAGGCACCACTGTCCTCCTAGGGGCCACACTGGTGGGTGTGTAAGGCACCACTGTCCTCTTAGATGCCACACTGGGGTGTGTAAGGCACCACTGTCCTCCTAGAGGCCACACTGGTGGGTGTGTAAGGCACCACTGTCCTCTTAGATGCCACACTGGGGTGTGTAAGGCACCACTGTCCTCCTAGAGGTCACACTGGGGGTGTGTAAGCCACCACTGTCCTCCTAGAGGCCACACTGGGTTGTGTAAGGCACCACTGTCCTCCTAGCGGCCACACTGGGGTGTGTAAGGCACCACTGTCCTCCTAGCGGCCACACTGGGGTGTGTTAGGCACCACTGTCCTCCTAGAGGTCACACTGGGGTGTGTAAGGCACCACTGTCCTCCTAGATGCCACACTGGGGTGTGTAAGGCACCACTGTCCTCCTAGAGGTCACACTGGGGGTGTAAGGCACCACTGTCCTCCTAGCGGCCACACTGGGGTGTGTTAGGCACCACTGTCCTCCTAGAGGTCACACTGGGTTGTGTAAGGCACCACTGTCCTCCTAGAGGTCACACTGGGGTGTGTAAGGCACCACTGTCCTCCTTGAGGCCACAGTGGGGTGTGTTAGGCACCACTGTCCTCCTAGAGGTCACACTGGGTTGTGTAAGGCACCACTGTCCTCCTAGAGGTCACACTGGGTTGTGTAAGGCACCACTGTCCTCCTAGCGGCCACACTGGGGGGTGTAAGGCACCACTGTCCTCCTAGAGGTCACACTGGGGTGTGTAAGGCACCACTGTCCTCCTTGAGGCCACACTGGGGGTGTAAGGCACCACTGTCCTCCTGGAGGCCACACTTGGGTGTGTAAGGCACCACTGTCCACCTAGCGGCCACACTGGGGGGTGTAAGGCACCATTGTCCTCCTAGAGGCCACACTGGTTGTGTGTAAGGCACCACTGTCCTCTTAGATGCCACACTGGGGTGTGTAAGGCACCACTGTCCACCTAGCGGCCACACTGGGGTGTGTTAGGCACCACTGTCCTCCTAGAGGCCACACTGGCGGTGTGTAAGGTACCACTGTCCTCCTAGAGGTCACACTGGGGGTGTGTAAGGCACCACTGTCCTCCTAGAGGTCACACTGGGGGTGTAAGGCACCACTGTCCTCCTAGAGGCCACACTGGGGGGTGTAAGGCACCACTGTCCTGCTAGAGGTCACACTGGGGGTGTAAGGCACCACTGTCCTCCTAGAGGTCACACTGGGGGTGTAAGGCACCACTGTCCTCCTAGAGGCCACACTGGGTTGTGTAAGGCACCACTGTCCTCCTAGAGGCCACACTGGCGGTGTGTAAGGTACCACTGTCCTCCTAGAGGTCACACTGGGTTGTGTAAGGCACCACTGTCCTCCTAGAGGCCACACTGGCGGTGTGTAAGGTACCACTGTCCTCCTAGAGGCCACACTGGTGGGTGTGTAAGGCACCACTGTCCTCCTAGAGGCCACACTGGCGGTGTGTAAGGCACCACTGTCCTCCTAGAGGCCACACTGGTGGGTGTGTAAGGCACCACTGTCCTCCTAGAGGCCACACTGGCGGTGTGTAAGGCACCCCTGTCCCCTAGAGGTCACACTGGGTTGTGTAAGGCACCACTGTCCTCCTAGAGGTCACACTGGGGGTGTAAGGCACCACTGTCCTCCTAGAGGCCACACTGGGGGGTGTAAGGCACCACTGTCCTGCTAGAGGTCACACTGGGGGTGTAAGGCACCACTGTCCTCCTAGAGGCCACACTGGGGGGTGTAAGGCACCACTGTCCTCCTAGAGGTCACACTGGGGGTGTAAGGCACCACTGTCCTCCTAGAGGCCACACTGGGGGGTGTAAGGCACCACTGTCCTCCTAGAGGTCACACTGGGGGTGTAAGGCACCACTGTTCTCCTAGAGGTCACACTGGGGTGTGTAAGGCACCACTGTCCTGCTAGAGGCCACACTGGGGGTGTAAGGCACCACTGTCCTCCCAGAGACCACACTGAGAGTGTGTAAGGCACCACTGTCCTCCTAGAGGCCACACTGGGGTGTGTAAGGCACCACTGTCCTGCTAGAGGCCACACTGGGGGTGTAAGGCACCACTGTCCTCCTAGAGGCCACACTGGGGGTGTAAGGCACCACTGTCCTCCTTGAGGCCACACTGGGGGGGAATAAGGCACCACTGTACTCCTAGAGGCCACACTGGGGGGGTATAAGGCACCACTGTCCCCCTAGAGGCCACGCTGGGGGTGTAAGGCACCACTGTCCCCCTAGAGGCCACACTGGGTGTGTAAGGCACCACTGTCCTCCTAGAGGCCACACTGGGGGGGTATAAGGCACCACTGTCCCCCTAGAGGCCACACTGGGGATGTGTAAGGCACCACTGTACTCCTAGAGGCCACACTGGGGGGGTATAAGGCACCACTGTCCCCCTAGAGGCCACACTGGGGATGTGTAAGGCACCACTGTCCTCCTAGAGGCCACGCTGGGGGGGGGTATAAGGCACCACTGTCCTCCTAGAGGCCCCACTAGGGGTGTGTAAGGCACCACTGTCCTCCTAGAGGCCACACTGGGGGTGTAAGGCACCACTGTCCTCCTTGAGGCCACACTGGGGGGGAATAAGGCACCACTGTCCCCCTAGAGGCCACACTGGGGGTGTAAGGCACCACTGTCCTCCTTGAGGCCACACTGGGGGGGGAGAATAAGGCACCACTGTACTCCTAGAGGCCACACTGGGGGGGTATAAGGCACCACTGTCCCCCTAGAGGCCACACTGGGGGTGTAAGGCACCATTGTCCCCCTAGAGGCCACACTGGGGGTGTAAGGCACCACTGTCCTGCTAGAGGCCACACTGGGGGGTGTAAGGCACCACTGTCCCCCTAGAGGCCACACTGGGGGGTGTAAGGCACCACTGTCCTCCTAGAGGCCACACTGGGGGGTGTAAGGTACCACTGTCCTCCTAGAGGCCACACTGGGGGGTGTAAGGCACCACTGTCCTGCTAGAGGCCACACTGGGGGTGTAAGGCACCACTGTCCTGCTAGAGGCCACACTGGGGGGTGTAAGGCACCACTGTCCTCCTAGAGGCCACACTGGGGGGGAATAAGGCACCACTGTACTCCTAGAGGCCACACTGGGGGGGTATAAGGCACCACTGTCCCCCTAGAGGCCACGCTGGGGGTGTAAGGCACCACTGTCCCCCTAGAGGCCACACTGGGGGGGGTATAAGGCACCACTGTCCTCCTAGAGGCCACGCTGGGGGTGTAAGGCACCACTGTACTCCTAGAGGCCACACTGGGGGGGGTATAAGGCACCACTGTCCTCCTAGAGGCCCCACTAGGGGTGTGTAAGGCACCACTGTCCTCCTAGAGGCCACACTGGGGGGTGTAAGGCACCACTGTCCCCCTAGAGGCCACACTGGGGGTGTAAGGCACCACTGTCCTCCTTGAGGCCACACTGGGGGGGGGAATAAGGCACCACTGTACTCCTAGAGGCCACACTGGGGGGGTATAAGGCACCACTGTCCCCCTAGAGGCCACACTGGGGGTGTAAGGCACCACTGTCCCCCTAGAGGCCACACTGGGGGTGTAAGGCACCACTGTCCTGCTAGAGGCCACACTGGGGGGTGTAAGGCACCACTGTCCTCCTAGAGGCCACACTGGGGGGTGTAAGGCACCACTGTCCTCCTAGAGGCCACACTGGGGGGTGTAAGGCACCATTGTCCTGCTAAAGCCCACACTGGCGGTGTGTAAGGCACCACTGTCCACCTAGAGGCCACACTGGGTTGTGTAAGGCACCACTGTACTCCTAGAGGCCACACTGGGTTGTGTAAGGCACCACTGTTCTCCTAGAGGTCACACTGGGGTGTGTAAGGCATCACTGTCCTGCTAGAGGCCACACTGGGGTGTGTAAGGCACCACTGTTCTCCTAGAGGTCACACTGGGGTGTGTAAGGCATCACTGTCCTGCTAGAGGCCACACTGGGTTGTGTAAGGCACCACTGTCCTCCTAGAGGCCTCACGGGGGTGTGTAAGGCACCACTGTCCTCCGCGAGGGCACACTGGGGGGTGTAAGGCACCACTGTCCTCCTAGAGTCCACGCTGGTGGTATGTAGGCACCACTGTCCCCCTACAGGCCACACTGGTCACTGCAGAGGTCTCATTACCAACGCTTCAAATGACAGCATATTCCCCCCATCCTGAAACCACTCATTGGCTCCTGATTGGCTGCAGGTCTTCTATAAACTGATGATTATCGTCCGTAAAGCCTGTAGCCGTGTCTACCAGAGTTCATTGGCTCAAGATGGCGTTGGCATGGGTCTCCTTGTTCTCTTCGATCAAGCTCTCTGTTCTTGCTTGACTTTTTGAGAGTAGAAACATCTTGCCATTGCGAGCAGGCCTACTGTGTCACTGCGGCCCAGGTCAGGACCTCTCTCCCACCACACCTGTGGCAAGCACCCTCCTTAAACTACTTCAGGGAGCAGTTAAAGTCCTTCCTGTTCCGTAATGAGATGCTCTCCAGCTCATGGAAGATGGTTATTAAGCACGATGAAGCTGTGGTGACCATGCGCTATACAAATAACTGATAACATAGCACGACACTGCTTGATATTTTCTATTTCAACACAAATTGTTGATCTGGGCCGGCGGGTTCAACCTTTCCTCTCAGAAGCCTAAGCAAGTTGCGCAATCCATGGTGCAGTCTACGGTAAGAACTAGATTCAGTCAAAACTGTAAAGGAGAGAGGCCCTAAGGCTGGAGAGATAAGGTCCTAGTTATTTTTAGAGCATTAAGTTTACGATGGGGAAGAGTCTTCTAGGCCTGGATCTCCTCAAGAGTCTTGGCCACTGGCGATGATACCTAGAGGTAATATCACATACCAATAACGTAGGGTCGGCAGGAGATGACTCAGCATTTTAGCAGATGACATAGAGCAGTGGTTCCCAGCCTTTTGACTTCTTGGGAACTTCAAATAATCATTACTGGAAGACAGGGACCCCCACTTAGTCATTAACAGGAAGCTGGGGACCCCCCACTGAGTCATTACTGGAACCCCTGGGACCCCCATGAGTCATTATTGGAACCTGAGGACCCCCCAACTCCCCCCTCCCAGAGTCATTACTGGAAGCTGGGGACTCCCACTGAGTCATCATTATTAGAATCTGGGACCCCCACTGAAACATTATTGGAAGCTAGGGACAACCCATGATTGATTACTGGAAGCTGGGGACCCCCCATGAGTCATTACTGAAAGCCAGTGTTGTGTAGCTCCTATAGATCTATATAGGATCTGCAAGTTTAGACAACACAAACTAAGGGATTGGTGTCCAGACAGATTCCAGGCACCCCCAGAGGATATGTTCGCCTGTAGACCAGCTAGCTCACAGTGCCACAATGAGCCCCTCCTACCAAGGAGCGAATACTCTCTGGCAACTATCCAACATGACAACCTTGACCCCTCAGGGATCGTGGAAACAGTACAGTACTTTTCGCTCAGTCACCTGTGCCTACTTTGTCTAAAAGAGAAATATACTGAATAAACAGTGGAGACATTTTCAATAAGCATTTATTGAACCAGCATCATTCTAGTATAAAATAAGTGTGCTGCAACAGCCATAAGACAGAAACAGATGTATACGGTTATAAGCACAAACAGAGTAAATAGATGGTTGAATTCTACCTTTGTGCTAAAACAATGAATATATATGGAGGCATATAGATACATGACAGTAATAATGCGTACTCTTACCATGTAGACCCTAACTAGATGTACCTAAGTGTACCTTGCATGTATGTATGTGTATAGCCAAGAATCCCCTTAGGATAGAGCCAAACACATTACCTGATGTGGGAGAGCGAAGAACCCCGTCTTGGTCTCGAGGTGGACACCCCGCAAGGGATGCCAAACCACTGCGTGCTGGGGTGAGACTGCTTGCCAGGACTTGAGCGTCTCGTGTCAGTTTGTCAGCATGGGAGTCCTTTTTCTCCTCTGCTTGTCCAGTGAACATGTGGTGCTTATATACCCAAAAGGTACCCTCAGGGGTTCTACCTAAATGTGTCATGGTACTGTGGGCATGTCAGGCAAGGATGACAATGGTGGTGACCCTTATATAGAGTTATTAGGCAGACAATGGTAGTCCTGCTGTAATTCAGAGTATCCTAATGCATAATAAATGAGGCTAGTTTTCGGAGAACACCACAGAACATTTCTGCAGCACCTAACTAGGTAAAAGGTCAGCATCAAACCTGTTATGTAGAACAATGGTAGGACAAATGTAGGTAAAAGGTCATGCAACTACCTAGGCCTATATTGGGGTACATTGGAGTTCATAACACCGGGACCCCCCACTGAATCAGTACTGGCAGACGGGGACCGCCTATGGAGTCATTAATGGAAGCCTGGGACCCCCACTGAGTCATTACTGGAAGCTGGGGACCCCCAATGAGTCATTACTGGAGGCCGCCACCCCTGGTCTAAGCATTATCCATGAATTAAACAACAAAACAATACACAAAATATGCAGAAAAAAGCCTTCATCAAACAAATACACAAACGATGGCACATTTTATTTTATTTGCAAACACATATAAATATTTGTTTTTTAAATGTTTTACTAAAAAGGTTTGAGCTTTTCTAAATTCACTTGAGGCCACTCATCGACCATACTATATTCTATTTAATGCACCCGCACTGCTCTCACAAATTAATCTGAGGATACTTGTTACATTTTTAGCCTCCAATTTCAAATTCCTTTCCATTTACAGTACATTTTATTTTTTTGAATTGTACATTCTGCTTCTATATTTCTATACACTTTATTAAACTGATATCATTGTTTAATTTTCTAAGTAGTCGCGGACCCTCAGGTGGCTTCGCAGACCCCCAAGGGTCCCCGGACCACAGGTTGGGAACCACTGATGTCGAGAATCGCTGTACACACTGAAGAGAGTTGGGGGCACAATTGACCCTTCGCAGAAAGAGCTGGTCATGAAATGACTCATATCCAGAGACCACATGCGCACACCACCTGCGCACTCGCTGTGCGTTGCTCCTTTATATAGAGCGCTGCCCGCTACTTCGACCAGACACCGAGACTGCTGGACGACATATCCTACAATGGGGTCAGCCACACTAGGCATTTCTCACCAGCCACACGTCAGACATAGCATCACTGCCACCTCATTACCTCTGCAGCCATGTTTTACAGTAGTTACAGAGCAGTGTCCATACTATGCAATGTTCCATGAATGAATGTCTTTCTGGACCCTTCTTTTTTTTTGTTGAGTAGCGCGAACTAGACCCGAGAAATCGGGTATCAGAGCGCTTTACATGAGCACCAGTTTCAATACAGATGGACACATTCATTTTTGTTAGGCACGGGGAGATTAAGTGATTTGATCAGAATTACAGGATGTTCAGCGTCGTTGCCAAGACTCGAACCCGGTTCCCCAGCTTCGAGATCGACTGCTCTAGCTGTTAGGCCACATCCTCTCAGATTGAAGGATTTTTGTGTTATTATGTGATACAACCATGTCAATATCTTACATTTGGTTCTGTCCTCCACCAGGTACAATGGTAATGAGGATTCTGTTGTGGAATGTCAGCGCTACCTACAGGAACGCGGGATCAACACTGGATGCTGGTTCGGAGCCGCGGAGCTCATATACTTCCGGGGTTTCAACATCCGGGTGAATGGAAGCCATGGTGGAGAGGAGGTTGTTATTCCCACCAAGGAACTGAGGCTTCAGAACCTAGGTAAGGATACACAGCCGACACTGGTGGAAAGGGACAACCCGCTCATAGAGAGGTCCAACCCTAAAGGCGGCCTGGGTGTGGGTAAATGTAAATGCCAGCATTTGTAAAGCGCACAGCTACTTCCGGAGAGGTGTCCCAGCACTGGGGGCCATCTGGAAGATTAAGCAAACTATTGCCCAGAGTCACATGGTGCTGACATAACCTGCCGCCGGGGATCGAACCATGAACCCTGTGGTCCGGAGTCAGGCACCCTGGCCGCTGCACCACACCTCTTCCACAGGGAAGTGGAGTGATGTTATGTCTTCTTATAAAGTGCAGTTTGAGGCCCCATGACCTGCTTCGCACCTTAAAGCATTTTCCTCCTCTTGTCTTGCTTGCTTCTCCTTCCTACCTGGCTGACCTCTTCTGCCTTCTGGTGCTGGGCTGGACAGAGACTCAGGGCTTTCTTCATAGAAGAGAAATGATTCCTAATAAATGCTGCACAATCACGTTTGTTGAAAATGGAATGATGGCTAACCATGTGTGTACTTGATAAATTCAGAATGTAAAGGATGGCAAACTGAGAAAAGGATATTCAGAACCTGTGGAAGGTGCCCTGTCAGACAATCCACCAACATCGCCCGCTCTTGTCAACAAAATCCACAGTGTGCACTCCAGCGCGGCACACTCCAGTCCACACTTCTATAACCTCCCAACCACCCCACGCAGAAAACCTCAGAACACATGGATTGCACCAATCCTCTACAGGCCTGAGAATCAATACTTCTAAATGAACACATCCTCCCAACTCTGCCAGCTACACCACACTACAAGCTTCAATTTGACTCTAATAATTTGTTGCAATGTCCTAGCACACACAAACCAATTGTATTATGTTCATGACAATAAGTATCAACCACAGCAGCAATAATTCTTCTCAGTCTTTTTCTCTTTATTCCAGTTGTTCCCGCCAACACGTGTTTCGTCGCTAGTTGGGTGGATCACCCGTGACTTCGTCAGGGCTGGAAAGACATATATACAATGTGATGTTACAACATCACACATATGTTTCCCACATTGTTATACAGTCATTTGTGAGGAGAGACCCTCAGTCCCAATGTTAGAACAACTCGAACACCCGAAACTTGTGGGTTGGTGAGACAGAAAATGAAATGAAATGAATTTGTATAGCGCACTTATACCCCAACAGGGGTTTCCTGGTGCTGTACGCATACCGCTGTGGAACCCTTTCCCTGTGAAATGTCCACTCCTGGGCACCCCCAAGGTGAAGCCAGGCATCCCAGCGCTGTTGGGGCCGTTGTGGAGGTTAAGCAAGCTATTGCCCAGAGTTGCAGAGTGGGACCCATGCTTAGAGTAGGCACCGAGGCGAGAATTATCAGGTCTGAGGAAATTGAGTCCAAGAGCCGCAGAGGGGGGAATTGAACCCTGGTCCGGGCCAGACCTCTGCATCAGGGTCTGCCGCTCTAACCATTGAGCCACACCTCTCCACCATAAACATAATCCTATATGTGTTGAGGCACAAGTTATAAAACAATATGCGTTACTCCATGTACATGCAGTATTTGCTATGCATCTCTCTTAGTATTTGCAAGCTAGCATTGTCAATCGCCCCAAGTGTCAGGTATGTACACATGCTAAAATCAATGTGTCCAGTGTCCAGTGTGTATGCCCCAAATTGTTGGCATACCTGTGTCACTGGTGTATAGAGTGTCTGGCCTGTAGGTTATAAGGGCGCAATAAGTAATCGGGCAATGTGTAACATAGAATAAGTATCATTCATAATTGTAGTAGGCATTGCCACTAGAATATACGTAGAAAAACCAAAGGTGGTGATGGACGGAGCGTTGACAATACAAACACTCACCCCCAGTCAAAAGATCTGGGTTTGATCCATCACCGTTCTTTAGCCCACTCTGCCACCCCAGGTCAGACATGGCTATATGCAAATCAGTCTGACCCTGTGCCTCATGGGAACAGTCCAGCCCGAACTGCCAAGCCATGTCTTCCCTGGACCGGAAACAAGCTTCCCAGGACCGGTTTCTGGCATTCCAGCCGTCTTCAGCCCGGATAGCTTGACTCCAGTGGCAAAGTGAGCAAGGGACTCACGTCTGAGCATACCCTGCCACACTTAGGGCGAACAAAGAAAAAACAAAGAATATATGTATCATCCCTGTAGTGAACCTTCAATTCTACTCTAATAATCTTTATTGTAAATATGGGATTCTTGGGGGTTTTATTGGTCAAGCAAGTCAACCCCCAACAGCATATACTGCTGTTTCCCAAGTTTGATGCATGTCCTTTATGTGACTTGAGTCCCACCAAAACAGAACACACAGAAGCCACCTCCAGCTCAGACCAAGATAGCTCAACAAGATGTAACTTCTTCCCTTTCCCCCACTCGACTTGCACTTTCTTTCTGGTCAAGTACATTAAGTCCTGCTTCAATGAGGATGTAAAAAGAAACAGCAGGTCAACTGGTATGGCTAAGCCTCCTCTGTGAATCAAACTTCCCCTCCCAGCTGACATCTTTTGAACTAGGGTGCCAGACCCCATGCCCTTTCACATCCATGGGTGCAAAGTACCACTTCCTGTCCCACCTGACAGTCCAGAATTCTCCCAAAAGTAGTCTTGCATACAATGTTACTGGTGAATCATATTGTCTCAATTCTCAGGGACTTCTACTGGCTACCCCTCCCAGGAATTATCAAGCTGAAATCACTCGCCATCATCTACAAAGCTAGCCAAATCAACAAACTGGACTACTGGACAGAAAACCCCCAAAGACCAATCTGATGGAGCTTTTCAAGATATAGAAGAGAAAACAAGAATACAGGCTTTCTGCTTCAATTCACACAAACCCTAGAACACCTCGTTCCTCCATTCGATACTGCCCCCCCACACAGTTGAGGCCACCATGAAGAATTTAAGATTCTCTTCCTTCAAAGTGAAATATTCAGAAACTGCAATATAATAAATGGATATTAAAGTTATAGAGCTAACAAGCAAACAATTCCCTAGGTAAGCCAATACAGTAATGCCAATCACATCTCAAAAGAAAGACTATCAGAGTGTGTACAAGATGAGGGTCTATTTCACTCCTCTTCTGGAAAAAAGAATGCAAACAAAAGAGTTCATAATCGCCAACTGATAACTCCTGAAAAATAGTGCTCCATTGCAAAGCTTGACGCCTTAAACGCAATTATTGGGCTTGAATAATTTCCTGATCCAGGTCAATCTTGTGTCAAACTTCCAAAGATAAAAATAGTCTGCAAAGATTCCAAACTCTGACAACATCTGTGCTGCAGCAACTGTGCGTCTCACCTGCCTGTATAGACGTTACAGACCAGGAGGAAATTTGACTCCAAGAGTTCAAGATGGCCGCCACTCTTTGCAAGTCCTGTTAGGCTCCTGTGGCTCCGTGTTACACACAGTCTGCATTGGCTTCATTCATGTGTCTCATAGCGTGTCCATCAGAGATGTAAAGCCTCTTTCCAGATGTTGCCCACACTCCAGGCATGCAGCCAGCCTCCACTGCTTCAGAAGATGTGTACATTCGTTAACACTGGCCACAAAAATACCATCCCCGATCTTAAAGGAATGCTAGTTAACGCTAGGTCGTTGGTAAAACATAATACTGAGGTGGCTGAGGTAATTGGAACTCATGAGGTTGGCCTTGCATTTATAACCGAATCCTGGGCAGATGAGTCATCAGAGCCGGAGCTCGCTCTTGCTCTCCCGGTGGGTTTTAAAATTATTAGAGCAAACAGAATGCTCAAACGGGATGGCGGACTAGCGATCATTTTTAAAGAGAGTTTGCGAGTGGTGGGATCCGCAGCAGGGAGCTCTGCGGACTGCGAAACTCTGTCTTTTCAGATTCCACTGACTGACAATTACTCTCTAAATGGCCGTCTTTTATATAGGCCCTCTAGAGCACGGACTACCCTTCTAAATATCATCAGTCCCTTTTTGGAGTCTAGTCTAGGTGGACCAGACTATGCGATACTTGGAGACTTTAACTACCATCTAGAGAAAAGTGGGGATAGTAGTACGACCTCACTGACTGATACAATGACTAATTTTTCCTTGAACCAGATCATTACACAGGAGACACATGTCGCTGGCCACACGATTTTTACCTCCAACCCCAAATTAATTAATTGGTGCGCGGCGCGCACATCTCCACATCTGCGCCGGGAGACGGGTAACCATTGTCATGCGCATCCGAGGGACTGTGCGGCCGCCGGCCATAATTTAATTCTCGCTAGTCCCTGAGTGGCCCCTTGGATGTACGCAGTCTATTCTTGTGCTCTATTTAACTATGGAAGCCAGCGCAGCCGGGAGCCCGCCTCTGCTGCAGCTCTCATCGCCTGCACATGTCTGAATTGTGATCTTTCACACACTCGGTGAGGTGAGGTGAGAGGTGTGGGTGCCCAGTGCTCACCTCTGTCAAGATGCTGCCACCACAGAGCACACAGTCACAATTATGCGTCGGCAATTACTCTTCAGACTGACATATAGAAGATTTAACAAAACGGGTCACCACCCAGCAAAGCAAGCAGGTCAGATCCATCTGCTAAATAGAGCCTAGAAAAGTCACTTTTAAGAGCTTCTTGGGGCTTTTCTACTGGACCCTGGGACAATTCTACCAGCTGATTCTGGGGGGTTCTTGCAGGCGCTATGCGACGTAGCAGGTCAGAGAGAGCCTCGGTCAGCGAGCCAGGCCTGTCTGCAGTGCAGGGCACGAGCGCTCTCAGACGGTGATACCAACTCTATGCATTTATGTGACATTGTAATGTATGCAAATGTTAAGGGGCAGATTTACAAGCCCCTTGCGCCACATTTACGCCGCCTTGCGTGACGCAACAGCGGCGTAAACGTGGCGCATCCGTGCGAGGCATTTTGAAGTCCTGGGTTTTCAGAACCCAGTGGTGCCAGGGGTACACCCTAAGACTTCGGGTCCTTCCTGTTTCAGACTACAGAAACTCAGAGTCTTCTAGGTGAAGTCAAAGATTGAATTTATTGGCTGCAACCAAGTAACAGGCGTCCTAGAAGTACAACACGGTGTATATTCTCAGGAGACTGCTCAATCTTACAAAGCCAGCCTTCTCTTTTATACAAAATATTATGCTTCAGGCAAACATTCTTTACATTACAGTTGACCATTCACATATTTTCACTACAAAGAAAAAGCAGAATCATGATGACAAGCTTATTTTCAGTTTGTCCAGCCCACAATAAATTACCCGGCAAGGCCCAACATTTTCCATCAGATATCGGCGGACCCCTAATAAAAATGGGCACCTCCTCCTCGTAAAGCAGGTCATAAAGTAAGGAACAGAGACAGGTGTGTGTGAGATTAGGCGTGGTTTGTGTGCGATGAAAGGTTTATGGCATGTTATGCCTTGATACTATCTCGATCGGCCACTGGGAGAGCAACTGACCGAACAGGTTTGACCTTGGGCAGTGGAGTCAGCTTGCCCAGGTCGTGTAGAAGTCAGCAAAGGTGTACGTGTCCTTCACCGGCCTATGTGAGGGCAATCACAAAATGGCTGCTGTATACAAAATGGAACCCGAAGGTTCAGGACGGAATCTCTGGTTTCGGGGTGAAATCGTCACTCGAATATGACGAAAATGCTTCTGCATAGTATTCTAGCCATTCTCGGTCTGCTGATATCAAAATCGTCATGATACGACGATGTTTATAACACAGGTCCAGAATTTTAAGTACTACAAACCCTCCTTTTGCCCTTACATAGGCAATAACCTATACGCTAATCTGAGTCCAGGTCTATATTCATAAAGTCATTGAGATGTTGCTGTAGCATCATTCTATTGCTTAGCTTGTCCCTTGATACAGGTTTCCTTACACATGATGTAGCACAGAGGCCACATATAGCAGGAGCACACTGTACGCACAGACAGAACAGGAAAAGAATGGCTAAGATCAACCCAATGACCATCAGAATTTTCCATCCCCAGGCGGATAACAGTTCCCAGAACCACCCCATCAACGACCAATCTCCTTTATCCACATGAATAGATTCAGAGATCTTATGTAGTTTGGAGATGGCCTGGTACACTGTTGGAGCGTTATCTGGAATGAAAACACAGCAACTCGATTGGATCACCCTACATACCCCACCTCGGTCTGCAAGTATGACGTCTAACGCGACCCTGTTCTGAAGGGTCATAAGACGATCCAACTGGAGCTCAGCAGTCAAGTTACTAAGGGCACCGGCAGTTTCAACTACGGTGGATTCAACCACCCTCGTCAATTGCCTTATGTTCCTGCTGTTAACCATGGGTCCCCAGAACGGCAGAAAACCCTTCACGAAGTTTCCAAATTCTTGTCCTGCAGTGTCTTCTTTACTGAAGACCCCTCTAACTATCCTTGTCTTATGGTAATCGGCCGCTGCTGTGTAGGTGGGAGGCAACAGGAACGAAACAAAGCATGTGCCCAAAAAGTCAGGGGGCAACCATGTGTAGGCTCTATCATGGCAGATGAAATAGGTACCCTTAGCTGCTAAGAACGAAGGGGAAGTCTGGGACGCAAAAACATATGTCTCAGTGCAGATGCTCTTCCCTAACTGAGCTCTGGGATTCTTGCCAGTACCTTGCAGACATAGGTGACCCTGATGGGGTACAATCCAAATCGGGGAAGATCTCTCAGCTTGCTGTTTCTCACTCAGAGTAATTCCATATCCGGTCACGTTCCATCCAATATACACTAGTGTCTCATCTCTCGGGATAGTCTCATAGGAAATATCTTCCTTAATCATGTCTACTATACCCTTAACTAGAGCACTATTCTTAGGATTGTCTTTTACAGAATGTAGGGGGTAGACTTCATGAGCGTAGATGAACATCGTTCTGTATGCCCACACAGAACCATTGTGGCTGAATGGCAAGACCAGATAAGGGATACCTTTATCCGTTGTGTGAGGCATAAGACCGCACACCCAGCAGTTAGTCGTGTTCATTACTAGTTGGTGTTGGTGCAAAAGCTGAACGAAGGAGTTATTAATAAACTCTAATCTCCTAGCGGATTCATGTTCAGGAAAAGGGTGGAAAGAATGCGAGGAAACAGTAGGAGGAGGTATGGGCTGTGTAGTGGTTGCAAATGTCACTCGAAAAGAGAATAAAACATATCCTATTAAAAACATCATTACACTGAACAACATAAAAAAGCATAATATCAAAAAGCTTTTCTTGGTCATCATTCTACATATTTTGGCTTTAAAGTTCATTGTTTTGGCAGGTCTCTCCATCTCGAAAAACTCCATCCTCTCTAAATGCTGCTTGCGATGGTAGGGTGTTCTATGCTAAGGAATGCTTCTGTCAGTCCAGGGCAAGTCCCTTAGACCAACCAGAACTGTCGACCTAACGTCTTCAGCTGCACCCCAAAGACTTGGGCAACCGCGACCCTACAGCTGAACCCGGATGGTGGTTCGAAAAACAAAAATAAAAAAAGTTTCTCAGATGAGAGAGCTGCACTTTCAAAAATTAGCAAAGAAAAGGGAAAAAACTTTTTTATTAGTCCATAGGTCTCGGTCTCAGATTATAGCATTTCTTCCCAGGTACTGTCTGGTCCTGAAACAGGAGTTCAGGCTCTGTAGTGTCCAATCGAATTAACGGTGGCACAGCTTCTTGCAAAAGATTGTCACTTTCTCGTTCTGAAATTGTTCCTTTTACACGTGCATCACTGAAAGGCAGAAAGTGAGGCACGGTCTGAGTCTCTGAGTCAGCGACACCCTCCTTGACCCACTGGTCATACGGCAGAGGCAAAGGGACCCTCTTGCAATGAGCCCCGTGGATCCAGTGCTTCTTTCCTTCCACTCGAACGGCTGATCTCGTTGAGAGAAGAAATAGATGGGGGCCGGTCCACCGGGGCTGGTCATTCTTTGTTCGCTGAAAATTCTTGACCAGCACCCAGGATCCAGGGTCGATATGGTGTCCTGGAGCTCCGGAGGCCTGAGGCAGAGTATCGTGAACCTGTTGGTGTAAAACACGCAATTTAGCCGTCAATTCATACAAATAGTCAAGCAGTACAGGGTGTTCGATCGCACTGAATTTTAACGGCCTTGGCACTCCCCATATGTTGGCCGGACGGCCGAACACAATCTCATATGGACTAAGTCCCATTCGCGAATGCACAGTCATTCTTGTTGATAGGAGTGCTAAGGGCAGAGCGTCAGGCCATTTAAGACCAGAGCCCGCTTGAATTTTGGCCAATTTTAGTTTTAGCGTGCCATTATAGCATTCTACTAGTCCAGCTGATTGGGGGTGATTTGCAGCGTGGAATTTTTGCTGGATACCTAGCCCTTCGCATACTTTCTTCATCACTCGACCCAATAATTCACTCCCATTGTCACTCCAGACCATTCTCGGCATTCCAAATCTAGGGAAAAACTCTTTCACAAGGGCTTTAGCTGTGGATAAGGCAGTGTTGTCTTTCAGGGGATATGCTTCTACCCATCTTGAAAAGGCACAAACAACAACGAGTACGTATTTCAAATTGTTGCACCTTTCCATGTGGATGAAATCTAGCTGCAAAACCTCGAACAGATAAGTTGGAGGCGCAAAATGACCAGCTGGAGTTGGGGTTCCCCTACCCGGATTGTATTTCAGACACACCATACAATTCTTGACCACATTCTCTGCACACTTAGGAATTCCAGCATTTTGCCATACTGGAGCCAACAACTTACAAATCCCTTTCACACTGATGTGAGCCATTCCATGGGCCATTGTAACCACTGCAAGCACATACGCATCGGGTAACAACCATCTCTGATACTCTAACAATTCAACCCAACAACCATTTGCATCCATTTTACCCGTACTCTCTCTCCACACACTCAACTCTTTCTCTGTAGCTTCAGCTTGAATAGATTTCACACTCTCTATCGTGTCTTCACACATTCCAATGTCACCAATCCATCTTGCAGGGCCTGCAACATACATTCGGCTCATCACATCCCTCGCTGTTTCTTTTGCGATTTCATCAGCAAATGCATTTCCACGACCAACATCATCAGTCACCTTTTTTTACGCACTACATTTCACAATCGCAACTTGCAACGGTAAAGTAAGTGACTCGAGAAGCTCATTCACCAACTGACCATGCTGTATCTTAGCTCCATGCGAAGTCAGAAACCCACGTTCTTTCCACAATCGTCCAAAACTGTGAGCCACACCAAATGCATACTGGCTGTCGGTATATATGGTCACTTTCATTCCTTTCGACAACACACGCGCTCTCGTAAGTGCAATCAACTCTGCTGCTTGAGCTGAATTATGTGGGATACGTGCAGCTTCAACAATCGTATGCAAAGTCGTGGCAGCATATGCTGCAGTCGTATCACCATTCGGAAGCTTGAAGCATGAACCATCCACCCATAAGGTACCATCACACTTCACAAGGGAAGTGTCCTGAAGATCTACTCTCCCTTTCATTTCTTCTTCTGTTCTGAGAAAACAATCATGCTGTTCAGAAGCATCTGTCTCTGCTACAATCGGCAACAACGTAGCTGGATTCAATGTGTTGCATCTCTTTATGTGCACATGGCTCGCTAACAGTGTCAACTCATAACCTGACAATCGAGCACTAGTTAAGTGCTGTGTCTTGGTTTTGTTTAACAAAGTGTCCACTGCAGGTGGAACCATCACAACCAATGTATTATTCATCACTAAACCAGCAGACTGCCGAATAGAAACAGCTGCTGCCGCTGTGGCTCTTAAGCAACTCGGCAATGCTTTAGCTACCGGGTCCAAAGTCGACGAAAAATATGCGCATGGACGCTGCTTGTTTCCGAACAACTGTGTCAACACTGACAATGCACAACCTTCTTTCTCATGGACATACAATGTAAAGGGCTTACTGTAGTCGGGGGTACCCAACACAGGAGCCGAACATAATGCATTGCGCAATTCGGAAAAACTTTTCTGAACTCTTCAGACCATGGAAGGGGATTCGGTGTATCTTTACAAGTTAATGCCACCAAAGGTTTGGCCAACAAAGAAAAATTCGGTATCCATTGTCTGCAGTATGATGTAATGCCCAAGAAAGCACGCACTTCTCTCTATGTTCTTGGCACACTCAGTTTTGCTATTGCCTGAATTCTTTCTGGGGTCAGTTTCCTTCCCTCCTTCGATAAGAGATGACCTAAGTAGGTCACTTCTTGTCGACAATATTGCAATTTTGAAAGGGACACTTTGTGGTGCAACTCGGACAAATGACGCAACAATGACAACGTGGCTTCTTTACAGATTTCCTCAGTATCTGCAGCAACAAGCAGATCATCAACATACTGAATAAGGGTAGCGCCATCGGGTAAAACAATCGTATCAAGCTGTGTTTTTAAAGCCTGACTATATATCAATGGACTTTCACAGTAGCCCTGGGGAGCGCGTTTGAAGCGGAAGCTTCGGCCTCCTAAACTGAAGCCGAAAATATCCCTACTCTCCTCGGCAATCGGGATGCTGACGAAAGCATTCTTCAAGTCAATCACCGAGAACCAGGTCGCGGAAGCTGGAATCATAGTTAATAGGGTAGTGATATCAGGAACAACTGGAAATTGTGGCACAACGATTTTATTCACCTCTCTAAGGTCAATCACGAATCTGTAAACAGGTGGTTGGGAAGGGTCAGTACGCTTCAAAACAGGCAGAACAGGACTATTGCAAACGTTGCCTCTTGTCTCTTCAATCACATCTTTTTCCATCAAGTCATAAATGATCGCTAGCAACGCTTTTTCACCTTCACTAGAAATTTTATATTGGGGAATGCGTGGCATTTTAACATTGGCTTTCAATGTCACAACATATGGCGGTATTTCCAAAAGACCCACATCATTAGGACCAGTAGCCCAAAGAATATTAGGAAGAAACGACAATTCTGTCGGAAGTTTATCCTTCGACAAATACATTGGAGAAACCACTTTCTTACCCAGTGTAAGTTGTAATCCCGAAGGAGAACAGTACAAAGTCGCATACAATCTTTTCAACAAATCTAATCCTAACAAGTTTTCACCACAACCTGTCGTTAGAATAAGGGGTGCTTCGAATTCGCAAGGTCCAACAGAAAGGGACATAGGACTAGAAACTGGGTTTCTAACCGGGGCGCCAGAAAAACCTACTGATACATTAGTTTCGCCAGACAAAGGTGCGCCAGGGAGTTTAGAGTGCATAATAGAACTCTTTGTAGCACCAGTATCCAACAGAAAAGGCTCTGACACACCTGATGTAATCACCTCAACGTAAGGTCCACTCTAATCTACTGGAACTGAAACAACTCCCTCTCTTTGTCTATGGCTGTCCTAGCAATCATTACCTTCCATATTTTCATCTTCTGCATAGTAGTCATCAGCATAGTACTGAGTCGTCCTACCAGATGCGTTATTCTGCTGATCAAAACTATTCATTGAATTCTGAGGCGGAAAGGAACGCGCGTTCTGGGGGAAATTTCCACGCCCTCTACCTCTAGGAGCTTGTTGAACACCTCGACCTCTTGCACCAGAAGCACCATTCATACGCTGTAACAAAATAGGACAACTATACTTGAAATTACCTTCTTCCTTACAATATGAACACTGATTGGGACCTACAGGAACACGCTGTTGAGGATACTCGAACTTTTGCGAGTTCCTCTGAAACTGTTGAGGTTGCTGATAGTTACTCTGACCACCACGTGGCGGATACGCCTGTTGTAAAAGAACCTTTGTTTTTAACTCTTTCGTTTTCTTGTCTGCTCTATCTTTCTCATCTTTGTCCCTATTTTCGTAGTACTGCGCAGTAGCCAATATATGTGCTGAAGAGGAAACTGCCCAAGAACTTTCTGAATCTTTTAATTTCTTACACACCTCGGGAAGCAAATTGTGCACGAACTTGTCAACGAACAACCGTTGACCACCTTCTGTACTCATATCTTGACCACTGTGGTCGATAAACGTTTCTTCAAACCTGGTGAAGAAATCAGACACCGTCTCATCTTTCTTCTGCTTACATGCAGACAATTTGTCCCAATTCACTCGCATCGCAGGCATTAAAGTTTTCATGTAATTAATGATCCTACCAGAAAGGTCTGCTACTAAAGGCTTGGGTTTAGCACCACCAACTTGTCGGTCATCTGCAGCACTAATATTAACCCATGAGTCACCTAACTCTTGATCATGATCCGCATGACAAATCTTTCCCCATAAAGGCTGTGGAACAACATTTCCAAACAACATGTCTATGTCGGCTAAATTCATAATGCAAGAGCCTGCAGTCTGTGACAATTCCTTGTAATACCTTGCAGGATTTTTACGGGGATCAGGCAATGTCTGTTTAAGGGCCAGAACTTCAGCTCGCTTCCATGGGACATGTACCCAGACACGCTGAAAGTGTGCCCGTATAGCTGGGGGAACATTATTCAGACCAGCCGCTGCTTCTTCCTTCCATACTGGAGGTACTTCTCTCATGGGATATTGTCTCGCCTTCCTCTTAACAGAAAAATCAGACCCAAACAACTGTTGAGAAATAGTTCCACTCCTAAACGATAACAATGTCGCAACTGCTTTCTTAACATCTGAACCCACAATTGTGCCTTTCCCAAACTCGAACCGTACACGACACAACTCAGGCGGGTTTTGCTCCAAATCCTTCTCCTCTAAATCTTCACAAAGGAAAGTACACATTTTCTCAAAAACGTACCTCTGTTTTGGTGCTTCCCACTGATGGAAGACATCCATAACAGACTCTAGATCATATCTTGTCGGGTCGGTAACCCATTTATGTGCCAAATAATCCAACGTTTTCTGCTCTCTAGAGTCAGGCAGTTGACTACGCAACTGTTTGCGTGTTGAAACAGGGGTTACACTTGTTGCTCCAAAGAAAGGATATAGAAGGCTAGCAACAGTGTCAGTCATTCTCTGTCGAACAGAAGGAGAAGTCGACGAGAGAACAGGGGGAAAAACAGGGTGAGGCAAGGTAGATGCAGATGCAGACGCAGAGGCAGTATCAGGAGGAATACCAGAAGGGGTAGTTGATGCAATAGGTAAAGTCGTAAGAAGTGTAGGTAGAGCAGGTAGCAAAGTCAGCGGCCCTTGAGGAGGCTGCACCAAAGGAATAGGAGCCAACTGAAGAGGAGCTGGCGGTTGTGGAAGAACTTGAGGCACAACAATTGGAGGTTGCACAACTAAAGGTTGCGGAGGTGCTGTAGCACTCTGCACATAGGGGGGTGGCGAACTCAATAAGTGTGACATTAGGGGATCTTTTTCAAGATCTTTTGCTGCATCTTGCTGAAGAGGCGGCAAAACTGGATAACATTTATCAATTGCCATTTTACGTTGCCTGTATTGCCATTTTACGTTGCCTGTGCAACTGCTCACTTGCCTGTTCTTCTTCATTGTCTTTATACTGCGTAGCAGCTTGCATTATCGAGATACCCCTTTCTCTCTTATTTCTCTTTGCTAATTTAATTTCTTTCTGTTTGGCTTCCTTACGCCATAGGCGGAAAGAGTCAAACATCGCCGGCCGGGCTTTCTTTTTAAAAAGTTTCACCTCCAGATTATCTAAGATTTCCGTGTCAAAGCTACCATATTGGGGCCATTTTAAAACACCATCCTTTCTGGTGTATTTGATCCACACTTCATTATATGTGATGGGGCCTACGCCGTGTTTCACATATAGTTCATAAGTTGGAGTTCCAATCGGAGGAACCGGACACGAGTCCTCCAATCGGGAACCCCTATTACAACCAAGACAAAACAAGTTTCCAAGTCTGCTAAGACCAGGCATCTTCGCTCTCTAGTCTAGCTTCAAACTTCAAAGGATTATCGAATACGATAGTCTTGTGAATACACGAGTCCCTCGGCTTTGGTACTTGCAAGTTCCAAATCAAAGATCCCAAGGGGATACCCAAACTAAGAACCAAACTAAGGACTGGGAGACGCTCCACTTATACTTAACTGAGGTATCGATGACGTCACCAGAAGACTCGTCTATCGTTTCGCTCTACCAAACATCAAGGGTCCAAAACAGGGCGATAGTCAGGGCAGCAGTCCTTCGTAGCCGTTGGGAAGCGTGGAACCTCGCAGCAAAGACTTTCGGACCACGTCGACATGCAGGGGTCGATGAAGTGGCGGCCTTCCTCCAGAATTTTCACACGAAGCTCCTCACGAACCTCTGGCTTTGACCGGTACCGCTGATATCGCCCCACGTTGGGCGCCAGCTGAAGTACTGGGTTTTCAGAACCCAGCGGTGCCAGGGGTACACCCTAAGACTTCGGGTGCTTCCTGTTTCAGACTACAGAAACTCAGAGTCTTCTAGGTGAAGTCAAAGATCGAATTTATTGGCTGCAACCAAGTAACAGGCGTCCTAGAAGTACAACACAGTGTATATTCTCAGGAGACTGCTCAATCTTACAAAGCCAGCCTTCTCTTTTTATACAAAATATTATGCTTCAGGCAAACATTCTTTACATTACAGTTGACCATTCACATATTTTCACTACAAAGAAAAAGCAGAATCATGATGACAAGCTTATTTTCAGTTTGTCCAGCCCACAACAAATTGCCCGGCAAGGCCCAACATTTTCCATCAGATATCGGCGGACCCCTAATAAAAACGGGTACCTCCTCCTCGTAAAGCAGGTCATAAAGTAAGGAACAGAGACAGGTGTGTGTGAGATTAGGCGTGGTTTGTGTGCGATGAAAAGTTTATGGCATGTTGTGCCTTGATACTATCTCGATCGGCCACTGGGAGAGGAACTGACCGAACAGGTTTGGCCTTGGGCAGTGGAGCCAGCTTGCCCAGGTCGTGTAGAAGTCAGCAAAGGAGTACGTGTCCTTCACCGGCCTATGTGAGGGCAATCACAAAATGGCTGCCGTATACAAAATGGAACCCGAAGGTTCAGGATGGAATCTCTGGTTTCGGGGTGAAATCGTCACTCGAATATGACGAAAATCCTTGTGCATAGTATACTAGCCATTCTCAGTCTGCTGATATCAAAATCATCATGATACGACGATGTTTATCACACAGGTTCAGAATTTTAAGTACTACAATTTACAACGTGACGCATCTAGGGAGATGCGTCACGTTATAAAGCCCAGCGCCACAATGGGGGCATTCCCACGCAGGGTGGGCGTTCCAGCGCCTGTGCGCCTCGCAAAAGTGTCTGCGTGAAATCTACAAGATTTCACGCAGGCACTTCCGTGACGCTGCTACGTCAATTCCTTACGCCTGTTTGAAGCAGGCATAAGGACTCACGCAGCATGTTAAGAATTGGGCGGCCCTGAGCATTGCAGGAGTTGCGTCGCGCTTGCGACGCATCTCCAACGATGCACCGCCCTTACGTCACGAGATGCGTCACACATCTGCCTACTCTTGCGCCACGGCGCGCCGCATTGTATGCAGAGATGCGCCAGGAGTCGTAAATATGCCCCTAAGTTCTTAAGTAAACTGTGGTGTTTGGACAATCCTTTGCATCTTTTTCCTACAAGTTGGCATCAGTCCAAAGTATGGCCCCAAAGCCGGTCCCCACCCTAGACATATAATATTAGCACTCTCCTTTAAATCAAACTTTCAGGGCTAGTCTTGGCTTTAATTGCCCCTTCTCTTTCGTTGGCCCCTCTGTAGCATGGGACGTGTGCCCCGGCCTCTAATGCAAGCAAGCCTTAGACTCAAACACGAGACTAGAGCATTCTGGTAATCGTAGTTCTTAATATTGGCTGATGCTTCCCAACGCTTTGGCCTGCCTAGCACAACGGTAAATAATGTCGGACTTTATGGGATTAAAACTTTTAAAATGACGGGATGCCACGTCATCACTTCAGGTATGAATATTATTTTTGGAACGTAAATCCATTCTGTCAGGTTGTCACGGAGAAAAAACTATTGCGCACGCCAAGAACACATATTCTAGCGCTACCTGGCCACTGCAATGGCATCTCTGCGCTTTGCAAATGGGGAGGATATCATAATATGCAAATGGTCACGTATGCCTACATAGCACCACACAAATAATCACAAATGCATGTACAAAAATATACACACATGACACCATGGACGTGCACACATATGCCAGAGTTATATTTCGTTATTAAACCTTAATATTTTGATCGTTTTCAATAGTGTTTGATCCAGTGCTGCTGCACACAGGCCATGGAGCATTGTACAGGTTTGGGGAGAGAAGACGAAACTGGTGCTCATGTAAAGCGCTCTGATATCCGATTTCTCGGGTCTAGTCCGCGCTATATAAAACAAAAACAAAAAAAAAAAACAATTTGGCAACGCGTGGTGATAAATGTGCAGGGCACTGGCTGGTGGCAGCTGTATAAGTTCTTCAGAGATCTCAAAACTGCGGTCATTAATTTGGCTAATGCTATTAGTTGCAACACTTTGAAATCCCTCCACTAGTGTAAACATTTTTTACTGCACAATTAATTATAAATTGCAGATCAATGTTTATATACATGCCGTAACTGAGATAAGAGAGTTATTTGGTATAGATTACCAACTGCATTTTATTTTATACTACTATCAAATAGTAGAGGAAGGTATGGTACGGTGGGAAAGGGCGCAGGGCAACTTCACAAATCACAAAATACCCCATGTTGGGTGTGAGTGGTTTATTTAATCCAGGTAGTACACTGCATTTACTAAAACAAGATTTTCTTAATCCACTGATAGTTATAAGGTGTCACACATGAGATGTGAATATGTCACTCATAGGTGTCTTGAAACATAGAAATGTCACTTGTGTGCAATGAAAAGTTGGCAGCTATGTTTGGGCTGCGCCCGTGAGGATCGGGTGACTCTGGTCAGTGGTGTTGGAGATAGTGTCACTCATAGTCGTTGAATGTCACTCTTAATTACACTGAAATTATGAAAATGTCACACATGAGCAATCTGAAACCTTGGCAGCTATGCTGGTGAATCACACACGCCTAATCTTTTAATCTCTGTTAAAGGTAATGCCCATCTGGGGCGTGAGCCTTGATGTGGTCAGACTTGTTTCCAGGGGGTGGGTCACACCAATCTTTCAGTGAGTTAAGGGGGAGTTCAACTTGTAAATACACCAAATAAAACCAGGAGTCTGGTTGGTTTGTTAATTTTATACAGGTTATTTGAAGAAGCACAAAACGTTTTGAGGATATTTATTTAATATGAGGCTAAAGCTCTGTTAAATGCTAGATATGGCTTTCAATTGGCTGCAGCCAATTGGCACGCTATTGCACCTATCGCCTTCAAGCGCTTTAACGATGGCAGGAGGAGACCAGCAATCTGACTCAGATCCCAGAGATTAAAAGGTTTTTTTTCTTTGTGTGCTGCACCGTATCTAGTAGATCCATCCTCTTTGGCACACACTACTGAGGGGCAACTTTGCTTTCCCCTTCAGCCAATGGCATAATGCATATTTGTTTGCCTTTTGTGACCACTTTATTTAATCAACCTGGCGACCAAATTTGATCCCCCTTGCATTATAATTCTAGTGGCCCTGGTCAAGGGCCAAGGGGACTTGCAGTTTTTTGTCCTGAGATATATCACACACACAAATACACACACACACGCACTGACCACATACATACATGTATCTAAACACACCGTCATAACTGTGGAGAAAACTGTATTTTACATTTTCAAAATCACATTCATTCACACAAAGTTGTCATATCCAAGAGGAAATTATGTTTTAAATTTCCCAAAAAATAATTCAATACATTTTTCAGTTACTTTTGAAAGCCCCCATTATACTGGTCAGATTGCAAAAGAATTATGCACAGACTATATTAATTTAAAGAGAGAAACTGGTTCTAAAGTAATGGCATGATGGTCTTGAACTGTTTATTTGCAATCTGGGTCAAACAGTCATTTGTGTTTTATTTTTCGATCTAATGCCTTTAGAAGGCAAGAGAAACACCCCTCAGACATGTCACACACATAGCGCAGACTTACCAGAGTTCTTTGTTATGTTAATCTGGACCGACTTGATTATTTGATGACAGGATCTGGCTTGCCTCGTCCTGGCCATCAATGGCGACAGTCCGCACCCTTACTGAGTAAATACTGTGATACTAGATGAAAATGACCAAAGCAGTGATCAGTTCAAGAAGCATAAGTTCTTACCCCATAGCTATAGGGGCTGTGTTGTCATTTGATCACTAAGAGAAAAGCTTAAGTGGTCCAGTTGGCGCATGCGACGACTACGGAGGGAGAGCTGGTGGAACACAGAAAAGGAGTCATGTCTCAATAAGGAGAACCAGAGAGGGACAGATCAAAAGAGGTTTCGGTAGAAATCCATGCAGAGTTTGTCTGTAACCCTGACCATTTAAATGCCCAAAGCTCTTCACCAGACCCAAGGTGTGAGGTAGGATCTTTGTCCTCCCAGTAAATTGCAACTAGCTTAACTTGTGACACTGGAGCCCAGTCCTTGGTATGAGGGTGGAGTCACAACTTTGGCTGCATTTGGACACTCGTCCTTGCTGTAAGACTGAAGGCTGGTTGTCAGTTTGAGACCGAAGGCCAGTGCACAGAGCGAGATGGAGCTCATCCTTGGTTTACAGATGGAGTTCAGTTATTGGTGTGAGCCTGCAGATTCGCTCTGGTGTAACAATGGCACCTGCAGCCCCTGCAGTGCTGGGTCCCGAGCTCCAGGGCGCCCCGCCGGCTCTGTACACGGATGGACCTGAAAGCTCCTGACTGGGTCCGGGAGCATGGGGCCCCCCTCCATGCACTTTATTTATATATTTATTTATTTAGTAGCTTGTAAAGCGCGCGGCTACCTCCAGCGGAGGTGTCCCGGCGCTAAGATTACCAGAGTATCCCCAAAGTGAGAGGCCTAGTTCAAATCCGAAAAAAGTGAAAAGGAATGCTAAGGCATTTAATTAGCGTTTAGTAAACAGCCAGGTTTTTAGTTTGCGACGAATAACTGGCTCGGATTCAATGAACCTGAGGTCAAGAGGTAGGCTGTTCCAGAGCTTGGCAGCAGTGACGGTGAAAGTTCTGCCGCCACTTCGAGAGAGCCTGAATCTTGGGACGATCAGTAGACGAAGGCTGTTGGATCTCAAGTGTCTTACTGAAGATGAAATCTTGAGTCGTTTGCTCAGATAGGTCGGGCCAGTTCCATGAATTGCACGGAATGCAAGAATCAGGGTTTTGAAGTCGATACGCCGGGCTATGGGAAGCCAATGTAGCTCATCCCGGTATGCTCTGACCGAATTACGGGCAGGGATATTACCAATGAGACGCGCAGCGGCGTTCTGAATGATTTACAAACGGTCAATCAGATATTGGGGGGTACCAGCATATAGACTATTGGCATAGTCTAGATGTGCCGTGATTAGTGCCTGGACAACCGTTTTGCGGGATGTTTGAGGAAGGTAGGGAAAAATCTTCCTGATCATGCGCAGTTTATTAAAACAGGCCCCCGCAACTTTGTTGACTTGAATTCTACCAGACAAGGTATTATCAAATATGAAGCCAAGGTTGCGGGCAGCCTGCACGGGTGTGGGGGGAGGGTTCAAGACGGAGGGCCACCAGAGGGTTGCGGGGGGGTGTTTTCTGGCTGAAGAAGAGTACCTCAGTTTTGTCGGTATTGAGGGCAAGATGATTAGCAGACATCCATGTGCAGATATTACCAAGGCAGTTTCTAAAGTTGGAGAAAAGGGAGTCAGAATGGTCTCTAAATGAAAAGACAAGCTGAGTATCGTCAGCATAAGAGACCACCCTGACACCCCAAGACTCTACTACCTTGGCGAATGGGGCCAAGTAAGCGCTAAACAATAAAGGGCTTAATGCGGAACCCTGGGGCACTCCGCACAGGAGAGGTTTGTCCTCTGATTCAAAAGGGTGCATCAGTACCCTCTGAGACCTGCTGGACAAGAAGGATTTGATCCATGCCAGGACTGTACCACCGACCCCTAACTGTTGTAAACGGGTTACAAGTATGCTGTGGGAAACAGTGTCAAATGCAGCGGATAGGTCGAGGAGGACCAACATGGCCAACTTTGCAGGGGGGCACCCACAAGTTTTGTTACGCCACTTCTGGTAATGGACGGAGCATCTGAATCAATCAAACACTCACACCCAGCAGGGGGCGGCTCTAGTCTCATGGTGGCCATGGGCAGGGAGCATAGGTAGGGAGCCCCGGTAGAGGCGGTCCGGGCGGGGCAGAGCGCGGAGGCCAGTGAAGGAGGGGGGGTCAGGGTGTTTGGAAGTGGAACACAGCTGGAGGCCGCCAAATCCCTGTCAGGGGCGGCCACGCAAATATGCATCCATCCTCAGAGGATTATTATATTATGGATACATATTGCTGTGGTGGCCCCTGGGGTTTGGTGGCCCTGTGCATGTGCACAGCTTACACATGCCTTAGGCCCCCTGCACCCAGTCAAAAGATCTGGGTTTAATTCATCACCGTTCTTTAGCCCACTCTGCCACCCCAGTTCAGACATGGCTATATGCAAATCAGTCTGACCCTGTGCCTCATGGGAACAGTCCAGCCCAAACTGCCAAGCCATGCCTTCCCTGGACCGGAAACAAGCTTCCGAGGACCGGTTCCTGGCATTCCAGCCGTCTTCAGCCCGACTTGCTTGAATCCAGTGGCAAAGTGAGCAAGGGACTGACGTCTGAGCATACCCTGCCACACTTATAGCGGCCAAAGCGGTACAAAAGGGGGTGGTGATGGACGGAGCATCTGAACCAATCAAACACTCACACCCAGTCAAAAGATCTGGGTTTAATTCATCACCGTTCTTTAGCCCACTCTGCCACCCCAGTTCAGACATGGCTATATGCAAATCAGTCTGACCCTGTGCCTCATGGGAACAGTCCAGCCCGAACTGCCAAGCCATGCCTTCCCCAGGCCTGTCAAGTGTCACGCATTAGACGTGACACTAACGTATTTTAGCTCGGTGGTCCGCATCCCCGCACTAAAATTTAACGTCACGCATTTGCGGCGCCTCCTTACCACCACTGTCGTTGCAGAGGAAAAGACAAGCGGGCCGAAATTGCCGTCCAGGCACTTTAGTGAGTCGTGACGCATGAGGAAGCAGCGCAAATGGACCTGCAAATGGACCGCGTGCTGCTCTGACAGTAGATTGTGTCATTGGTGTCAAGAGTGCAGTTTTTACTTGAATGGCAATGGCAGGTCAGGATCGTTGCACTAATCTGGTGGCTCTTCATTGCTGCGCTGGCTGCACAATGAGCATTCATTTTTAGCCCAGCTGCTGCGGGCCGTCCGGCACGGCATTCACGTGACGTGGTGGGGTCACGTGAATGCAAACAGTGTATCCATTACTCACCCAGAGTGCGCGGCAGGGCGAGCGGCAGTTAAATTGCTTTCGTTTGCCGCTACCCACCATGCGTCGCCGCAATAATTATATTGGTGCCTCGTTGATCATGGGCACTGGAGTTTACGACGTTGAAATGGGTCGCACAGTCATGGCAGAGGCAGGATCAGTCAGCGATCATTACAATATGATCTGACTGCTTTGGTGCATGCAACAGAACTCGTCGCGGCCGCGCTGACACAGGTGTGTGAAATTTATAGTATTCCTGGGAATGTTTCTTTGGAGTCAGCCTGATTTTGTAACTCTCAGCTGGTGCCCGTTAATGTTGGTTAGATGACAACAGCTGAGCTGATATATCCACGCTGGCCGCCCGGTCAGACTCAGTCATGCGTGGAATCATTGATTGGATTCCTGCAAGGCGCCTCACACCTCCGTCTAACACAGAAAACCTCAGATTCTGGCGAGTCTGTGGTCTTTTACCAAACCAATCCCTGTAAGTGTAGCACGCTCGTATAACTCTGTTGTTTAGCTTTAATATCACCTCACTTTCTGATGCCCGTGGCATCGGCCCCCGCGGGATCTCCGGTGCGTGCCCCATACCTCTCGGCTGCATCTCCATCTCTTATTCCAAGCTGATACTGTTGGAAATGGGATCCCTGGTTGGCCGAGGCTTGAGCCAAGGCCAGGCAGAAATCACCACTTCCAGTTAGGGTAGGGAAGTCACCCGCCAAGACAACCCCTGCTCACCCCCTTGGTAGCTTGGCACGAGCAGTCAGGCTTATCTCGGAGGTCATGTGTAAAGCATTTGCGCCCGCACCCCCAGCAACAACCTTCCGGGCCCCCCACAAACGGACTCCACACAAGATATATATGAAAATAGCTTTTATATTAAAAAGGACACATAGGAGCACATACCTTACAGGGTGCCAGAGGCACGGGCAGGATTTACAAGGGAGAATATACAGGACAGGGCCATGGGACCACTGCCAGGGATATGCACAAGATGGAGTCGGCATTTGGAACATACCACCACTGGGAGTTTCCTCGAACTAGGACTAGATCACATAATCACCAGGAGCTTAGCATCAGAATACGTCACGCCCCGGGGTTTCACAGGACTAGCACTAGAACTCACTCTAACCAGTATCAACATACATGAGGCAAGGTTATACAGGAGGGAAGGAATGACAAAGTACATAACACAATAGAGGCGTCATCAGAAGGCAATACGTAATACTTTCAGAGTCACCATTAACATTAATCAATACTCCCAGCAGGCAGTGTCACGATGTTCAAGGCAGGCTGCAGGTAGCCAACAATAAACCTAAACGGGGCAGCTGCCCACGAAGTGCTGGGCAGCTGTAGCGCAAGGATGGGGCCATTGTGGGAGCCTCGACGGCTCAAAGGGCCAGGGACACGTGGTGGAGCCTCCTCGGGGCTCAGGGGCAAGGACACGTTGGAGCCTCCTCGGGGCTCGGGGACTAGGCTGGAGCCTCTCGGGGCTCAGGGAATATCTGGGCTGAGCCTCACAGGCTCGGAGGGCCAGGGACACGTGGTGGAGCCTCCTCGGGGCTCAGGGGCCTGGAATGCGGCTGGAGCCTCTCGGGGCTCAGGGGTAAACATACGGAAGGAGCCTCACGGGGCTCAGGCCGGAGGGGGAGCCTCTCGGGGCTCCGGGGTGAAGACATGGCAGGCGGGATCCCCCTCGGCGGACCCGGCATCACTGGGGGCCCCACGGGCTATGATGGAGCCTCTCGGGGCTCAGGGGCTGAAGCTGTGGGCAGGCGGGGCCCCCCTCGGGGGACCCGGCGTCACTGGGGGCCCCGCGGGCCTCTGAACACATCGGTGCTCACGCGGGAGGGGAGGGGCGGCCACCGGCAATGTGGCCCGATGCCCCGCCTCCCTTCCTGCATCACTCACCGGTCAGCGAGCGCGCCGGTCTCTCTCGCTCTCCGGGGCTCCCTCTCGCTCCTGGGGGGCCCCGGGGGGAAGCGGCAGTCGTCTCGGGTGACGCAGGGGCGCGGAGTAGGCTCCCGCCGCTCCCTGCATGCTTGTCTCTCTCTCAGCAGCTCCCCGGGCCGCCGGCCAATCAGAGCGCGGCCCGGGGAGACGTCATCGGGCCAGCAGCCAATCAGTGCGCGGCCCGGGGGCGGGGCTCACGCGGGGTCCCGGGCTGCGGCGGTGAACACAGGGGAAATTGACGAGGGCCAGGCTCCCTCGATAAGGCAGCCATGAAGGGGCAAGCGAGGTAGGCACTCGCTGGGGGCTCGGGCCCCCTCCCACGAACAGGCAGATGCCGGGTGGGCACCGGCTGGAGGAATAGAGCGCTCCCAGCGCTGGGGGGGCGGAATGGCGGCACCTCGAGGCGCTAGGACAGCCGGATGGCACTAGAAGCCGGGATGAAGCGCCCCCAGGCGCTAAGACAGCAGAGAAGCGCTTGAAGCGGGAATGAGCGCCCCAAGGCGCTAGGATAGCTGGGAAGCGCTCCCAAGCGCTAGGGCCATAGATAGCAGAGACCCAAAGAAGTCCAGGATCCCAGCAGATCAGGAGCAGGGCAGGGCTCAGGGAGGCAGGCCCCTCCCCTGAGCCCAAGCAGCATGCCCCTGGCAGGATGCCAGTCAGGACAAGCAGGAAAGAGCGAGAGAAGAGGGCACTCCCTCCTTTTATACAGGAGATCCCTTTGTCTAAAAAGGGGCAGGCAGGATGAGAACCAGCTAGAACTGGTTATAAGGAATTTCTTGTTACTGGCCAGGCTAGGACACCAGACGCACCCCAGGTGGGTGGAGCCAGCATTGTGGGGGACAGCCCAGACCCATACAGGATACAGGCACAGCCCCTCCCTCACTTCAGCCAATCACGCGCCAGCATACTTACTGCACACACACACCGATGTCTAGAAGTGGTACTTCTCTTTTAGACACACACACGTCGCATACATCATCGTACAGCATTCAATCACACGAGTCCATACATACCAGACTCGAGCCTGTACCCCCCACGCACCAGGACCTATCAGGGACACACCCCTTCCCCATGCAATCCTATGGGAGGGCAGGCTTCTCGCATCTACACGCACTCAGAGTGGGAATCACCATCCCCAGGTCACATATAACAAGCACAACTTCAGGGGTGGACCTGCCAGAAGGGCCAGTCCAACAGATACTCTGCCCCAGACCCCCGGCTGCAGAGGCAGGCGGCTCTGCTGCCTACTCACAGGCGCTTCAGGATATGCCTCCAAGTTCTGTGCACTGCTCCTGCTGCGGATCGGCCCGCTGTTGAGGCTTTACGTGGCTTCCTTTCCCCCTGGCGTTCTGGTTGCCAGGCAGGAGGCTCCAGGCTTGACTCTTGTTGCTCACTAGGCCCCCCTTAATGCCCCTGCTATTCCGACTAAAGCTATTCTACACATCGATGGGCCCTGAGAAACTCTGCCTTCGCTTCCTCTTTATGATACCTCCTGCCAGCATGGGCGGCCGGTACCTGTTAAGATATAATACCTGCTTATTGTCAGAGCAGGCTCCTTTCAATGCACTCATTCCTCCAAAGCCTGGCAGGCTCCTGTAAGTGGATGGCGCGCGGCGTGACTAACTCCAGACAGGATTTTTTTTTACAAGCCTTGCCGGGCCCCCCAGGAAGACATTAGACATTCATTGCTGCGACCCCGGCATGGCCTACGCAATAGCTGTCAGCAGTGAGTACTGAGTTCGCCACTGCAGCTTATTAACTACAGCCCCAGGCAGGATTTTCCTGTTGGTAAGTGGCCTGTTACACTACGGAGCAAGTACTAGAATCAGTGCAGTGATTTTTGTGTTTAAGAAGAGAGCACGCGGCAATAAGGTTGAGATTACAATAAGAAAGGGAATTCATGGCTTGTTGAACTAAGTGCGATAAAGTGTTCCGTAGCCAAACATGATCTGGCAATTTTACATTGTAAAATGCAGTTTGTTTGTGGCTCTACAAGCAGCAGTAATGATAACAAGTGTAAAATCATGTAAGATGTGGGTATACAATCGTTTTACAATAGGATCAGGTGTTTTGCAGAAGTTTCAAGTTCTTTCCATAGCTTGTCCTTGATCAAATGAGTGTAATTTCTTATGTTTTATCTGTGTCCATGTACTTAATTTGTTGATTTTGCTCGCAGAAAAGTGTCACACTTAAGTGTTATACATTTAGTAGTTGAATGTCGTTCATAAACACCCTGAAACCTTGAAAATGTCACACATAAGCACTCTTAAAACGTGGCAGCTATGCAGTCTGTGTTTCATGTCAGATAGTGCCCTTCCATTTCTGGTGCTTTGCAATAGTTTTAAGATCTTCGTAGAGTTTCTCGTTGCTGAAATGGCTGTGGAAACAAGCTTCCGAGGACCGGTTTCTGGCATTCCAGCCGTCTTCAGTTTTTGCAATTATGTGCACACGGCGCCTTTTACGTCGAAGTTCAACAGCCATGACTGCCATGGGGCCTGTAGTGTCATAGCTGACACTGTTAAGGGTTAACAATGTAAGCCTACACTAAACACCCACCACTGATGTCACGAGGCGCGTGACATCAGTCAATAAAAGGAGCCGAGCGCACGTGCTCGAGGCTCACTAACCCACGATACATCTAGTGAGTGTGTCGCACTTCTTCCACCATGTGGGCCTAGGGCCCCACACTATTACAGGGCCCTCCTGGGGCATTGCCACCAGGCCCGAGGGGCCCTATCCGGCGCCGCGCGTGTCCTCGGTAGGCCGAGAAGGTGGGAGCCGGTTTACTGCTGAGGGCCTTTCCTGCCCGCAGCACTTCCGTGCATTAAAATCAAGTAATACAAAACAAGGGGTTTTAGGGTGTGTCCGGTGAAAGCTTGCGCTGCAGGAGCAGCCCTGAGTCCTGACCCCCGCCTGGCCAGACCCCGGGGGTGAAGTGGGGTGTTGGAAGGTGAGGGGCGTCAGACCCTGAGCACGAGCCGAGCCACCGACACATCTGGAGTTTAAATTCAGAGACAGAGCCCAGACCAGTGCTTTAAATGGACAAAAATAAGTGCAGGTACTCATCAAAAGGAGGGATAGACTGGGGGTGGAGCTTGGGGTGGGCATAAGGGTGGTGCTAAAGGCGGAACAGGGGTGGGGCTTCATTTTTTTTTTACCTTTCAAAGGTTTTTATGCAATAAATATGCATGCATTGTTAGAATATCAGATGTATCTGTCCATTAGCTTTTTACATTAATAACCATTTATATAGCACTTACTAAGTGTTTATTACTACACAAATTAACCCCTTTTTAGCAACCTTAAAAAATGAAAAGATTGAGAAAAAAAACCAGTAAGGTTCTATATATATTCCTTGTTTTTGCAAGCAAGTTCTTGTTGCAGGGACATAATTCACTAAAATATATGCCAAGAATGTTAGCTTGTGACCTACAGGGAAGACCAGGATCTATGCAACGAAAACAGTATCCTACTGAGCTATCTACATAAAAAATATCTCTGTACTACATGTTGTGTGCTATGCTTTCCACCAGGCACGATGACCCCCCGATGCAATTTTATTGTGAGTTGAACCTTAAATTAGATTGCACACAGATCTTTCTAGCAAGCACATTAACCCACAGAGTTATCCACTTTCTTGCTACTTTTGGTGCCCCAATCTTACTTAAGAGAAAGGCACTGTCTTCCTGTGTCATACGATTAGTAAATGCTTAGCTGCAAAAAAGCTAGCAATTTATCAGACACTCTTTTCATTCTCGGCCCACCACAGGCATCAGTAACTGGAAAAAATGCTTTTATGTGTTTTGAAGATGCACAATATCAATCCTTTGACTTTTACATAGTTTTCAACATCCTGTCTTGTGATTGATGTACTGACGAATTTGTGTTAAAAAGTCTAATGGAAGCAGTTTACAAATAGTGCTTTTTTGCTACAGAAGCGTCATTGTAGCACTGTGTTACCCTGAACAATGCCTCTCACACCCTCGCCCATTAGATTTAATGGCCACCTCTCTGCCCCTGCTGTGTAAAAACAAAGGCTAATCGAACCTCCCTGCAGCCACACCTCTGCTCTGATGGCTTCCAGAGCAGCATATGCAGATCACTCTTGTACGAGCCCGGCCCAGGCTTCCACTGTGATTAAGAGTGGAAGGGGCTGCCAACGTACGAGGTGATTGATGTCAGGAGCGCCACCTGCATCAAAACCAGGCCCTCGTGAGTACCGGTACTCTCCTTATTCAAGGAAAAGTGCCGGTACTCGATGCGAGAAAATGAACAGGTGCCGGTACTCAGTACCGGTAAGTACCGGCCCATTTAAAGCACTGGCCCAGACCATTGATGATAAACTGAGACTCTTGCGGATTCTAAACCATGTGTTTCTTTGTAGCGCCACCTTTGACGCCGCGATTCAAGGCGCGTGAATGAGGTGCGTGCGCGGCCGGGCTCCACGTGAGAGTGATGTTGACACCGCCGTGGGCGCAGACACGCGTGTCCTGCAGCGGTGACATTTACATGTGACCTTTCTAAAGGTCGGCGAGGCCCCCGCAGAGTCTGTGACGCACCGATGGATGTTTCTGAGTCATTGGTCCTCAGCGGAGGTGGGAACAGAGCGAACCATGAATGAATCTGAGGGGATGCCACCCCCGTGCATGGGGGCCACGACCAGGCGCGGCCTGTGGCATCCGTGTCTCTGCAAAGCCCATGCGTGCCTGTAACACATGCGACTACAAGGACCACAATGCACCGGGAGGCTGGAAAAGGAGAGCGACGTCTTAACGCTCATGTACACACCAGAGAGTCTTCGATGACCCCCGGCTGGAGTGAGGGAACAACACATGTTTTCAGAGGCCAGTTTGCGTCAAGGATCGCGTAGGCCAGGCGCTGGCCTGCTTCTAGGCGCACGTGTCTCTCAATGTTTGAAAACTAGAATGAGAAACATGGTGAACTTTCACCCGACAGTGGAGTCGCGCCGTGCATAGCGCAGTGGAGGGTAGAAGCTCAGAGGGGTGCTTCTAGGCGCTGCTGCGCTCATTCGTCCTCACCAATCGTGGACAAGCTTGAGTGGCCCTCAGCGGAGGGGCTGGGGAGCCTGGAGTGTCGGGTCTTTGGGCGTTTCTTGCTTCTTATGTCTGCTCGAAGTTTCAACAAGTGTGAGACCTTCAAGTCAGCCCCGTCACCAGTTCCGGTGACGGGGCAGGAAGAGGACAGACAATGACCAGGACAGAGACGAGGACGGATGTACTGACGAGCTGCTGTACAATATGACAATAAATGAAGTACCCGACTAACCTGTGTCCTGTGCTTGGTATGCCGCCCAGCGAATAGCTACAACACGACACTGGCGACGAAGGAAAGAAACGGATCGACATATGTCCAGCACATGCACCATCGTGGAAAAACCAGGTGCTCACCCTGGATGTGCCGCAAGTGAGATGGAAGACGGGAAGAGCGACGCGGGAGCCCACCAGACAGCGACTGTAGAAAGATGCAGCAGATCGCGGTAAGCGCTAAGAACAAGCGCGGGCCTTTGAAAGGAAGGCGCGAGGTCTCGCGAGAGCTTAGGAGTCTCGGCGGCCATCACTAAGTCAGGCGGCTGAGCCAATGAAAGTGGGAAACAAATGAGGAGGCCATCATGAGGTCAGGAAAAGCGAGATTTCGATTGCGAAATCTCGCGAGATAACGGCGGCCATTTTAAATGGGACATTGGAGAAACAGGCCATAAGAAACAGCGGGGCTGCCATTTCAAGGCCAGGCGAAGAAGAAAATAAGTGAAAGAACATTGAAAAAGAGACAATTAAAGAACACGAAGAGAATGAAAGGTAAACAGAGGTAGAAAGGGACTAAAGATCCCCACAAGAAAACAACAAAGAAGAAAATAAGGGGCAAAAGAAGATAAAAGAGAAGAGAATAAGTACAAAGACAATTAAGGTGCCAGAGAAAAAGATAAAGGATAAAGAAAAAGGAGCACAACATAGCATACCAAAAGAAACAGAGACTCAAGAAATGATCAACGGAAAGAACAGAGCAGCCATTTCAAAGCAAGGCAAAGGGCAAAGAAGAAGAAGAACATAAGACAAGGTGAATAAAGGAGAACGCGAGCAAGAAGAAAAGACAGGAAGAAAAAGAAGATAAAGAAGAAAAGAAAGATAAGCACGGAAAAGGTCTGAAAAGGGAGACAAAGGAGATAAATGTCTTGATTGAAGAATAAAGGATAAATAGCGGGCAAAAGAGCGCACAAGTGGAAAAAGAGCAATAAGAAAAAGAAAGAAGACAGTGCAATAAGAAAAGAGAAAAGAAAAGAATAATAAGTGAAATAAAAAGAGAAAGAAGAAAAGAAAAGTGTTAAGAAAGGAGCAAAAGAGAGTGAAAGAAAGAGAGTGGAGGAAGCCAGAGAAGGCTGAACAAAAGACAGAAAAGAGAAATAACAAAGAAAAGAGGGACAAAGAGGACTTAGAGAAGGAGAAAGAAGGAAAGAATATAGACATATATAAGAAAGAAGAACAAGAGAGTGGAAGAAGCCAGAGAAGGCTAAATAAAAGACAGAAAAGAGACACAACAAAGAAAAGAAATGAAAACAAAAGGAAAGAAAGCAGAACAACAAAGAGAAATAAAAGGACAAAGATTGCGCAAGGACAAAGAAAGAGCAAAAGAGAAGTTACAAGGCAATAAAGAAAAGAAGAAAGAAGAACGAGGAGCAAAATAACGAGGAAAGAAAGGACCAAAGAAAAAGGAAAGAAAAAAGGAGAACACAAAAGAAAAAGAGAGGAAAAGGAGAGACAAAGACAACAAAAGAGACACACACAAAAAAGAACAAGGAGAGCCTAGAAAAGGCTAAAAGGACAAGGAGAATAACGGAAGAAGAAGAAGAAAAAAGGACACAAAAGGGACACAAGAGAAAAGGACAAGGATAGCCTAGAAAAGGCTAAAAGGACAAGGAGAGCCTAGAAAAGGCTAAAAGGACAAGGAGAATAACAGAAGAAGAAGAAGAAAAAAGGACACAAAAGGGACACAAGAGAAAAGGACAAGGATAGCCTAGAAAAGGCTCAAAGGACAAGGAGAGCCTAGAAAAAAAGGGGTAAAAGGGAGCAACACGGAAAGACATACCACAGGAGAAAGAGCAGCAAAAAGAAAGGACAAAGACATGCAATGAGCAGAGCGGACAAGCGCCACCAAGGAAATAAAGGAAAGAGGCACCGCAGGGCCAGGACCAAAGGTGTTGAGACAGAAATAATATAGATGATAAGACAACAAGCTCTCCAAAGAGTCACTGGCGGTGACGAAAGTGAAAGGATGGATGATAACGGCTGTCTACGACAAACAACGAATAACAAGAAAGAGATAGCATTTCAAGGACAAAGAAGGCGGAGAAAGAAGAAATGGCAGCGACAACTTCAGCCATATGGAAGGTAGAAGATAAAGGACAAGGAAGCGATGGAGAAATTAGAATAACGAAGGGCATGCAGTAAACAACAGAGACTCATTGAAGAAATGTAGAATGACAAGTCTCTCTCTCTCTCTCTCTCTCTCTCTCTCTCTCTCTCTCTCTCTTTTTTGTTTTTCCCCTTCATGAATGTAACTGTGAATGAGGACTGTCAATGGTGGGCGACAGTGGTTATGATAAATGTGTCATGAACATTTGTTTGCAACAAAGGGGGAGATGTCATGTCCTGATAAGGTGGGCGACCGACAGTAGGGCGTTAGGACCCTGTGGGTCCTAATGTCCTAAGGGAGAGTGACCAGGTCGTCACCGGACACCAGTTCCGGTGACGGGGCAGGAAGAGGACAGGCAATGACCAGGACAGAGACGAGGACGGATGTACTGACGAGCTGCTGTACAATATGACAATAAATGAAGTACCCGACTAACCTGTGTCCTGTGCTTGGTATGCCACCCAGCGAATAGCTACAACACGACAGTAGTCTGAGGGTAGCATTAAATGAGATGGCTTACCTAGAGACACAGTCCTGTGATCCGGATCTAGAGTATGAGAAACTCACTCATCGGCTGAGGGCAGCCATAGAACAAAGGGTGCCCCTCGGTATACTGAAGAGCTGAGAAGTGAAAAACAGGCTCTTCGTCAACGCGAAAGGCATTGGCGGAAATCACATGAGCCAAGGGATCAGGAAAACTATAAAGCAAAATTAGCCCTTTATAAATAAGGCTCCCTGTTTTCCGTTTTTACTGATTTTTACAGATAAATACAGACAGAAAACCATTTATTTTCATGTCTGTATTTATTTTTAAATCTGGATAAAAATGGAAATTGGCTTGTTTTTGAGTGATTCTGAATGCTGTCAACCATAACTGCCAGGACAAAAACTATGCGGATTGACAGGCAAGCGATTAAAAATTAAGGAACTTTAGTAAATAACCATCAAACAGCACTAGATTTGCACAAACTTGATACTGAAATGTGCACGTTTTCTTATAAGTGTGTATTTTACCTTCTAAGTGTGTATATATCTTTGAAACCTGTCATGCGTTCAGGCACAAGTGTACATTAACTGGTTTAATAAATGCAGAAATATACACATTTCAGCTTCATTTCTTCACAAAACTTAAAATAAATATGGATAAATACAGGTAAAATTAGCAAAAAATAAATATGGATAAATACAGACGGAAATGACAAAAATATAAGTACCATAAAACCGGGAGCCCTAATTATAAAGCATCAATGATTTCCACAAAATAAGAGTTCTATGAATTGAAGATCAGGGAGGCTACTAACACTCAGAAGGAGACGTTTAATTTACTCGAGCTAAGCTAAAAGAAAGAACAGAGGACAGTCGTCAACCAGGAGGACTGTGATAAGATACAGGACTTCTTTTTAGTCAAGGTGAAACATATTATTAGAGAAATAGGCACTACCCGCAAAAGTCCTTGGGCCAGATGTAGGTCGCCAAATACCGGTCGGAAACGGCCGAAAATACAGATTTTCGGCCGTTTCCGACCGGTATTTGGACATTGGCATGTAGGGGCCTCAAAAGATACAGAATCGGTAAATTTACCGAATCGGTAAATACAGATGTAGGTGGCACTGAAAACAGTGCCACGGGCCATTACCGATTCGTTATTTACCATGGAATACTATTCCATGGTAAATAACGAATTCCAGTGTACATGCACATCTGTGCATGTACACCTGTGCCATGTGGCACACTGACATGCCCTAAGGGCATGTATGTGTGTCACATGGCACACAAGCCCGAAACAGGGGTGCAACACGGTGTCAAAGTGACACCCAGTCCCCCTTGTAAAATCGGTAATTTTACTGATTCGGTAATTACCGAATCGGTATTTGCTATTGAATCCTATGGGCTTCAAGGCCCATAGGAATCAATGGCAGATACCGACTCGGTAATTACCGAATCGGTAATTACCGAATCTTACAGATTCGGTATTTTTACCGAATTATTTACCTACATAGCAATTACCGAATTGTAAATACCGAATCGGTAAAATTCGGTATTTACCATTCGGTTAATTGCTATTACCTACATCTGGGCCCTTGTCCCTTCCCAGTGTCTGACCCACCAGACTTTCAGGGAGGCATACTCTCAGTCTTCCTTGCACTTGATTTAAACGGTCTAGCTCATATCATGGTCACAGTAAAGTCTGGGTCACCAGAAGACCCCTGTCCTCCTAGGGTGTTTAAAATGGGTCTTCCGGTGGTAGGGCCAGAGATGCCTACTCAACCTGTCCTTGGCAACAGGGAAGGTCCCTCACAAATTTAAGGAAAGCATGGTAATCCCACTGCCGAAGAAAGCAGGGGCGGACATTAAGAACTTGAAGAATTTTCGACCTATCTCCAGACTTCCATTTCTGGCTAAAGTGCTTGAGCAGCGTGTGCTCAGAGTGTTCTCATCCTTTCTGGAAGACCACCTGCTGTTACATGGTCGGCAAGCGGGATTTAGAGCTCACAGCGGCACCGAGTTGGTGCTGCTCTCAGTATTGGATGAGTTAAGGCTTGCAGCTGATAAGAAGATCCCCTCAGTGTTGATCTCATTGGACCTCTCAGCCGCGTTTGACACGGTGAACCATGCACAGTTGGTGGCCCGTATCCGTCGGCTGGGAGTTACTGGGACAGTCCTCCAATGGATTGTCTCCTTTCTGGAAGATAAGTACCAAAAGGTCCAATTAGGGGATTGTACATTCAGGCATGGCACTTTGCCTTGTGGGGTCCCGCAGGGCTCTGCGTGGTCCCCTATGCTTTTCAATATTTATCTTCAGCCTTTGATAGAAGCATTGGCTGAACTGGAATGTCAGGTGTTTAATTATGCAGATGGCACTCAATTAATTGTTCGTATTGACAATTCTTCTCAGGCACAGCTCAAGGTGCAGAACATCCTCCGGTTCATTATGAACTGGATGACCTCTAATTCACTTAAGGTAAATCCAGACAAGACAGAGGTTCTTGCTATCGCTACAGGGGCTAACCCCTGGTCAACGCTCTTCTGGCCACAAGAGCTTGGCACCACTCTGATACCGGTGCCAGCGGTGAAGAGCTTGGGTATTAGGTTAGATTCCAAGTTAACGATGGACAATCAGGTAACTGCTGTAGTGGGGGGCTGTGTGGGACTGATGAGGCAACTACGGAAACTGGAACCCTTGTTGTCATTTGCCACCATGCGTACCGTGGTGCCGGCTCTAATCCTGTCACGCCTGGATTACGGTAACACAGTATACATAGGGCTCCCCGAAAAAACTCCTGGGAAAACTTCAGCTGGCACTAAATGATGTGGTAAGACTGATCTTTAAACTGTTGAGAAGAACACACGCCACACCCCTGCTACAACAGTTACACTGGCTCCCTACTAAGCAGAGGGTCAGGTTTAAGGGCCTATGCATTGCACACAAAGCTAAGTAGGGAGCAGCGCCTAGTTACATCAAATAGTCAAAGACCGTCTGAAGCTTTATGTGCCTGTTCGATGCCTTCGCTCAACAGAGACACACCTGTTGGCCTGTCCGCGGTTTTAACAGAAGCACCTTTGGGGGGCGTGCCTTCTCGGTTGTGGTTCCCCAGCTTTGGAACAAGCTACCAGAGCGTTTTCGTGGGAAAGCCACTTTACTCTCATTTAGGAGGAAACTTAAGACCATCTTGTTCACTGAGGCATTCGGATAAGTTTACCCCGATTTTGCTCGACCAGCTAGTAATATGGGGTTCATGGTCTGTAGCGCTTAGAGACCGTTGGTGATTTGTCGCTCTACAAATATAAATTAACATCACATAACATAACATAACATAACAACAAAAAGAACAATGTACATAGACACAGTGTAACAAGTAATTATAAAAGGATGCAAGCAGATAAAAATAAGATTTAAGGCAAAGTGTAAGAGCAGGAAAGAGGAGAAAAGAAAATGTAATAAGCAAAAAGGAATGTAATGAAAAATATTGTTGAAGAAGAGATGATAAATGTAAAGAGGTGTATAAAATATGCGTTCAAGATAAAAACAGCAACAATGTTACTACATATATTTAAAACTGATTAACAAACCTTCATGGAAGTTTAAGAACCTCTCCTACTGAATGATGATGAGTAGCAAACTCTCATGAGTATGTGTCCAAAATGGTAACCAGTGGCCAAATAATGTCTCTTTAAATAACAAATGCAACAGGGTTGACATATGCTCTATATTGTCTGTGAGTGTAGGATACACCATGCCACCAGGCTTGAAAAGAGATAGTTGAGGAACTTTTCAAATGCTTAGTTGTTTACTGAAAAGCAGCAGCAGCTTAAAATCGTGTGAATACGAGACCTATTGCATTGCACATTGGTTTCACAATTGAGTTAGGAAACGGCCACTACAACGCAGCCGTTTCCACGAAAGGCTTAACCACGCATGCATTACAACGCATGCGTGGTTACCAAGAAAGCCTTTACCACACATGCCTTTACTACGAGATACGTAGTAAAGGCAAGTGTGGTAAAGGGACAAATTAGAAAAGGGACAAAAATAAAACGTAGGGGAAAAAAAGGGGGCTCACCTGAAGTAATGTAGAGAAGTACAGGCAATCGGCATCGTTTAAGAGGAAACGGAAAGAACCAAATATCAAAATCTCGGTTGAAGTTGTGCCAACTCTCAGGTGCCATTCTAAAGGCTGTGAATACTTCCACTTTTAAACCTATAAGCCCGGCACTAGAGCTTTACAAAACTCAAGCCAAGGCAGCTGCATCCTATGGCAACGAGTTTTGGGGGTATAGAGCGGGGCGTGAATTGGCCAATGTGGAAAATAACTTCTTAAGACGCCTTTTGGTACTCCCTCGTAGCACAACTCTGCTCCCCCTAAGATTAGATGTGGGATTACCTTCCATTGCCATAGAACTGGAGTCAAAGCCACTAAGATTCTGGCATAGGCTATGGACCACCAGCGAACTCGCTCATTACAGGCGTGATCTCACCCATGTGATGAGTTTGAATAAGCGGGATAGAATCCCATGGCTGGCCTTTGTCAAAAAGGAATTGTATCGGTTAAAATTGCGGGAGCTATGGGAGGACCCAGAGCAGGGATGTCGAACCATTTCCCGCAAAAATCTGGTGCAAGTCCATAAGGAATCCAGTTTAGCTCTTCTCATGTCCGCCACTACCAATGGCACCCTGACTGATCGTTTTCTGGAATTTAAGAATTCCTTTGAATTTGAAGATTTTATGGACATTATATTCCCCATCCTAGCGAGAAAATTGTTTATACAGTGGAGGTTAGGTACTTTTCCCATAAAAACCTTCACCTGTAAATGGCTTAAGGGGGGGGGGGATAGATCATGTCCTGGATGTAACATGCATGATGAGGAGGAAATTCATCTCTTTTTCTTTTGCCCTGCCTACAATAGACCCAGGAAATACTGGCTGGTGCCCTTATGCAGGAACCTGGGAACTAGGTCTTACCTACTTGCATATAGATTTTTAAAAACAAGCACTTTGCCTCATATTGTATTTGCAGTGGCTAAATTTATTATGGCTATGTGGCAGCTAAGGAAAAAACTACTTCCCGCCTAAATGTTGAATATTTGAATGTTTCTCCCAATCAGAATTATCCCTTTTAAATATTGAAATTATTTTTTCTAATATCATTCAATTGATTCTCCAATCCATTTCTATCCCTGGTACATTATGAAAGCTTATTTATTATTGTATTTTAAAAATGTAATGTACTTTTTAAATATGGATGTATAAATGTATTTTGTATGAATCTTTTATGGTCTTAAGGACCGAAATAAAGAAATTTTGGATTGGATTGGATTGGTTAAGGGAAGTGGTAAAAATAAGAAGGATTGGGGATCGGGAGTCATGTAAGGGGTATAACCTTTACCAAGAGTATTCCCTTACCAAGCATACATTTACAACGAAAATCGTTGTGAAGGTATATGTGGTAAAGGAATATTGGTGGTAAAGGTTATGCGTTGAAAAAGCATTCCGTTGCAACGCATGCGTGGAAAAGGCACGCGTTGCAACGGAATACATTGTAACAACATACAATCAATTGAGTTCAGCCAATAGATATACATGCTTCATTTCCCCCTCACCTACTTTACACCCCCCTCACCTGGCTGGCATCAGTGCGGCCCTCGATCACACCAAAGATCAACCTTTGCAGCCCCCGGGAAAATGTTTGTGAGTACACATGCTCTAGTTGATTGCCAAATTGCATTGCTTTGTATCAACATCAGATAAAATGCAATCCCTTGTTGTGTTGCTTTGGTTCAGTTACTCTGTATTGTCACTGCTCTGATGACCTTTTTCGTTTGTTGCTCCGCCATGTTGCTCCGCCATGTTACCCCGACTGTGTCACAAGGTTGCATGCCTGGCTCTGCTGCACTGTGCAGCTTTTTCACCTATGATTGTGTCACCAGATGTGTTAATCTTTTTCTACCTGGGTTGTGTGCCATTGGTTTGGAGTAGTAGTATTGGATTTGTTCCTTCTTGTTGTGTCATCCTTTGGTTCATCAATATAGAGCCTGCTTGCATCAGGTCTGGTTGGTCACCCATGGCACGCGCCCCATTAACCTTGCCTTCATCTAGTGTCCCAGCTCAAGGGCGGTATTGATTATAGAAATGAAGGCATTCTTAGACCCTTAAACCTAGGGTCACGACCTTTCTCACTCAAATATACAGGCCGTTTAGGGATTCTGGAATGGTTAAAAAGGCTTGAATAGAGTTTACAATAAAATGTATTTAGAAATTCGGACAATGGTAAATGTGCCCCCTCTCCCCATAATGGAATAGCTTTAATGCCTGTGGGTCTCTGCACTGCTGCCAGTCAGGCCTCAAGGGAGGGGCAGACTAGGGCCTGGAGAAGGAACATGCTGCTTTGTCAGCCATCATACCCAGTGCTTTAAATGGAGAAAAAAAAAGTGCAGGTACTCATTAAAATGAGCTTGAGGCGTGGCACGTGGGCTGGGTTAGGGGCGGGGCTACGGGAAGATATGATCATACATAATGACTTCTGTACGAGTTGCAGCATATATCAAAACACATGAGAAATGTGTTTGTCCACAAAACAGATTACCTCATTACACAAAATGACAGCAAACAGTGATATGTTAACATTTCCTTGTTTTGAGGTATTTGCTGGAGGGGTGGGCAGCAGCGTCACTAGGGTTGGTGTCACCCAGTGCTGTAACTCATGGTGTCACCCGCGCGGTCAGCACCCCCCTAGTGACGCCACTGAGCGCCGGGAATGTGTTGGGCAGAATACTAATCAAGCTGGTCCCCAAATGAGCTCTTTCTCTTTTGATTTTACAATTATTCATGGTCCAGAAACCTACGCCTGTGAAAGTAAACGAATGCGGCATGCAAGTTTCCTTAGGGCAGCAGGTTCTTTCCTTTGCAGCCTCTCCCCTGATCAGGACAGGAATACGGAAAGAGATTAAATAAATATGGAACATAAATTAATTTTCGTTTCACCATTGTTTGTGCCAAAGAAATACAATTTACAGGGTTTTAACTTTGTAAATAATCATTGTAATTAGTTGGTCGCACTATTACCTTAATATAAATATAATGTTTATCTTTCTGAAAGGAAAGCTCCTTTTAGGTACTTTTAGATCCGTATCAGTAATCCGATTCAATATGTATGCAAATCCTGGCGTTTTCATTGATCTGCTTTTAAAGCACGTAAGGAGCTGAGAGGGCATCCGAAGAAGTGAGCTGCGGGAGACTAGCTCCCAAGCAAGGAGCCATGGCATTGAACGCAGACCGGGGGCGCTAAAGCACTTTCATCGCTGCACACCAGATTGACAGTGCAGGGTCTGTCTAGAGACCCTGCCCTGCTAATCACAGTGTGACAAGTGCCCACTCAAACCCCTGCAGTTTGGCAACAATGAAATGGGCGCTGCTAATCTTCAGCAGCAACCCTGCAGAAGGGCGGCTACGTCACGCTTCATTTACTTGCAAGCTGCCCGGAAGCCCTGGAGGAGATGGCCTTGCCCTGAGGTGCAGGAGATGCATAACCTGAGCCTGCCGTCATGGCACCGGTACCCTCCTGGTCTACAGAAAAAGTGCCGGTACTGACAGCACAAATATTCGGAAGTGCCGGTACTCGGTACCAGTGAGTACCGGCCCATTTAAAGCACTGATAATACCGCGAATCTCGCGCCATCACCCCCAGACTCGCTGTCGGTTATTGCCCCTCTGGCCGTGTACACGGAGATTCAACGCGGGATGAACACTTGCTTCAAACAAATAACCGTTACTGTAAAGAAAAAACTCACATATTATGGTCTTTTGTGGATGGCGGGAGGGACTGGCCGAGATTAGTGGGGGGCGGGAAGGGGAAAATCGCAGGGAGGGGGACTGGAGCCTGTTGTGTCGGGCGTGTGATTGCCCAACACAGGTAATACCAATTACTTTTGAGGGGTAGGCCACGCAAGTGGATGCAAATGATTACAGGAGCCCTGCTGAACTCTCGGGCTTGCGCCTCCGTCGCCAACTGGTCGACGTGAGCACGCTCCGTGGCTTTTATTAATTGAGGGTCACATGACTCTTACGTCGCGATGTGACGAACACCGTCATCAGTCACGACATAACATTCCTCCCCAACAAGGATCAAAAAACAACAGAGCAATACAATTTGCAATAACGACACACTAACGTTTCTTCATAGTGTAACTCTGACCCACTAGGATAACCCATTCAGCACAGAGCCAAATCAAACATAGAACAGTCTTACGTGAGGTAGTCTCTCAGTCTAGACGACGGTTCAGGATTTCTCCGCAGCTGGTACTGAGAGTGACCCCGTCCAGAGGACAGGATGGGATCATCTTTCATAACCATCTCCTGGCAGTCATCTTCCACCGGAACTGAAGAGCTCGCGCTCGCCACATCACAAGGACCTCCAACCCAGGATTCATCCAGGTCCTCAGTAGCACGTTCATTCTCCACAGGGAGGTGTCCCAGGGCCCCACCATTACTGTCCATAGTCCCTGAAGCAGCCAAGTCTGATGTTGACGTTGTAGTGTGAAACTTCTTGAAATGGGACACGTTGCGGGTCACAACTTCCCGTCCTCTGGAGGCGATGACTCTGGTTCCTCCAACGCCCACCACAGTCCAAGGCATCTTTTCATACGGCAGTTGGAATTTTCCTGTATGATGTCGATGTTTTTAACACCACCAAGTCCCCTTCCTTGATCTGGCTCTCCTGCGCTTTCCGTCGGTGGCTTACTTGAGCATGGGCCCTTTGTCGCCGAGTGTCAATGAGAGTGTTATCAGGACGTTTTGGCTGCCATGTGGGATGATGAGGTATTGGGAAACAACCTTTACAATGCAACTTTTACAACGCACTACCATTACAACGAAACATTTACAACGCAACATCCATTACAACGCATGCCATCACAACGCAATCATTACAACGCATGACACTACAACGCATACCACTACAACGCATGTCATTACAACGCAGTCATTACAACGCATACCATTACAACGCATAACATTACCATCCAACACTCACCCTTCTGTTGCACCCCCTGGAGTTAGAATAGTAATTTTTACCCCTACACTATCCAACACTTACCCTACTGTTGCACCCCCCGGAGTTAGAATAGTAATTTTTACCTCTACACTATCCAACACTTACCCTACTGTTGCACCCCCCGGAGTTAGAATAGTAATTTTTACCCCTACACTATCCAACACTTACCCTACTGTTGCACCCCCTGGAGTTAAAATAGTATTTTTTACCCCTACACTATCCAATACTTACCATACATGCAATGTAATGTTATGCGTTGTAATGGTATGCGTTGTAAAGGTAGTATGCGTTGTAGTGGAATGCCTTTTAATTGTAGTTTTTAAAAATTTGTTGTAATGGCATGCGTTGTAATGGATGTTGCATTGTAAAAAATGTGTTGTAAAGGTATGCGTTGTAAAAGTATGCGTTGTAACGTCATACATCCTGAGGTATTAAGCCAGTGACCACTCGTCCCATCCATAAGTGTGCAGGGGCTACCCCCGTGGTGGTGTGGGGTGTCTGCCGGTAACTGCGAAGGAATGTAAAGATAGCCAATTCTATGGAGTGGTTCTTGTCATGTGCAATTTTGATAACCTTATTGAGGGTCCTCATGAAGCGTTCCGCTTCACCATTGGCTTGAGGCCAGCGAGGCGTGATCCGACGATGTTGTACACCAAGGGCTGTGAGATAAGCTGCCAGTTCTTGCCCCTGGAATGGGGGCCCATTGTCAGTACGCATCTCATGAATCAATCCGTGGGTGGCTATAATTTTCTGTATCTTGGGTATTACCCCAGCAGCATTGGGAGATGTCACGATTTCCACCTCCGGATATTTGGAATAGTCATCGATTACCACCAGTGTGTGTCGGCCATCAGGCAGGCTACCAAAATCCATGCTGGCACATGACCACGGGGGCTGTGGCCGAGGCTCAGTAATGACTGGAGCAGGAAAAGGCAGATCACCTGTGACTTGACACGCCAAACAGGACCGGACAGCATTCTCCACCATCTCATCCATGAGGGGGAACCACACCTTGGTACGGAGCCTCGCCTTCGTTTTTACCATGCCCTGATGTCCCACATGGGCCAATTGTGCACATCGGTCCGTTAATGATGTGGGGATCACTAGACGATGCCCACTTAACAAACAACCGGTTGGGTCTTCAGTGAGTTCATCTTTCACATGGTGTAGGCTTTCCATTATCCGCTGAGCTGGAGCCGTCAGAATTTTCCATCCTTCTTTGGCTCTGTGCCAGTTCCCATTTTGCAAGATCAACTTAGCCCTCTGAAGGCATTCATCCTTGGCAGTAGCTTCAGATAGATCTTTCATAAATAGGGGGATCGGACAGGACCGGGCCGTGATACATTTCACATACTCTTCGGTGTTTTCAGCGTCATCCCCTTCTTTATCCGTGGCCGCTCTGAGATGTCGGGACAGGTAGTCCGCCGGATTCCGTGACCCCGGTTGATATTCTACTCGACAGTCGTCTTGGAGGTGAAGCATCCACTTTTCAATTCTTGGGGGCGGCTTCGTGGATGTCCCTGCAAACAGAGCTACCAGCGGCTTGTGATCAGTAGTGACCACGAACGGTTTCCCATAAACATACAGGTGGAAATTACGACATCCCCAATGTATGGCAATATCTTCCTTCTTTGTCTGAGAATAATGCTGTTCAGTCTCTGTGAGTGACCTGCTTGTGAATGCCACCGGAGCCCAATCTTCTTCCTGACGCTGTCTCTGTAAGAGCAACGCTCCGAGGCCTAGCGGGCCGGCATCAATGGCAATTTGGGTCATTCGCGCCGGATCAAAGAAAGCCAACGTGGTCGCCTCAGAAAGGGTGTCTTTGATGTCCTTAAAGGCCTTGTCTTGAAGCGGATCCCACTTCCATGGAGTAGAATCCTTGGTCAGCTCCGGTAGCAGCAACGTGAGGGTAGTCAGATCTTTGATAAATCTTCCGCAATAATTAATCATGCCCAGGAAGCTGCGCACTTCTGTCACGCTGGTAGGGGGATGGCATTTTTGATGTCCCGCACTTTCTCGGGATCCAGGTTAACCCCCTCAGTGGAGAAAGTGTAGCTAAAAAACTGAAGCTTCTTCTTCAAGAACTCACACTTCTCCCTATGTAACGTGAGTCCAGCATCTCGCAGCCGTCGCAGTACCTGTGTGAGACGAGCATTGTGTTCCCGCAATGATTTGGCATGCACCATGATGTCATCACTTACATTAATCACCCCCGGGATGTCGGTGATCAGCTCTTGTATGACGTTCTGGAATACTTCTGCGGTGCTGGACACTCCAAAACTCAGGCGCGTGTAGCGCCGCAGGCCCACATGAGTTGAGAAGGTGGTTATGTTTCGTGACACCTCGTTGAGGACCAGCTGGTGGTATCCTGACCGTAAATCAAGTTTGGAGAACCAGCATGCTCCAGCCATTTCTCTGATCGGATAGTCAATTGGGGGGGTTATATGGTGCTCAGGCTTGATCGCGGCATTTGGTAGGCGCATGTCCACGCATATTCTTACGGCACCAGGATGCTTTGGTTTCCGCGTGACTACAATGGGTGATACCCACGGCGTGGGACAGGTAACCCTTTCAATAATCCCAGCGCCCTTCAATTTTTTCAGTTCCTGCTCAACCTGGGTTCTTAAGTGAAATGCTATTCGATGATGTCGTATCGCAACAGGTTGAACGGTAGGATCAATGTGCAGATGGACTTCCTTCCCTTTGAACTTTCCTATGCCTTCAAATACTTCTGAGAATTCCTCGAACAGGTGCTGTACTGACTCCTGATGTACACTGAAGGCAAATGTCACTACCCCCAGGTCTTCTGCAGCCCGACATCCCAAGAGCATGCCTTGGCCATCTTCAGTGACATATATATTGGTGTTGACAGTCTGATCTCCATGACTCACTGATGTTTTGAAATGTCCCAGAATTTTCAGAGGGGTATCCTGGCCATACGCGAACACTGTGATGGCTGACGGGTGTAACGGAGATTTGGGACGCATTGTCCAGTGTAGGGCAGTAGCCATGATGTTGATGGTGGCCCCAGTGTCAACCACCACCATAACTTCTTGAGCCCCTACCCGGATGTTGCACTGGGGCAGGCGTCGCACTTTGCGGGATGCAGTGCCAATCATGTGCACCTTGTGCACTACCCGCTCCTCCTCATCGTCGTCGTCCATGTCGCTCTGTGATTTGTCTCCCTCTTGTACTGCATTGACCACTTGGCGTGGCTTGCGGTATTTCTTAGCTCTAAACACCTTCTCGAAGGGATTAAAGCGTCCACACCCCGAGCATCTTTTCCCTTTTGCTGGACACTCGGCTGGCTGGTGTGGTGGTCCGCCACAATATACGCACATTTTGTCCGTTGCCGTCGGGACAGGACGGGCCCCTTTCTTGTTCCATCGCGTTGTAGGCTTGGTGGTAACAGCGTTTACCGGTTCCGTCTTCACGGGGGCTTGGAGTGCCGCCTCCATGTGAGCTGCGCGGGCTTTGGACAGCTCCTTGGTACGTCCCAACGTTAGGATTTCGGCGAGAGGTTTTCCAGACTCCTCTAGGATGCGTTCTCGAAGCTTTGCGGATGCACACCCCTGGATTATCTGACCTCGTATTTCTTCTGTCGCGTCCTGGAAGCCGCACGTTGAGGCTAGGTTCTTCAGCCGGGCATGATACGTGTCCAACGATTCATCCGGTAGTTTCCGGGCCTGCCTGAAGATAAATCTCTCATAGTCCTGGCTAGCCATGGGCTCAAAATGCCCGTTGAGTGCATTGATTAGCGTATGGTGGTTCTTGGGAGTTGCTTCTACGAGTGTCTTCGTGATGTTGTGTATATCTTTACCCCCTAGGTGCAATATCATTGCTCTTTTCTGATCTTTGTGCACCGTGGTTGCTTTGAAGAATATTTGTACCCGATCTACCCAGTCTTTCCACTTGGGCGCGAGAGAGGATGGTGATCCCTCTACTATGAACGGCTCAATGGGTTGTATCTGCGCCATGCTGTATGTTCAGGGCTCCCAGATGCCGTCTCGCTTTTTGTCTTGCACTCCGGTGGGCGGCTGCAGCTGTGTTAAAGGGTTTTCCTCTTTGGGGCTACGTGCCGAGCTAGTGCCAATGTGTTCTTTTCCAGAGATGACCCGACACTCTTATCCTGAGCCCCTTGTGAGCCCCTTGCTATTTGTGGGCTAGTTCTATCCGTGCTATGGGTGTATTGAGCTTATACACCTTGCAGAGAAGCTTGAGCCAACTCCAACCCCTTCTGCGTACAATCTGGGGTGTTTCACCGCAGTGGGCGACTTCTGGTGTGCTGGAGGAGCGTGTAGTTTCAGCAGCGCTGCGTGGGGAAAGTTGTCTCTCCAGCCTGGGCAGTGTCACAGGGATGCGAGTGGATCGGTTCTCAGCCACACTCGCAGCTTTTCCCGCTGCCCGACGGGCGTCTGTCCCCCAACCGCCTTCAGGGCCACGCCTCCCACGATGCCGCAGCGCAACCGGCGGGAATTGGAATGCGCAGTTCTCACGACGAGCGCGCCGCGCGACACCTTCAGTGAAAGACGGGAGCGCACTTCCCCTGAGCCGGTGCACGGCATCGCGCACACCTGCCGAGCCACACCGCGGTACACTCAATCGGGCAGGCGGGGCTCCGCAACAGCTTGGGCAGGCTTTATTGGGCCTCCTATACTGGCAGCAGTTGGGGCTTCCTCAGCAGACGACCTCACTTGGACAGGCCACGGGGCCTTCCGACCTCCGGCGCTCCACTCGATGGCAGCAGCTGCCACACATCGGGCGTCACGGGGAGTTCTCGGGGCACTAGCGCCGCGAGCGATGGGACGAACTCGCGGCCGGCACTCCAAGGTGCGAGGGCATGCCCACCCTCGTCGCCAATTGTTGTCTCGGGCGTGTGATTAGCCCAACACGGGTAATACCAATTACTTTTGAGGGGTAGCCCACGCACGTAGATGCAAATGATTACAGGAGCCAGTTTGCTGCTTAACTCTCGGGCTTGTGCCTCCGTCGCCAACTGGTCGACGTGAGCACGCTCCGTGACTTTTATTAATTGAGGGTCACATGACCCTTACGTCGCAACGTGATGAACACCGTCATCAGTCACGACATAACAGAGCCCTCTTACAGGAGTGCCGAGAAGTTTTGATATTAATTCGGTCAGAGTCTGCCCACTCTAACTCTGTAGCCACAATGTAAAGTACAAAGTTCCCCAGACTGGGTAGAGAGGAGGTAGAGTATGTCGATATGTAGTGTGTATAGAGAGAAAGAAAGAAAAGCCAAAGAGGGGGGAATCCCCTTGTTGGGACTAAAACCCTCACACACCTAGCAAGCTAGATGTCATGCTTCATCATATGGGTTTGCTCCTCGCTGAACTGGCGCTGCAATGTTCAGCGGGCACCCTCAAGGGGGCTCTTTAACGGAGATCTTTAATCCCTGCCATATGGTGCATGCGGGTGTGCGGGGAAGAAAAGAGGTGTAGTCGTAGGAGGTGAGGTGAAGATAAAAAAGGTGGGTCAGTCCACAATAGAATTTATTGGAGTGGCTGGCGCCCTTAGTAAAAAGGTGGGAGGGGAGATAGTTGCTACTGGTTATGTTAGGCAAGATATCTACAACCCCCTGGTGTGGTCAACATGTTTCATGCCTACGCGGCATTTCATCAGGACCCAAAGTGGGACGTACTACACAGTGAAAAATAATATAAATGCAAAGGTTAAAAAATCTGTAGTCATACAACCTTATGCCAACAGGTCATAAAGGGGCAGGCAAGGAAAGACTACTTTGTACCGCAAAGAGACGGACAGGAACAGCCTCCTTCTCTATGGGAGTCATCACCCACGAGCCCTAAGGGATAATTTACCTTTCGGGCAATTCCTGCATTGAGGGTGCCCGCTGAACATTGCAGCGCCAGTTCAGCGAGGAGCAAACCCATATGATGAAGCATGACATCTAGCTTGCTAGGTGTGTGAGGGTTTTAGTCCCAACAAGGGGATTCCCCCCTCTTTGGCTTTTCTTTCTTTCTCTCTATACACACTACATATCGACATACTCTACCTCCTCTCTACCCAGTCTGGGGAACTTTGTACTTTACATTGTGGCTAATCTTTCGGACACGTACACTGGACCCCTTTAAATATTGTCCGTCCTGGTTCCCCCTTTTTGTTACATATTTTGCACGGGATTTATCCCGCGGAACCCTCCCTAGGCTACCTCCAGTATACTTATCACTGTGAGGACCAATTGGGTACCCGTTGTTATTTTGACACATCGGGTTGGTCCTCAAAGCTCACACTTATTTGCCCAGACAAACCTACCTACCATGGAGGACGTCCCTGGGTTGAGCTTTGACGAAGACACCATTGCAGAAGCATTGAGACAGGCCCCCCCACTCTTTGCGGTGGGTGGAGCCTCTTCCTCAAACACAACCAATAACGACGATTGGACTAACTTAACAGCCCTAAAGAAAGAGTGGCTAAGGATCACTGTCCACGGACAAATGATGACCGAGTACCTTAGAGCAAACATCGCTCCTCAAGGACTTATAGTTAACATTCTACCCAGACTCTTTTTAGAGGATGGGCAATTTAAGATCGATTGGTGCCACGTATCATGGAAGTGCACCAAAGATTTGTTATTCCTGATAGTCAAGACTGCCAAAAGATTGGCAGATGCTCTGCAGGTTAAAATAACAGCCATGGAGCTAGCTATCAGGGGTACACTAACCAAAACACCTTTCACTACTAAACTAGCAGAAATAAACCAAGAGATTGAAGACAGTCAAGACTTCCTGCTCAAGCAGAAGATGACTAAACTCCAGAAAGAGGTGGATAGATTTGACAAAGAAAAAGTCTATCCCTACCTCAAAACTGGGTACTCCAACAAAAAATCTACTTATTCATCTGACGAGAATTCAGATACTGGCAGCCGGAGGGGTTCATCCGGCAGCGACTCCAGCGGTGGTTTCCCCGCCAAGAGCAACCGCAACCAAGGCCGTGGCAATTGGAACCAGGGCTATCAAAATGTACCACAGTTTCATGGTCCTCCACCACAAATGATGCCCCCTTGGCAATATCCCTTCTATCCCCAGGCAGCACCTCAATTCTATCCCATGAACCCTCCTTTTTTAGGCAGAGGCTGGGGCAGAGGAAGAGGGCGGAACAGAGGAGGAACGCAGAAAGGAGTGCAGTGGCAGGACCAGCAAACCACAACCCCCTCAGTGGAGACACGGAGCACGACCAGGGGAAGGAAAGCCTAATTGTGAATCTTTCTGAAAGGTCGCTCACCTCCATCGAAAGCGGGGTGCTAGAGAAGGGGTTAGGCTTCGTACCGACACCCGTCCCTGACAGTTTCACAGAAATGTGCGAATTAAAACAACTGTTCAGAAAAGTTCGCTTGCGAGCATTCTTCCATGACAGACCCAGCATGGAAAGTACTGATACTGGCTTACGAAAACCATCAACCTTCACCCCTAATGAAAGCATGGTTCCACCTGAGGTTTTGGCATTTGAGAAGGCTGTCTTGAAAGGTTTCGAAACAATGCCGGTTACTAATAACTTTAACAATCTGAGCAAAGTTGAGAGACAGGCAATTCAAGATTTAGCAAATGACACCTCCATTGTTATTAAACAGGCGGACAAGGGTGGTGCCACTGTGATCCAAAACAGCGTCGATTACGACACAGAGTGCAGACGCCAGCTGTCCAATACAACCCATTACAAACCCCTCAGAACAGATCCTACGAAAAGATTGAGTACATCTATTTCGAGCTTAGTCTTGGAAGGAGAAACTAATGGGTGGATAACCAAGAACGAGGCTGAGTTCTTGATAACCACCGACCCCGTCACCCCATACTTCTACACCCTTCCTAAGATTCACAAGGGTCAGAGTCCAGTCCCGGGCAGACCCATTGTCTCAGGGATTGGCTCTCTCCTAGAACCACTGTCAAAGTTTTGTGACTCCTTTTTACAACCAGTGGTGAGAAAGATACCATCATTTCTCCAGGATACTAGGGATGTGCTCCGTCTGATAAATGACATCAATGGGAGGGAGGGAGTGGACCTCCTCGTGACATTAGACGTAGAAGCGTTGTATACCAACATCCCTCAACAAGCTACGCTAGACGCAGTCGAGTCTACCTTACTTCAGGAGGAGTGGCACTCGCCCACGCCTGTCCACTTTATAATGGCATGTGCTACTATAGCATTGACCGAGAACTTCTTCCAGTACGGTACCCAGCTTTACCATCAAATCAGCGGGACCTCGATGGGTTCGACATTTGCTCCCAGCCTAGCGTGTATTTATATGGCTACCTTTGAAGAGGATAAGATTAACTCTGCTAATAACCCTTTCAGTGACAATCTGACTATGTGGCGAAGGTATATAGACGATATCTTCATACTATGGAGAGGCACCCGCATGCAATGTGAAGCTTTTTGTACTTGGATCAACTCACAGAATCCTTTTCTTAAGTTCACCAGCACCATATCAGACACGGCCATTCCTTTCCTAGACCTACACATCAGTCTTGGACCAGATGGGTTGAAGACTACTTTGTACCGCAAAGAGACGGACAGGAACAGCCTCCTTCTCTATGGGAGTCATCACCCACGAGCCCTAAGGGATAATTTACCTTTCGGGCAATTCCTGCGAGTCCGCAGGAATTGCACTGATAAGACTGACTTCAATCATGAAGCTGTTATCCTACAACACAAATTACAGGATAGGGGGTACCCGACACGGCTGTTACGGGACTCTCGCAAACGAGCTGGTAACAACCACCGAGAGGCACTTTTGGAGTCTAATCCGAGAGAAGCGGATGATGTGATCACTTGCGTGACTTGTTTCACTAAACATTCAAGCCACATCAAGAAAATTATTAACAGAAATTGGCACATTTTGAACTCAAGCGAACTTGACATCCCACCGCCTCGTTTTGCCTTCAAACGCACGGCCAATCTGAAAGACTCTCTCATACATACACGCCCTAAGAAACAAAACAGTACAAATCAAACCACACTATGGGGTCATCCGCCAGTGACAGGACACTTCCCATGTGGTGGATGCGTTGTTTGCCCCCAAACAAGCACCATCAAGGAGATCACACTCTCAGAGACTTTCAAGTGGCAATTGCGTAAACATACGAATTGCAACAGCACCAAGTGCATTTATCTTATCACTTGCCCCTGTAATAAACATTATTTGGGGATGACCATGAGACCAGTCAAACTCCGTATCATGGAACACAAGAGCAACATCAGATGTCTGAAAACCCACACCAGGCTCTATGAGCACTACACCCAACATGGTCATCAGGCAGACAACATAAGATGGGTAGTCTTGGAATCCCATCCCCATATTTCACAACAAGCCTTGTTCAGAATTGAACAAAGATGGGTACATCGTCTGCGCCTAGATACTGTTGGTTTGAATGATTGTGTGCCATGGTCGCTAGTGTCACGGTAATATCTTGTGATGTGCCTAGCTTAAGACACCCCTACCGTGCCAACTGCACCTCCTGCTGACGTCCTGACCGTGAAAACAATACACTCGATGTCACACTTAACTCTCTGTACTTGATTAACAAATTTTCCTACCCACCTCTACCATCTTACGTGGGCTGGTCCTGATTGTACTAGTTGTACATTAATCAATTACCTTGATTTAGCAGACCATAAATTTTCCCTTCTGACCCCCAATATGGCCACCACGCAGTACTGTCATTTTCGCACTGCGCATTCGAGTAACCGACTAGATTCACCTTGTGATAATTGCGCAAGTTATTTAATCCTACACATGATTTGCTTTTTGCGCTCCTGTACCTTCCGTGAAATACGGTAGTTATCTCTCTCATGGTACAACATTACATCCATCAGCTGGATACCCCTTGTCCGTGTTCGCCGCCATGACTTGGCCGAATATGACATTGTGTGCCCTAACGACTCGTACTTAGTTCCACTGGACCATTCAGGCACTCACTTCACCACCAATATGGCCGCTAACCAGCGCCATTACTTTTCCTCCCGCCCTGTTTCAGTGGTCGGAAAACTTTACACTGCGACGCATGCGCGTAGTCCCGCTGAGGCCCCGCCCCCACGCGGACTCGGCGAGATTCGGGCTACTAATACCGCTTGTGAATCCAGGGCGGTTACCAGCTGCTCTGTCCTGACCAGACGGTGGGGGTAGGTGTTAGCGGCTCCGACCGCACGCTATCCGGGTAAGTGGCTCGACTGGCTGATTCAGGGCATTCGGCCCCCCCCTGTTTTGTTGACCGTAGGTGGTATCGCGCATGCTTTGGGAGTGTTACCTACACGCCCATGTTTACCTTATGCCTCCAACCTACATACGAGCATGGCTTGGTCACCGGTGGCCTCGATGACGGTGTGGCCCATCGTTTCAGTGATTCCTGACCTTCAGCGCCCGTTGGGCTTGCGGGGTCGCTTTTCGCTGTTTCATGGTCCGCGCCCCAATCTGGACCGCCGTGGTATCTCACCAGCTCCACTGATCGGTTCAGGCTCCAGGAGTTAAACCAATGGCCGTTCGGGTGCATTTCCTCCGCATTAGCCCTTTCCCCCTTGCGAGCCTCAACACCCATGATGCTTATTTTCATTAAGGGGTTAATACAGATGACGGGGTGTCATCAACACTGTCTTGCTCCCCCCCCAGGTTCCTGACCTTTACGTGCAGGTCCCACTGGAGCAGACTGCGGGGCATCTCACGATCTCCCTTAGGGTAAGATCTCTTACATTGCCCCCCCTGCTTATGAATTTGAGTGTTCCTTAGCCACTCACTCTATATCTTCTTTGTGCGTGACATGTGACTGTGCGCCCCACCAGTAGACACAGCTTGATGTCAATGCAACCACTGTTCTAACCAATTGGTTGACTCTTTCTCTTTGTAAATACGAGTATGTCTTTTCTATGTGTGTCGTGTGAGATAGCCAGAATAACAGTTAACGTTCACGATGTTCTGTTATGTTTTATCCCTCCAGGTCACTCATACTGAGCAGGATTTCCTTGCCTGCCCCTTTATGACCTGTTGGCATAAGGTTGTATGACTACAGATTTTTTAACCTTTGCATTTATATTATTTTTCACTGTGTAGTACGTCCCACTTTGGGTCCTGATGAAATGCCGCGTAGGCATGAAACATGTTGACCACACCAGGGGGTTGTAGATATCTTGCCTAACATAACCAGTAGCAACTATCTCCCCTCCCACCTTTTTACTAAGGGCGCCAGCCACTCCAATAAATTCTATTGTGGACTGACCCACCTTTTTTATCTTCACCTCACCTCCTACGACTACACCTCTTTTCTTCCCCGCACACCCGCATGCACCATATGGCAGGGATTAAAGATCTCCGTTAAAGAGCCCCCTTGAGGGTGCCCGCTGAACATTGCAGCGCCAGTTCAGCGAGGAGCAAACCCATATGATGAAGCATGACATCTAGCTTGCTAGGTGTGTGAGGGTTTTAGTCCCAACAAGGGGATTCCCCCCTCTTTGGCTTTTCTTTCTTTCTCTCTATACACACTACATATCGACATACTCTACCTCCTCTCTACCCAGTCTGGGGAACTTTGTACTTTACATTGTGGCTAATCTTTCGGACACGTACACTGGACCCCTTTAAATATTGTCCGTCCTGGTTCCCCCTTTTTGTTACACTCTAACTCTGTCCCACACAGGTGGGATATTTGGGTGCCGATGTCATCACCCACCACACTCCCCTCCCCCACAGGGTCCTGGACAATTGGGTGAGCTCATCAGCAGCCAATCAGTACCGTCCCAAAAATGATTTCAGTATCAAGAGTAAGGCAGGTTGGAGTGTGGTACAAGTGTGCAGAGAGAGAGAGAGATGGAGGTTGTATATACAGTATGAAGCGGGGGAGAGGACAAGAGAGGGAAGCAGATGCATGATGTGTGCGTGAGAGGGGGTGGGAAGTATGGCATAGAAAGGGGCACGCGAAGGGGTGTGGGCAGGGAATCCAAGAGAAAGAGAGAGAAGGCAGTTTTAGAGAAATAGGACCGAAGTAGGACCTACAGCAAGTGAGATTCTCCAGGAAAAACTCAAGATTTTTGTGAAGGGCAGGAAAGTTGACTGTGGTTATTTTTCAATTCTATATTTTAGTTATTCAGCAAATCCGTTTCCTTCACACCAAAGCAGAATACTCGCACTCAAAAAATGGGTCATTTCACAACTCTCCTGTTGTTCTCTTGGACTATTAACTCTCTCCCTAATGCTGTGTCACTAATCCCAATACCATGCTGTAGGAATGGGGGTTCATTTGTAACTGGAACCCTATTCCCTAAATGTGTCCCTCGCCTTGGCATATAGAAGGAGACGTCAAGAAGTGGACGCGCAGGAATGATGGCGTGAAAGTGAAAGCGACCACGCTAAGGCTACACTAATTAGAAACAGATGCCTCTCTAAAGATAAGAAATTGCTTCATGACATCTGGACGACCCAGTCCGGATGGGCCGGACAAAAAGGAGAAAGGGCAGTAACAAAAAAGCATCATTTTCAATGGGAGGCCAGCGTTTAGCATAAACGCTGACGCGACTCCATGAAAATGATGGGGGGGCTTCAAGTCCCCTTCTGAAATCTCCTCATTAACAATATGTCTCGCAGAGCGAGCAGCGCATGCGGGATGCAATGGTAGGCGAGACCTAAAAATCAATTATAGGAACATTTGTGTGAAAAAAAAAGTTACATTGGTTCCAACCTTTCAACCAAAATTTGTGTTTAGATGATCAAGAAAAAATAATATGGTGAAGGACTATATGAGTAATATTATTTGACCAACAGGTTGGTAAAGTATTGTAATTCGTTTTGTTTAAGGTGACTGGGGTCATCCTTAACCTGTTATAAATGAAAAATAGGGTTGCAGTTGCGTTTCCAGACTGTAGGTTTTGCGAAGTTTTAACCAGATTATATTCCAAAACTAAGTAGGCCGGGAGATTTGGAAATCCCTGTACCATTGTAATTTGTTTTCCAATTTATCCCTGTCATCTTGCTTTCATTACCTTTCATCAAGCACAATTACTTTTTAACTTCCCTAGATTTGTAAAACAGTAAATATAATTCTTTAATTCATGCTGTATTACACACACTTTATCCACACTATCATCACATACTTGTATTCAGTTTTGTGACCCTCAGATGACATCTTTGCTTTTATCATCACCCACCACTTCTAATATCTACAAGCTTCTTACTACAACCACAAAGACAGAGAGAAACTGCTTCTTCCTCAAGGCTGTTAGAGACATGCCAGAGGGAAAGCCCATACTGGCTGACCCTCTGGGAAACTCCTCTTGATGACGGTTGCACCACACAATAAGAACACCTCTCAAGTGGCAGCACCCCAAACACTCTTCCTGTTGCTCCACGGGAAACTCAAAATGTTGGAGCCACTTTCCCAAGGTAATTTGACACAGACTCCTCTTCCAAGGTTACAGCAGCCAGTAAGAGGGAAAGTCCAGCAGGAACTGACATGCCCGGGTTGGGGCCGACCGGTGTTGTGGTCACTGGTGGGGCTAAGGGCTGCCAGCTTGAGGTACACACCAAGCTTAGTTACAAGAGCAGCTTCTTGAAGTTTTTCTTCTTCAATTTCAAGTTACTTAAGGCTTCATAGCTTCCCTTCAGGTGGCACATGCAGGTTCGTCTTGGTAAAATTGTCGCCACAATATGTTGTACTAAAGACGCCTCGTAGTCCATGTATATTAAGCAGGTAGATTTATTCAGGATAGATGTTATGATGTAGAGCCCCACCAGGAGCAGCCTTCCTGCTGCACAGCCCATCCTCACACTGACTCACTATCTCACCAACATTCCACCGCCACTGTCACACCAGCATTCCACCACCACTGTCACACCAACATTCCACCACCCACTCCACCACCACTGTCACACCAACATTCCACCACCACTGTCACACCAACATTCCACCGCCACTGTCACACCAACATTCCACCACCCACTCCACCACCACTGTCACACCAACATTCCACCACCCACTCCACCACCACTGTCACACCAACATTCCACCACCACTGTCACACCAACATTCCACCGCCACTGTCACACCAACATTCCACCACCCACTCCACCACCACTGTCACACCAACATTCCACCGCCACTGTCACACCAACATTCCACCACCCACTCCACCACCACTGTCACACCAACATTCCACCGCCACTGTCACACCAACATTCCACCACCCACTCCACCACCACTGTCACACCAACATTCCACCGCCACTGTCACACCAACATTCCACCACCCACTCCACCACCACTGTCACACCAACATTCCACTGCCACTGTCACACCAACATTCCACCACCCACTCCACCACCACTGTCACATCAACATTCCACCACCACTGTCACACCAACATTCCACCACCCATTCCACCACCGTCACACCAACATTCCACCACCACTGTTACACCAACATTCCACCACCACTGTCACACCAGCATTCCACCACCACTGTCACACCAACATTCCACCACCACTGTCACACCAGCATTCCACCACCACTGTCACACTAACATTCCACCACCGCTGTCACACCAGCATTCCACCACCACTGTGACACCAACATTCCACCACCACTGTCACAGCAGCATTCCACCACCACTGTCACACTAACATTCCACCACCGCTGTCACACCAGCATTCCACCACCACTGTCGCACCAACATTCCACCACCACTGTCACACCCACATTCCACCACCACTGTCACACCAGCATTCCACCACCACTGTCACACCAACATTCCACCACCACCGTCACACTGGCTGAGCAGCAGGTACAACAAGAAGGTTATAGATTTTTTCTCTCTTTGGACTATATGGACATTTGTTGTGCAGTTTTAAAAGTTTAAATGTTATCAGAGGGTATATTGCAATCAGAAATAAATATGGTAAGGGGCGGTTGGTGTACTCTGTATTGGTCTGTTTAATTTCTGATTTATTACAGATGCTCACAGTTGTATTGAACTAATAGGGGGCTGCTATGTTTTATTATCTACTATGATGCATGTTGGCATTTCTCTTTTTATATGTATTTTGAATATGTTTTATGATGAACACTTGTCCCATGTGCTTCTATGATTTATTTTAAATCGAGTAAAGCTTCTTTGACTGACTGCACCTGTCTCCTTTTCCAGTGAAACTGGGCCCCCCTGTGAATCTGACCATCGTGAATGTGACCAGCAACCAGCTGCTGCTGAGGTGGAACTCCAGCTACAAAAGGGGATGTGTGGAGTTCAAAGTCCGGTACAGGAGCAACAAGGAGACGGAGTACACGGTGAGGACGCGCCCATCCTGGACCAGCCCCGAGGAGTGGGCATCGCTCCCCTCATGCTCTGGGTGCATCTCTCTACCTCTAGGAAGAGGTGACCCCTGAATGTAGGGGGGCTGTCCTACTGAGACATGGCACAATGGGCCAGATGTATCAAAGGGTTTGACCCATTCTGTGTCTATGGGAACATGTGTTCATACATGTGGCCCATGATCCCACTTTGTGTCGCATTCAATTCTTTATCTCATACATTACATGCATAGGTCACCGAAAGCAATCTTTTTTGTTGTTTTTTAATCTCTGCAAGTCACATTGGTTCACCTTACACCAAAACAAATGCTGTGCTAGTCTGCCAAATAACAGCTCCTCTAATGGCTTCCATGAAAGTGTGAAAACTGTGGCTCAATGGTTAGAGCGGCAGACCCTGATGCAGAGGTCTGGCCCGGGACCAGGGTTCAATTCCCGCCTCGGTGGGTCTTGGGCTCAATTTCCTTGGACCGGATAATTCTCGCCTCGGTGCCTATTCTAATCATGGGTCCCACTCTGGGCTATAGCTTGCTTAACCTCCACACCGGCCCCAACAGCGCTGGGATGCCTGGCCTCACCTTGGGGGTGCCCAGGAGTGGACATTTCAATGGGAAAACCAGGAAGGGTTCCACAGCGGTATGCATACAGCGCCAGGAAACCCCCGTTGGGGTATTAGTGTGCTTTACAAGTACAAATTACATTTACCTAGCAGACACATTTAGCTGCTGCACTGCTGATGAACCTCGGTCCATTCAGCAGCTCCTCTGCTCCTGCTGCCCAATCACTGCCTAAATAAGAGTTCGGTGTGCTGACCGAGTTTGGCAAAGCCAGTAGGTCTGACATAGAAATGGAAATACAAGCCATGCCCTTTGGCTCTGCCAGTGCTTATTTTCTTGTCATTGACTGGCCCCTTTACCACTTCCATTGTTGGTTTTTGTGTTGAGCTATAGAGATGTAACTTTGCAAGTTGTATATTTGCCAATCCTGCTAAGTTAAACAATAGACGTCAGATTATGGATTTACATCTCATATAATGGCATTTATAAGTCTCTGGCAGGTAGGATGCAGTGATAATGCCACATACCCTGCAAAAAGGGTATAAAGAAGCGGCAGTGTGGCCAGACAGGGACTGTCTGGGAATAAACACTAGCAGCAGTTGTCAGGATTCAGCCCCAGGGTGCAGCTGGAGGCAAGGTATGATGGTGATCCCCCAGTCTCCTCCTGGGAGGGCGGCCAGTGGCCTCGGATATAGACACTACCACAACCTCGGCAGGGGAAAGGGGGTAAGGGATTAGGGACAGAAAGAAGACGACACAGCTGTGGCCGCACGTCTACTGGCTTCAAATGACACGTATTCCGCGTCAGCTCCTCCGTCATGGCGGAGGAGCGTCGCCCCACTGCTCAGAGCCAGCGGATGAAAAATAAAATTATGATAAAACTATTTTATTATCATTTTAGTTTTCACTGACTGAGACGAGTCCACCGAGTCTAGGGCGTGCGGGGCCATCCTCCATGGAGAGCAGAAGGGAGTGGTGGGCACTATAAGTGCACATGTAGGTTTGGCCAGGACGGCCAAATCGCCATGCGCACGTAGATTTCTCCAACTCAGCTGTGTTGCACTGCCGGGTGGAGAAGAGGCAGAGGCTGCCTGAGCGAGCATCAAACCAGGCTGCTTAGACCAATCCCAGTGTTTCCTTCATGCTGGGTAGTAGCATGAGAGCAGCATCTGGATTGGGTGGGGAGTCTGGGAGCCTGTGCGCCTGTGCAGAAACCATCTACTCGTGGAAGAGGCTGTGGAACTGTGAAGCACTGATGCAGCGAGCGGCAGCGGCAGGTAAATACTTAAAATATATATATTATTCCCCCGCGCTGCCCCAGCACTTTTATTGGCAGCAGCCACCACTGCATGCATCAAGGTCCATCTCTCAGTAGGAGGTTGGAATCTTAGGAGAAACTGACAGCAGCAACTTTCCCCTCCTGAGGCGGAAGCCGGGAGGTCTCTCTCCTTTACTTTGTTATATTTGCATTCAAGTGCATTTTTACTCGTGTATTTTAAACCGCTTGATTTAATAAGCTTTTGGAGACTTCCTTTAGCGCTTCCTTGCGCTCTGTGTCCCTTTCCCCCCTCCCTCTGCCTCGGGACCGCTCTCGGCCGAGTATCGACGCCGAGGGCTGGTTCCCGGTTCTATGGCGGCCATATTGGGTGAGGATCAGGCGGGTGACGCGCTCTAGCAGCGCATAAATAAGACGGTTATGACTCCGCGCAGCGGACGCTTACAGCGGACGCGCCGGACCTGCACCGGAGTCGTGCCAGAGTCCTGCCCGTCTGCGCCCGTCCGCGCTCGGTCGGGGTCAGGGGCCAGGCTTTCTGGTCAACGATATGTATTTTCTTCTAAAGACCTGCGAGATATGGATATGGGCAGGCAGATTCTGGATCCTGCTATCGTGACTAGATTAAATGACTTAAATATTCTCCGACCGCTCAGGGGCCTGTCCGAAACAGCTCCTCTCCCCTGGCAAGTAACCTGTTTAAACACTAGGGCCCTTCAAAAGCACCATCTTGAGGTTTTTACTCTTCTCCAGGATGATGCTATTGACATTTTAACACTCACGGAGACATGGTTGGGTGAAAATTCCCTGCCAGACATTATAGCTGCCCTTCCCAGTAATTATGACGCGGTATGGCACAACCGCGTGGAAAATGCCCGGGGTGGGGAGGTAGCAATTCTGTTTAAGAAAAATTTAAAAGCTGTCAAAATAATTGCGGAAACTATCGAACTAGCTGATATACTGGGAGTAAAGATCATGTTGAATAACTCATGCTTAGTAATCCTCACCGTGCATCGTCCCCCAAATTCCACGTCAGTTTTTAATGATTTGTTTGCCCCGATTATGTCTGACTTATGTACTAGATACCAAAAAATTGTGGTGACAGGAGACTTCAACATGCACTGGGATAAAGTTAAAAAAGATTTGCCATCAAGACATTTGGAGAATACTATGTCCTCTTTGGGGATCAGACAGCTTGTGGATGCCCCTACTCATGTCAAGGGGCACATCCTAGATCTCTTTTGGACATCAGACCCAAGGGTAAAACTTATGGACACCGTACCTTGTATCTGGTCGGACCACTACATGGTGAATTGTGAGATCCCGATCGATAGTTATTTGTCCCAAAAAATCCCTAAATCGGAAAAAAGTCCGGCAGTGGACAAAAGTGGATTCAAAAGCATTGACCTGTAGCCTCCCTGACCGCGTTCAAACATTAGTTCTAAAAGGAGATTTAGACCAGGACTATAAGGATTTAATGCAGAATCTGAGTCAGGCAATTGACCAGATAGCTCCTGAGAAATTACAAAAAGTAAAAGGCATAGTAAAAGGCGCCCCATGGTTCACCCCGCTTTTAAGGGACCACAAAAAGAAACTCCGGTGTTTAGAAAGGATCTGGAGGAGAACCAAAGATGGGACAGATAGGGAACAATACAGATCCTCACTTAAGACTTATAAAAAATTGATTGTGGCAACAAAAGCTGATTTTTATGAAACTCGTATAAATCAAGCGGACAATATTCAGAAGGAAACGTTTAAAATTTTAACTGAGCTGAGCAAAAAAACAGAAACGTCGGAAACTACAATAACTGCCGATAGTTTTCAAAGCTTCTTTCTCGAGAAGGTGGAAACCATCCTTTCGGAGATCAAGATTAGTGCCCTGAAGGACCCCTGCCCGTCACTGGAAGCTCAGCTTTACCCCGAAGCATACATCTCTAAGTTTCCTGAACTAGATTCTTTAAGTCTTGAGCAGATTATGATCAACACTAAGTCAAGCTCTCCAGCGGACCCGTGTCCCCCTAGGGTCTTTCGTCTGGCGTGCCCTATCCTGGAAAACCACATTATCTCCATTCTCAATAGCTCAATGATGACCGGGCAATTACCATCAAGTCTCAAGGAGGCACGTGTGAGGCCTCTGTTAAAAAAGCCTGGAGCCGACCCGGCCATTTAAAAAAACTATAGGCCAATATCCCAGCTGCCTTTTCTGTCCAAGATTTTAGAGCAACATGTGCTGAGATCCCTTTCCTCATTCCTGGAATCACACCATCTTCTCCAGGAGCGTCAGGCGGGATTTCGTGCACATCACAGCACCGAGCTGGTGATGCTCTCGGTGCTGGATGAGCTGAGAGGTATGGCTGACAGTAAGAAACCGAGCGCCCTGATACTTTTAGATCTATCGGCGGCGTTCGATACTGTCAGCCACTCCCTGCTATTGGACAGATTGGCTGCGTTTGGGATAAGGGGTCAAGTCCATCAGTGGCTCCAATCTTTTTTGACCGGCAGGACCCAGAGGATCCAATTGGGAGATGCCATTTCTAGAGTGGGTATTCTGGAGTGCGGAGTCCCTCAGGGTTCCGCACTATCCCCACTGCTTTTTAATCTGTACCTCCAGCCGTTGATTGACTCACTAGCTAACATGGGTTGCCGGGTATTTAACTACGCGGACGACACCCAGTTGTTGCTGAGTATCGATAATACGATCTTGGCACAAACTAGTGCCCAGAACAACCTCAGACACACGGTTAGCTGGATGACGGCCAATCTGCTAAAAATAAATCCGGAAAAAACGGCGGTATTGGTGGTCTCCACCTTAGCCTCGCCTTGGAGTGATCTTTACTGGCCCCAGGAACTAGGGCCCTCACCGATACCGAGTGACAATGTAAAAAGTCTTGGAATAAAGATTGACAATGAGTTGTCTATGACCAGTCAGATCTCCTCAGTAGTAGGGATATGTACTGGTTTGATCAGACAGCTACGAAAGCTGGCTCCTCTCCTTTCCTTTTCTGCACTCCGTATGGTAGTCTCTGCCACCATTGTCTCGAGGCTAGATTATGGGAATGCCCTTTATCTAGGCCTACCTAAAATCTTGATTAATAGATTGCAGGTGGTCCTGAATGATGCAGCGTGGCTAATCTTCAAGTTACCTAGAAGATCTCATGCCTCAGCTCTACTACTTAAGTTACACTGGCACCCCATTGAACAGAGGGTGGAGTTCAAGAGCCTCTGTACAGCCCACAAGGCCATCTATGGGCAAGCTCCTGCGTATATTAAAGAGCGCTTGGAGTTATATACCCCCAAGCGAGTTTTGCGGTCTGCTGAATCCCAGCTTTTGGTCTGCCCCCGTTATAAGTTAAAAACCAAAGGGGGTAGGTCTTTTTCGGTTTTGTTGCCGCAGATCTGGAACAAGCTACCAGAATCACTTCGGAAAGAAGCGAACCTCTTGCGTTTTAGGAAGGTGTTAAAAACCTTTTCATTTAGGGAGGCACTTGATCCAGCAAAATAAATCTTTTTATTGGCCCCTGGCCCGCCTTCTTCCTCATGTATTGTTGTTTGCTGTTGTTTTTAAGCGCCTAGAGACCTGTTGGTGAGTTGGCGCTATAGAAGACTAAGTTAACAATAACAATAACAACAGAGAAAACAGCAGTACCTGATATTTCAGATAATGCAGGCGCATTCATCTAAAGCAGTGTAAAGACTCACCTCATGCTCCAGGTATCAGGCCATGGACAAAACCCATGCACAAGAAGACTCTCTCTGGGTTCAGACATACAGGAGGCAGCAGCATAGTATGGCAAGATAGAACCGCCAAGTGTTTTAAGAACATCTCAAGAGCCACCGGAGCCACAAATAGAAATCATGAAGAGGGAAGAGGAAAGCAGAAGCAAAGCTGCGGGAACACTAATGGTGAGCAAACTGAGCGGAGTGGGGACCTTACGAAAGAGGATGGTCACATTTCACGAGGCCCGTAAGCTTAGGCATTCATTGCTCTTTTAATTAGGCACCCCAGCATCGATTCCTGAGACAGGGTTAAAACTCATCAACAATTCTTCCAAGAGGGGGCATGGCCAAGATGCCGAAACGACATGGAGCCTGCCTTGTCGGTTCTTCCGCCGGTACCTCAGTGCCGCAAGGCCCATTCATTGCTCCCGGTGGCCATGTCTGGCACCCTCCATGCAGGAATGTAAGGAGAGGCAGCTGGTTGGGTGTGCGGTCCCGGATGTGCTGAAAAATGATCCTGCACCATCGTATCTCTGGAGGTGTACGAAAGTCAAGATGGCAGTTGGACTGCCCTCCCTCAGCTGGTTCGGGCCAAGCGCGCAGCTCCAGGAGCCTCAGTCTACACGGAGTGGATCCCGGGGCCACTGCCATTGACCTGGGGAGCTTACAGTGAAGGTCCCGGAGCCCCTTGGGAGTGCTGCCCAGCAGTTGTTGTGTGGCACACCGCCTCTGAAGTTGCCCGGGTATTGCCTCAGCTACTTCGACCCTATGTGGGGCACACAGCCCCTGAATACCGGCCCTCCTGGATGCCCCCTGTTGCTGCTGACCGGGTCAGGGCCACAGTGGGGGACCCCAAATCTATTTGGGGGTGCTGCAGGGCCTCACTGAAGCCCAACATTTAACCTGAGCCCATCTGGGTTTGCTGTTCTGTTCGTCTGGTCAATTGACTGGCCTGGTGATCATTGAGACATCAGGGGATTACAAGGAGGCTGGGAATGTGCCCCCACCCCATATTTTTCTCCTCTTTTGGCACCGACCCCCCCCCCATCTTCCATTTTGACCAACATTGCAAGAACTGGGCTCTAAGAGTGAAAATAGACTAGACGCTTTCCTGTTTCCCTATGCCCCACAAGCAAAAAAGTAACACAGACCCCAGGCCTGATAGTGTGGGGCAAGGGCTCCAAGGCCCTCAGGCTAATCACCTGGATAAGTACGCATTCCAGGCATGGGGGGTGCAGATGGAGAGGACTCCTTGGCCGAGACCGAGGCTACTGACTCTGGGGTCCTACCATGAAAGAACTGCTCAAGTGGTATCCAAGCCTCCAGGGCAGTCCTAGAGACAACAATTGGTATGGTGGCAGTGGATATCACACTGATTCTGGCTGACGTGGGGAAGATCACCAACGCCAACTGAGTATGCCCTGAAAGACTACGATGCTACCATCAAGACCTTTGCTGCAGATATCAGTCAACTAAAGAGACCACTCAACAGCTCCACGCAGACGTGGAGGACAGGACTCGCCGCAACAATGTACGGTTCGGGGACTACCAGAAAAGGCAGAGGGAATGGATGTGTGTCACTTTATTGAAGTTTTCCTTACCACCAGAGTGAATACCATGGAATTTGCCCCACAGTTTGTGGTAGAGTGAATCAATAGAGTGCCTGGAACGCTACCCCACTAGGGGTGTGCTCACGGCAAATCATTGCTTGATTGCTTAATTTGAAGGACTTGCACACTGTTTTGAGAGTGGCTAGGCAGTAGGGCCGTCTTATGTTTGAGAACCACACTGTCGTGGTGTTCTCGAATTTCACTCATGAGGTGCAAATGAAGAGGCGCTCATTTGACAAAGTTAAACAGGAACTCAGAAAACGGAACCTGCAGTACTCAGTAATGTTTCCAGCAAAACTGCACATCCACGCTAGTGGAAAATCCTGGTTCTGCGCTACTCTTGAAGAAGCATGGTACTGGCTTGAGGGTTGGTGTCCCACTGGGCAGCGGTGGCAGTTGGGCAAATGGCCCCTCCCTTCCCCGATGAAGTGGAAGGTGAAATATCATGTCAAAGCCAGAGTACCGGAAGCTTGAAGCGAGATAGACGATGCTGGGCCATCCACTACAAGTTGGGACAGCTGCAGTCCGTTGGGTTTGCAGTCATTTCACCCCATCCCCTGGCAGTGAGACTGGGTTTGCTAGACTATTAGCCAGTTCAATAGATTTGATGTTTGGAATAAGGGGATGAGTGATACCACAGGCAGATGTGGTAGGGAGGGGTAGTATTTTGGGGAGTTTCAACACCACCTGTGGTGCATACACAGGGGAGCTGGCACCAGCACTTGGGAGACCACTTGCAGACTCTCTGGGACACAAGAGATGATGACAGCTGACGCACAACTAGGGGGACTGACAATACTGTCCAAGAGTGTGAACAGGGTGGGACACAAGCTGAAGACGGAGGTGGTTTCCTGCTTCCTATACTGTCACAACCCAGATATAGTCCTGCTCCAAGTGACCCACTTGGTGAGCAATACTTGACCAATTTTGGGAAGAGGCCGATACATGGTCCTGGCACACTCCGGGTTCAATCCCACTGGTGGTTACCAACACATGGGTAAACCCTGGGGCTGCAATGCAGGTATACTGAGTGAGTGACTGGTATGGGAAGTGACCTATACTTCCCTCCGGGCTTTCAAACTGCAGTGCACCAGAAGCTGGGCGACTCGTTCCTCCAGGCTTCACAGGCAATACCCATCATAGGGGGATCTCAATCTTACACTGCACTGGGACATGGATAGACGCACATGAGGACATGCAATGATGGAGGGAGACACACACCTACACATGTTCCTCAAGGCCATGGAACTCCAGGACATTTGGCATGAGACGCATCCCATCTAAAAACCTTTCTCTTATGCGGCAGGAACGGCTGGCTCTCTGCCCAGACTTGACTATGCTTTAGCTCCCCGGCCGCAAGGAGGGCAATAAAGAGACACTCACTACTTACCACGGGAATCTCAGATCAATCTCCAATCTGCACTAGACACTAAACTCAGACAGAGACCAGGGGGGCGGACAGATATCATGACGACTGGACCCCTTGGAGTTGGAAGACTCGAACACCAGGAAACTACTGACTTCCACCACAGAGGCGTACTTTAAGGAAAATATAGGTTCTGTGAAGTCAGCTGCCATACTGTAGGAGTCCTATGAGATGTTTATCCAGGGGAATCTGATATCCCATATCACTGGTAAATGTGACATACAAATAAAGAATCAGTTGAGCTACAATCCCATCTACGGACTGCAGAGGTTCCCGGGCGTTACATAGCCCTTCATCAGGAGTCATTCCGTAGCCTGATAGAAGATGAGGCATGGACGCAATACCCCGCTAATCAATACCGATTGTATTATCCAGGCAATGAGGCCAGGAAATTGCTGGCCTGGCTGGCACGTAAGAGGATGGGAGGCACTGGATACACCAAGTAACTAACCACGAGGGACGGACAATGCAGACCCAAGGATATTCCAAGCATTTTTGCAGTGCACCTCGCGGTGCGTTACTGCCCAGAGGCCTCATGGCCCAGGGCTGACCTACAAAAGTTTGTGAGTGACCTGCCAACCCCTAGGCTTGCTTGGGATGACTCATGGCCTTGGACGGGGAGATTGCAGCTGAAGACATTCTTGAGGCTATCCACCAACTCTGGAGGGGAAAGACCCCATGTCCAAATGGTCTCCCACTGGAATTTGTAGATGCATGGGGAGACTTGTAGCCGAGCCCGCATGAAAACTGCTATATACTGTCAAAAAATAGGGGACTCTACTGGTAGACTTAAGGACTGCTGCTATAGTCCTAATCCACATTAAAGGAAAGTCCCCAGAACAATGTGCCTCCTACAGGCCGATCACGCTACTCAACTCCGAAGTTAAAATACAGGCAAAAATCGTAGTCAATAGACTAACACAAATTATCGACAAACTAGTGGACTCCGACTCACCAGGCTTTATGTCCACAGACGTGACTCAACACAGCCTGCAGCGTCTTTTTGGCTCAATGGCCAGGAGACCGAGCCTGGGAGAGCCGGAGGTTTTTCTGGCTCTAGATGCAGAAAAGGAATTTGATTTAGTCGAGTTCGATATCCTGTGGCGGTGTTGGGCAAGATGGGGTTTGGTGAAGATTTTGTGTCTTGGGTACGCCTGCTATACACTAGTCCGGTAGTCAGGGTCCTGGTTAACAGGACACTCAGAGACATTCACTCTGTGACGCGGGACTAGACAGGGCTGCCCACTTCCCCATTGCTATTCGCCATGGCTATGGAACCACTCGCTTGCTGGGTGAGGGCCGATGCTCAACTACGGGGCCTGAAATGGGCGACGGAATGGGAGGATAACATCTCCCTGTACGCTGATGATGTTTTACTATACTTGGTGGACACGAAGTGCTCTATCCCCAGGGAACTTGAGATTCTTGATACGTACACATGGGATTCGCATAAATCGACAAAGGTCGGTGCTATTCCCACTTTCCACCTAGATGCCCCCTGCTGGGTGGCCCTGCCTCCTGTGGTGTTCTCCAGACGGCTTCCAGTACTTGAGGGTCCTATCACAGGCGATAAAAAAGACACAGAACACAGGCGAACGCACCCCATATCGCTCATGGGTAAGGCAGTTCCTTTATCTACTTCAGAATACACTTTTTGAGGTCCCTGTATGTCGATATGATCCTCCCGACCTCACCTGTGTGCTGCATGGGTGTCAAACTGTATTTGTTATGATAAAAAAATCTATAAAAAGATTTTAAAGAAAAAAAACAATTCTTCCAAGGGAAATGATTTTCTATCCCACTCCCTACAGAAGAGTCATTTTTTGCTGAAGGACTTTAGGGCCATATGTATCAAGGAACCAATTTGCGATTCTGTAATAGCGATTTTTAAGAAATCGCTATTTCAGAATCGCAAATTGGTATGTATCAAGAAAATCGCATTTTTTTGTGATTTCTTAAAATTCCTTAATTGCGATTAGCAAATTGCTAATTGCAATTAAGGAATAATTTCCCATTCATTCCTATGGGCCATGAGGCCCATAGGAATGAATGTGAAATTATTCTCAATTTGCGATTCGCAATTTGCTAATCGCAAATTGAGAATAATTTCAAGGGTGCAGGGGTGTCCAAAGGACACCCTGTTGCACCCCTGAAATAAGCATGGGTGCACATGTGGTGCACATACATGCTCTAAGGGCATGTATGTGCATCACATTGCACTTTGTAAAATGCTAAAATTGGCATTTTTCAAGAAAATCGCAAATTACCACCAACTTGAAGTTGGTGGTAATTTGCGATTCCTTAGGGACAATTAGCAATTCTTTTTTGCTTCATACATTGCATTTAAGGAATCGCAAATTTTGCGATTCCTTATTTTGAACCACATTTTGCTTAATACATTCCATTTAGCAAATTCGCAAAGGCCTTTGCGAATGCAAATTTGCTTGATACATATGGCCCTAAATGATAAAAACTGCACTGTTCTTCTAAAGACTTGTTTATCTGAAAACCCCTTGGTTCTGACCATCTAGATTTTTGTGATGTCTTAATGCAGAGAGAGAAACATAGTCTTTGTCAATACCCCCATCTCAAGTATGTTTGGAACCGGTCTATTTTAGACGGCAGTTAAAATCTGGGTTTATGCATCACAATTTTTTCACAATAGATCACACAAAGTCACAATCATGTGTTTTTCTGTGTTTGAAACGAATGTCTTTCGAGCAAATTTTCCTTCATAATGTATATTTTGAATAATATAGTAATGAATTTTACAATGATCAACTAATTTGTGGTATTTTTGATCGTTATTTGTAACTAATCAAAAAAATTGTGTACACAAGCTCTTTTTCTAAAAGTTATTGAAATGAGGTCAAACCTTCTGAGAGGAAGGGATCCCCCCTTGCCCTCATCACGAGTTTATTACTTACATGCAGGAGCAGCAGGGGCGGCTGGCAGCCTTAGAAAGTGGTGAGGTGAGCAAAGTGCCTCACCACTTCCCAAAAAACAAAGTAAAACACCCCCTCCCTCCAAAAGCCCTTAATAAAACACCCCTCCCTCCAAAAGACCGAAATAAAATACCTCTCCCTCCAAAAGCCCTTAATAAAACACCCCTCCCTCCAAAAGACCGAAATAAAATACCTCTCCCTCCAAAAGCCCTAATAAAACACCCCTCCCTCCAAAAGACCGAAATAAAATACCTCTCCCTCCAAAAGCCCTAATAAAACACCCCTCCCTCCAAAACCCCCAAAATATGACACTAGCATTTACAATAAATACATTTGAAATAAAAGGTACTTACCCACTGCAGCTCGTCCTCCTCAGCGTTCTTAAACCATAGTCTGCTGTGGGGCTGGGGACGCTGCAGATGCCATAAAGATGAACCCGTAGACCAGCCAATGCTACATATAGTGTTGTTAATGGTGATCTATATGCGTGATCTGATCTTTTTCATATAAAATTAATAAAGAGCAATTTAAAAAAAGGCGACCCCCTAAACGGCCTGGCTGCTGCTACCTCCTCTGTAAAATTAGACACATTTGGGGGAGGGGTCTGTGCTTGGTGTCTTAGAGAGCTGTAAAGTGCGCATGTCAGCCTGGCCGTTACAAGACAGCCGGCCAAACTGACATGCGCACTTTAGATCGTCCGGTCAGCCACTACTCCATTCCTCTGCTGGCCTTCAAGACCTCTTCTCCTGAGAGAGTGAGAACACAGAAGGGTGCCCTATGTTCAGAAAGGTATTTGGGAATGTGCCGTATAGTAATAGCATTATCTTATTTGTATCTAGCGCTTCATCCATCATTTTTAAGCACTATAAGTAGCAAGTGTTAATATTACCTAGTGATCTCAGTGTTAACGGCCTTATTCCATCCTTTGTTTTCTGCTCCACTCTCTACCCCCTTTTGTTCCCCTCGCCCCTGCCCTCGTGCCATCGGCCCCCAACATTGTGAGTCCCTCCAGGTCTCCCCTGTTCGGACGGAGTTCCCTTGTAGGAAACCCCCTACTCACGGGTCAATCCACCAGTTAAAGTGAGTCGAATCTGTTCGTGAGTGGCAGATGGTAAAAAAGTGGGCAGGGGTGGTGTGAACCCCTAGAACCCGATTCACAGAACTAACTTAAGACAAAATCCTAAACTTACTACCATTTTGGTATTCACAGAAGGCACTTACTCGTTTCGGTATTCACAGAAGTTAGGAGTCCTAACTTTACTACTCCTAAACTGAGAAAAATCCTAACTTTAAGACTTTCGGTATTCACAGAAGGCATTTAGGAGTAGTAAAGTTAGGACTCCTAACTTCTGTGAATACCAATTTGAGTAAGTGCCTTCTGTGAATACCGAAATGGTAGTAAGTTTAGGAGTTTGTCTTAAGTTAGTTCTGTGAATCGGGCCCCTTGTGTGGCGTGGCTTGGTCTGTTACCACACCCCCCCCCTCAAGACCATCCTGGCTTGTATATACCGGTATAATGCTTGGAGGGTAAAAATAGCCCAGGGGGGAAAGACTCTATGCTTGGTTATCTGAAATTGATTACAACGCAGTCCCCTGTGATGTTTTTAGGCCTCCAGCCTACCAGTCCCACCCTGCGGGTCGTGAGTGTGTCATCTGAATTCTTAAGTGAGAAGTCACGATATTTGGCTAACAAAAAGATTCATTTGTTTTTGAGGTCCAAATGTGATTTCTAATGCCATTATTCAGCCCTGGAACACCAGTTAAAATGATTAGATTTGGGGTTGCGGGTGGGGGGATATTAATAACTGGCAAGTCTGAGCTAGCTTCATCACTTTCTAGGCATTGGGTGGGGTTTACCCCATCTTTGGGTCTTGTTCCCTGTCGATCATCATCCTGTACCTGGGGCCTCGCTACGTGGGACCGGCCGCCTCTACCTGTCGTTTGTACCTGGGCTTGTCCTGTCTGCCTTGTGAATCATTAGTCTTAAGCCTTTCTACATGACTCGGCCGTTTGATCCCTCCCTCCTGACTAATATGATTTTGAGTACGGTATGGAGGCAGAATACTTGGCAGTAGATGCTCTACCGTAGTGCGATGTGGATCTTGGTGCGAGACAAGGGGCCTTATTTATTAGAAGTGACGCATCGCTGCGTGAAAGCAGCGATACGACACTTCTCAGTGCACCATCCTTGGGACATGATGGATGCGTCATATTTACTGTATGACGCACCATGTCGCAAGGAGTTACAGATACGTCAGATGCGCAAAAGTGACGCATTGCTGGAGTGTGTCACAAAAGTGACACAAGTCTCGTAGACGTACGTGAGAACGCCCCCCCTGCATGCATTATACCTGATGCAAGTATAATGTAGCACAGGGAATTACAAAGTGACGCATCTGCTTAGATGCGTCACTTTGTAAATAGGGCGCACCAGGAGGCATGTTTTACGCCGCCGATGCATCACAAAAAGTGATGCATCGGAAGCGCAAAACTTTCGTAAGGCCTCATAAATAAGGCCCAAAGTGTTTAGAAGGTTGTCCCCCTTACAGGAGCCTCAATCTTTCCCGCCCAAGTTTCAACCAGAGCCACAAACTTATCTATGTTTCCCAAAGGGTGTTAAGTTCGTCCCTTACAATGGCCCTCATTTGGGCCTGCATGTCCTTGACCGGACTATATACCCAGGGAGGCTGTACCAAGCCTCCTTGCAACAAGAGTCCCATCACCATAGTTCCCTGATCGTCAGGCGTTCTGGGGGACGCTTCTTGCGGCTTGACCTGGTGTTTACAGTGGCTTACGTTTACTTGCTCGTGGTGCTGCAGTACGAGTTTTTCCCAGGAGTGCACCAGGGCCAGGTGTCTTGCATACCTTAGTACTTGGGATTGGGTGTTGGGTGGGCGAATCTAGGACCTGCGCTGGTGGGCCAGGTGAATCATTCTGGATGGAAAGAGGTGGGACAAGATCTGTGCTCAGCGATAAGCGCCTTTCTGTTCGTTCGATTTCCGTTGCCACTGCTCCAATTGCCTTTTGGAGCATCTGGTCAATGGAAGATTGCTGGGGAGGCTGTACATTTTGGGGGGATTGCAGTTGGGATTTGCCTGCACCATTGGCTTTCCCATGATTTTAGTCCGCCGTTACAAAGGATTTACGGCAGATTATTAGATCCTACTTCCCTCAGCCAAACCTTTACTTCAGGACGATGCAAAAGGAACAGGTCTGTTGTAGGCAAAATTGGCAGCAACCCCCAGAACACGAAGATGATCTTAAGTTAGAGTCACTACAACTGGGACTCTTTAAGATGAGAAAACACAGGAGAATCTAAGTCTGACCTTTGCTCCAGTAATCCGGATGTCCAACCTTAGGGGTGTGGCCCAGCCCAGCCTCTTCCTGGCTCTGACGGGCGCAGATAGGCCTGCCTTTGGCCTCGGCTCAGCCCGGGCACGGCCGGGTATGCCCAGGCTGTGGGAGCTCGTAAGCAGCTTCATGGCGCCTCCGGGCCCGAGCAAATGACGTGGGCGGCAGCTGCCACGTGTGAGGCTGGGACCGGTAGTCCTGGTCCTCCTCTTCCCCAGTAGTGGCAGCAGGCGGCGGTGTCAGGACGGGCTTTGTAAGAACTGGGGTCACCAGTTCCCCGGGGGTAGCCTGGCACGAGCAGGTAGGCACCCGAAAGCTCAGGTGTTAAGTGACTACACAGCACACACAACCACTGAGACTTTAAGTGCACACGCAAAGATGGAGACCACAACAGTGAGCCTGAGTAAAAATCAAATCAATTTATCTAGAGCCATGCATCAAAGATAAACATTTCATTAGATCCCTTCATCCAGAGCGCAATTCAGTATTCAGTATAACCTGTCGCGGTAAATAGCATTAATCAAAGGCAGAACATTTCATTAAATCATTTCACTCAGAATAACCATTTCATTGAAGTAGTAAAGGGGTAAGTCAATAAGCAATATAGCACATCTCCATAATTATGCCATGAAGCCCGCCCCTGCAAGGAATTCAGTACAAGGCATTCAATTATCAATTCAGTTAGCAGGCATAAAACATTTCCCTATATCACTGTAGGCATTCAGGTACGATGTGCTCCTCATTAAGAATGAGTAATGCACCAAGCAAAGGTACTTCATAACTCAACAATTCACTCAGGCATCAGGGTCTACCTTAGCCTACATTTAGCTTGAGTAACTCTCCCCTTCTTCCAGGAGTGAATCATATTAGGAATCAGGCAACATGAAACAGTACTTTCCTATGCAGAACCAGACCCCTAGCCAGGGGTTAACTTTCCTTAGCTGAGGACCCACGGTGGCTTTTGGGGGCTCTAGCCCAGTTCAGGGCCTTCCTTGGCGAGATTAGGGCCAACGGGGTCCAGTCACCAATTCTCGGTCTCCTGTGGCAGTTAATGAAGGCCACCGGGCCTAACAACAGTCCCGGCAGGGGAGGGGCGGCCCCGGGGCCCCCTTCGATCTCCCTGGGGCCCCGCGTTCCCTTCCGCGGCCGCCCACCTCCCCCGGGGGTTACCTTCTGGTCTTCGGCTCCACAAGGAGCCCTTGAGGAGGTTCGCAGTGTCGGGAGGGCCCGGGCTTCCTTCGGGGCCCTCCGGCGAGGTTGCTGGCTGTTCCCGGGCCTCCAGGCACTTCCACGGCCCGGGAACCAATCCCGGACCCACAGAGGAGGGGCCGGGCTGCAGGGACCAATCACGGTGCCTGCCTCGGGGGCGCGCCAGCCAGGTCCAATGGCTGTGCGGTGCTCGGAGGGGCGGGGCAGAGGTGTTCCCCCATCACGTGGGGCAGGAGCCGGCTTCAGGCCTACCGCGGCCTAGGCTCCTGATGTGCTGACAGGAATTTACTAGGCCCGGGGGCTGGGGCCTCCAGTCGTGACACAGCCGGGCCGATGGTCGCGGCGGCCTCCCCAGCGCTCTGGAGGCAGGCGCAGGGACAGCAGAGTCTCGGGCCGGGCGCGGCCCACAAGCACATGGCGGCGGCCCTCTCCTGGCACCAAGGGCCGCCCGGGGGCAATCTCGGCGCTTCGCCGGGCACTGCAGGTGAGCGCTTGAAGGGACACACGGCGCTTGGTGAGGATCGCGACTGGGGGGGTTTACAGCGCTCCTTAGGGGTACAGCAGGGAAGCGCTTGAGGCAGTTCAGTGGGCCGGCGCAAAGGCAGTTCTAGGGCGAGCGCCCAGCAGTCTCTTCAGCCGGATTACAGCACTTATGAGGGGAGCAGGTTACAGCGCTCCTGAGGCAATTCAGCAGGGGGTGAGGCAAGACAGGAATTCAAGCAGTTCAGTCAGGGGGAGGCAGGCAGGACCGCACAGGCCCAGGTGGAAGCAGGGAGTGCGCAGGGACAGCACAGTCCAGTACCTGGTCGATCCCCCAGTAGTCCTCTGTAGTACGGGCAAGTAGACTTCTCGACGCTTGGTTATTCTGGCGCCCTTAGTGGGTTGTTTCTTAAGAAGGGGGGGGGTTGAGTTGAAGGCTGGTCAAGTTTCTCAGGTCACTGAAGATGGTCCCTGGGTTCCCCTCCCGCCGGGCCAGATCAGTGGGCTAGCCTAGGATACTATGAAGATAGCACCGACACGGGATGTGTGGGTGTCTCCTAGGGCGCTGACTTGTGTGCTGAAAAAATCCAGCAAAGTTTTGTAAATAAAGTTATCTTTCAAATGTTTCTTGTATGTTTTCAAAGTATTTTATTCATACTTGTGTGAAAATCCTTATTTGTTCAAATGTTCATGTTTCAATTTACATATTCACTATTCCATATTAGGTAAACCACAACAATCTTTCCAATGCATTTCGGCACTGGGCCTTCGTCAGGGAAGTCTGAAAAGCAAGGAATATAACTATAACTCCTCTATTACACGCAAAGTTTTATACATTTAACATGAATTAAATAGTCATGAGAATCTCCATTCTAATATCGCTGCAAGAAATCTTAATGCATAGTAATCTCATATCTACTTGATGTATCTAAGTCTAAATGGGTTTCGCGTTTATGAAAATAAATATCTCGTACTCAACACTCTGTTACAAAACTTTTGCTGGATTTTTTCAGCACACAAGTCAGTGCCCTAGGAGACACCCACACATCCCGTGTCGGTGCTATCTTCATAGAATACTATTGTACTCCTGAGCAGGGAGTACTCCTAGGAGCACAATATATAAAGCATACCTGATTGGATTAACAAGCAGTGCACAGCCATTACATTCTACTGTTTATCTAGCCTAGGATACCTCACTCTACTTGGGAGGCAGCACCTCAGCCCTGTCACTCCCATAGGCATAGGTCCCTGACTAGGCCCTACCGCCTAAATCTCCTGCGTGGGTCCCCCAGGTCAGTGATGCCCCAACTGACTTAAAAACGTTTCCTCCCTTGCTTATATATGCCCAGGTCAGGTGACCACTCTCTAAGGCGGCAAAAATAGGCTCCGCCTTTCTTCTGGAAGGTTTCAGGAGCTTCCCCACTCTACCTATGGGCAGGCGATGGCAGGCTGGCATTGCAACAATGTATGGGGTCCAAGCCAGCTCCTGGCAACTAGGGTGCTACTAGAAACAGACCACGCTGCAGTAGCAGGGGCCAGTGGCAGCCATGTTTGTAGTAGAGAGCACCTGCACCCTAACATGGATTGGCCATGGAAAGGTGCCCGGAGACCTAAGGGCCAACAAAAAGAAGGTGGGAAAAATGAGGCAAGGGCGAAAAAAGTGGGGAAAGACCAACCTAGGGCTGACAGGTCTAACAGGCTTCCCTCACGACCTCTTTTATTCTGGCGTCGCCTAAGGAGCACCCCTGAACTGTCAACTTATAGAGAAGACCTGAGAAAAGTGCTGTGGCTCTGGGGCGCGGGCAAACTCGCCTGGTTGATACATATTAGGAACACCTGTGCTGCAATAGGGAGACATGGCCTGTGGACCAATGCAGAAGAACCCGGTCTTGCTACCCCCAGGAATACCCTAGTGGTGAGCAATAGGGAACATAAACGGACTCAGGCCACAAAGAATTCCACAGCTGGTCGCCTAACACTCGAGCTTCTCCAAATCAAAGACCAATACAGTCTAGAACTAGTCTTGAATGATATACAGCCACTTTTGGCCAAAAAAGTATATCTCCAATTCAGGCACGGGGTGCTCCCACTGAGCATATTTACTAGTAAATGGGTGATTAGTCCTGATCAAGGCTGCCCAGCTTGAAGCAATAGAGAGGAGTCAGATATCCATGTATTTTTCATCTGCCAAGGCTATAAGAAGGCACGGTCGCACTGGCTCCGCCAGATATGTAAGAAGAGGTGTGGCGCCGCGGCTAGGGCGACTGACTCCAGACTCTGGGGATCACGGTTCGATCCCCGGCACCGGCGGCAGATTAGCCCAGCACCATGTGACTCTGGGCAATAGCTTGCTTAATCTTCCCAACGGCCCCCAGCGCCTAGCGACCCTTACGGGTGATTGTGCGCTTTACAAATGTGGATTATTATTATTATTATGTAGAAACCTGGAAGTTAAACACAGTAGAGAGGCATACAGGATATTGAAATATGACACACATCCACCCATTGTGCTTCTGTTGCATGTTTTTTTTATTTTCAATGTTGTGTGTGCGCAGTGCCATTTTAAAGTCAACATTCTAGTATGGGTCAAAACACTGTACTGTACCTCCCACGACGAACCTGGGGGCATATTATCAGGAAACAGAGTTAAAATGATCGCCGCTTTAGCAGCAGAAAACTGCCGCCAAAGTGGCGATAATGGGCTTGATAATATGCCCTTGAGAGTTCCAATAGAAGCCCAGGTTTTGGTGTCAACCTGGGCTTCTAAGGGAATTCTCAAGGGCATATTATCAAGCCCATTATCACCGCTTTAGCAGCAGTTTCCTGCCGCTAACGCGGCGATAATTTTAACTCCGTGCTTGATAATATGCCCCTAGTCTCTAGTTTCTCATTGGTATCTTTGTAAATTGTTAGCAAGCATTTTAAAACTTTTCAAGAAAACTTTTTTACTACAATGCCCAAAATGGGTATTGAGTATCTCCTCTCTCTTCGGTTGTCTATTGTTGTTAGATTTGATTAGGGGCATCTCTTGCCTATATAAGGGCCTCTTATGAACTTAATATTCTAGACAAAGTAGTAATCGTTAAGATTACCTGTAGGTTGCACAAGCACTTAAACTATTAGTAGAATGTGTATATGATGCATAAGCACTTTGCTACCACCCTAACTAAGCAACATCATGGGGCTGGGGTCTGAGGCAGAAGGAAAATGGAATTACAATCTGCCAGAGTGGCTACAATCTGCCACAGTGGAGAAGTGTGGCTCAATGGTTAGAGCGGCAGAACCCTGATGCAGAGGTCTGGTCCGGGACCAGGGTTCAGTACCCGCCTCGGCAGGTCTTGGGCTCAATTTCCTCGGACCTGATAATTCTCGCCTCGGTGCCTATTCTAATCATGAGTCTCACTCTGCAACTCTGGGCAATAGCTTGCTTAATCTCCACAACGGCCCCAACAACGCTAGGATGCCTGGCTTCACCTTGGGGGTGCCCAGGAGTGGGCATTTCACAGGGAAAAGCCAGGAAGGGCTCCTAAGTGGTATACGGACAGTGCCGGGACACTTCCGTTGGAGGTATCTCTGCGTTTTACAAATGCTGGCATTTACATTTACATGTTGCACAAGCACTTTACCATTCACTCACCTACACAACAATGTGGGGCCGGGGCTAGAAGGCCAAATGAGTTGCTAATGAATTTTGTCCATATTATATGTTTTTATCTACTTTGCTGGTATTCTCCGAGGCCCTTGTTGTGATAATGCAATGTACCACATGTCATTTTTTAACTCTGTTTTTAATCAAATGTAATGTAGTTTTTATATGTGTGCTTGTATGGCTATTTTTAGCTGAAATAAAGTTTTTTGAGATGAGATGGAATATTACCTAGTGTAATGCCTTCTGATTGAGGAAATCCATGCTTTTACAGGAGCTCGAGGTTAAGAACCAGTTTGAGTTCACCTACCCTAGTGCGGATCCCGAGAAGTTCTACACCTTCTACGTGAGTGCCAAGGTGTACTGGCTGTGTGCCTCCACCAACCTGTGGAGCGACTGGAGTGCGCCGATCCACTGGGGCAAGAAGCCGACAGAGGGTAAGGATGCACTCCGCAAGCATACACATTGTGTGAGTGGAGTGTGACTGGAGTGCGCCAATCCACTGGCGCAAGAAGCCGACAGAGGGTAAGGATGCGCTGCGCAGGTATGCACATTGTATGAGTGGAGCGTGACTGGAGTGAGCTGATCCACTGGGGCAAGAGGCCGACAGAAGGTAAGGATGCGCTCTGCAAGTGTGCACATTGTAGGACTTGAGTGTGGACTGGAAAGCGGGTACTCACAGATCTTTAGGTACCGGTGGGCAACCCTGTTTTTATTGTGAGTTTTAAAAATGATCAACTATTTTATTAATTGTTATAATGTTTAAAGTTTGGGAAATTGTCTTCCGATAAGTTATTCCTATAATCATCATCATAATCATCATCATTACTATAATCATCATCATCATTACTATAATCATCATCATCATTACTATAATCATCATCATTATCATCATCATCATAATCAACATCATAATAATCATTATCATAATCGTCATCATCATCTAATAAAAATAAGCTCAAGGTGTTTTGGGTTCCAAGCTACAAGAGCCATTGGAGATGAGTCAGGGCCGGCTCGAGACTTCAGTGGCCCACCTCAGAATCTGACGATGAGAGTGTGACCTTGTGTCTTGAGTCAGGTGACATGAAAGATGGTGAGGGGGAGACAGATCATTTCTACAAGTAAACCGAGGTCTAATCCAGAGGCCCTGCAGTCAGATCCGTGTCGGAGATATGTCAGGGAATGTTATGGCGGATTGCGGATCCCCTTTTACACTGATAGGGAGTGAATGATTGGGAGAAGTTTCAGTACTTCATATTAAAATTAACCATTGTCAAGCCAGTAGCATATGGTGGTAAGTCCATAGAGGGCCTGGGAGAATTTGGTTCAACTGTGTTTTTTAAAGGCAAAGGACTCCAGCTATAGTGTATGGGGCAAAAATGGGCCTTCTTTATTGGGCAGGTTAAAGCAAAGGAATTTAGGGACAATATTAGATCCCAATAATTCTGACCAAGTTTTGTTGAAAATAATGTATGGTGGTGCACTTCTCTGGGAAGAAAGGTTTTTCTTAAATGTTTGGAGTAGCTTTAGGAAAATTGAAGGTATTCAAACACAAAATTCAACACAAACCTTACACTCTTCCAATAGTACCTAAGGTTAGAAGGGCACCAATGACAGACAGAGTTGAATTACACAAAGGAGTGGATAAAGTGTGTTCTCAAGACATGATAGATCCCAGTGAGTGGTTAAACTGCCTGTTGCCTATGGTTTTAACAGGCAAAACCAACAGGTCCTTGAGAATGTGTGTGGATCTCAGCCATCTAGATTCTAGGATTTGGGTTGACAGACACATGCTTCTGAATATTACTGAAATGTTGTCATTGATCAAAGAAGGAAAAGTATTTGCCACTTTTGACCTGGCTTTGGCCTATCACCAGGTAGTTTTGCATGAGCAGTTTCGTCATCTTACCTTCTTTGTCACTCTAGAAGGTACATGTTGTTTCAAATAAATGCCTTTTGGATTGCGCTCCCCATTGGCTATGTTATAGCATTTAATGGAAATGTTGGGAGGCATAAATGGGGAGAACTATTTTCAGGATGTCTTGTTGATGAAATAAATTAACTTAAATTGAATTAAATTAAATTAAAATGTATAAAGCGCGACTATCACCCTTGGGTATCTAAGTGCTAGGCGGACTATAAAGCTAAGAGGATCTGGAAGAAAGACAGTTATTTGCGGAAGAGACAGGTTTTTAGAGGTTTGCTAAAGTCCAACAGATTTGGCTTAATTTTAAGTACTGTTGGAAGAGAGTTCCTCAGCCTAGATGTGCAAACAATGAAGCCTATCCCTTCCCAATTGGCTTTTTTAAATCTGGGGATTATAAGATTCCCGCTTGTGGATGAGCGTAGAGGACGAGAAGGATTGTAGTACGTTTATCAATAGGGAGCAAGTGTAGTTGTATCAGTACTTGGAAGCTAGTTTATGTTTTGGAATGCCCAGTAGTAGCCGTGCCACGGCATTCTGTAGTGTTTGTAGCTTTTGAAGAAAACACTTTCGGATATTGATTAAGAGGGCGTTGCCATAGTCTACTTTGGAGGAGATAAGAGTTACTACCCTCTTCTGTAGACTTGCTGGGATATATTGCAACGCTTTCCTTAGAGTTTTCAGGATGAAAAAGCATGAGGAAGTGATATGATTTATCTGTCCTTCAAAGGATCAGTTAGTGTCAATGATTACCACAAGGTTTTTTGCTTTGTCACTGTGGGTAGGCAGAATCCCTAATTCATGGGGCCACCAGTTGTTGGACCAGAAAGATGGATTGTTGCTGAAAAGCATAACCTCAGTCTTTGAGGAGTTCAGTTTCAGACAGTTTGTAGAATTTCTATAATAATTATTTTCCAGGGAAGGTGTGCACGATGAGATTGTCAGCAATAAAGGTCCACAATTGGTATCAAAGGACTTACTTTTTGTACAGTCTGAGCATCAAGCACGTTACCACATCTTTGTATCATCCTAGATGCAATGGCTTAATGGAGAGGTGTAACAAAGTTGTCAAAGAAAATATTCAATTGCCCATGAAAAGTTGTTTACATTGGATACTAGAACTGAAACATCTATGGGCTATTCCCATAACTCCAAGCTCAAATACTAAGATTTCTCCTTTTATATTATTGAGAGGGAAGTTGCATGTACTAAAAGAATAGATCATGCGTGGACAAGAAGGATTTGCCGAAGGAACTGATACACAATGTGGGAACACAGTATAGGAGAGCACAAGTAAGACACAGGAAGCTGAGTGCAGGAAACTGAATGTGAATGTGGGTGATATATATATATAGTTAGGGTCAAGTTACCACAAAGTCACAGGAAAAATGATTCACGTTTCTCTTTACCTATGAAGGTGGTACAGGTAATGAAGAAAGCTCTGAGATTAGAGAATGGATTGTGTTTGAGCAAAGTTGTTGATTGTGTCCAGTGGAGAGTCGAGGTCAGTGAAGCAAAGTCAGTGAATCCAGATGAAAGAGCGTTTGATAGGTCGTCTGTCAAGAATATCCTTCCTAATAGATTACGTGTTCTTTATGATGAAATGTTTATTCTTTCCTTCCTTTTACATTGTTTATGTGTTTGATATTTTAGTATATTTAGTTTTGACTGCTACATCAGATTAAATGGGGAAGATGTATTGGATCTTACTGTGTCATTTATCATAGAGTGTTAATTTAGTATGTTTGATGTATTTGAGTATGTTAGAATGTTATTATTCAACTGTGTGGGTAGTTGCTGCATTCCTGTTGTATCTGCTAGCCACACTAATGGATGCTGAGATAAATCCTTCAAACTGAACTGACTGAAAATAAATGTGGCAGTAGTGCTCAAAAACAATGTAAAAGGAATGAATACATACAAGTAAGTTAAAAAAAGTAAAATCAGAGATCCTGTTTCTGGGCCAGAGAGGACCTGGCCAAGCAGTTCTGGATGGACTGTTCCCATTGGGCGCAGGGTCAAGACTGATTTGCATATGGCTGGGTTTAAACTGGAAGGGCATGGAGAACAAAAAAAGGCCCAGATCTCTGTACTGGAGTGAATGTTTGACATTGTTCAGCATTGTGTCCATTAATTGTTCTTTTTGCATTTGTCACCCCGAGTGGGACGGGTAAGCCCAGACGTGGGTCCCATACTCTCCATGCCACTGGAGTCAAGCTAGCCTGGCTGATGAGGGGTGAAACCCCAAAACCATCTTAGGATGCCTGTTTGTAGTCCAGGGACGACCTGGGCTGGCCCTTTGGCTGACCTTTCTCATGGGGAGCGGGGTCAAGACTGATTTGCATATGGCTGGGTTTAAACTGGAATGGCATGGGGTGCATAAAAAAATACCGATGGATTTATTTTATTTAGATTTATTTAGATGTCTTATAAAGCGGCTGAATCCCCCCAAATGGGGTATCTCCGAGCTGAGAACTAGAGAGAAATGAGACCATAGTATTTAGAACAGGAATATCTTCAGATTCTTTCTAAAGCTGAGGTAGTTGTGCGTGAGGAGGAGTGCCGCAGGTAGCTGATTCCACATTTTGGGCGCAAGGTGAGAAAAAGCTTTTCCTCCCCACATTTAGGCCCTGATCTCTGTACTGGGGTGAATGTATGACATTGTTCAACCTTCTGACCATCAATTGTTTTTTTTGCAGTCATTCAGGAAGACAGCAGGCATGTTTCTAGCCTCCCAAAAGATATTCAGAATTGAATCTAGCCTACACTCTGTGGATTTAAACCTAGTAGACCCAGATATTATAGACTGCATTTCCTGAACTCTTGCGGCACATTTATTCTACAAATCTGTGACAAGAAAACACTCACATCAGTGGGAGAAAGATGTTGATTATTTACTGGGGTATGGGGTGGGGGGGCTGCTGAACCTATGTCCCCAGCATGACAGCAGTGATTGTTCTAGGTGCTGTGTGACCAAGACAGGGAATGTCTAGCAGCTGTGATGTAAAACTGCAGCAGTTGCTTTCCTTAGGCATACTTTTGGGCCCACGCGTCTTACGATTCTTCATCCACTGGGGTACCATGTTGTGTCCACTTCTCGGTTGCCCAGATGTGGCACTGCCGGAAGCTACCCAGCTGGGAGCGATCCAAGGACCCTTTAAGAGTAGACTAGCTGAGGCTACTTTTGAACATAGATTAGACACACAGGCCAGACAGAAAGCAAAGCATTTCCATAACCACTCATGGAATTTGTCACATGCCAGCCACCGTACAATGGGCTTATTTATGAGAGGCTTGCCCCACTGGAGCCTCACTTGTGTTTACGCTTAGGCGGCGCAAACCTCTCAATCATATCTATGAGGTGACGCAAAGCCACTCTGCATGGCTTTGCGTGGTCTCACACATATGATGTCGCATGTCACTGTTTTGCCTTACTCTTTGCCAGGGAGGCTTTCCGTGGGTGGTGCAGTGGGTTTCCCCATGTAGCACGCATGCATTTTGACGCTTCCCCGGATTTACAAGAGCATGTAACCTTGGACAGAACCAAAACCTTACACCTCCCCAGAGCGGGCGTAACGAAGAGAAATATTTGTATTTCTCCTCGTTTTTTCCTCTTTCCATGTGTACTGCATACTGAAGCGCACATAAAATGAGGAAAATGCCTCTTTTTGTGTAGGAAGGTGCCCCTTCCTGCACAAAAACAATCTTGCCTGTAACGGAGGCATACGCACCATGGTTCAAGAGTGCCTGCGTTGACGCCGAGCAGCAAAATGCGTTGCAATGCAGGAGATAAGACAGGAATGCACCCTACGAGGTAAATACAATGCGTCCCTGCCCTTTCACATTGGCTTGAAGACTTGCGGTGCTGCCCTAAGCCAAATTCTCATAAATGACGCCATATGTTCCATGGTACAAATACATGTATTAACTCTCTCCAGCTTTCAGAGATCGACAAACCCTCATCTAGGACACTATGGTGAGATCAGATTCCCAGAAAAAGTTTGATCAAAAAGTGTGGTTGCTTCCAAACAAGGTTGGTGGCACTGAATGTGAGGGGGATAGGTAAGTCGATGATGGCCCCAGGAGCGTTGCCTATAGACTTGGTGGAGTTCAGTTTCAGCAGCTGGGACTCATCCAGTGGTGGAGACTGAACCACTCTTGGGTGGATCACAAGCATCAGTTCTAGATGCCAGAGCGGAGAGATGGTAAACCGCGTTAACCCAACAATGGACCGCGTTAACCCAACAATGGGCCGCCTGCCCGTTGCTCAGGCCAGCGTCCTGGGGGGAGGGGGCGGTTAGCTTTTGTTTCAGATCTTCTTGTTAAACATTTTCAGATTTGTAAAAAAATAGAATGCAGTATCATCGTTCATCGGTACAAGATAAACAAAGCCAGAGGCAGTCTCATAGACCGCCTTGAGACCCTTGCGGGTAGTCGCGCTTAACAAATACTGATTGATTGATTGATTGATTGACTGATTGATTGATTGATTGATTGATAGAGAATGGCATTAGGGCAGTAGGATTTTAGAATGGTCCACCTTGACCCGCGGAGTATTGTAAAACATGCACAGACCGTATCTAAACATTTCAACAAAACATTAAAGCAACCATCATCCGGCCAGGACCTTGAGGGAAGTCCATGTTGGAGGCAGAAGAAGGAAGGGGGTGGGGCTGATCGAGGATGCTGAAGTCAGAGAGAGGAGGGGGATTGGGCCAGTCACAGGGAACTAAGGACCAGGGGCGGGGCCCGGTGGGACCTTGTCTGGAGAACTCTGATTTTGTGGTAAATCATGACGTCGAGAGGGGATGGATGGCGAGCGACTTTTGTTCCACTGTTGCAGAATCCCTACCCTCTTCAGTCAAACAGAAAAATTCCAATTTAGAAAGGCGGTCAATTGTGGTTGCCGTCAGGTGGCAAATTTCTTCTCATAATGGGGATATTTGTGAGTTAACTGTTCTAGAGCATGCAATAGCCACAGCCTATTAAACCATGATGCAATCAGAGGAAATTCTAACATTTTCCAAAATAACACAATAAAATGCGTGGCTGCTCCGGCCGCAATGAGTGTCGCAGGGTACATCCAGCTAACCTTATCAGATTTTGGTACCATTGATACATCAAGAGGGGTAGAGAGGAAAAACAATACTAGGCAAAACATGCAGGGGCACCAATGAAGTTAGTAAAACTGCCCTCACTCACACACAAGCCTGTGTGTGCATTGCTTCATCATCGGGTCTGCTTACAAAACACCCTGGCATAGCCACGCACAGGGTGGAGCATAGGGGAGGGGGAAACAACACAAACAAAACACATAAATGGCTGAGTGCAGAGTGCTACCAACCCTGACTGGGAACCGTGATAGAAATAAGTGCAGTGAGAAATAAATCTAAAACTGCCTTGTGGGTACCCTATGAAACCTTTTATACCTGGGTCCCACGGTCAGGATTAAAAATAAGAAGGGATGGGTTTATTTGTGAGAAAATGAGGAACTCACATCAACCCTCCTAGGACTCCCTAAGTAAACATGTTTCGACCGAATTTCATGTGCCCAAATTACCGAGTCACGCCGGTCTTCTTCAGGACTCCTACTAGTCCCAGTCAAGCCCCCTTGAGTTTATTAGTGTTATAAGCTTGAAATGGCTGCGGGAAGGGAGAACCCCTAATGACACAACTGTCCCGTAGAAGATTCTAGCCCAGAAGGCCTGCCTCGGACCCGCCATGATTACACAGCGGGTCCGAGGCAGGCCGACTGGGCTAGAACCTTCTACGGGACAGTTGTATCATTAGGGGTTCCCCCTGCCCGCGCGTCATTTTAAGCTTATAACACTAATAAACTCGTACATGTATCCCGTGTCAGGGGAATTACCTCCACACGCCAGAACTGCTGCATGTATGTACTCTGAGTATTAACCAGAATAAGGTAACAGGGTGCTTGACTGGGACTGGTAGGAGTCCTGAAGAAGACCGGCGTGACTCGTTAATTTGGGCACATGAAATTCGGTCGAAACATGTTGACTTAGGCAGTCCTAGGAGGGTTGATGTGAGTTTAGATTTATTTCTCACTGCACTTATTTCTATCACGGTTCCCAGTCAGAGTTGGTAACACTCTGCACTCACCCATTTATGTGTTTTGTTTGTGTTGTTTCCTCCTCCCGTATGCTCCATCCTGTGCGTGGCTATGCCAGGGTGTTTTGTAAGCAGACCCAATGATGAAGCAATGCACACACAGGCTTGTGTGTGAGTGAGGGCAGTTTTACTAACTTCATTGGTGCCCCTGCATGTTTTGCCTAGTATTGTTTTTCCTCTCTACTCCTCTTGGTGTGTATAGTTTGTAATAGAGGGTTTGGGGATTACTCAGTGGTTGACCGTCTCCCCTTCTCTTTTGTGTGAAATACCAATGATACATCACCTTCTAGGCGGATCCTCTCTGTGGGATGCTCCCGTGTGTTTTGGGACTATCCGCCATAAGTACTCCTATTCTTAGTCTGGGCTTCTCGCCCCTAGTTTGCGTTCCCCTCAGGTCTCAAATGGTGTTAAGTAAGTGGCTTGGATTCTTGGGTTGTAGAACACATCCTACAGATAAGGCCTCTGAGGGGGGATCAGGGTTTTGAACAGGGTGAGAGATCTCTTTGCTACAAGAGTGTTTGGGGGGTGTTCAGCTTTCAAGGGACCTCTATGAATCTACTCTAATCGCTGCAGCTCCTCCCTCCTCACTTTGCTCTGCTTTGTCATCTCTTCCAGAGCCCGATGGGTTCCTGACCACGCAGAACATCAGCATCATCTGCTTTTCCATCGTGTTGGTGATTATCTGTGCCTTGGCCCTGCTGCGCATTGAAAGGTAAGAGCAGGAACCCCTCCCCTTTTGTTTTAACTGCAGTCTCTGTCCTCTGCCAGCAGGTGGCGCTGAGATACACCAGGCGAGACATAGTACCGGTGCCTTCCACCACTCCCCTATGCTCTTCCCAATGCTTCATTTGTATAAATAAGAGTAAGTGCCAGGGCCCTCCTCATGAGGCCAATGCACCCTATGTCACCCATTGCCCTGGCCAGCACTGCTAATGACGGTACCAACACAACTACTAACCAAGTGTGACAATTCAGACTATTCCGGGCCCCCAAGGCTATAAGATTGGCATGGGCGGCAGATATTAGCATTTTGACGTATAATGAATTAGTAAACAACTGTTGTTGTGCTCACTGTAAATCAGACAAACAGCGCCACCATGTGGCAGACTCTCATAAGTGCAGGTGCTGCCAATTAAGTGTTGGTGCTGAGCACCTGAAACCACCAGCTCAAATGAAGTACTGGCGCTTCCTGCGCAAACTCTGCAAGCCAAGCTCCTGCGCCTGCCTCGCTGTGAGCACTGTATCAAGCCGCTACGCCGGCTGCTCCTGTAGGGCAGAGGCACAGCATTTCTGTCTTCACCCAAGGCCTTTCGGAAGCTTTAGCGATGCCCTGGTCACAAACTTCATGTGAGGCCCCTCCCTGCTTCTCATACAGTGACCTTTGTGGAAGGGTCATGTGTATGTCCATTTTTGAGTCACTGGCCACTGATCATTGGGGGAAACAGCATCTCAAAGAAAGACAACTTTGTACCTCAGCTGAGGGCTCTTCCGCAAGTGTATTATCAATGGTGGATTGTAACTGACATTCATCCAGTAACATTGCATGACGTGGGATAGGATTTAAAGACAACTTTAGAGAGAATGGCTCTAACACAAAATATTCTTTTGGAAATTTAGTTGAGGTTGGGTCCAGCACAGTAGCAACAGTGCAAGCTTCCCTCACAGACACCTGACAAGTGCATCAGCACCAGAAACCTTGGAACCCTCACTAGTGGACTGACCAAGTGCAGCAGCAGCAGCAGCAGCGCAAGCTTCCCTCGCAGACGCTTAACAAGTCCAGCAGTGTCAGAAACAATGGAACCCTCAATAGCAGACTGAACAAGTGCAGCAGCAGCAGCGCAAGCTTCCCTTGCAGACACTTAACAAGTGCATCAGAGCCAGAAACCATGGAACCCTCAAACACAGACTGAACAAGTGCAGCAGCAGCAGCGCAAGCTTCCCTCACAGACACCTGACAAGTGCATCAGCACCAGAAACCTTGGAACCCTCACTAGTGGACTGACCAAGTGCAGCAGCAGCACCGCAAGCTTCCCTCGCAGACGCTTAACAAGTGCATCAGAGCCAGAAACCTTGGAACCCTCAAACACAGACTGAACAAGTGCAGCAGCAGCATCGCAAGCTTCCCTTGCAGACACTTAACAAGTGGATCAGCGCCAGAAACCATGGAACCCTCAAACACAGACTGAACAAGTGCAGCAGCAGCAGCATCGCAAGCTTCCCTCGCAGACACTTAACAAGTGCTTCAGAGCCAGAAACCTTGGAACCCTCAAACACAGACTGAACAAGTGCAGCAGCAGCATCGCAAGCTTCCCTTGCAGACACTTAACAAGTGGATCAGCGCCAGAAACCATGGAACCCTCAAACACAGACTGAACAAGTGCAGCAGCAGCAGCGCAAGCTTCCCTCACAGACACTTAACAAGTGCATCAGAGCCAGAAACCATGGAACCCTCAAACACAGACTGAACAAGTGCAGCAGCAGCAGCGCAAGCTTCCCTCACAGACACCTGACAAGTGCATCAGCACCAGAAACCTTGGAACCCTCACTAGTGGACTGACCAAGTGCAGCAGCAGCACCGCAAGCTTCCCTCGCAGACGCTTAACAAGTGCATCAGAGCCAGAAACCTTGGAACCCTCAAACACAGACTGAACAAGTGCAGCAGCATCATCGCAAGCTTCCCTTGCAGACACTTAACAAGTGGATCAGCGCCAGAAACCATGGAACCCTCAAACACAGACTGAACAAGTGCAGCAGCAGCAGCATCGCAAGCTTCCCTCGCAGACACTTAACAAGTGCTTCAGAGCAAGAAACCTTGGAACCCTCAAACACAGACTGAACAAGTGCAGCAGCAGCATCGCAAGCTTCCCTTGCAGACACTTAACAAGTGGATCAGCGCCAGAAACCATGGAACCCTCAAACACAGACTGAACAAGTGCAGCAGCAGCAGCGCAAGCTTCCCTCACAGACACTTAACAAGTGCATCAGAGCCAGAAACCTTGGAACCCTCAAACACAGACTGAACAAGTGCAGCAGCAGCAGCGCAAGCTTCCCTCACAGACACTTAACAAGTGCATCAGAGCCAGAAACCATGGAACCCTCAAACACAGACTGAACAAGTGCAGCAGCGCAAGCTTCCCTCACAGACACTTAACAAGTGCATCAGAGCCAGAAACCTTGGAACCCTCAAACACAGACTGAACAAGTGCAGCAGCAGCAGCGCAAGCCTCCCTCGCAGACACTTAACAAGTGGATCAGAGCCAGAAACCTTGGAACCCTCAAACACAGACAGAACAAGTGCAGCAGCAGCAGCGCAAGCTTCCCTCACAGACACTTAACAAGTGGATCAGCGCCAGAAACCATGGAACCCTCAAACACAGACTGAACAAGTGCAGCAGCAGCAGGGCAAGCTTCCCTCACAGACACTTAACAAGTGGATCAGAGCCAGAAACCATGGAACCCTCAAACACAGACTGAACAAGTGCAGCAGCAGCAGCGCAAGCTTCCCTCACAGACACTTAACAAGTGGATCAGAGCCAGAAACCTTGGAACCCTCAAACACAGACTGAACAAGTGCAGCAGCAGCAGCGCAAGCTTCCCTCACAGACACTTAACAAGTGCATCAGAGCCAGAAACCATGGAACCCTCAAACACAGACTGAACAAGTGCAGCAGCAGCAGCGCAAGCTTCCCTCACAGACACTTAACAAGTGGATCAGCGCCAGAAACCATGGAACCCTCAAACACAGACTGAACAAGTGCAGCAGCAGCAGCGCAAGCTTCCCTCACAGACACTTAACAAGTGCATCAGAGCCAGAAACCTTGGAACCCTCAAACACAGACTGAACAAGTGCAGCAGCGCAAGCTTCCCTCGCAGACACTTAACAAGTGCATCAGAGCCAGAAACCTTGGAACCCTCAAACACAGACTGAACAAGTGCAGCAGCAGCAGCGCAAGCTTCCCTCACAGACACTTAACAAGTGCATCAGAGCCAGAAACCTTGGAACCCTCAAACACAGACTGAACAAGTGCAGCAGCGCAAGCTTCCCTCGCAGACACTTAACAAGTGCATCAGAGCCAGAAACCTTGGAACCCTCAAACACAGACTGAACAAGTGCAGCAGCAGCAGCGCAAGCTTCCCTCACAGACACTTAACAAGTGGATCAGCACCAGAAACCATGGAACCCTCAAACACAGACTGAACAAGTGCAGCAGCAGCAGGGCAAGCTTCCCTCACAGACACTTAACAAGTGGATCAGAGCCAGAAACCATGGAACCCTCAAACACAGACTGAACAAGTGCAGCAGCAGCAGCGCAAGCTTCCCTCACAGACACTTAACAAGTGGATCAGAGCCAGAAACCTTGGAACCCTCAAACACAGACTGAACAAGTGCAGCAGCAGCAGCGCAAGCTTCCCTCACAGACACTTAACAAGTGCATCAGAGCCAGAAACCATGGAACCCTCAAACACAGACTGAACAAGTGCAGCAGCAGCAGCGCAAGCTTCCCTCACAGACACTTAACAAGTGGATCAGCGCCAGAAACCATGGAACCCTCAAACACAGACTGAACAAGTGCAGCAGCAGCAGCGCAAGCTTCCCTCACAGACACTTAACAAGTGGATCAGCGCCAGAAACCTTGGAACCCTCAAACACAGACTGAACAAGTGCAGCAGCGCAAGCTTCCCTCGCAGACACTTAACAAGTGCATCAGAGCCAGAAACCTTGGAACCCTCAAACACAGACTGAACAAGTGCAGCAGCAGCAGCGCAAGCTTCCCTCACAGACACTTAACAAGTGGATCAGCGCCAGAAACCATGGAACCCTCAAACACAGACTGAACAAGTGCAGCAGCAGCAGCGCAAGCTTCCCTCACAGACACTTAACAAGTGCATCAGAGCCAGAAACCTTGGAACCCTCAAACACAGACTGAACAAGTGCAGCAACGCAAGCTTCCCTCGCAGACACTTAACAAGTGCATCAGAGCCAGAAACCTTGGAACCCTCAAACACAGACTGAACAAGTGCAGCAGCAGCAGCGCAAGCTTCCCTCACAGACACTTAACAAGTGCATCAGAGCCAGAAACCTTGGAACCCTCAAACACAGACTGAACAAGTGCAGCAGCGCAAGCTTCCCTCGCAGACACTTAACAAGTGCATCAGAGCCAGAAACCTTGGAACCCTCAAACACAGACTGAACAAGTGCAGCAGCAGCAGCGCAAGCTTCCCTCACAGACACTTAACAAGTGGATCAGCGCCAGAAACCATGGAACCCTCAAACACAGACTGAACAAGTGCAGCAGCAGCAGGGCAAGCTTCCCTCACAGACACTTAACAAGTGGATCAGAGCCAGAAACCATGGAACCCTCAAACACAGACTGAACAAGTGCAGCAGCAGCAGCGCAAGCTTCCCTCACAGACACTTAACAAGTGGATCAGAGCCAGAAACCTTGGAACCCTCAAACACAGACTGAACAGGTGCAGCAGCAGCAGCGCAAGCTTCCCTCACAGACACTTAACAAGTGCATCAGAGCCAGAAACCATGGAACCCTCAAACACAGACTGAACAAGTGCAGCAGCAGCAGCGCAAGCTTCCCTCACAGACACTTAACAAGTGGATCAGCGCCAGAAACCATGGAACCCTCAAACACAGACTGAACAAGTGCAGCAGCAGCAGCGCAAGCTTCCCTCACAGACACTTAACAAGTGCATCAGAGCCAGAAACCTTGGAACCCTCAAACACAGACTGAACAAGTGCAGCAGCGCAAGCTTCCCTCGCAGACACTTAACAAGTGCATCAGAGCCAGAAACCTTGGAACCCTCAAACACAGACTGAACAAGTGCAGCAGCAGCAGCGCAAGCTTCCCTCACAGACACTTAACAAGTGCATCAGAGCCAGAAACCTTGGATCCCTCAAACACAGACTGAACAAGTGCAGCAGCAGCAGCGCAAGCTTCCCTCACAGACACTTAACAAGTGGATCAGCGCCAGAAACCGTGGAACCCTCAAACACAGACTGAACAAGTGCAGCAGCAGCAGCGCAAGCTTCCCTCACAGACACTTAACAAGTGGATCAGCGCCAGAAACCGTGGAACCCTCAAACACAGACTGAACAAGTGCAGCAGCAGCAGCGCAAGCTTCCCTCACAGACACTTAACAAGTGCATCAGAGCCAGAAACCTTGGAACCCTCAAACACAGACTGAACAAGTGCAGCAGCAACAGCGCAAGCTTCCCTCGCAGACACTTAACAAGTGGATCAGCGCCAGAAACCATGGAACCCTCAAACACAGACTGAACAAGTGCAGCAGCAGCAGCGCAAGCTTCCCTCACAGACACTTAACAAGTGGATCAGCGCCAGAAACCTTGGAACCCTCAAACACAGACTGAACAAGTGCAGCAGCGCAAGCTTCCCTCACAGACACTTAACAAGTGGATCAGCGCCAGAAACCTTGGAACCCTCAAACACAGACTGAACAAGTGCAGCAGCAGCAGCGCAAGCTTCCCTCACAGACACTTAACAAGTGGATCAGCGCCAGAAACCTTGGAACCCTCAAACACAGACTGAACAAGTGCAGCAGCAGCAGCGCAAGCTTCCCTCGCAGACACTTAACAAGTGGATCAGCGCCAGAAACCATGGAACCCTCAAACACAGACTGAACAAGTGCAGCAGCAGCAGCGCCAGCTTCCCTCACAGACACTTAACAAGTGGATCAGCGCCAGAAACCTTGGAACCCTCAAACACAGACTGAACAAGTGCAGCAGCAGCGCAAGCTTCCCTCACAGACACTTAACAAGTGGATCAGCGCCAGAAACCTTGGAACCCTCAAACACAGACTGAACAAGTGCAGCAGCAGCAGCGCAAGCTTCCCTCACAGACACTTAACAAGTGCATCAGCGCCAGAAACCTTGGAACCCTCAAACACAGACTGAACAAGTGCAGCAGCAGCGCAAGCTTCCCTCGCAGACACTTAACAAGTGCATCAGAGCCAGAAACCATGGAACCCTCAAACACAGACTGAACAAGTGCAGCAGCAGCAGCGCAAGCTTCCCTCACAGACACTTAACAAGTGGATCAGCGCCAGAAACCATGGAACCCCCAAACACAGACTGAACAAGTGCAGCAGCAGCAGCGCAAGCTTCCCTCACAGACACTTAACAAGTGGATCAGCGCCAGAAACCTTGGAACCCTCAAACACAGACTGAACAAGTGCAGCAGCAGCAGCGCAAGCTTCCCTCGCAGACACTTAACAAGTGGATCAGCACCAGAAACCATGGAACCCTCAAACACAGACTGAACAAGTGCAGCAGCAGCAGCGCAAGCTTCCCTCACAGACACTTAACAAGTGGATCAGCGCCAGAAACCTTGGAACCCTCAAACACAGACTGAACAAGTGCAGCAGCAGCGCAAGCTTCCCTCACAGACACTTAACAAGTGGATCAGCGCCAGAAACCTTGGAACCCTCAAACACAGACTGAACAAGTGCAGCAGCGCAAGCTTCCCTCACAGACACTTAACAAGTGCAGCAGTGTCAGAAACAACCTACCCCTCACTAGCAGACTGAACAAGTGCAGCAGCAGCAGCATCGCAAGCTTCCCTCGCAGACACTTAACAAGTGCAGCAGTGTCAGAAACAACCTAACCCTCACTAGCAGACTGAACAAGTGCAGCAGCAGCATCGCAAGCTTCCCTCGCAGACACTTAACAAGTGCAGCAGTGTCAGAAACAACCTAAACCTCAAACACAGTCTGAACAAGTGCAGCAGCGCAAGCTTCCCTCACAGACACTTAACAAGTGGATCAGCGTCAGAAACCATGGAACCCTCAAACACAGACTGAACAAGTGCAGCAGCAGCAGCGCAAGCTTCCCTCACAGACACTTAACAAGTGGATCAGCGCCAGAAACCTTGGAACCCTCAAACACAGACTGAACAAGTGCAGCAGCAGCAGCGCAAGCTTCCCTCACAGACACTTAACAAGTGGATCAGCGCCAGAAACCTTGGAACCCTCAAACACAGACTGAACAAGTGCAGCAGCAGCAGCGCAAGCTTCCCTCACAGACACTTAACAAGTGCATCAGAGCCAGAAACCATGGAACCCTCAAACACAGACTGAACAAGTGCAGCAGCAGCAGCGCAAGCTTCCCTCGCAGACACTTAACAAGTGCATCAGAGCCAGAAACCATGGAACCCTCAAACACAGACTGAACAAGTGCAGCAGCAGCAGCGCAAGCTTCCCTCACAGACACTTAACAAGTGGATCAGAGCCAGAAACCTTGGAACCCTCAAACACAGACTGAACAAGTGCAGCAGCGCAAGCTTCCCTCGCAGACACTTAACAAGTGCATCAGAGCCAGAAACCTTGGAACCCTCAAACACAGACTGAACAAGTGCAGCAGCAGCAGCGCAAGCTTCCCTCACAGACACTTAACAAGTGCATCAGAGCCAGAAACCTTGGAACCCTCAAACACAGACTGAACAAGTGCAGCAGCAGCAGCGCAAGCTTCCCTCACAGACACTTAACAAGTGGATCAGCGCCAGAAACCGTGGAACCCTCAAACACAGACTGAACAAGTGCAGCAGCAGCAGCGCAAGCTTCCCTCACAGACACTTAACAAGTGGATCAGCGCCAGAAACCATGGAACCCTCAAACACAGACTGAACAAGTGCAGCAGCAGCAGCGCAAGCTTCCCTCACAGACACTTAACAAGTGCATCAGAGCCAGAAACCTTGGAACCCTCAAACACAGACTGAACAAGTGCAGCAGCAACAGCGCAAGCTTCCCTCGCAGACACTTAACAAGTGGATCAGCGCCAGAAACCATGGAACCCTCAAACACAGACTGAACAAGTGCAGCAGCAGCAGCGCAAGCTTCCCTCACAGACACTTAACAAGTGGATCAGCGCCAGAAACCTTGGAACCCTCAAACACAGACTGAACAAGTGCAGCAGCGCAAGCTTCCCTCACAGACACTTAACAAGTGGATCAGCGCCAGAAACCTTGGAACCCTCAAACACAGACTGAACAAGTGCAGCAGCAGCAGCGCAAGCTTCCCTCACAGACACTTAACAAGTGGATCAGCGCCAGAAACCTTGGAACCCTCAAACACAGACTGAACAAGTGCAGCAGCAGCAGCGCAAGCTTCCCTCGCAGACACTCAACAAGTGGATCAGCGCCAGAAACCATGGAACCCTCAAACACAGACTGAACAAGTGCAGCAGCAGCGCCAGCTTCCCTCACAGACACTTAACAAGTGGATCAGCGCCAGAAACCTTGGAACCCTCAAACACAGACTGAACAAGTGCAGCAGCAGCGCAAGCTTCCCTCACAGACACTTAACAAGTGGATCAGCGCCAGAAACCTTGGAACCCTCAAACACAGACTGAACAAGTGCAGCAGCAGCAGCGCAAGCTTCCCTCACAGACACTTAACAAGTGCATCAGCGCCAGAAACCTTGGAACCCTCAAACACAGACTGAACAAGTGCAGCAGCAGCGCAAGCTTCCCTCGCAGACACTTAACAAGTGCATCAGAGCCAGAAACCATGGAACCCTCAAACACAGACTGAACAAGTGCAGCAGCAGCAGCGCAAGCTTCCCTCACAGACACTTAACAAGTGGATCAGCGCCAGAAACCATGGAACCCTCAAACACAGACTGAACAAGTGCAGCAGCAGCAGCGCAAGCTTCCCTCACAGACACTTAACAAGTGGATCAGCGCCAGAAACCTTGGAACCCTCAAACACAGACTGAACAAGTGCAGCAGCAGCAGCGCAAGCTTCCCTCGCAGACACTTAACAAGTGGATCAGCACCAGAAACCATGGAACCCTCAAACACAGACTGAACAAGTGCAGCAGCAGCAGCGCAAGCTTCCCTCACAGACACTTAACAAGTGGATCAGCGCCAGAAACCTTGGAACCCTCAAACACAGACTGAACAAGTGCAGCAGCAGCAGCGCAAGCTTCCCTCACAGACACTTAACAAGTGGATCAGCGCCAGAAACCTTGGAACCCTCAAACACAGACTGAACAAGTGCAGCAGCGCAAGCTTCCCTCACAGACACTTAACAAGTGCAGCAGTGTCAGAAACAACCTAACCCTCACTAGCAGACTGAACAAGTGCAGCAGCAGCAGCATCGCAAGCTTCCCTCGCAGACACTTAACAAGTGCAGCAGTGTCAGAAACAACCTAACCCTCACTAGCAGACTGAACAAGTGCAGCAGCAGCATCGCAAGCTTCCCTCGCAGACACTTAACAAGTGCAGCAGTGTCAGAAACAACCTAAACCTCAAACACAGTCTGAACAAGTGCAGCAGCGCAAGCTTCCCTCACAGACACTTAACAAGTGGATCAGCGTCAGAAACCATGGAACCCTCAAACACAGACTGAACAAGTGCAGCAGCAGCAGCGCAAGCTTCCCTCACAGACACTTAACAAGTGGATCAGCGCCAGAAACCTTGGAACCCTCAAACACAGACTGAACAAGTGCAGCAGCAGCAGCGCAAGCTTCCCTCACAGACACTTAACAAGTGGATCAGCGCCAGAAACCTTGGAACCCTCAAACACAGACTGAACAAGTGCAGCAGCAGCAGCGCAAGCTTCCCTCACAGACACTTAACAAGTGCATCAGAGCCAGAAACCATGGAACCCTCAAACACAGACTGAACAAGTGCAGCAGCAGCAGCGCAAGCTTCCCTCGCAGACACTTAACAAGTGCATCAGAGCCAGAAACCATGGAACCCTCAAACACAGACTGAACAAGTGCAGCAGCAGCAGCGCAAGCTTCCCTCGCAGACACTTAACAAGTGGATCAGCGCCAGAAACCTTGGAACCCTCAAACACAGACTGAACAAGTGCAGCAGCAGCAGCGCAAGCCTCCCTCGCAGACACTTAACAAGTGGATCAGCGCCAGAAACCTTGGAACCCTGAAACACAGACTGAACAAGTGCAGCAGCAGCAGCGCAAGCCTCCCTCGCAGACACTTAACAAGTGGATCAGAGCCAGAAATCATGGAACCCTCAAACACAGACTGAACAAGTGCAGCAGCAGCAGCGCAAGCTTCCCTCACAGACACTTAACAAGTGGATCAGAGTCAGAAACCTTGGAACCCTCAAACACAGACAGAACAAGTGCAGCAGCAGCAGCGCAAGCTTCCCTCACAGACACTTAACAAGTGGATCAGCGCCAGAAACCTTGGAACCCTCAAACACAGACTGAACAAGTGCAGCAGCAGCAGCGCAAGCTTCCCTCGCAGACACTTAACAAGTGGATCAGCGCCAGAAACCTTGGAACCCTCAAACACAGACTGAACAAGTGCAGCAGCAGCAGCGCAAGCTTCCCTCGCAGACACTTAACAAGTGCATCAGAGCCAGAAACCATGGAACCCTCAAACACAGACTGAACAAGTGCAGCAGCAGCAGCGCAAGCTTCCCTCGCAGACACTTAACAAGTGGATCAGCGCCAGAAACCTTGGAACCCTCAAACACAGACTGAACAAGTGCAGCAGCAGCAGCGCAAGCTTCCCTCGCAGACACTTAACAAGTGGATCAGCACCAGAAACCTTGGAACCCTCAAACACAGACTGAACAAGTGCAGCAGCAGCAGCGCAAGCTTCCCTCACAGACACTTAACAAGTGGATTAGAGCCAGAAACCTTGGAACCCTCAAACACAGACTGAACAAGTGCAGCAGCAGCAGCGCAAGCTTCCCTCACAGACACTTAACAAGTGGATCAGCGCCAGAAACCTTGGAACCCTCAAACACAGACTGAACAAGTGCAGCAGCAGCAGCACAAGCTTCCCTCACAGACACTTAACAAGTGGATCAGAGCCAGAAACCATGGAACCCTCAAACACAGACTGAACAAGTGCAGCAGCAGCAGCGCAAGCTTCCCTCACAGACACTTAACAAGTGGATCAGCGCCAGAAACCTTGGAACCCTCAAACACAGACTGAACAAGTGCAGCAGCAGCAGCGCAAGCTTCCCTCACAGACACTTAACAAGTGGATCAGAGCCAGAAACCATGGAACCCTCAAAGACAGACTGAACAAGTGCAGCAGCAGCAGCGCAAGCCTCCCTCACAGACACTTAACAAGTGGATCAGCGCCAGAAACCTTGGAACCCTCAAACACAGACTGAACAAGTGCAGCAGCAGCAGCGCAAGCTTCCCTCACAGACACTTAACAAGTGGATCAGCGCCAGAAACCTTGGAACCCTCAAACACAGACTGAACAAGTGCAGCAGCAGCAGCGCAAGCTTCCCTCACAGACACTTAACAAGTGGATCAGCGCCAGAAACCTTGGAACCCTCAAACACAGACTGAACAAGTGCAGCAGCAGCAGCGCAAGCTTCCCTCACAGACACTTAACAAGTGCATCAGAGCCAGAAACCTTGGAACCCTCAAACACAGACTGAACAAGTGCAGCAGCAGCAGCGCAAGCTTCCCTCACAGACACTTAACAAGTGGATCAGCGCCAGAAACCTTGGAACCCTCAAACACAGACTGAACAAGTGCAGCAGCAGCAGCGCAAGCTTCCCTCGCAGACACTTAACAAGTAGATCAGCGCCAGAAACCTTGGAACCCTCAAACACAGACTGAACAAGTGCAGCAGCAGCAGCAGCGCAAGCCTCCCTCACAGACACTTAACAAGTGGATCAGCGCCAGAAACCTTGGAACCCTCAAACACAGACTGAACAAGTGCAGCAGCAGCAGCGCAAGCTTCCCTCACAGACACTTAACAAGTGGATCAGAGCCAGAAACCATGGAACCCTCAAACACAGACTGAACAAGTGCAGCAGCAGCAGCGCAAGCCTCCCTCACAGACACTTAACAAGTGGATCAGCGCCAGAAACCTTGGAACCCTCAAACACAGACTGAACAAGTGCAGCAGCAGCGCAAGCTTCCCTTGCAGACACTTAGCAAGTGGATCAGCGCCAGAAACCTTGGAACCCTCAAACACAGACTGAACAAGTGCAGCAGCAGCAGCGCAAGCCTCCCTCACAGACACCTAACAAGTGGATCAGCGCCAGAAACCTTGGAACCCTCAAACACAGACTGAACAAGTGCAGCAGCAGCGCAAGCTTCCCTCACAGACACTTAACAAGTACAGCAGTGCAAGAAACAACCTAACCCTCACTAGCAGACAGACTACATGCAGCAGCAGCAGCAGCACCGCAAGCTTCCCCCGCAGACACTTAACAAGTGCATCAGTGCCAGAAACAACCTAACCCTCACTAGTGGACCGAACAAGTGCAGCAGCAGCACCGCAAGCTTCCCTCGCAGACACTTAACAAACACAGCAGCAGGGCCACCGCTGCCTCAAATTGTGCACGCCTAGACCGTGATGACGACCCAACACAACGCTCACTCACTGTGCATCCAAAGTGGTACACACCGATGACTCTGCAGATCAAGCAGCAAACACACACATTTTGCAACTACACACTAGTTTTTGGCACTGCCTCGGAGTTACAATCTCTTGTAAATCTGGGGCAGTGTCAAAAAGTCATGAATGTTGCTGGGGACGCCCTCAGAAACATCCATTGCACGCCCCTTTAACACAGAAAACTGCATTAATGGAAAGATGTTTACAAGGAGTCAAGTCTTTATTAAATCCGGAAAAGTGCTTTACTCAATAAGCGTCACAGCGGGTCTTCTTCAAGATTGTGGGATGGAAGAGGAGAGGACAGCCTAAAATGGGCACAATGATTCATAGACTATGGGCCATATGTATCATTGAAATTTGCATTCGCAAAATGATATGTATGAAGGAAATCCCGATGCAAAATAAGAAATTGCAAAATTTGCGATTCCTTATTTTGCAATTGCATTTAAGGAATCGCAAATTTTGCGATTCCTTAAATGCAATGTAAGAAGGCAATAAAATGTGCTAAATGGCCTTAAGGATTTTATACAAAACAAGGGAACCCAAAGGTATAGCACTAGGGACCTTGGGCAGTAACGTATTACAAAAAACAGGGGTCCCTAGTAGTTCAGGGATCTTTCGCAAAAATGATAGACATACGCTCAATAGTATGTATGACCTTTGTCCAGCCGGACAGGAATTTTAATTAAAGGCTGCACCCACTGTGTAAAAAATCCTCTTTATTCTTGCTTATCACTTTAATTAAAATTCCTGTCCGGCTGGACAAAGGTCTTACATACTATTGAGCGTATGTCTATCATTTTTGCGAAAGATCCCAGAAGTACTAGGGACCCCTGTTTTTTGTAATAAATGGCCTTAAGGAATCGCAAATTACCACCAACTTCTAGTTGGTGGTAAGTTGTGAATTCCTTGAAAAATGCAAATTTTTGCATTTTTCAAAGTGCCATGTGAGGCACATACATGCCCTTAGGGCATGTATGTGCACCACATGTGCACCTATGCTTATTTCAGGGGTGCAACCGGGTGTCCTGTCTCAATTTGCGATTAGCAAATTGCAAATCGCAAATTGAGAGAAAATTCCCATTCCTTCCTAGAAATGAATGGGAAAGTATTCCTTAATTGCGAATTCGCAATTTGCGAATTCGCAATTAAGGAATATCAAGAAATCGCTAAACAATTGCATTTTTCTTGATACATACCATTTTGCGATTCTGAAATAGCGATTTCTTAAAAATCGCTATTACAGAATCGCAAAATGGTTCCTTGATACATATGGCCCTAAATGAGGTGTGTTTCACAAGGTGAAAGGGATATTGCTAATTACATGAAGGTTGGTCGAAGTAACCCACCAAACGCAGTGGGGAAATATGGAGTAGGCTGGTGAGCCATGGACCTTCGCAAAAAGTGACGTTTCGGCCACGCAAGGGGTCTCATAAATGAGGCCCCTACTCCACAAACTGCACACCTTACCGCCAAAGACCACTCCACAGGCCGTGCTGGCACAAAAACCCTTCACAAGGGCCAGGAACCACAGAAGGGTAGAATGGGCTAACTGAACTCCCGCAAGAAGTAGCACTGCCCTAAGGCCCGCTGACTGTCCGGCGTTGTTCACAATACCCTCTCGCCCTTGCCGCCATCTTGAAACATTCAATCCTGCCGGTGTCGCCAAAAAGTGGAGTCAATGCAAACAACACTTGTGTGGTCACTGTGTAAGCATAGGGCTGCCAGAAGGTAATGCTGCAAGGAAAGAAATGAAGTGATTACAAAATGGAACAAAAAATAGTGCTACTGAGGTACAGAGAGGCAGTGGAAAAGCTGACAAGAAAGACAGATAGACATATCAGAACATAGAGTTGAGGACAGAGATATCATTGAATCCGGGGCTTAGAGATATATCTGAATACACCCAGAAGAGAGATGAGACAATGAGAAAAAGAGTCACAGCTGTTTTACTTCCAGAAGTTTTGTTGTTGTGCAATCTTCCTCCTTCACGACACTTGAAGTAACCTTTTTGCTTTTCCTCCTTTTACAGAATCTGGGTCATCATCCTCCCGCGGGTGCCCAACCCGGGCAAGAACTTTGAGGAGCTTTTCATCACCCACAACGGCAACTTCTCAGTAAGACATTGGAGCGTTTCCTACCAGTGACTGTTCTCAGAAATCCACAATACCTGCTCATAGTGGAAACCATAGTTGTACCCGAGCTCAGCAGTGTCTCTAAACACCATAAGAGTTGGCAATGTCCGAGTTCATAAGATCATAGCTAAGCAAAGTTGAATCTAGCAATGGCAACATTCAGCACCTGGACTTAGCAAACTCAGAGGGGAGCAGAGGGCCCGATTCACAGAACTAACTTAAGACAAAATCCTAAACTTACTACCATTTTGGTATTCACAGAAGGCACTTAACTCATTTCGGTATTCACAGAAGTTAGGAGTCCTAACTTTAGGACTCCTAAATGCCTTCTGTGAATACGGAAAGTCTTAAAGTTAGGATTTTTTTCAGTTTAGGAGTAGTAAAGATAGGACTCCTAACTTTAGGACTCCTAAATGCCTTCTGTGAATACCGAAAGTCTTAAAGTTAGGATTTTTCTCTCTTTAGGAGTAGTAAAGTTAGGATTCCTAACTTTAGGACGCCTAAACTTAGAAAAATCCTAACTTTAAGACTTTCGGTATTCGCAGAAGGCATTTAGGAGTCCTAAAGTTAGGACTCCTAACTTCTGTGAATACCGAAATGATTAAGTGCCTCCTGTGAATACCAAAATGAGTAAGTGCCTTCTGTGAATACCAAAATGGTAGTAAGTTTAGGATTTTGTCTTAAATTAGTTCTGTGAATCGGGCCCAAAGTCAGGGATTACCAGTTAAAATGCTTTAGTGCACCAGTGGAACTTAGCAATGTTAGAGATGAGTACTACAAAAGCTTGGAAATGTATGGGCTGAGTAATGCCAAGGCTTAGCAATGTCAAAGCCTAGTAGTGCAAGAGCTTAGCAGTGTAAGAGCTTAGCAGTGCAAGGTGTTAGCCTAGCCACAGCTCACCAATAGATGAAATTACTATGATAAAGTTTACCAAAGTCAGAGTTTAGCAAGAAGAGTTTAGCAAAAGCGAGTTTAGCAGTGGGAAAGATTAGCAAAGGTAAAGTTTAGGAAAATCAAATCTTAGCTCTGTCAGAGGTCAGCAGTGCCAGAGTTCGGTATAGTGACACATTAGTCAGAGTTTAGCAGTGAGATGGTTTTGTAGTGGCAACATTAGCAATGACAGAGATTAGCGATGTGGGAAATTTGCAATGTCAGAATCAGGGACGTAGCTACCAATGGTGCAGCCGGTGGCTTGCACCAGGGCCCAGAAGGTAAGCGGATCCACAGAGACGTTCACTGGCTGCAGTTAGGTAAGAAGGAACCCGCTCACAATGAATCTGTGAGAAGCCTCCCTGGGACCTTGTGTTTCTGCGCTCCACCAGTAGGGGCAGGGTGGAGGTCTCGTGTCCTGTAGAGGGAGGCATCATGAACCGAGCTTTGTCATTGGGTGACTGCGGAAGCTGTTATCCAATAACAAAGCAGCTCAGGCTTGTAGGAGCCTATAATAAGCAGTGCAGGATCCTGAAACAGTGAGGGCCCGATTCACAGAACTAACTTAAGACAAAATCCTAAACTTACTACCATTTTGGTATTCACAGAAGGCACTTACTCATTTCGGTATTCACAGAAGTTAGGACTCCTAACTTTAGGACCCCTAAATGCCTTCTGTGAATACCAAAGTCTGAAAGTCAGGATTGTTCTCAGTTTAGGAGTCCTAAAGTTAGGACTCCTAAATTTACTACTCCTAAACTGAGAAAAATCCTAACTTCTGTGAATACCGAAATGAGTAAGTGCCTTCTGTGAATACCAAAATGGTAGTAAGTTTAGGATTTTGTCTTAAGTTAGTTCTGTGAATCGGGCCCTGAGGATCCAAGCGGCTTTATTCAGAGGTTAGTCCTGCAGCAAGGTAAAAGGGCCTGTGTGAAGGGGCTTTTGTGTTACACAAGACATTTATTGTTTTCTCTGTTGATGGGTATGTTTTGCACCTATCGATTGCAAGAGCTGTGAAGCTAAAAAGAAAAAAAAACAAGTATGCTTTAAAAACACACAAGCAGTAACAGTACAAAAAATAACAAATAACAGCAAAATGATTGAAAGTCTGTTCCTGGTGATTACTCAAAATGGTTTTCTATAGTAAATAGGAATGGGTGTAGCTCGTGAAATTCTTTCAAGATTATCACTCAGAGTTACCCAAGAATTCTGCATTTAGCGTTATTTTCAAAAATGCCCTCTTGCATCCAAAATGGTGCAAGAATGCATTTGGTGCTAAGAAATAGTGCTAAATGCGACAGAACATGAACAGCGAGCACTAAATGTGCACTTAGGGTAGGATTTCCCCCCAAATTACTCCTGGCATTTAGTGTTAGTGCAAAATGCACCCTACTGTCTAAAATATGCGCGCGGTCACTAGATGTGGACTGGTTAGAGGAGGCAGACCTGGAAGCAGAGGTCAGCCCGGGACCAGGGTTCAATTCCCGGCTCGGCGGGGTCTTGAGTCCTAAAATGTCCATGGACTCGACAATTCTCGCTCCGGTGCCTACTCGATTCACGGGTTCACACTCTGCGACTCTGGGCAATAGCTTGCTTAATCTCCACAACGGCCCCTCGCGGCGGGATGCCTGGCTTTCACCTTGCGGATACCCTGCCGGGGTTATCTCACAGGGGAATACCAGGACGGGTTCCCTAAGCAAGCGCTTAGAAACCGCTTGGTGATTTGCGCTATATAAATTCCTGTACATTTACATTTTACATGTGCTCTCGCTGTAGAATGTCACTCTGCGTATCACCGCCATTTCCTCAGTTTGTCTGTCACGACCTGCCTTCTAGAGGGCGAAGGTCAGGATTACACGATTTAAAAAACAGAGCACCAGGCCGACCCTAGTAAATACAGCATCTGGATGTGTTTAGGCAGAAGGACCATGAAAGAGTGAAGATCTGACTTTCTTTCATGTTTTCTTAGCGTCAAGCAAGGTTGAAATTATCAGTGTGTGCTCCCCCAATAGGGCTTATTTTGAGGGGCAGCCTCCTCACTCGGATGTATGATGTTACAATACATTTTTTACAACGCAGCATCCATTACAACGCATTCCAATACAACGCATGCCATTACAACAAATTTTTTTAAACTACCTTTACAACGCATTCCATTACAACACATACTACCTTTACAACGCATACCATTACAACGCATAACATTACATTGCATGTATGGTAAGTATTGGATAGTGTGGGGGTAAACATTACTATTCTAACTCCAGGGGGGCAACAGTGGGGTAAGTGTTGGATAGTGTAGGGGTAAACATTACTATTCTAACTCCAGGGGGGCAACAGTGGGGTAAGTGTTGGATAGTGTAGGGGTAAACATTACTATTCTAACTCCAGGGGGGCAACAGTAGGGTAAGTGTTGGATAGTGTAGGGGTAGAAATTTCTATTCTAACTCCAGGGGGTGCAACAGTAGGGTAAGTGTGGATAGTGTAAGGGTACTATGTGTTGTAATGTTATGCTTTGTAATGGTATGCGTTGTAATGACATGCATTGTAGTGGTATGCGTTGTAGTGTCATGCGTTGTAATGGTTGCGTTGTAATGGCATGCGATGTAATGGATGTTGCGTTGTAAAAGTTTCGTTGTAATGGTAGTGCGTTGTAAAAGTTGCGTTGTAAAGGTTGTTTCCCCCTCACTCGCAGGGTGGGAGTTCCTAGGGAGGGTGCACGTGTTTGAAGGTTTGGGAGAATTTCTACTAGGGATAGCAACTGCGAAAATGAACCTGAAATGGCTGCACTTCGACTACTCTGCCCCCAGAGGGAGTAAAAGCACAATAATTGCCCAGAATGTGCTGTTATCCCTGTTGCTACTGAAAGCCCAGAATTTCCTCCGACAGGTTATTACTGTTTTGTTTTCGGATTAAATCGAAATGCAGAAACCCTATGCATAATCATATCTCCATGTCATATGCAACATTATCTTGACATGGGAATTCTTCCTGGTTCATCACAGGAATTAACAATTTCTAAAGACTTTATCAATGCTCAATATCAAATGTTCAAAACAGTTCAAAGTTCATTTTCTCAACGCAACTTGATTTTCAGAACACGTATTTCCAAATGACCTCCAACACTTGCTCAAGGAAGCTACTATTCTTTGCAATAGAACATCCTGACTCCTAGGGGCCATTTCCTGGCTCAGCAACATTGTAGCAAGAGTCTCTAGGGAGGATAGAGTGAACCTCAAAGAAAGTAAACCCTGATAATCCAAGATGGCTGCTGCCATCGCGTGTGAGAGTTCAAGGACTGCTGGGAAATGTAGTTTATCATTGAGGCACTGTCGCTTAGTGCATTCTCCACACACATAAACCCTCCCACCGGACAGCGCCAACGCTCTGCAGACAGACAGCTTTTTCGCCTCTGAGTGGTTTTAGAAGTTTGCACCACTGTCCCAACCGAGTCCTAAGCCAGAAGCCAAACTTCCAGGCATGACTCCTGATCAAAGTTTAAGGTCAAAAAATTAAAATTGCTTCTAGCAGTTCTTCTCTAACCCTTGCAAGCCCCACCCCCTGAAAGGACCATTCAAGACATCAGGACTGAGGAAGGGATATTCCAGTTCTAAGACTGCCCGTTCTCGCCAGAGCAGACAATCCAGCAGAATATCTCTCTGGACCTCCCTATCTGGCAATGAAGCAAAAAGAGAAAGAAGAAAGGGACAGGAGAGAACATGTAGGTGGTGGTGCGGCCATTATGGATGCAGAGGTGATACAGAGGAGGCTGGAGTCCTGCACCTTTAAACCACAAGGCAGAAAACCAACATCACACCCTGATGATGGACAAAGACTTGGTGGCCCTAATGAGCATTCAACGGGAAACATCAGAGACAAGATTCCTGTTAGTCTACTTAACTTTTACAATGAATACATCTTCAATCATTACTAACCCACCAATTGCTTTAAAAAGGTTTTTATTTCATTAACTATTAATTTTTCATGAAACAATCATATTTTTAATATAAGAAAATATAATTGATCTATACATCCAGCTTTATTACTTGCCCAATAATACATTAAAAACACAATATTTCATCATAATTTGATCAGAACACAATTGAATGAAACAACTCTATGACCTAGCAATTCAGCACGGTTTCCTCCTCCTGCTTCAACTCCCTCCGCATGCTCCGCAAGATCTACAGATGGATCCCTACCAAAACTAGAAGAACAATCATGCAAGCACTCATCAGCAGCAGGCTGGACTACAGCAATGCCCTCTACACAGGATCCACAGCTACACTCTAGAAGAGACTCCAACGCATACAAAATGCCTCCGCACGCCTCAACCTCGGACTTTCTTGCCACATCACCACCCACCTGAGAGATCTACATTGGCTCCTGGTCAACAAGAGGATCACCTTCAAGCTCCTCACCCACGCACACAAGGCACTCCACAACACCGAACCAGCATACCTCAACGAACGACTGTCCTTCTACACCCCGAACCGCCATCTTCGCTCCGCCGACCTCGCACTCGCCACCATCCCACGCATCCGCCAAACGACCACCGGCGGCAGATCATTCTCCCACCTCGCCGCCAAGACATGGAACACCCTCCCCGTCCACCGGCGACAGACCCAAGACCTACTCGCCTTCAGTAGACTCCTCAAGACCTGGCTGTTCGACCAGTAGCTGCTCCCCCTCCACCCCTTAGCACCTTGAGACCCTCACGGGTGAGTAGCGCACTCTACAAATGTTTGATTGATTGATGGGTGACAACAGATGGGAGTAATTGGTGAACACCCACAGTGACTTGAGGCAGATCAACTGAACATTGCAAGGACCCACCATTGGCTTTGTTTGCCTTTCTCAGAGAGTAGAGTAGCACCATGTACTGCCACCCAGGAGGCCCACGTTACCACACCGAGGGGCTGAGTGGGAAATGCAACAGATACCAATATCTCAACAAGGGTTTGCCCACCTCAAGTGCCCAGGGCTACTGAGGATCACTGACCGCAAGATAATCAGACCAGGAGCAGCCAGTGTGCTTAACACTCATCCACTGAAACCATCAATTGAGCTCTAGGGGCATTCTCATCCCAGGCCACGTTCAATTAATCAGTCAATAAATCACCCATGAGGGTCTCAAGGCGCTGGAGTTGCTAGCTGCTGCGAGGTGGTTTGTTATTCAAACAGCCAGGTCTAGAATCCTTTCCTGAATTGCTAGAATCTGAGGTACAGGGGAAGGCCGTTGCAAGCTTTGGCCGCTAGGTGCGAAAAAGACCGTCCCCCCATGTAAGCTGGTCGGATCCGCCGGTGTCTGCGAGGAGGAGGGAGGCTGGTTGTAGGTGTCTGGTTGGTTGGTGGAAGGTCATGCGTTTGTTGATGTAGACTGCCACTTGAGCTTCAACCCCTGGTAGTGACTGACACTGTTATCCAGGATGTGATTGGAAAAAGAAATACCATAGGCCAACATCTGGCAGACGTGAGCGGCTTCAAGAGTCTTAGGATGCCGGGAGTGTGTATGGACAATGATGTAGATTCAGACCCCTCCCCCCACCAATAGAGCATTGGCCAAGTCCTATTTAATAGTCCAGGTCTATGATGCTGGAGCCCCCTGGTGGCAGTCAGCCTGACCTGACACTTCCTGGAGGTGTCAGCAGTCAAGCATGACATGGGCGTGGCTCTGTCTGTGGGCACACTAGCTACCATTGTAAGCTGCGGCCACCGTTGTATGCCACTGTGTGGCCCGGAGGCTACAGTAGTTCGAAAGGACTGATGCTGTCTGACACATCTGTGCTGTTTGACCCCAGGCACCTCTCTGGGCTTAGTTCATATTTCGAATACCTTGGACCCCACTTCTGGTTTGGGGGGGGGTACTTCATATTCACGCTGGCCTGGTCACTGTGAACTTGAGGTCAGCAGACCAGCCTCCTGTGATCATGTGTCTGAGACTCTGGGCTAATAGAAAGGATGGGAGGAGTGACAAGGCTCTGTTTGCTGTTCTTGTGTCTCTTCAGATGCTTCCAGCTGCTGCTCACATAGCATTAGTGAATGACGTCTTTTGGGCACAGGTTTGGTTTTCTAAGGAGGACTAATGTTGCTCATTAGCACTGAGAGGCTCACTTTGCATTTGTAAGGCTGCCTCTGCCTCCCACCGGCTGTTTACAAGAAAAAGGCAGAAAGGCAGGAACTAAATTGCATGTTGCATTTCCATCCAATCCAACAGCAGCCCAACGAGATGTTGGCCACAGTGCCAGAACTCAACAAAGGTGGCATCCATGGCACAGAGCCACATGGCAGCTCTGCTCCAATCTACTCCATTTCAAAAGCTGCAGGGCTCACTCATTCATTCACAGCATGCATTAAAGCAAGCTTTGGCAATCCAAATCATTTGGTATTTCATGTTGTGGAAAGTTTTATTCTGAGCTTTGCTATTCAACAATGGTGCAACTTGGACAGTTGCAACACAACCTTCCCTATCACAAAGAATAACTAAAGGACAGGCGGCTGGAGAAGAAGGACTGTCACATGATGCTCTCACACATACAGGCGACGAAACAGCCAATTATTGACTGATCGTACATTCATCTACTCCATCCAGATAGAATACTAAAGGATCCACATAAAGCTTCTGGTATGTTAAGTCCCTTACATCGACATAAAGCTTCTGGTATGTTAAGTCCCTTACGTTGACATAAAGCGTCTGTATGTTATGTCCCTTACTTCGACATAAAGCTTCTCTTGTATGTTATGTCCCTTACTTCGACATAAAGCTCCTGGTATGTTATGTCCCTTACTTCGACATAAAGCTCCTGGTATGTTTTGTCCCTTACGTCGACATAAAGCTCCTGGTATGTATGTCCCTTACTTCGACATAAAGCTTCTGGTATGTTATGTCGCTTATGTCGACATAAAGCGTCTGGTATGTTATGTCCCTTACGTCAACATAAAGCTCCTGGTATGTTTTGTCCCTTACGTCGACATAAAGCTCCTGGTATGTATGTCCCTTACTTCGACATAAATCTTCTGGTATGTTATGTCGCTTATGTCGACATAAAGCGTCTGGTATGTTATGTCCCTTACGTCGACATAAAGCTCCTGGTATGTTATGTCCCTTACATCGACATAAAGCTTCTGGTATGTTATGTCCCTTATGTTGACATATAGCTTCTGGTATGTTATGTCCCTTACTTCGACATAAAGCTTTGGGTATGTTATGTACATTACGTTGACATAAAGCTTCTGGTATGTTATGTCCCTTACGTCGTCAACATAAAGCTCCTGGTATGTTATGTCCCTTTAGTCGACATAAAGCTCCTGGTATGTTATGTCCCTTACTTCGACATAAAGCTCCTGGTTGTGTTATGTCCCTTACTTCGACATAAAGCTCCTGGTATGTTATGTCCCTTACGTCGACGTAAAGCGTCTGGTATGTTATGTCCCTTACTTCGACATAAAGCTCCTGGTATGTTATGTCCCTTACTTCGACATAAAGCTCCTGGTATGTTATGTGCCTCACATCGACATAAAGCTTCTGGTATGTTATGTCCCTTACGTCGACATAAAGCTTCTTTTATGTTATGTCCCTTGCGTCGACATAAAGCGTCTAGTATGTTAGGTCCCTTACGTCGACATAAAGCTTCTTTTATGTTATGTCCCTTGCGTCGACATAAAGCGTCTAGTATGTTAGGTCCCTTACGTCGACATAAAGCTTCTGGTATGTTATGTCCCTTACGTCGTCAACATAAAGCTCCTGGTATGTTATGTCCCTTTAGTCGACATAAAGCTCCTGGTATGTTATGTCCCTTACTTCGACATAAAGCTCCTGGTTGTGTTATGTCCCTTACTTCGACATAAAGCTCATGGTATGTTATGTCCCTTACGTCGACGTAAAGCGTCTGGTATGTTATGTCCCTTACTTCGACATAAAGCTCCTGGTATGTTATGTCCCTTACTTCGACATAAAGCTCCTGGTATGTTATGTGCCTCACATCGACATAAAGCTTCTGGTATGTTATGTCCCTTACGTCGACATAAAGCTTCTTTTATGTTATGTCCCTTGCGTTGACATAAAGCGTCTAGTATGTTAGGTCCCTTACGTCGACATAAAGCTTCTTTTATGTTATGTCCCTTGCGTCGACATAAAGCGTCTAGTATGTTAGGTCCCTTACGTCGACATAAAGCTTCTGGTATGTTATGTCCCTTACGTCGACATAAAGCGGCTAATATGTTAGGTCCCTTTGCTTGCTTCAATTGCAGAAATGGGTAATACAATTCAAAGTAGTTGCAAACATGAGGCCCCGAAAATAACATACCCGGGGCCCCAAAGGACCTGAGGATGAGACTGCTGTAGCCTTGCATTAAGGCAGCTTCTTACTCAGTGCTTAATTTGAGCTGGAGTTTGCCGGTGGGTGCCAGTGGCACACGTCTGTGGGGACTGGCACTTTTTCCTCATTAAACATTCTCTAAGAGCAAGAGAGGGAGACACACAAAAGGCCTGATTGCAAGGGGGTTCTATTTGTTTTACTTCTGCGTAAACATCTATTTGCGCACGGGTCGAAATTACGAGTTGACTGTTATTAAATGTATTCGATAATTACCAGATGTGTTAAATAACTCAACCTTCATTTACTTTTGGGAGGGATGCGGTGGGTCTCTGTCGGAGATTCTACCTAACCGCTTGTAATCTGAACTGTTTTTAAAAAATGATCTGCTATTTTTTTTAAACTTAGGGGCATATTATCAAGGGGGTTTATCTCCGCTTTTTTGGCTTTAAAAGTCAAGAAAGCGGAGATTAAATTATCTCCCTATTACCTAGCTGTCGCTAACACCAGTTAGTGACAGCTAGTAGGAGATAGCGACCATCTTGGGCCCCACTTTGCATGTCAGTGATATTTATCACTAATGATATGCAAAGTGGGAGTGCCAAGATGTTAGCGACTGGAAACAGTCGCTAACATCGCTATCTCCTATTACCAACTTTTGGAGATATTCGCGCTAAGCGCAAATATCTCCAAAAGCTAACACCTGCCCTGAGCAGTTCTTAGCCATGTTATCCAATGGGAGGTGGATAACATGGCTAAGAGCATTAGCTCGGTAATGCATGAATATCGCTGACTTTTCAGCGATATTCATGCATTGCGGCCGTTTTTTATCGAATTTGCGATAAACCTTGATAATAGCAAGGTTTATCTGCGATAATTTCTGGCGATGCTTAGCGTTAAAAAATTCGTTGCTAAACATCGTTAGCGATAAATATCGCTTAACATTGGTAATATGCCCCTCACTGTTTTACCCATTCCAGTCTGTTGCCTGCATTAGGCATTACTTTAAGCCTCAGTCGCATGCCTGACCGCTTGCACTTTAATCAATTTTCAAAATGATGTACTATTTTTAAAATCTATTGTTTTCCCTACCTGTTTGCTCCTGTACTAGGCATTGCCTCTGACTCTCCCGAGCCCCGTTCCGCCGCGGCTTCTGCCGTTTGTTGCGGAGGGCTAGAAGGGAGGAAAGCTCAACTTCCGCCGGCTCCGCCTTTGCCGCTTCCGGGAGGGTTGTACTCTAGTCCTGGAGCACCCCACCCTACAAAAACGGCAAGCCAAGCGCACGCGCGCAGCGGGCGCGCCAGCAGCGCGCCAAAGGCAAGCCCGTCTGCGCCCGTCCACGCCCTGCCACGACCAAGAACCAGACTCCCTGCCCCTCTCCCGGAGGAACTTACTACTCGTATAATATATGACTCTGAGTCCCTTAGGAAGTTAGAGCCCCAAACAGAGACATCTTGCCTTTACGCCATGTGTCTAAACATGGCCACTAGAAAGTGCCCCAGTTGCCATTTCGAACTCAGACCTCCGCTGAAATCAACGGAGAGTCCCAGCCCCCCTCTCCAAATGTTTCTCTTAAACTGCCAGTCCCTGACCAAACACGCTGTGGAAATGTCACTTCTTCTTGATAAGCTCGACCCAGATGCTATATATTCCTGACGAAAACCTGGCTAAAGGACGAGGTTGACCTGGACATCAGCGCTATACTACAGCGTGGCTATGGACTACAGAGGGTCGGCAGGAAGGAGGGAAGAGGAGGAGGAATAGGGATACTATTCAAGAACTGCTACCAATGTAGAGCCTGCCCAGCCGGAATATCGGACTGTGAAAGCATGAGCTTCGCCTTAAACCTATCTGCTACTTTGACATTTTCCGGACTACTTCTCTACCGCCCCCCGGGTCAAATAGGAAAATTCATGGACTCCCTTCCCTCTCAGGTTGCCGAGCTAGCCATATCCTCACCACACTTTACGGTACTGGGAGATATAAATATCCATCTAGACGACCCCACAGATCCCCTAGCAAAGACCTTCATAAACAACCTTGCTGCCCTCCAAATTATCCAGAAGGTCGTTGAACCCACACACAACAAAGACCATTTGCTAAATGCAGTCTTAAGCAACGATTATAGGCTTGATGTAGGGACCCCAGTCCCCCTTCCATGGTTCGACCACTTTCTAGTGCCACTATTTTTGGAGACCATGAGCCCCCCCTCGGTCCCCACTCGGGCTATAATAAAGGGGAGGAACTGGGAGAAGGTATCTGTCGACCAATGGGTTAACTCCCTCTCCGCAATCCCACTACAAACAGGAGATGATCCAGAAACACTTTATAAACACTATAATGAATGGGTACAGTCCGCGCTAGACGCGATAGCCCCTCTGAAACCTCTCAAGGAGAAAACCAAGTCTAAAGAGTCACCTTGGTTCACCCCCAAACTAAAAGATTTAAAACAAAACTGCAGGAAACTAGAAAGGACTTGGAGACGCACACTTAGGGTGCAAGATAAAAGCATCCACGAGAGTCTATTAAGAAATATAAAGCCGAAATCACACTAGCACAGTCAACTTTCTATGAGGAAAAAATTAGGACGGCAGCCAACACCCCGAGGGAAATATTCCGGATCTCAAAATCTCTGATTAGTACCCCTTCCATTCTGTCTGACCCCAGCGAAGCCCAGAACCGCTGTGATAGGCAGGCAGAGTATTTCTTTCAAAAGATTCAATCCATCTCCTCATCCTTTAATCCCATCGAACAGCATTTACCGAAAATAGACAACATCCCCACAACTCCTGCCTACCAGTTAGCGGAATTTCCGCTGCTTGAGGAAGATACCCTCAAGTCACTAATGCTGAAAATAACATCAGGATCCCCGACCGACCCTGCCCCTCCGCGACATCTGCTTAAGGTTGCGGACACCATTAGATCAACCATCCTAAACATCATAAACATGTCAATCACCACAGGGAGAGTGCCGAAAGCCTGGGCCCTTTTGAAGAAGCCCAACCTCGACCTTGAAAAAATGGCCAACTATCGCCCGATCTCGCTCCTCTCCTGGATAAGTAAGCTGCTTGAGAAGCACATCAACACCATCCTGATGCAATATTTGGAAACTAACCACCTACTCCATGATTCTCAAGCCGGTTTCCGCCCAAAACTGGGGACAGAGGCTGCCCTGTTGACTGTAACGGAGCTAGCCCAGAAGCACATGGATCAAGGCGGCACCACAGCAATTATGCTGTTAGACTTAAGTGCCGCCTTTGATACCGTAAATAATAACATCTTAATCTCCCGCCTAACGCAGCTCGGAGTAACAGGGAATGCCATTACGTGGTTACGGTTCTTTCTGGAGGACCGCACATTTCAGGTAGTGGAGGGGGCCACTCATTCAAAAATCTGGCCCCTCAATCACGGCGTGCCTCAGGGCTCCTCCCTGAGCCCCACGCTTTTTAATGTTTACATGAAGCCTCTGGCAGAAATTTGGCACCCGTTTGTCTTTGAAATCGTAACTTATACCGACGACACCCAATTAGTGGTGGCCCTGAATCAGCCAGGCAGCACTCCCCACAACCTGAGTAGCTGTCTGGAAGCAGTAACAAAATGGATGGCCTTGTCCCATCTGAAGCTGAATGGGGACAAAACAGAGCTAATGTTCCTGGGGAACACAGCCGTACCTAGACCCACTATTGACTGGCCGATCTGCATGGGTCCAAAAGATCGGATCAAACGTCTGGGTGTATGGCTAGATGACACCCTCAGTTTTAACCAGCAGGCCACAATACTTGCCGCCACATGCTTCGGGTTGATGAGGATGCTGAGGAAAGTTTTGCCTCTTCTCCCTTTTCAAGCCCGCAGGATAATGGTTCAGGCCCTTGTCCTGTCCCGCCTTGACTACGGGAAAGCTCTTTACTTAGGTGCACCGATCAGCACGATCAAAAAACTCCAAATAACCCAAATGCGGCAGCACGCCTGCTTCTTGGACTGTCTCGAAGACATTCGGGTGCTGCCGCCTTGAGGAAATTACACTGGCTGCCTATCCAGGCCAGGATAAAATTCAAGGCAATGTGCATTATGCACAAGGCCATGTGGAATAAAGCCCCCGCAATGATCTGTTCCTTAGCTACCCCCTACCACCCCCAGAGATCACTGCGTTCTAGCACAGCTTTTCTGGCATCAACAAAAAAAATCAAACGCGCTAGGTGGGGCGGGCGCTCCTTCTCATGGAACTCTGTCTGGAATTCCCTGCCTCCTACACTGCGCAGTGAGCCCAACCTACAAAAATTCCGGAAAAATCTGAAAACATTTCTCTTCCAGTAAGAGCCAGTTAGCAGACTCCCCGACCCTACCCATCCATAGCGCTACGAGGCCTCCGGGTAGTAACGCGCTTTACAAAACCCAATTTAATTTCATTCATTTCATTTCAGGTGGAACCTGCCGAAATGTAACAGGGGAAAAGAAACCTTCCGAAATGTAACAGGGGAAGAGCAGGCGCGATTTACTGTATCATGCAGATTTTCATGCGTTAAACACCAAAATCTACGTGTTATTCCCCACAAACTCGTGAGGTGCTATTTATCGCACCCAATAACAACGTACCCCGTGGTATTGTTATTTACGAGGTATGATTAATAACGTCGCTATCAGGGAACTGGGGGGGGAGAAGGAGAAAGATGGAAAAATCCCAAAAAATGACAAAGCAGGATCCTGCAAAAGTGAAATAAAGGGGCGGGATTAAAGAGGCCGGAGGTGAAGTCACCGCTACGTGGATACGTTTTCCACAAGCAGATATTTAATAATGTCGGGTATATAAGAATGGGCACTGCCAGTCAATCTTTTGCCAGTTAGGCCCTGGCACTAATCCAGCCTGGCAATGGCTGCTGTGACCACCACAGGCTTGTGAGGAGTGGGCGGCAGAGGGAGCTCGAGCCTGAGTTCTGCTGTGGAGACACCAGGCCCAACCCGCTCAGCCTCCCCCGCTTCCCTCCTCGTCCAACCTGCTCTTGCCCCTCCCTGCTGACCCCACCCCCCTCGCTGAGGGGAGGAGTCTCTACCCCACAAAATTAGTCCCGGATTACCATTAGGCAAAGTAGGCCCCGGCATCTGGGCCCCACTGCTTTTAGGAGCCCCACCAGTATTATTTATTATTATTTAAGAAATTTATAAAGCGCTCGGCTACCCCCGAGGGGGTGTCCCGGCGCTAACGACTGAAATTCAGAGAAAAGAAATAACAAGAACAGATTATTGAGAGGAGAACAACCACGTCTTCAATTTGCGGCGAAAGACAGGTTCAGTGGGAGCAAATCTCAAGTCCAGGGGAAGTTTGTTCCAGAGTCTGGCCGTCAAGACTCCGAATGCTCTACCGCCCATCCTAGAGAGACGGAACCGTGGAACAACCAGAAGACGAAGGCTATTAGATCGTAGAGATCTGATGGAGTGAGAAAGGACAATCCGTTTTTTCAAATAATCTGGACCAAAATTATTCAAAGCTCGGAAAGCGAATGTTAAAATCTTGAAATGGATGCGACGAGCAACGGGGAGCCAGTGGAGTTTATTGCGGTAGGCTGCCACTGACTGACGATAAGGAATATTACCGATGAGTCTGGCCGCGGCATTCTGCACAATCTGCAGGCGTTCGATCTGGTACATGGGGGCGCCAGCGTAGAGACTGTTAGCGTAGTCCAGGTGAGATGTAATTAACGCCTGAACCACAGTTCTACGAGCATTTAGAGGGAGGTAAGGGAAGATCTTTCTCATCATACCCAGTTTCGCAAAGCAAGCGGCGGTGGTTTTGTTAATGTGGGGAATACAGGAGAGTGTATTATCAAACTGAAAACCCAGGTTGCGAACTGTGGGGGCTGGAATAGGCGGGGGTCAAGCACCGTCGGCCACCAAAGGCTAGGAGAAATAGTAGTCTTCTGATTGAAGAACATTACCTCCGTCTTGTCAGTATTAAGTCTTAGATGGTTGGTAGTCATCCAGGTACATATATTATTCAGACACTGGCGGAAATTGGCAAACCCGGGGTCAGAGTGATCCCTAAATGAGAACACAAGCTGAGTGTCGTCAGCATAGGAGATCACCCTGACACCCCAAGATTCCACCACCTTAGCCAGTGGGGCCAGATAAACATTAAACAACAATGGGCTCAGGGCCGAGCCCTGGGGGACACCACAAAGGAGGGGCTGACCCACAGATTTAAAAGGTCTAAGGAAAACCCTCTGAGAGCGATCTTTTAAAAAAGAAGCAAGCCATGCCAGCACCATGCCCCCAATTCCCGCCTGACTAAGGCGATCCAGTAGTATAGCATGTGAGACAGTATCAAAGGCCGCGGACAGGTCGAGGAGGACTAACATAGCTTCCTCGCCCCTGTCCACACACTCTCTGATTGTCTCAGAAACCTCCAAGAGAGCTGTCTCTGTGCTAAAGCCCGTTCTAAATCCCGATTGGGAATCATGGAGTATCCGGCTAGTTTCCAGATATTCTGCCAGTTGAAGTTGTACAGCTTTCTCCAGAATTTTAGCTGAATTGGGGAGAAGGGAGATCGGCGATAGTTATTAAATTGGGCAGGGTCAGCGTTCGCCTTTTTCAAAATAGGAACTAGCATCGCCTCTTTCCACCTCGAGGGAAATTGGCCTGATTCAAGAGAGGAGTTCCAAATAGAAAGGAGAGGATTAATCAGTACGGGAGCTAATATTCCCATCATTTTAGCAGGAATAAGGTCAAGGGGAGAGCTAGATTTACAATGGGTGATTAATCGCAGTGAGGACTCAATGGTCAACTCCTTAAAAGATTCGAAAGAGGAGGTACACCGCTCTGCCTCTCTGGAGGTCCGGGAGGATCCCTCCAAGGGAAAGGCCGATCTAATGGTCAAGATTTTCTCCTGGAAATGGTCAGACAGACCATTGCATAGGGCTTGACTGGCCACAATCTGAGGGGACAGGGCGGTAGGGTGAGTAAAATCCTTTACAATTTTAAAAAGAGATTTAGAAGAATTCTTGGATTTCTCAATTTGTAGAGAGAAAAAATCTCTCATTGTAGATCGCTTGAGGTTGAGAAATCTTCTTGAGGCGACTTTATAGATGGATTTGGCCTTCGGGTCATAGTCTTCCGCCATTGACGCTCTAATTTTTTGCATCGGCTCTTTTCCTCCCGGAGGGTCGAGGAAAACCATGGAGCCGAAGGGTGAGATCTGGCGGAAGTAATGGGTTGGAGAGGCGCTATGGAGTCAATGGCAAGCAATAAGGATGAATTAAACTTTAAGACCCTGTCATCAATGTTGTTAGTCATGGGATCCACAAGGTCGGAGAGCAAGGGGCTCAGGGAGGCGCAGGTAACTTTGTGCCATTTTCTCCCGAACTCCTTATTGAGTGCAACAGGCATGGGTGCCATAGTAAGGGCGAGATCAAAAGGGAGGAGATAGTGATCTGACCAGGTAAGGGGGAGGGGTGGCTGAAGCCTGATATCCAGATTCCCTGTGAAAATCAGGTCCAAAGTATGACCAGCTACATGTGTGGGGCCCTGCACTAATTGATGGAGATTCTGACTCTTCATAGTATCAAGGAACTGGGTAGCCTGGGTACATAGAGGATTATCCACATGTAGATTGAAATCACCCAGCACCACAAAGTGAGAATGTTTAAGGGATAAGTCTGCAATCAAATGGACCAAACAGGTGAGGGAGGCTGCCGTTGCCGTGGGAGGATTATATACTAAAATCCCAGCAAAAATAACGGCCGCTGAATCAGCAATAGTAAAGTATATGGCTTCAATCTTGCCAATGTTCCCAAGTTTACTAACAATCAGTTTAAGATGGTTTTTGATTATAATGGCAAGGCCCCCACCCATTTGACCACCTTCACGGTGAAAGCCGTTAAGGAGGTAGCCTGGGGGGGTAGCTAAAAGAATGTCAGGATTCGAGGAGTCCTTTAGCCATGTCTCCGTGAGAAACAGTACATCCCAGGCATCAGAAGTAAGGGATGACCATATTTCACCAGCATGGCGTGGGAGCGAGCGGCAGTTAACCAAAGCAGTTTTCAGCGTTAACGTTTGGGTAAGACGTTTATTTATGTTATAATAATGAGGTGGACGTTTACTTGCTGGCGGTAATCTAAACGCACAATGGGAACAATCATAGGAAGAGTGTTCCAGATTACTAGGGCAGCAGATGGGGAACGAGAAACATACCCTGGGTCTCATTTGCAATAATTGATTTCTGGACCAGCTTACCCTGGGAGCAGCCAGATGACAAACAGGGGGACCGGCACTGGGCACGGTCCAGGCGCGGACGGCGCGCCATCGGCGCGCCCGCTGCGCCCACCCGCTGCGCGGACGGGAAGACCATCTGTTATTATGCATGAGGAGGGTGGGAGGCGGCCAGAAGCTGGACCGCTACCCTGCCTACCCCAAGATGGCGGCTGTCCCTCTGCGTGCCGGCGTCAGCGCCAAGATCGGCTGCGCCGGTGGGCAGAAGCGTGCTGGGACCCTGTAGGCGACGTAAGTCTCGCCTAAAGATCAGTGCACTAATGTGGTTAAAATTACACAATTTAAGATATATACAATTGTTAAAAAACGAATCACCAGAAAAGTGCAAGGCACACAGTAAATCACAAAAGAGAGCACCCCCGGCTTTCCGCCTCAGGGGAAGTAAGTATTCAGTCTGAAATCGACTGAGAAAGCGCGCCTTAAATAAACACGGGAGGGCGGGAGGCGGCCAGAAGCTGGACCGCTACCCTGCCTACCCCAAGATGGCGGCTGTCCCTCTGCGTGCCGGCGTCAGCGCCAAGATCGGCTGCGCCGGTGGGCAGAAGCGTGCCTGGACCCTGTAGGCGACGTAAGTCTCGCCTAAAGATCAGTGCACTAATGTGGTTAAAATTACACAATTTAAGATATATACAATTGTTAAAAAACGAATCACCAGAAAAGTGCAAGGCGCACAGTAAATCACAAAAGAGAGCACCCCCGGCTTTCCGCCTCAGGGGAAGTAAGTATTCAGTCTGAAATCGACTGAGAAAGCGCGCCTTAAATAAACACGGGAGGGCGGGAGGCGGCCAGAAGCTGGACCGCTACCCTGCCTACCCCAAGATGGCGGCTGTCCCTCTGCGTGCCGGCGTCAGCGCCAAGATCGGCTGCGCCGGTGGGCAGAAGCGTGCTGGGACCCTGTAGGCGACGTAAGTCTCGCCTAAAGATCAGTGCACTAATGTGGTTAAAATTACACAATTTAAGATATATACAATTGTTAAAAAACGAATCACCAGAAAAGTGCAAGGCGCACAGTAAATCACAAAAGAGAGCACCCCCGGCTTTCCGCCTCAGGGGAAGTAAGTATTCAGTCTCAGCATCTAAATCGTACAAACTGAGGGGCAGATTTACAACTTCTGGCGCATCTATGCTAATCAGCAGGAATAACCAGAACAGTTGCGACCCGACAAACCACCCGTGCGCCACCACTGATGCGCCGCATTTACAATGCGTCGCACCGTGGCGCACGGATGGGAAGATGCGTGTCGCATCCCCCGGCGGAAAGGCGGCGCATTGCTGGAGTTCTAGCAAGGCTCGGGGGGAGTGCCCTATCCCTAACATGCTGCGTCAATCCTTACGCCTGCTTCAAGCAGGTGCAGAGTTTTGACGCAGCATGGCCATGAAAGTGACTGAGTGAAATCTTGTAGATTTCACTCAGCCACATTTGGGAGGCGTTTCTGCAACGGAACGCCCCCCCCCCCCCCCTGCGCCGAACGCCTACATGTGGTGCAGGGCTTTGCAACGTGACACATCTCCCAGATGCATCACGTTGTAAATACCCCGCAGCATGGCGCTGGCTTTGCGCCGCCTATGCGTCACAAAAGTGACACAACAGCGGCGCAAATGTGGCGTCCGGGTTTGTAAATCTGCCCCTAATTTTTTAAAACGTGGTGCACTCAATGTTCCCAAATGTAATGACAGCCTTAAGATTTTATTTGTGTCTCATGATCACAAACGCTACTGGTGAATGAACTTTTTCGAAGTTAGAACTACTGAAATGTTGTCCCTCGTCAATGACACAAGAGTGACTGAACTCACGTTCAATGACACAAGAGTGACTGAGATCACGTGCAATGACACAAGAGTGACTGAACTCACGTGCAATGACACAAGAGTGACTGAGATCACCTGCAATGACACAAGAGTGACTGAACTCACGTGCAATGACACAAGAGTGACTGAACTCACGTGCAATGACACAAGAGTGACTGAACTCACGTGCAATGACACAAGAGTGACTGAACTCACGTGCAATGACACAAGAGTGACTGAACTCACGTGCAATGACACCGGAGTGACTGAACTCATGTGCAATGACACAAGAGTGACTTAACTCACGTGCAATGACTCAAGAGTGACTGAACTCACGTGCAATGACACAAGAGTGACTGAACGCACGTGCAATGACACAAGAGTGACTGAACTCATGTGCAATAACACAAGAGTGACTGAACTCACGTGCAATGACACAAGAGTGACTGAACTCACGTGCAATGACACTAGAGTGACTGAACTCACGTGCAATGACACAAGAGTGACTGAACTCACGTGCAATGATACAAGAGTGACCGAACTCAGGTGCAATGACACAAGAGTGACTGAACTCATGTGCAATGACACAAGAGTGACTGAACTCATGTGCAATGACACAAGAGTGACTGAACTCACGTGCATTGACTCAAGAGTGACTGAACTCACGTGCATTGACTCAAGAGTGACTGTACTCACGTGTAATGACACAAGAGTGACTGAACTCACGTGCAATGACAAAAGAGTGACTGAACTCACGTGCAATGACACAAGAGTGACTGAACTCATGTGCAATAACAGAAGAGTGACTGAACTCATGTGCAATGACACAAGAGTGACTGAACTCACGTGCAATGACACAAGAGTGACTGAACTCATGTGCAATGACACAAGAGTGACTGAACTCACGTGCAATGACACAAGAGTGACTGAACTCACGTGCAATGATACAAGAGTGACCAAACTCAGGTGCAATGACACAAGAGTGACTGAACTCATGTGCAATGACACAAGAGTGACTGAACTCACGTGCAATGACACAAGAGTGACTGAACTCACGTGCAATGACACAAGAGTGACTGAACTCATGTGCAATGACACAAAATTGACTGAACTCACATGCAATGATACAAGAGTGACTGAACTCACGTGCAATGACACAAGAGTGACTGAACTCATGTGCAATGACACAAGAGTGACTGAACTCACATGCAATGATACAAGAGTGACTGAACTCACGTGCAATGACACAAGAGTGACTGAACTCATGTGCAATGACACAAGAGTGACTTAACTCACATGCAATGATACAAGAGTGACTGAACTCACGTGCAATGACACAAGAGTGACTGAACTCACATGCAATGACACAAGAGTGACTGAACTCATGTGCAATGACACAAGAGTGACTGAACTCACATGCAATGATACAAGAGTGACTGAACTCATATGCCATTATGGCCACTGAATACGGCGTCTTGCAAAAGGCAGACTCCCAAGATGGCCTCAAAGATTTCACCACAACCAAACTGAGGAAAGTGAATATTTGTTGGTTTATTAAAATGTTAAAAATTTATTTTTTGTTTAATAACATTAATAAATGTTAATGTTAAGTTTTGTCTAATACATTTTTTTAATTAAAATTGTTGACTGGTAAAATTAAAAACGTATTAGCAGATATTTTACGAGGGTGGGGCGAAATTTCGACTGCCTAGGGGCCCTTCACAGAGTTTAATCCGGCACTGCACGTGTTTACTCGGAGGGTGGGTCTGTGACCACATCCCTCCTGCGAGCAGAGGCGGCGTGTGAAAATGTTCTGTGCCTGGATGTGCTCCACTTCCGGCTTCTGGTGTGTTTCACCCACTTCCTGTTGAACATTATGTGTGTGTGTGTGCGTCTGTGTGGGTGCGTGTGTGTGTGTGTGCAGTGATCGCGTTAAGCCCTGAACGACGCTCTTCAGAGGAGCGCTACACAGAATTGCATTAGTGCATAGGAGACAACTTTGGAACCCGAGACGCTTCACTTGTGCACATCACACGAGTGAGGGAAAGGAAGTGAAACAGTGCATATTACTCAAGATATAGAGGGGAAGCAGAGCACAACACAGGGTTATGGACACACAAGGGCACTGGTGCATATTACAGAATTGTGAATACACAAGGGCACTGGTGCATATTACAGAATTGTGGACACACAAGGGCATAAGTCCTTCTTAACGAATTGTGTACAAAATGGCACTTGTGTGTATCACCAAATTCTGGATACACAAGGCCACTAGTATGTATTTCAGAATTGTGGTTGCACAAGAGCACTAGTGCATGTTGCCGAATTGTGGATACAGAAAGGCCTTTTAATGAACTGTGGATGCAGAAGGGCACTAGTGCACATTAGTGAAATGTGGACCCAGACTGGAATTAATGCTTAATAAAGAACTGTGGAAGCAAAAGGGCACTCGTGCATCTTACTGAGTTTTGTATACAGACATTCATTTATGGCCTCATTTACGGGTTTTTTGCCATAGGGCAGCACAGCAGGCCTTCCTGCGGCGCTGGCGTACGGCAAAAGAAAAGGGCAGGAATGCGCTGTATCTATTAGATACAACGCATTCTTGTCCTTTTCCCCTGTGCGGACGCACAATGGGCTGCCGTGCACCAAGGCAGGCATCTTTGCACCATGGTTCAAGGGTGCCGGCACTGCGGGGATGATTATTGATGTGCAGCAAGCGAAGCCTTCCTGCACAAAAACACTCACAAGAGGCTGTGAAAAACGAGGAGCAATAAAGGCATTTCTCCTCGTTGTGCCTCCCTTACGCCTTGCGATGCCTCAGAATTAGGATTTCGTAAATCTGTGGCAGTGTCACTAAGCCATGGAAGTTGCAGCACCACCCACTGCACGCCCGCTCACGCAGAGTTCTGCGTGAAAGGGGTTCATATTTATAATGCCATGGAAAATGTCATGAAATGCCACGAAAAACCACGTAAAGGGACTCCAGGGGTCCTTATAAATGGCACATTGCGCCACCGGAATGTCAATAAAGTGGCATTCTGGAGGTGCAAAAGTGCTGTAATAATGAATTCTGGATGAAGGATGCGACTAGTGCATATCGAGGAGTAGTGAAAGAGGACACTAGTGAATATTAATGAATTATGGATGCAGGCGGGCATATTATTAACTAGTGGATGCACGAGGACACTGGTACACAATAATAAATAGTGGATGAGCAAGAGCACTAATCCATAATATTGAATGGCACTATTGTACATGTCTTTATTGTGAATAGAGAACAGTGGATATAGGAACGCACTAGTGCATGTTAATGAATAGTGGATTCAGAAAGGTGGCAGTGTATATTCAATGTGGATGCAAAAGTTCCATATTGAATATTACTGAATTGTGAATACAGAAGGGCACCAGTGGTTGTATGATGTTACAACGCGACCTTTTAGATCGTGGTACATCACAACGCATCTTTTACAACGCAAGTCGTTACCATGACTTGCGCTGTAGGGTGCTGGACTTAGGAATAGTAAGATTTACTATTCCAACTCCAGCCTATGTACAGTAGGGAAGGTGTTGGAATAGTAAATCTACTATTCCTTAGTCTAGAGCGCCCTCTAGACTAGACTGGTAACGACTTGCGTTGTAAAAGACGCGTGTAATGGCAGCGCTGTGTTTTGACCGCGTTGTCAGGGATGTTCCCCACACCAGTGCACTGTATTGTGGTTATATACGTGCACTATTGAATATTAATCAATGGTGGATGCAGAAGACCACACATCCATATTTTGATGTTATGTTATCCTTTTTTGTTTCTTCTAAACTACAATTGAAAAGCAAAATGATGTCTGCTACAGAATCTGTTTGGGTTGAGGCAAGGCTTCCAAAACTTTGCATTACAAATAGTGCTCATGCTCTGCTGAGATTGATCTCAGATTCAGCCTAATTTTTAACAATAATTTGAAAAAAGCTCATAGACAATTACTTCTTATCGGAAACACATTTATTTTTGAAGCATGTTCAAAAGTAGCATTTTGCTTATCAGATTTGTTTGCTGTTCTAACTAGGATACGTACTACATGTTTCGCTCATTAAAGTCATCGGGCTCCGTGGGGCTTACTCAGGTACTCTGTATATTAATTCACAGTTAGGATGTCACAAATGATATATGATTAACACTGTTAGTTTCTAGGTGTTCCTCAATTGTATGTCCACTCTGACTGTCCATCTTGGCTCTCTTCCAGGAGTGGACCGGGGTGCCTAAGGATGCTCTTGAGAGCCTCAAGCCAACCTTCAACGAAAGCATCTGTTACGTGAGCGAGCTTCCTCTGCACCAGGGCTCTGGGCAACCAAACGTCCCTGCTCAGAAGACTTCGAGCACCTTCCCAAGAGCGACGTCCAGCCCAAAGAACGTCTTCTTCCCAACCCCAACCTCCATGGGGAACCTGTACACTGACGGTCTGCACCAGCAAGGAGTGAGCAAAAATGGATACATCACGCTCCAGCACTCGCTGCCTCCCGTGCACGCGGGTGCGCCAACTCGCAAACCCGAGCAGGGCTCCATGCCTCCCAGACCACAGGAGGTCTAGTGCCTAGAGCTTCTCTCATGCTCGCCATTCCCTTGACCAATCTCTGTAGGACTTGAGCTTTTCTCGCCCTATCACTGCTGACTTGCTGTATGCCTATTGGTTTCATCCAATGCTTTCTCTGCCCCTGTAGGCAGCGTTCCCAGTCCTCCTGTCCCCTTAGCGTTTGAGCTCTGTTGTCCAGTGCATGTTGTCCTCACCTCCTCTTGCCCAATCTCTGAAGGTCTTCATGCCCTCTCGCTCTACCCCTTCGGTCTCATTTCCTTTCCTCCAATGCCTGTCATGCGTCGCGCCCTCTCACCCTAACCCTCTTGGCCTGATATGCTCTTGACCAATCTCTGAAGGTCTTCACGCCCTCTCACCCTACCCCTGGTGGCCTGATCTCCTCTTGTCCAATCTCTGAAGGTCTTCACGCCCTCTCACCCTACCCCTGGTGGCCTGATCTCCTCTTGTCCAATCTCTGAAGGTCTTCACGCCCTCTCACCCTATCCGTGGTGGCCTTATCTCCTCTTGTCCAATCTCTGAAGGTCTTCACGCCCTCTCACCCTACCCCTGGTGGCCTGATCTCCTCTTGTCCAATCTCTGAAGGTCTTCACGCCCTCTCACCCTATCCGTGGTGGCCTTATCTCCTCTTGTCCAATCTCTGAAGCTCTTCACGCCCTCTCACCCTACCCCTGGTGGCCTGATCTCCTCTTGTCCAATCTCTGAAGCTCTTCACGCCCTCTCACCCTACCCCTATTGGCCTGACCTCCTCTTGTCCAATCTCTGAAGCTCTTCACGCCCTCTCACCCTACCCCTGTTGGCCTGACCTCCTCTTGTCCAATCTCTGAAGGTCTTCACGCCCTCTCACCCTACCCCTGTTGGCCTGATCTCCTCTTGTCCAATCTCTGAACGTGTTCACGCCCTCTCACCCTACCTCTGTTGGCCTGACCTCCTCTTGTCCAATCTCTGAAGGTGTTCACGCCCTCTCACCCAACCCCTGTTGGCCTGACCTCCTCTTGTCCAATCTCTGAAGGTCTTCACGCCCTCTCACCCAACCCCTGTTGGCCTGACCTCCTCTTGTCCAATCTCTGAAGGTCTTCACGCCCTCTCACCCTACCCCTGTTGGCCTGACCTCCTCTTGTCCAATCTCTGAAGGTCTTCACGCCCTCTCACCCTACCCCTGGTGACCTGATCTCCACTTGTCCAATCTCTGAAGCTCTTCACGCCCTCTCACCCTACCCCTGTTGGCCTGACCTCCTCTTGTCCAATCTCTGAAGCTCTTCACGCCCTCTCACCCTACCCCTGTTGGCCTGACCTCCTCTTGTCCAATCTCTGAAGGTCTTCACGCCCTCTCACCCTACCCCTGTGGCCTGATCTCCTCCTGTCCAATCTCTGAAGCTCTTCACGCCCTCTCACCCAACCCCTGTTGGCCTGACCTCCTCTTGTCCAATCTCTGAAGGTCTTCACGCCCTCTCACCCTACCCCTGTGGCCTGATCTCCTCCTGTCCAATCTCTGAAGCTCTTCACGCCCTCTCAGCCTACCCCTGTTGGCCTGATCTCCTCTTGTCCAATCTCTGAAGGTCTTCACGCCCTCTCACCCTACCCCTGTTGGCCTGACCTCCTCCTGTCCAATCTCTGAAGCTCTTCACGCCCTCTCAGCCTACCCCTGTTGGCCTGATCTCCTCTTGTCCAATCTCTGAAGGTGTTCACGCCCTCTCACCCTACCCCTGTTGGCCTGACCTCCTCTTGTCCAATCTCTGAAGGTCTTCACGCCCTCTCACCCTACGTCTGTACAATATTTGGAGTGTATTTCATGAGTGCTGGTTTTATGATGACTATTTCGGTGTTTTATGTTTTCGTTTTGTAATCGATTTAAACTCTGAATTGATGTAATACCAATGAGCCAAGGGCCATATTTTGAAAACCAGTGTAACGATGGATGAGGGGATTGTAGTGTCGGATTGGGCCTCAGCAGCCCTAGTGGAGAACCCCGGCTGTGTTCATGCTGGAAAAATAACCAAATGACCCCTCTGTCTGCTCTGTCATCTGATCCAAACACAATAAGAAAGCCATGAGGGGGGGGACTAATGGACACAACGTTAGAGTGTGAGACTGCCTGACCCAGAGAGACGGTCACGAGAGCTGTCTCTACTGACTGTAAACCAGAAGAGAGCTCTCAGTGCACGTCACGAAATGAACGGGATTAGACGCTCTCCTCAAGAGACTGCTTCACACACCCGGCGTGGTGTCTCTTAGGAGCAGGAACTTGGGGGCATATTATCAAGGAACAGGGAAAATTAACGCTAAAGGCGCTCAGCGTAAAAAAATTTAACGCCCGATATCGCTGGATAATATCGCCTGGTTATCGGGTTATTAACAACGCTAACCGCTTAGGCGATAAAAAATCCAGCGATAGCTTAGCGACATTTCTCCTATTATTTTGCTCTGGAACGCCCACTTTGCATCTCATTAGAGTTGCAAAGGGAAGCATAGTGAAAATGGGCGCTAACATGTAATTTTGCAATATTAGCACCCTGTTGTCGATATTTTTATCTCCGCTTCTTTGGCTTTTAAGCCAAAAAAGCAGAGATAAAGCCCTTGTTAATGCCCCTCAGAGACTGCAGGCATGTGTGGAAGGAGAGTGAACCATATAGGCCACACCTACGGAGAGCGTGAGAGGCTGCAGAAAAGAGAGTTTTGTGAATCTAGATCACCCAGAGGGTGTGACACTGACATAGAGACAGCCAGCGGGCGTGAGAGACTGAGACAGAGGCTCGATACTGTGTGCCTGTCACTGGCTGACAGGTACACAGAGCCAATGACCGAGAGAGACAGAGCGAGAGATGGAGCGATAGATTGAAAGTGACAATCAGAGACTGCTACCCATACAGAGACAGCCAGAGGGCATGAGAGACTGACAGGTGCACTGAGCCAATGACAGAGAGAGAGAAAGAAACTGACAGTCAAAAGCTGCCAATCAAAGAGACAGCCAGAGAGTGGAAGAATGACAAAGCGACTACATACAGAGAGTTTTGCATGGTTAGTAAAGAGAAAAAGTGACAGTCAGATAGAGAGACATAGACTGATAATTACAGGGACAGCCAGAGACTGCCCCTTCAATTCACAGCAAACTGGAAATGACGGGGCGACTGTGGGACGCAGACGGGGCGACCGTGGGTTGCAGACGGGGTGACCACAGAGCACAGACGGAGTGACCGTGGGGCGCAGGCGGGGTGACCACGGAGTGCAGACGGGATGACCACGGGGCGCAGGTGGGGCGACCGTGGGGCGCAGACGGGGTGACCACGGGGCGCAGACGGATTGACTGTGGGGCACAGACGGGGCGACCGTGGGGCGCAGACGGAGCGACCACGGAGCACAGATGGGGTGACCACGGGGCGCAGACGGGGCGACCGTGGGGTGCAGATGGGGCGACCGTGGGGCGCAGACGGGGCGACCGTGGGGCGCAGACGGGGTGACCGTGGAGTGCAGACAGGGCGACCGTGAAGTGCAGATGGGGCAACCGTGGGGTGCAGACGGGGCGACCGTGGGGCGCAGACGGGGGGACCGTGGGGCGCAGACGGGGCGACCGAGGGGCGCAGACGGGGTGACCACGGGGCGCTGACGGGGCGACCGTGAAGTGCAGACAGGGCGACTGTGGGGCGCAGACGGGCTACCTTGGGACGTTCACCACCAGCTCACATTCCAGCTGGAATACCTGATTATTTTATCTGGCCAGAGTCTGGGCCTTAAATGACACATTTTTAAATATAAAACGATTACATTGTGTACATTTTAAATGTCGCACCGGCAAAATATTTTATCTGCTTTTCTCTCTTGTTAAATATCAACTGAGATTTTGTCATTTTTATTTTCTGTTGTGTCTTATTATTTCATGACAATTGATTAAAGGATGCTGAGACCTCTTTCGGTGCTAGAAATGACCTTTAAAAAATTATAATGGCGCTATACAAATGCAGCTAGCAGTAATGACCCCTGTGATGCTCAGTTTACAACCTTCCTTTTTCGCACAGCAATGCAACACACTGAATACTTTTAAAAGCAAAGATGTATGCATAATACATGTGTAACAACTGCGGCATTTGCATATTTGTGCTGGCAGTGCCTACTGCCTCATAAACTCTTGTTGTTGGATGGATAATCTTTAAACTTTATTTTTGTTATGTGTTTTTAACTACAAGGTCATATACTTCCAATAAAAATAACAAGATGCCACCATTGCAGTCTGAGAGTCTCTGTTCAGCTTCCGGGGGTTCAGGGGGCGGGGCCGGAAAGGAATCAAACCTTCAGAAGGTCACGGGGTGGAGTCAACGGGTCAAGAAGTGGCCCTGAAGTAGCCAAGGTTGTGGGGTATTTCTCATTAGAGTTTCACTGTCTGCAAACAGGGTGGTGCAGAGCAAACTCTCTCCACAGAGTGGACACTGTTTACAGGACCCACCTTTCCACTCATATCAGCTTCAGTTCTCAGTGTAGGTTCAGTGACCTTGAGGGGTTTGATGCAGATAAAAGCTGTTTGCAGTAGGGGATTCATTTTGGTCAAACATTGAGTATCTTGAGGAACTTTGCTCTCTGTTTGCAGCTGCAAATAGAATGAACACCTTACTCAGTGCGGGTTTCCCATATATCTGGTATGGACAGGTGATGTGAACTCGGCTACCTGTGAAGTGGATTATGTAGGGTCAATGCTGCACGTACTCACGCTTGCTACACCTAAGAGTTGTGTCTGTGATGGCATTAATGAGGCGTCATATTATTCCGAGCTAATTTGTACTAATGCCAAACCCGTTTATAAAGCAATGTGTGCAAAAGAAGCTTGGATGATGTCATCAGTTAAGTCATCAAGGATGTCATTTGGGATGTCGATAGTGATGTCTTAAATGATGTCATAGACATGTCATGAGTGATGAAATATGTGAGGTCATAAGCAGTGCATGGCAGGAGCACAAGCTACAACTAGTGAATTTCTGTGGTTTTTTTTGTCCAAAACATTAATGTTGTGACTGACATATTCTCCTACCTAAAAAGGGACTTTAACATTGTTTTTTTCCTTAACTTTCTACGTTTTTCTAATTTTTTTAAAACAAAACAGATCTTCTTACCACACCTACCTCTAACGTTATTTTAACCTTTGGTTTTTTCAGTGAATTTCTAGTGATTTTTAGTTACTGCTGCTGGCACGTCGGGTTTTCCAGTTGCTCCAGTCTCTGGCGAGGTGGTCGAGGGCAGCGCTGTGGCAGCCAGAGCCGCCTGAGGGGTTCAATCCCTGCTGAGTAAGCTCCGCTCCGGTCCATGCAAGCACTGCGGCTGCGCTCAGCGGCTGCAGTGTTGTCCCCCCAGGATCCCTGCGGAAGCGGTTCAGCTAAAGCTGAGTGCAGGTTGTGTCCTCCCAGTGTGGCCGCATGCAATCTTTTGTCACTCTGCAACCGCAGCCCGGCCCCTTCCCTGACAGAAATGCAAGCAGCCATACCCGACCACCATTCAGCCGCCCCTCACGCCAGCGCACCTCACTGCCCCCTTGCCAGGTCCTAAGACACAGGTAAGTAGCTCAGCGCAGCGTGTCTGGGGAGTGGGTGGGCTTGGCTGGCCAGATTGAGGGGGCTTGATCAGGTCTGCCAGCCGCTCCCAGATAGACCAGCACAGCTCTGATCTGTGGCCGGTGCTCCCCACATAGCCCGTGCCACATAGTCCTTGCCCTCCCTGATGTCCTTTGCCCCCCAGGTGCACCACCCTCCCCTTTGGGTGTGAGACCCAGACACCCAGCACTGGGCGAAAGCCCCCAACAGTGACAGCCGGCAGGTCAGTCTCACCACGAGTCTCGCCATCATCTCTATCTCATAACAATATCTTCTCTGCATGGCAGTGGCTCCGAAAAAAGTAGTTGAAGTTTGCATTCATGAAGGACAATGGCGCCGCCCTCTCTCCCACCAGACTATGGGGCATATTACCAACGTTAAGCGATATTTATCGCTAACGATGCTTAGCAACAAATTTTTTAACGCTAAGCATCGTCAGAAATTATCGCAGATAAACCTTGCTATTATCAAGGTTTATCGCAAATGCGATAAAAAACGGCCACAATGCATGAATATCGCTGAAAAGTCAGCGATATTCATGCATTACCGAGCTAATACTCTTAGCCATGTTATCCACCTCTCATTGGATAACATGGCTAAGAACTGCTCAGGGCAGGTGTTAGTTTTTGGAGATATTCGCGCTTAGCGCGAATATCTCCAAAAGTTGGTAATAGGAGATAGCGATGTTAGCGACTGTTTCCAGTCGCTAAAATCTTGGCACGCCCATTTTGCATGTCATTAGTGATAAATATCACTGACATGCAAAGTGGGGCCCAAGATGGTCGCTATCGCCTACTAGCTGTCGCTAACTGGTGTTAGCGACAGCTAGGTAATAGGGAGATAATTTTATCTCCGCTTTCTTGGCTTTTAAAGCCAAAAAAGCGGAGATAACCCCCCTTGATAATATGCCCCTTACATCCTTCCCTTCAGCCCCCTCTCTAACGCCTACAGCCACCACTCTAGGGGAAGGACTAGTGGGAGCTCAGGGAGAGCAGCATGGTTACTGGCTCAATTCGCCTTTCAGACTCAATTCTACCAACATGTCCGCAAGTTCGCCTGCTGATGAGTGAATAGAGCCTTCGTCATCCGTGCCATCCCCACCCCCTGGACCGAACCCCCAGCCGGGCGATGGGTAAGTCAATTGGAGGAGAACCAACTATCGAACTGCTCCATATCTTTAACCAACCTTAACCTGCATAACACCTACAACGAAGCACTAAGGGGCATATTAGATGTGCAGGACATCTAACCTGGGCTTCTATTGGGAGAGGTGTGGCGCCGCGGCCAGGGCGACTGACGCTGGAATCTGGGGATCACGGTTCAATCCCCGGCCCCGGCGGCAGGTTAGCCCAGCACCATGTGACTCTGGGCAATAGCTTCCTTAATCTTCCAGACGGCCCCCAGCGCCTAGAGACCCTAACGGGTGATTGTGCACTTTACAAATGTGGATTATTATTATTATTGGAATTCTTTTAGGCGATAGCGAGCAGTTTGGGGCCCGCTTTGCAAGTCAGCGATGTTTATCGCTAATGACATGCAAAGTGGGCGTACCCAACCCGTTAGCAACTGGAAGCAGTCGATAACGTCGCTATCGCCTATTAACAAGGCAGGCGTAGCGTTGGAAATATTCGCGCTAAGCGCGAATATCTCCAACAACTAACACCTGCTCAGACCAGTTCTTAGCCATGTTATCCAATGGGAGGTGGATAACATGGCTAAGAGCATTTTGTCGCTAATGAGTGAATATCGCTGTATTCTCAGCGATATTCACGCTATCGCCGGAAAATTTATCGCTTTGGAGATAAACGTTGCTAATAGCACGTTATCTCAGCGATAATTTCCTGCGATGCTTAGCGATAAAAAATTAGTTGCTAAGCCTAGTTAGCGATAAATATCGCTAATCGTTGGTAATATGCCCCTCCTTCCTGTACATATTTATTTATTTTTCATTTATTTATTTATGCATTTTTATATAGCGCGGACTTTACCCGAAGGCGTCAGAGCGCTTCACATTAGGAACAGACATGAAACATAATGAGAAACATTACAAAAGAACAGATTGCAAAAACATACGTTACTTACATAAGGTAATAGTGAGCAAACAAAATACATGAGGTAGTAAAGGTAATAGTGACAATCGTGAGCAAACAAAATACTTAAGTAAAAATTGTGAGCAACCAAAATACATATATAGTGGAGTGGTGTGGCTCACTGGTTAGAGGCGGCAGACCCGGAAGCAGAGAATGGCCCGGGACCAGGGTTCAATTCCCGACGCGGCAGGGTCGTGGACCAGGGTCAGCGGACTCGATAATTCTCGCCTCGGTGCCTACTCTAACCAGGGATCACACTCGGCAACTCTGGGCATTAGCTTGCCTCATCTCTACAACGGCCCCCCACATTCGCCGGGGATGCCTGGTTTCACCTTGGAGATACCCAGTTAGGGACCATCTCACAGGGATAGCCAGGACGGGTTCCCCAGCGGTCTACAGCGCCACGACACCTCAGGGCAGCAGTGCGCTTTACAAGACACATACATTTACATTTACATGAGGTAGTAAAGGTAAAAGTGACATAAACAAACCTTCCCTGCCTGCGCTGGCGTTAAGTTGTAAAACTTATCGCCATCGCAGGGGGAAACGCGAGGCTGCACCATATCCTTGGTAATATGGTGCAGCCTCGCGTTTCCGAAGTGGCGAAGAGAAGCGTTAGCCAAGGCGGCTAGCACCTCTCTTCGCCACTTTGTTGGTAATATGGCCCTTGGGGTCGATATTAAAGTGGAATAACATATTGCCACAGAGAATGTGCTCTCAGCAGACACACCTGTGTTCCAAAATTCCCAAAGACTTCGGATGGCAACTTGATTGTCACCTTTTTCCCAAGTTAATTAGGAGAACATAAGGGTGTGTTTTTGTCTGTATTTGTTTGGAATTATTCAATAAAAGAACGAACCAGCAGGCGCAGTGCCCCCCCTCCTGTGAGACATGATGGCGCGGGGAGCATTTATGGAGAACGGAAGCCCTCGAACCATGAACAAAAGGGTTGAACTAGCAAAGAAACAAACGTTAGATTTGCTTTCCTTCAAGGCAGCAGAATTTCTATATTTCTGCTCATTGCCTCGCCCTGTAGGAGATATTTCATGTTAAAATGATAGAAAGCCTGCAGGGGTATTTGCAGTCCTGCAGCGCCATCTGCTGACGGTTGTCAGAACTGACGCAGTACATTATCTCGCTCAGGCTGTGCCTGTACTTGAAGCCCACCAGCACTCTGACACAGGGGCCTGGTGTGTATTGTATTGTATTGTAATGCAATTGCATTTATATAGCGCTCTCTAAGCGTGCCTGTGCAGTTCGTGGTGTGACTACTAGTGCTGGTTAAGTGCAGATGCACTCTCTGCCTCACGTCACGTGAGGTCGTAGAAGCACGGTTGTGTGACTGAACGAAAAACTTCATCCCCCTCTTACAAAATGCACAGCCAAAGGCAGAGGCAACTCACCCTGTAACCAGCAGGGGGCAGTTTGAGTCTCAGCTTAGGACTGGGGCAGTGAGTGTCTCTGAGGGCATTTCCATGGATTCTCAGGGCATCGCTGAAGATGTATGAGGGCACACCAAGGGGCATATTCTCAAGGACTTATCGCCGATTTATCGGCACTTTAGCGTAGCAAAAGTGGTGATAGATTTATTGCCCTATTCTCAAGGTGGTACAAAATGCCGATATCGCCAGTTTTCCAGCAATAGCTGCCGCAAAAAACATTGCCACGGATGGCAGTGACAACTAACGCCAATGATATGCAGAGAAGGCGTTCCCGTGCAAAAACACACGGAAACACAACTTCGCGATATTCTCAACAACCAGCCAGATATGCGATGTGATCCAAAAACAGGTGATAAGGCGTGTTAGAAGCAGGGATTTAACACCTGCCTTTTACTGGTGTAAAGCAGGACGACACCCTGCAGTATGAAAGGGAGCCCAGCCCAGAGCCACATCTAAAGACCAACACATGTCATGGAGACACTGATCATGCAGCTCGGAGACCCAAGAGGGCCACAACACCCAATGCCACCACCCCCAGGCCCACCACCGCTACCCACCCTCCCCCCCCCCCGCGATCCCCATCCTCCTGGACTTCCACCAAGTCAGCAGAGAATAAAACAGCTCTATGTTTTCATGCATTTTTTTTTTCTGTATTTGACCTCGACACTGATATTGTATTTTACTTTGACTTTGTATTGACACCTCTTTTATTTTAATAAACTTTATTTTGAAAACGGCATGACCCCTCAGCCACACAATCGCAGAATGTGCTGACTAAAACGCTGGTTCCTCTTCTTCTTCTTCTTCTTCTCCTTGCCCTTCCCTGACCCCCTGGCTGGTCCTCTGTGGGGCTCGTGGGGTTCTGGTTGTCCTCTGTACTTGCTCCAGCTACCTCCATGGTGCTTCTCAGTTGTTTGTGTTTGTTTGTGTTTTTTGTTGCTGCTTTTATAGTGTAATCTCCCTGTTTCTCGGGATCGGCGGAAACCGTAAGAAACCCACTGAAACAACAAGGTGTAGGTATTGCTGATAAGTTACTGTTTAATGTACACAATAACATACAGGAAAAAAGGTAACTAAAGAAGATGCGATGAACAGTCTCGCTCATTAATAAGTTTAAATCATACGATACCCATCAGTCGCCTGCCCTGTTCCCAGGAGGGCCAAGGTCCAACCGTCCTCTGCAGAAACACCGGTCCCGGTGTTCGTCCAACAGAGGACACCGTGCTAAGTAACGGCCAAAAATGCCGTTCGTGTACGACTGATGGGGTAAGGACTGTTAGCTGGGGTTGTTAGAACGAGAAACAGCGTCCAGGCGCTATGAAGACACACTACTCGGGAACGCCCAGCCGGGCACTCCACCGAGGGGTCTGGATGTACTCAAAGCCCCAAACAGAGACGCGGCAATTACCTCCCTTGGTGAGCGTCTCTGTCCCACAATCCGTCCAGGGAGCGTAGAAACCAACGCTCGACCCAGACTCCTACACGTTGGTACCGATCGAGCAGCCGCTTGCCTTCCTAGACCTTGATCCTGACTCCAGAACAGCGGGACCGTTTCCTTCGGTAACTGCGAGGTTCGGTTTCCCAGGAAAACAAAGAACAGCAGGACACAACCCAACGGCCGGCAAGAATCCAAATATCCGACAGCGTTCCCGGCGTCCTCTGCGTCTTAAGTACGCATTTCTGTGTGAGCGCTGTTCGCGCCAGGCATGCTGGTTGTTGTGGTTTCTTGTCCGCCCGTGATGCGGTGTTCTGCGGCTGATTCGGCTGTTGCATTCCGAGGTGACGCGCCGCGTCCCGGGGAATCTGACAGTACATCCTCCCCCCATCAGCCCCTCCGTACGGGGCCCGCGCAGACAGGGTGCCTTTTCTTGAATGCAGCAACCAACCGCGGGGCGTGGACACCCGACGCGGGCTCCCACGACTGCTCCTCCGGGCCGTACCCCTTCCACGCCACCAGATACCAGAACCTGTCGCCCCGCCATTTGGAATCCAGGATACCGGCCACCTCATACTCCACATCGGCATCCACTGACACCGGCACAGGCGGCACACGTCTGCCCCGAGCGGAGGGTTTCAAAAGGGACACGTGGAACACCGGATCGACCCTCAGGTGGCTAGGCAAACACAGACGCACGTTCACAGGGCTGATGCGCTTAGTGATGCGATACGGACCAATGAACCTAGGATGAAACACGCTGCGCTTCCGGAACCGCAGATTCCTGGTGGACACCCAAACGAAATCCCCAACCGTATACACAGGTCCAGGCCGTCGCTTCTTGTCGGCCGTAGCTTTGTACGCTGCCTTGGCCGCCTCCAGGTAGGCACGAGATCGAACCAGAGTCTCCTTGATGTGTGCCACCCTCCTAGCGGCTTCCGGCACCCGAAGGTCCTTGATGGGGTGAACGAATGGTAGAAACCTGGGGTGATGACCATAGTTGGTGTAAAAAGGAGATGCCTTGGTGGAGCTATGTGTGGCGTTGTTGTAGGCAACCTCCGCCAGCAATAGGTGATCCACCCACTCCTCGGTCCCCTGGTCCAGGAAACAACGCAGGTACTGCTTTAGTGACTGGTTAAGGCGTTCCGTCTGCCCGTTCGTCTGCGGGTGGTAGCTGGTCGACAAAGCAGAAGTGACGTGTAACGCCGAACACCACTTCCTCCAGAACTGAGCCGTAAACTGCGATCCCCTGTCCGACACGATCAGGGTGGGCAGCCCATGCAACCGTACCACATTCCGCAGAAGGAGTAAGGCTAGTTGGCCCGCCGAGGGTACCTGTTTACAGGCTACTAAGTGCCCCATCTTTGTGAGATAGTCCACGACAACCAGGATCGCCGTACAGCCCTGATCCTTGGGCAATCCTGCGACGAAGTCCAAGGATATGCTCTCCCAAGGCCTGCAGGGCAGTGGGAGTGGTTGCTGCAGGCCCTGCGGACGTCGATGGTCTGATTTCGCGGCTGCACAGACGGTACAATTATCCCCCCATCTTCGGACCTCAGCACGCAAAGACGGCCACCAGAAATGTCTTCCCAAGCTAGACACGGTTTTCTCAAACCCCAGCTGGCCCGCGCAGGGTGACGTGTGGCACCACGCAAAGGCCTATTTCCGCAGTCGGGGAGTAGGTACCAACAAGCGGTGACCGTGCACCGGTATACCGTCCATCACCTGCCATTCCCTGTGGCTCGACAGCCACCTCCTCCAGGCAAAGGTCTGTATCCCCCTCTGGATGCCCCTAAGGAACATGTCCGGCTGTATAGCCCCAATCACCGCGCCCGGTGGTATGATGGAGTGCACGGGAGCAGGCGGCGTAGCCAGAACAGAAGATTGACGGGAAAGCGCATCCGCCTTCCTGTTTTCCGTGCCAGGCCTGTAAGTGATGTGGAAGCGAAATACGGAAAAGAATAGCATCCACCGCATCTGCCGAGGCAACAGGTGTTTTGCCGCCGTCATGAACTGTAGATTGCGGTGGTCCGTGTATACCGTCACATCATGTCTGGCCCCCATCAGCCAGTGCCTCCACTCCGTAAAAGCGTCCTTTATGGCCAACAGCTCCTTCTCCGGGATGTGGTAGTTCCGTTCTACGGTGTTCAGCTTTCTGGACATGAACGCCACGGGATGTAGCACTCCAGAGCGTTGGTGCCGTTGCGACAGGATGGCCCCCACCGCGACCTCAGAGGCATCTGCCTCTACCACATACGGCAAGTCAGGGTTCGGATGAGCCAGGATGGGTGCAGAAACAAAAGCCTTTTTCAACGCCACAAAGGCGCCCTGAGCATCCGCATTCCATACGAAGGGCTGTGACTTTCGCAGCAGCTGAGTAATCGGGGCCACCAACCCTGAAAACCCGTCGATGAAGCGGCGATAGAAATTGGCGAACCCGATGAAGCATTGCACGTCTTTTACTCCCTGTGGCGTCGGCCAGTCCTCCACGGCCTTGACCTTGCGCTCTGCCATTTCCTGTCCCTCAGGGCTCAGCATCACCCCCAGGAACTCCACAGATGTGACGTGGAAGTCGCATTTGCTGAGCTTGCAGAACCAGCAGGTTGTCTCTGAGTCTTTGGAGTACCGTGGCCACGTGATGTACATGTTCCTCCTCTGTGTTGGAATAGATGAGGATATCGTCAATGTACACCACCACGTACTCATCCATGATGTCCTGGAACACCTCATTCAGGAAGTATTGAAAGGCCGCAGGGGCGTTGCAAAGCCCAAACGGCATGACGAGGTATTCGAAGAGGCCGAATCTGGTCTTAAACGCCGTCTTCCACTCGTCGCCGTCGCGCATCCGTACCAGATGGTATGCCCCTTTGAGGTCTAGCTTTGTGTATACCCGGGCCTTTTTCACTTGTTCCAATAAGACGTTTATGAGCGGCAGAGGGCACCGTTTTTTTACGGTAATCGCATTCAACGCCCTGAAGTCCACACAGACCCTCAACTCACCATTGGCCTTCGGGATGAAGAAAAGGGGTGAAGCAGCTGGGGACTTAGAGGGTCTGATGAACCCCAACCCCAGGAGTTTATCAAGGTAGGAGTGCAGATGGACGTTCTCCGGCTCCGTCAACGCGTACAGCCTGCCGCTAGGGACACAGGCACCCGGAACTAAGTCGATTTGACAATCGTAGATCCGGTGCGGGGGAAGGACCTCAGCCCGTGCTTTGTCAAATACGTGCCTGACGGCATGTATGCTCCGGGTAACGTAACAGCCTTCTCTGCCGCTGTGGCTACTGTGTGTTCCATCTCAGGACTGGTGGTGGACCCCGTCCGTACCCCACAGTGTTGGCGACAGTGCGAAGACGTCAACCTGATCTGGTGTGTCTCCCAATCAACGGTCGGGTTGTGCTTTTTGAGCCATGGCAGACCCAGTATGATCCCATATTGAGGCGCTCGGATGACACTGAAGTCTTTGACCTCTTCGTGATCTTCCCCGTATCTCACTGGCAGTACACCCGTGTGGTGCCCTATGGGGCCGGTGACCAGTCGTCTTCCATCCACGGCATATACATCCTCGGGTAGATCCTTGGGTATGAGGGCTATACCCAACCGTCGAGCCTCGCCTTCGTTCATGAACAGGCCAGTGGCCCCTGAGTCAACCATGGCCTCTACGGGAAGCCACCTGGCTTCTACGGATACTTAGACGGTGACGTAGAGGTGCTGTGGTTTCGAACGAGTAGGACTCGACAAAGAAGGGATGCTATAACGACTCCGAGAGGCCCCTTCACTAATCAGGGAGTCTGTTAGCTTTCCGCCTGGACGTCAACTGCTGCGGTTACCGGTTTATTGGTCCTGAAGCGGCTGGTTTTTGGTTTGGCAGGGCACTCACGGACATATTGTCCCTTCTTGCCGCAGTATAAACAGAGGCCTTGTTTGCGGCGTGCCTCTTTTTCCGTGGAAGTGAGGCTGGCCCGAATCGCTCCGATGTCCATGGGTTCCGCCTTGGTGGTGGCGTTATTATCTGGGGTTCCGGGAGTCCCTGGTACGGGCATGGATTTTCCTTTCTTTTTGTGGTCTCCTTTGCGTTCGCCCAAACGATGATCCAAGCGTAGGACCAAGGCAATGAGACCCTCACATGTTTTGGGCTGTGGATCGATCTGTGCAACGGCATCCTTGAGCTCCTCGCTCAGTCCCTGATGGAACAAGGCTATCTGTTTCGAGACCGGCCATTTGGTTTCTGCAACTAAACGACGAAAGGAGTTCAGGTATTGCACGACGTCGTTGTTGCCCTGACGTAGCTCAAGCAGTTCACGGTCTGCAGTGTATGTATCCGCCCGTCTGTCGAAGACTTTCAAGAATTCCTCGCGAAACGCCCCCCAATCGCATAGAATGGGGTCATCCCTGCTCACCAAGGGTACCGCCCATTGCGCTGCGTTTCCGGCGAGGTACGAAATGAGAAAGGCCACTCTAGCCTGGCTTGTGGGGAACGCCTTGGATTTGCAGGACAGGTGCAATGCCACCTGAGTCATGAACACCTGCACCGTATCAGGGTCTCCACTGTAACGTTCTGGAGTGGCCAGGGGAACGGACACGGGCATCTCTACCACAACCGCTGGAGAAGGAGGAGTCGCCTGGCTACCAGCATCAAAGGGATTTCGCTGTGTTGCTTCGAACCTGGCCTTCAGGTCTGCTGTTTCTTGCCTGGACGCCGTTAGCTCGATTTGGACCGCGGCCAGAGCCGCCACTACATCATCCAGGGTGGCCATGTTCTTCTTCCCTCGATCGGGAGAAGATTGATATGAATCAAAGGTCGGATATTATGTAATCTCCCTGTTTCTCGGGATCGAGGAAACCGTAAGAAACCCACTGAAACAACAAGGTGTAGGTATTGCTGATAAGTTACTGTTTAATGTACACAATAACTTACAGGAAAAAAGGTAACTAAAGAAGATGCGATGAACAGTCTCGCTCAGTAATAAGTTTAAATCATACGATACCCATCAGTCGCCTGCCCTGTTCCCAGGAGGGCCAAGGTCCAACCGTCCTCTGCAGAAACACCGGTCCCGGTGTTCGTCCAACAGAGGACACCGTGCTAAGTAACGGCCGAAAATGCCGTTCGTGTACGACTGATGGGGTAAGGACTGTTAGCTGGGGTTGTTAGAACGAGAAACAGCGTCCAGGCGCTATGAAGACACACTACTCGGGAACGCCCAGCCGGGCACTCCACCGAGGGGTCTGGATGTACTCAAAGCCCCAAACAGAGATGCGGCAATCACCTCCCTTGGTGAGCGTCTCTGTCCCACAATCCGTCCAGGGAGCGTAGAAACCAACGCTCGACCCAGACTCCTACACGTTGGAACCGATCGAGCAGCCGCTTGCCTTCCTAGACCTTGATCCTGACTCCAGAACAGCGGGACCGCTTCCTTCGGTAACTGCGAGGTTCGGTTTCCCAGGAAAACAAAGAACAGCAGGACACAACCCAACGGCCGGCAAGAATCCAAATATACGACAGCGTTCCCGGCATCTTCTGCATCCTAAGTACGCATTTCTGTGTGCACACTGTTCGCGCCAGGCATGCTGGTTGTTGTGGTTTCTTGTTCGCCCGTGATGCGGTGTTCTGCGGCTGATTCGGCTGTTGCATTCCGAGGTGACGTGCCGCGTCCGGGGGAATCTGACATATAGTGATTTTTCACTCCTGACTTGTGGGACTTGCAGGCCTGGCACTGCTTATCGCTGAATTTTTTCTCGCAGTTGGGCCCATCGCCACTTTTTCCATGTTCGGATTTAGATTTTTATATCCGTCCTGGTAATTGTATCACAGACATTTGACGCGTTATTGGGAAACTATCGCATGTTATCGCTGTGTTGTGAATAAGACGTTGAGACAGAGTTATTTTCCTGCGATAGACGGCGATATGAAAAATTGCATTAACCTAATTTGGCGATGATTATCTCACATTCTTGAGAATATCCCCCAATTGTCTTTGAGGGCACAGCTATGCTGTTTAAATACCAGGCAATGGTGCCTCAAGGGTGAGGGACAGGCAAGAATGTCTATGGGCCTAATAGAGGTGTTTGGGCGTCTGCTGAGACTTCTCTATGGGTCGGCTGGTGGAGATTGTGGGTGGTCTGGAGGTATCTTAAGGGATAGTCAGGATGTCTAATGGGTGGCTGAAGTTTTCATGGGTTGGAAGGTCCGTAGCTACGGAAGGGCAGGGTAAGGGGGCAGAGAGGCCAGGGCCCCTCTTCATCTGCTTGTGACCCTACCTCAAAACAAAAGTCTCCCTACTATTTATTTTAAACAACAGTCCCAGCTGCCACTCTGAAACTTAGGCAACTGGCAAGTAGTTTAGGAGCAGCAGGCCTGTTTTCAGCCCCGCCGGCCTCGTCCACTGATTCTCTAAAAAAAAGAAATTAAGAAAAAGGTTGCAGGGAGGCTGTGAATTCATTACAACCAGGCTCAGCAGCATTTTAAATGCATGTCTCTGTTTTCTGCCTGCCGTGCTAAGGACGTGTGTTGTAAACGAAGTGGGAGGGCCAGCGCCTCGGGTTAGGGAGAGGATGGGAGAGCTGCCGCACTCACATGTGGAAAAGGGTTTCGGAATAACCCTGGGGTGGTGTCCTGTGCCCCACTCTCTACAGCCTGTGGGCCTCGGTTATGAGGAACTGGCGTAGGGCAGCACTGCAGGTCTTCTTGCTGTGCTACCCTATGCCAATGTGAAAGGGCAGGAATGTGCCGTACGTATGACATATGGTGCAGTCCTGCACTTTCCTCCTGCACTAACGCACAGTTTGCTGCCAGCGCCAACGTAGGCACCATTGTAACACAGTGCAAGGGTGCCTCCATTGCAGGCAGGGTTGTTTTTGTGCAAAAAGCTGCACCTTCCTGGACTAAAACAATCCTGAGTGGCGTTTTCCTCTTCCTGTGATATTGCAGCACACGTGGGAAAACCTACTGCAGCGCCCATGGGTCGCCTCCTTGATGCAGAGTAAGGCAAGGGAGCGACTTGCACTGCACCGCCTTACTGCATACCTTTGAGGCCATTAAAAGCCAAGCACAGTGGCTTTGTGTTGCCACACAGATATGATTGAGAGGCCTGGGGCACTGGAACGCCAAAAAAAGTGACACTACGGCAGCGCAAGCCTCTCATAAATAAAGCCCTGTGTTTCAATACTCAAGCCTTGGTCTCCCCAACTGGTAGAGGGTAATAATTATCAATGCGATGTCCTCTCCTGAGCTGCAGAAGGTCTGTCTTTCCTGGTGAACTGCGGACCAGGCAGGTAGTTAGAGGGCTCTTGGACCAGGAAGGGCGGCGCAGGGCTTTGGTTGGGCCAGGGTGTGGCGAAAGTTTCCTAAACAGGGCAGACTTCCATGCTCACCCCGCCCTTAGTTCCATTCAAATGCACAGCCACTTTAAAAAATATAGGGCCATATTATCAAGAAAGGGCGATACATTATCGCTGCTTTTATCAGCAGGAAACTGCTGCTAAAGCGGCGATAATGGGCTTGATAATACGCCCTTGTGAATTCCCATAGAAGCCCAGGTTCTGGTGTTAACCTGGGCTTCTATGGGAATTCACAAGGGCATATTATCAAGCCCATTATCGCCGCTTTAGCGGCAGTTTCCTGCCCATAAAAGTGACAATAATGTATCACCCTTTCTTGATAATATGGCCCATAGTTTGCTGACACTGTCAAATTTTTCCGAAGGTAGCCATTCTCGTGCTCTGTGACCGAAATGATGCAGGTGAAATTTTTTAAACGAAAATCTGTACCATTTCCATCATGAAGCGTGCAAATGGTAATGTTATCAACAAATCCACACTGTTCACATACATCAGAAATGGTTTTATTAAGTATGGAATTGCTGAGAAGGTAGGTTAGTGCTAGCTCTGAAACCTGACTGAGACCTTCACGTTACGCGTTGCCATCCAGGACTGCCACCTCAGCCTTTCATCCTTGTAAGGTCAATAAAATGTCAGTAATTTGGCTAGCCCACCTCTTGTGTACAGCGCTTAGATGGCGACATTTCAGTACTCAGCACTGTACAAAAACAAACATTTTATTAGCAGATGCCCATCATTGCAGCTGGCATACACATGTGAGGGAGATTTGCCCAATGTTGGTATAATGTTGCCCCTGGCACATAACGTTGGTGATTAACTATTGTGGGCATCCGTTCATGTGATTATTTGAAATAGGCATCTCACAGGGCGTTTCAAAGTGAGGCCAGGGTACATTTGGATACTCGATGAACCTGGCAAACCGAGATTTGGGTTCTAAACATGCATTTACTAAAAGTGAAAAGCTGAAGTTTCAAGAGGAAAATTGTATTTTGTGTCATGAATGTGCTCACTTTTGCTTTGGAGAATCACATTTATTATTATAGAATTGCAGGGTGTATTTCTGTTACTCTTTATTTTCAGACAGCACAGCTGATAAAACTGAAATGGCAAACATGCCCACAGTTTGCAAGAGGTATTTTCTGAAAATAAAACACTAACTAAAAAATATATCAGGTTAACTGAATTCACTTTATGCCATGGAGGCACATAAAAAAGGCGTTCGGCTCTGCGTTGCGCCTGGAAACCCCATCAACATACGGCCTTGTGTCACATAGCAAAATTCATGTATTCCCATAGTTTGAAAATCTGACGTTCAGACTTTAAATTAATATGTTTACAAACGAAAAAGAAAAAAAACATATTTGCATGATAATCACAACTGTGGTGTGCAGCACTGCTCACTATCCTTGACGGACAGCTGTTTGGTTACAAAAGACCTAGGGCCTCATTTATGAGAAATGACGCTTCGCTGCGTGAAAGCAGCGATGTGTCACTTCTCAGTGCGCCATCCTTGCGACATACCTGATGCGTCATATTTAATGTATGACACATCATGTCACAAGGAGTTACAGATACGTCAGTATTTCTGACGTATCTGTAGGCGCAAAAGGGACGCATTGCTGGAGTGTGTCACAAAAGTGACGCAACTCCAGCAATGCTTCCTTTCACACAAGCCCCATGTGAAAGGGCTGGCGTCAGTCTTACGCCTGCTGTGAGGCAGGCGCAAGATTTTGACGCAACGGCGTCCTAGAAGTGACGCAGTGAAATCTCCTAGATTTCACTGCGTCACTTCTACGAGGCTTTTTGCGGGGGAACGCCCCCCTGCATACATGATACCTGACGCAGGTATAATGTAGCGCAGGGGTTTACAAAGTGACGCATCTGCTTAGATGCGTCCCTTTGCAAATAGTGCGCAACAGGGGGCATGTTTTACGCCGCCGATGTGCCACAAAAAGTGATGCATCGGAAGTGCAAAACTGACGCAAGGCCTCATAAATGAGACCCCCATTGTGAGCTGACTGAAGGCTTACATGGCCTTAAAACCTGCCCATTGCTAATCATTGGTTTGCTCTCTTGTCACTCTCATTTGCTTGCTTCCTATTGAACAGCTTTCTGTGTTGCAATATGTCAATCTTGTGATTGTCCCTCCCCCACTGCAGCATCGCCCCTTTACCATCTCTGTGATTGGCTGGCGTTTATACCTTACACTGTTGACTTTTAGCAAACAATATTTTTTCTTTTTAGCTGAAGCCCTCCATGCGAGTGCATGTGTATTCAGGCTGTCGCCCTCATGTGCCTTCTCCATCCCCATGCTCCATGTTGTTCTCTCTTCCCTTGCGCCACCACCTCACGTTGCGCCACCACCTCACGTGTGTTCCTATCTCACACATATGCTTCTCTTCCCACACCTCCTCGCCATGTTGCTTTCTCTCCTGTGTGCTTCTCTCCTTCACCTGCACTCCATGTTGCTCTCTTGCCCATGTTGTTCTCCCTCATTTGCTTTCTCCTGACCCATGTGTTGCTTCACTACCCTCAGGTAGCTTTATCGCCTGCCCTCCATGTTGCTTTGATCAGCGTTACTTTCCTCACCAGCTGCCCTCCCTCAGTGTTACTTTCCTCACCCGCTGCACTCCCTCAGTGTCACTTTCCCCACCCGCTGCCCTCCCTCAGTGTTACTTTCCACACCCGCTGCCCTCCCTCGGTGTCACTTTCCCCACCCGCTGCCCTCCCTCAGTGTTACTTTCCCCACCCGCTGCCCTCCCTCAGCGTCACTTTCCCCACCCACTGCCCTCCCTCAGCGTTGCTTTCCCCACCCGCTGCCCTCCCTCAGTGTCGCTTATCCCACCCGCTGCCCTCCCTTAGCGTTGCTTTCCCCACCCGCTGCCCACCCTCAGTGTCACTTTCCCCACCCGCCTGCCCTCCCTCAGTGTTGCTTTCCCCACCCGCTGCCCTCCCTCAGTGTTGCTTTCCCCACCCACTGCCCTCCCTCAGTGTTGCTTTCCCCTCCCGCCTGCCCTCCCTCAGTGTTGCTTTCCCCACCCGATGCCCTCCCTCAGCGTCACTTTCTCCACCCACTGCCCTCCCTCAGCGTTGCTTTCCCCACCCGCTGCCATCCCTCAGTGTCGCTTATCCCACCCGCTGCCCTCCCTTAGCGTTGCTTTCCCCACCCGCTGCCCACCCTCAGTGTCACTTTCCCCACCCGCCTGCCCTCCCTCAGTGTTGCTTTCCCCACCTGCTGCCCTCACTCAGTGTCACTTTCCCCACCCGCCTGCCCTCCCTCAGTGTTGCTTTCCCCACCCGCTGCCCTCACTCAGTGTCACTTTCCCCACCTGCTGCCCTCCCTCAGCGTTGCTTTCCCCACCCGCTGCCCTCCCTGAGTGTCGCTTATCCCACCCGCTGCCCTCCCTTAGCGTTGCTTTCCCCACCCGCTGCCCACCCTCAGTGTCACTTTCCCCACCCGCCTGCCCTCCCTCAGTGTTGCTTTCCCCACCCGCTGCCCTCACTCAGTGTCACTTTCCCCACCCGCCTGCCCTCCCTCAGTGTTGCTTTCCCCACCCGCTGCCCTCACTCAGTGTCACTTTCCCCACCTGCTGCCCTCCCTCAGCGTTGCTTTCCCCACCCGCTGCCCTCCCTCAGTGTCACTTTCCCCACCCGCTGCCCTCCCTCAGCGTTGCTTTCCCCACCTGCTGCCCTCCCTCAGTGTCACTTTCCCCACCCGCCTGCCCTCCCTCAGTGTTGCTTTCCCCACCCGCTGCCCTCCCTCAGAGTTACTCTCCTCACCCGCTTGAGTTCTCCCCTTGTTGCTTTCCCACCCACTTCATGATCCGTTTAAAGATTTTTTAAAACCCTTTCTCGCTACTTTTTAAATTTATTTACCAAGCCATCTCAGATCTTTTAATAAAAAGTTTAAAAAAAGCGACACCATCATTCTGTAGTGACGCACAAGGGCACACCTGCAAAATGACATGGCCACTGCACATTTTCCTTTTTTTTCTTTAGCCATGCTTCACGGCATCAGCTAGGTTGAAAATTGTCCCCAAAAACCTTTGCTAAAGACAGCAGGTCTCAAAGACAAGGCCTGTTGATTTTGCCAATGCTTGTTTTGGTTTTTTAATCAGTACTTTCGAAGGAGAGTTCCAGTAATAACTTGTTACTGACAATCTTCCAAGAAGTGGCTGGAAGCCAGAGTGCCAGGAAGTCAAAAAGTGGAAGTGAATAAGCATGGTATGACAGTGACGGGTCATGTGAAGATCGGTTGCATGAGTAAAGATCAACAAACTAATTAAAAAATATGTTGATCCACAAACGTAAATTGTTGATATAGTATTGCTATATTTTCTTAGAAGAATGCCCGCTTCCGCAGTGGTAAACGGGTTAATGAAAACAAACATCCTCATAACAATTGATCACATATCAAACGGTGAGCTCCAGTTTGAGGCAGATCAATCACAGGTAAGCGCCTATGAGTAGAGTAAATGATTGATCAACTTTGAGAGCCTGCATGCCCTTGAAGGAACAGAATTTGATTGCTGAACATAACATCGAAAGTAGCCATAAAACTGAGGCAGCCAACACGTGTTTCGCAGAATCCCAGCTTCTTCAGGGCTACAAACAAATAGAGAAAAGACTATCAATAAGTTCCTATATTTACACGTGGCATGCCAAGATCCAAACACATCAACAGAGAACGATTCAAAAGATGAAAAATAGGTCAAAGAGTGAAAAAAAGAAAAAAGGGGACTGTGGAGAGCATTGGGTTTGCTCGCTCCGCTCACTGCTCACTGCAATCTTTTCATTCAGTATGGGTGACAAAGCCGACAGTGATCATCAGCCTTAAGAGCTCACTCTTCGCACAAATATGCCAAAACTCATGAGATGGAAGGGTCAGCCAGGTATGACCACCACATTCAACTATAGAAAAATAAAATGTGTGCAAGCGACGCAAGATAACTTTCAGCAAGCAGCAACACTTTTATTCGAATCTCGTGAAGTTGGCAATGAGACGGAGAAATGGACAAACTATACGAACTCCTCGGCAAAATCATTTGCCGTCCCAATTAAATCAAGGACACAGCAAAGCTGCAGCGGCAATCCCAACTTTACCAGGATCCAAAAGAGTAAGATAAGATCAATAAAAAACACTATCAATTATACGTTACGGCAGGTATGGTGGTCTCCATCTAACACACTAAAACTAGCAGAATAACATCAGCAGAAAAAACAGATGAAGCGAGCGATTTGGGAGGCCAGGAGAGACAATGAGGACTCTCTATGGGCGAAATTGCATGCAGATTCCAAGAGGAAAGACAGTGCAAGGTTCTGGGAGACTATGAAAAGATTTACCCACCCAACACACGAGGGTCTGTGTTCAAAGGTATCCGAGGAGGACTGGGCTATCTACCTTGGAAACCACTTTCACCAAGAAAATATCTTATTACATATTGAGACCAGCTCAGAGACAATACAAGGAGAATTCACACCCCCAAATGATCACCTCAAAACGCTAAAAAGCTATATAAAGAAGGGAAGGCAAGAAGGGGCGCTAGGCCCAAATGGAATACCACCTGTGCTTTATAAACAAAATTAGATTATTGGGCAAAAGCACTTAGTCCACTGTACATGGAAGTAAGGCAGACAGGCCTACTTCCTTCGTCCTGGCGTGCATCGGTAATTTCACCTATTTTCAAGTCGGGCGATAAGACTCTGCCTAGGAACTATCGCTTAGTTGCCCTTTTAGATAATGAGACAAACTATTTTGCAGGCACTCTGCTGGACGAATTGCAAAACTGGGCAGAAGGCAACTCAATTATACCCTTAAACCTAACTGGCTACAATTGATACCGAAGCAGTGTCTACACCTGCCCTTTAATCAAGCGCCCTCGCCTTTACCGGCCACGGCTCCCAAGGCCTCCTAACACGCCCACCTTACACCAGCCGTACTTGTCACGCTCTGGGCAATTCTCCAACCCAAAGTGTTCGGATCGCTGGCTCAGGTCCATTTAAGCTTCCACTGATGCTTGTCCACACCGGCCGTGTCGCCTAACCTATTCCACCTGTGTGAGAAGTTAGCCTGGAATATGATGTCCACTAGTTCCACTAGCGACCGCTCGAGCCTGTTCCAGGTGAGGTTGCCCCACCTCCGCTGCTCCTGCCCGCCGTGGCCAGGACCCTGCCCTGCTGAGTGCCGCGCACTGCCTTCGCACACCCCCGTTTTCACCGCTGCTTGTCTGCTGCGGCGTGCCTGTTTCCCCCCTGTGTTTTCTGTGCACCTGCTGCTTTGTACTGTCCACTAGCCCCCCTGGTATTTTCTCCCGCTTTCCGCCCGTTTTTGCCTCCACTCGTATCTTCACCTATTCCCCCCGCTGTGTATCTTGCCTCCTCTTGTTATTTCTCCTGTCTCCCCCCGGTTCCTAACCTGTCCCCCCTCGCCTTTGCTCACTTGCCTCCCCCTTTTTGCCTTCTGTACCCCTTGCCCCCTTACCTCCTGTCCGCTCCCTCGAGCCGCCCTCCTTCCCGCCACTGCCCCCCGGCGTCTCGGCCCCCCCCTGCCCATTGGCCGCCCCGCTCCCGCCACCCATCTGACCCGCCCTCCCGGCTCCTCACTTATGACGCCCCCAGAGCGACCGCGCAACGGACGCGCGCAGTGGGAACACCGATTGAGCGCCGAAGGTGCGCCAAAGGTAAGCCCGTCTGCGCCCGTCCGCGCCTGGACCGCGCCCAGTGCCAGGACCCCTGCCCTCCACCGCCGGAAGCCGACCCGATGGACCTACGACGCCACCGACCTCAACGCACTCAACACCGGCCGAACCCCGGGCTGTTACCGAGCCACACCGAGACGCACCCACGGACCCTTCAGCTGCCACTCCTGCAAGTTCACCTGCAACCGGACCCACGCCACACCAGCACCCACCAAGCTGACCTCCAGCAGCACCCACCTGAAGTGCATCCTGCTCAACACCCGCTCCGTCCACAGACACGCCGTCGAGCTCTGGAACCTGCTCGACACCACAGACCCAGACGTCGCCTTCCTCACGGAAACCTGGATGAACGCCTCCTCAGCGCCCGACATCGCCATCCCCATCCCAGAGGGCTACAAGATCACCCGGAGAGACCGCGCCAACCAAACCGGAGGAGGCATCGCCATCATCCACAGGAACACCATCCGCATCACGACCAACACCGACGACACCCTCGCACCCGCCGAACACCTGCACTTCCAGATCCACGTCAACCCCAAGACCACCCTCAGAGGCACCCTCATCTACAGGCCCCCGGGACCACGCACACAATTCAGCGAGGACATCGCCGACTTCATCAGCCCGCACGCCCTCCTCTCCGCCGACTACATCCTCCTCGGGGACCTCAACTTCCACCTGGAGAACAACAACGACCGCAACACCACCACCCTGCTAGACAACCTCGCCAACCTCGGACTCAAGCAACTGGTGACCACTCCCACCCACTACGCCGGACACACTCTCGACCCGATCTTCTCTTCCAGCAAGGACACCGCCTTCAGCCACGCCACGGGACTCCACTGGACGGACCACAGCTGCGTCCACTTCAGCTTCAGGAGGACCACGCTCCACCATCACCAGCAACAGGCTCCCCGCAGAAGCTGGAACAAGATCACTGCAGACCAGCTCGCTACCTCCCTGAACAAGAACCCTCCCACCAGCACAACAAACCCCAGCCAAGCAGCCAACAACCTCACGAAATGGATCAGCGACTGCGCAGACGACCTCGCCCCGCTGAAGACCCCGCCGAACAGACCCGGCAGCAAGAAAGCCCCATGGTTTAACGACGAACTCAAGAGCTCCAAGAAGAACTGCAGAGCACTCGAGAAAACCTGGCGCAGAGACCCAACACCGGACAACATGACTGCCCTCAAGCTCGCCACCCGAAAACACCACCAGCTGATCCGCGCCACCAAGAAAACAGCATTCAAGGAAAGACTGGACAACAACGCACACAACAGCAAGGAACTCTTCAACATCGTGAAAGAGCTCTCCAACCCCAACGCCGGGAACAACAACATCACCCCTTCGCAAGACCTCTGCAACTCCCTCGCCTCCTACTTCCACAACAAGATCGCGGACATACACAACAGCTTCAGCACTCAACCGACGCACGCCACGACCGAACCACCTCCCCCCACCACCACCCTCTGCACCTGGACCCCGATCAGCACCGAAGACACCATCCGCACGATGAACTCCATCCACTCCGGATCTCCGACAGACCCCTGCCCTCACCACGTCTTCAACAAGGCCGACGCTGTCATCGCACCCCACCTGCGGGACATCATCAACACCTCCTTCGACATCGCCACCTTCCCGGAGAGCTGGAAGCACGCCGAACTCAGCGCCCTACTCAAGAAACCATCAGCAGACCCAACCGACCTCAAGAACTACCGCCCCATCTCGCTGCTCCCGTTTCCGGCCAAAGTCATCGAGAAGACCGTCAACAAGCAACTGGCCGCCTTCCTCGAGACGAACGGTTCCCTCAACCCCTCGCAGTCTGGCTTCCGGGCCAACCACAGCACCGAGACCGCCCTGATCGCAGCCACCGATGACATCCGAGCCCTGCTCGACAACGGAGAAACAGCGGCCCTCATCCTCCTGGACCTCTCCGCAGCCTTCGACACTGTCTGCCACCGTACCCTAGTACAGCGCCTCAGCAACGTCGGCATCCAGGAGAAGGCACTGGAGTGGATCACCTCCTTCCTCGCCGGAAGGACACAGAGAGTCCGCCTCCCCCCGTTCAGATCGGAAGCCACCGAAGTCATCTGCGGCGTTCCTCAAGGCTCCTCGCTCAGCCCAACTCTCTTCAACGTCTACATGAGCCCCCTCGCAGCCATCGCACGCCAGCACAACCTGAACATCATCTCCTACGCCGACGACACCCAGCTGATCCTCTCCCTCACTAACGGCCCCGCCACCGCCAGAGCCAACCTGCACGAAGGGATGACAGACGTAGCCAAATGGATGTCGAACAGCCGCCTGAAACTGAACTCGGACAAGACGGAAGTCCTCATCCTGGGATCCTCACCCTCCGCCTGGGACGACTCCTGGTGGCCCCCCGCCCTGGGCAGCGCACCCAAACCAACAGACCACGCACGCAACCTGGGCTTCATCCTGGACTCCTCCCTCTCAATGACCAGACAAGTCAACGCCGTCTCCTCGTCATGCTTCAACATCCTGCGCATGCTACGTAAGATCTTCCGATGAATCCCCACCGAGACCAGGAAGACGGTCACCCAGGCCCTCGTCACCAGCCGTCTGGACTACGGTAACTCCCTCTACGCCGGAACCACCGCCAAACTCCAGAAGAGACTCCAGCGGATCCAGAACACCTCAGCACGACTCATCCTGGACATCCCCCGCCGCAGCCACATCTCCGGACACCTGAGAGACCTGCACTGGCTCCCGGTCAACAAGAGAATCACCTTCCGGCTCCTCACCCACGCACACAAAGCCCTACACAACCAAGGACCAGGATACCTCAACAGCCGCCTCAACTTCTACGCTCCCAAACGCCAGCTTCGTTCGACCAGCCACGCCCTCGCCGCCGTCCCCCGCATCCGAAGAGCCACCACAGGAGGAAGGTCCTTCTCCTACCTGGCTGCCAAGACTTGGAACTCCCTTCCGACCCACCTCCGCCTGACCCAGGACCACCTCGCCTTCAGGAAGCAGCTCAAGACCTGGCTGTTCGAGCAGTAGCGGACCCCCCCCCCCAGCGCCTTGAGACCCTCCGGGTGAGTAGTGCGCTATATAAATGCTCTGATTGATTGATTGATTGAGTTCTTGTGGGGACCTTGCACCAGTCTAATCAACCCTTATTGATGGTGGTTGTAAAGTCAACCTTATAGAAAGCTATCCTAGTGGTAGCATGGACCAGCAGTCAATAGGCTAAGACTTCAGAGAGCATGTGAAGCCAGCTGTTTTACCAATTATAATCCCTTGAATACCAAATGAAAGTACACCAGACAAGGTATATATCGAATATATATGTATTTATTCTAAACACAACCCCTCTGCACTCTTTATGAGGTCAGAGGTAAAAGTACATCACAAGTTATTCTATTAGCATACGATAAGTTGCACAATATACAGTAATGCCCTAGGGGCCTCACAAACCATATACTAAGAAAGTGATATAAGAACCACGTCTGAAATAGAGAGCAGGCCTAGGGAATCGCTAGGGCTACACTAAACAACCAAAGGTTAGTAAGAAGGAGGCCCACCTGAGACGCGTGCAGTGTCTAAACACAGGCGCGGGTTCCCATTGACTTTCAATGGGAAACGAAGAAGTTACAAAGTTACTGTTTAAGGGCACTTCCGGATGGACTACGACAAAACCACTTTAGACTAGGACACTTCGAGAGTCAAGACCCACGGGAGCACCGGAGTACTCGTGTTACCTCACCCAGGGAAGCCGGGTGCATAGGTGCCTTTTGGTGTCGAGTTTCGGCGTTGTTTACTATGGAGATCTGCAAAGAAGTGCTGCAGGCGACCAGGAAAAAACTGTCCGGGTGGATCCAAGGGTGGATCGAAGATGTGAAGAACCTGAAAGCAGAGGGGACAGAGTCTGGGTCACTATCCAGTGACCAGGAAGGAACCAGGAAGGAACCAGGCTATGTCGCGTGCTTGAAGGTGAAGAAGGTGAGTTTGTCTCTTCAGCCACGAGGTCCAGGAGGCATTGACGATGACCAGGCGCTGGATTCAAGCTGTCCCATGATGGATCCCGATGACTGCGTGTCGGTATCCAGATTAGACCCAACAAGCCTTGGCAACCGCAATCCACACAGGATGTCAAGATTGGCTCTGTTGCAGACCAGCAAGCTCTGTGGCGCATCTCCTTTTAGGAAAGCTGGAGCAAGCCTGGAGCAACCAGGAAAGTAAAGCAAATTTAAGATGGCGTCATCAGGGGCTCACTAGCCAACGGGCAAGGAACCGAAAAAACGCATCAAGCTCAAATGCAAAGGCGGGGCCCACGGGACAGTCGCGGAGTGTGGGGACCTGGGCTTCGGTGCAAATGGTGCTTGGGGCTGGGGCTTCTCGTACCTTAATGCACAACTTACTGAGGCTTCAGGAAAGGAGTGCAGGTAGCAAAATGCAGGATGTCCAAGATGTCCAGTCTCACATCTCTCGTGTCCGCCACGGGTCTCAGCTTTGCTGTGGATGTGGATCAGGGTCAGAAAAGTCTGGAAGTCCAGTTCTTGAGTCGCAGAGTCTTCAGGTTCCGACGGGAGCCTTGAAACTGCAGACTGGCGAAGTTGCTGTTGGTGCCTGTGTGCACAGTGTGGTCACTTCTTGACCACAAGGGAGATGTCTTCCATCTTCCAGTCAGAATGGAATGTCGAAGGCCCAAGATATGTCTTTCAAAGATTCATCCAGGATAATCTAAAGTCCTGGGGACACAGCTCCTATACTTATACTAAGGATGGGGGCTGGCTTACCTGACTAGGTCCCTCCTATGGGTGTACCTGAGAAGGGGGTGGTTACACCCCTTTCCCTTTGTCCAGTTTCACGCCAGAGCTGGGGCTGGAGTGCCCCAGCAACTGGTTTGAACCGGGCTATGCATGGAGCACTTTGTGTGCCCCAGGCAGTGTCTAGGTGCATTCACTGAATGCAGCCCTCCCTGCCGCAATACACAAAACCCCTGTCTGGGGAGGTGCTGGCCCCTCCCTGGACAGGAAACCTATTGTCCAGGCCGCCCGAGCTGGAGTTTCCCCCAGCAACAGGAGGTCATACTCATGTCTGTGGCAGCAGCATCCATTTTGTGATGCTGAGGCTCTGTTTAACTTCAACCGGGTAAAGCAGTAACTACATGTCTTCTCCCTCTAGAAGGGTGGAATGCTATCCCCGCCACCAGGACTTGTGGGGGGGTGAGTAGGTTTGACACCTTACACGACATGTATTGATAAAGCCAAACCAAAGTTAGCATTAACCGCGAGGAATATAATGCACTTAAGAGTATATGGTATGGCTATATCATAGAACAGCTATAAGGAGATGGTTCCGAAAGCTACAGAGGGGCTCAACTCATGCCAGGGCACCCTCTAACAGAAAACTAAGCACTCTGCCTCCAGGATTGTCGCGGACTACCATAGGAGTGACTTATAGGTGCATATGTGTCTATATATAAGGTAGATATAGGTATACTATATCTAAGTAAGGAGTGATTACACCACCTTACCCAGGCTGTGTGAACAGACCTGTGGTGTCAGTTTGGAAGGCCAGCCATGGCCTGGCATAATACATGCTGCAGCCCCTGGTAGGCCTTGGGTGCACCTATGCCCTGGGTACCTATGGTACACTATACAGGGACTCACAAAGGTGACCCAATACCCAATCAGGTGTGTACCTAAAGTACATGGTATCAATTTAGAGAGAGAACAGCTGCGCTGTGGGTCTGATTAGCAGGCCCACAGCCACACTAAAGTCAAAAAACCAGAGAATCCCAGCAAAAAGTGGGGGTGACCATAGGAAGCAGACCCTACTCTCCTACAGCCTGCTCATACTTGTCTCGTCCTGATGATGATCTCACATTCATGAGATCGAAATGCCATCGACCGTACAACCAAAACTCTGTTACTGTCACTAATTAATTTGGAGTTTTGCATATTGGGTTTTTTTTTCTCTTTTTTTGGACCATTAATCCCCACACCAGCAATACTTCCGGGAGTTTGATATCTGTTTTGCATATTGTTATTGTCAATGCAATATAATTTTTAATGTCACAAACACCCCTCACTTCACGCACTTTTAATTCTTGTATGAGCACCAGAACTATTACTAGAATTATACTATGATACTCCGTTTATGCTGTTAATAAATGTGAGTTCATACCAAACCTTGTGTCCCTGTATGTAAGACCCCTGGCAGTGCTCTGCACAGTGCAGGGTGGTGGAGCTGCAGCTCATGGTGTGAACTCTCAGCTCCAAGGGGGGTTGTAGGTGCCACACAAGCTGATCGGGAAGCTTCTTTGCACCAGTGCCTTTCATCCAGAGAGCAAACAGTGCCCCCATCCTTGGGACCTGGGGCAGACAGTTGCATCATCTCAGAGCTGGATCCGCATTTGTCACTGTGTCTGTGGCAAGTCTGGTCCACTGGCGAGAGTCACAGGCTTACCTGCTCTGCCCCTCCACTGCCCAGGTGAGCCGCGTGGCAGTAGATCGCCAGGGGCTGCAGTCGGGCCGCTCCTGGGTCCTGGTCACTAGCCTTCCCTCCTTTCAGCTCAGTCCATGCATCTGTAGATGCAGCGACCGTCAGCCACTCATACCTGTGGGCTGGACTGTCGACCACTATATAGTGAGTGACCCAGTAACTGATGCCCACGGCCAGCCCTGGTGAAGCTAAGAGTAAATGCCAGGGCACAAAATTCAGCGGAGGTGAATCCACTGTTGCAAATATGAAAGTACTATGGAGCCCACATGGCTCGATATTGACAATGGAAGATGCGAGAGCCCTCAACTAAGGTACCCTCAGTGTGGCAGAGTATCACACATTAGTTTAAATATACCTGACACCAACATGTCTCTGAGGATAAGAAGGAGAATATAGCTATCTGTGTGATAGTAGTGCCCCCAAAGTAGGGTAACACTGGATGAAATGATGTGAGGTTATTTTGAAAAAGATGCTTTCGTTGACAAGGAGATGCTCTACAAAGGGATCTTTATCCTGAGGAAGGCCAATGACCCATAATGGCAAATTGACAGCTGAAACATGTTGAGAACAGCAGAGAGGGTGACAGGGATTTGTTTCCGCAGTACACCCCATTTCTACCATTTTCACTCTGCCGGGGAGACCATAATAAAATTGAGGTAGTACCCTGTTAGACAGCTTTAATTTATTCTTCAGATAGGATCCCTCTCTCCACTCTGATCATCGGTCTGTGCCAGGCTGCGTTAGCGGCTCTATGATGAAGCATGCCACTATTTAGTGGGTGAGGGCAATTTTAACAACCTATGTGGTTTCCAGGGAGGGACTTTTACCTGTTGTCCTTCAGCTAATTATATGACTTTCCCTTGCTTGTGCAGAGTGCCTTATTAATATATCGAAGCCAATGGCTCGCCATCCGTGTGTGCCCTTCGTGTTTTTACTCCCATCACTCCAAACGCTTTCGCACTGAAAGGTCCGCACCCTCTGATGGGGTGATGGTCCCAGGCTGTGCTGTCACACATGCGCCGTTCTTGTTGTTTGGAGCATTAACACACCAGCACTCTGTGCAAGGCAAGGGGCAGAAAGCATGCCATTCAGCCCTGCACAATGCCGCGCAGCCAATGACAGGACTGGTCTCAGTGCGACTAATAGTGCAGGGCCTGTAACTACCAGTCATCTCATACCTCAAACTATATCCTGATAGGCCTTGAGCAAAGAGTCAAAGGTCTGCCAGTCATCGGGTGATGAGCGGAGGATCACGGTTCAAAGGGCACCGTAAGCGGGACAGCACGGCAGAATGAGGGGCTTATTTACAAGAGCCCTGCGTCACTTTTGCATCAAGTAAAATGGTACATGCGTGACGCAGTACTCTCATTTCGATTTATGATCGGTGCAGTGGTATTTTCCCATGCAACACCCATGGAATTCGAAGCCGCCCCAGATTTATAAAAACATGTAAACCCGGGGAAGCGCCAAATCCATACACCTCCCAAGGTGAGGCATAACGAGGAGAAATAACCTAATTGCTCCTCATTTTTAACTCTTTCCATGTGTGCTGGATAAATACAGTGCATTCCTTCCTACCCTTTCACTTTAGCGTAGGGCTGCGCAGTAAGGTGCCTTGGTGTGCTGCCCTGAGCCAAAATGCCATAAATGGGGTCCTGAGAATGTAGAAAAAGGCATGGAGGCAGCTTGTAAATATGTGGACAGGTACTTGCATGTGTTTGCAAGTGTGCATGCAAAAGGGTGATCATGTGATGTGTGCACCCTTCTGTGGCCGGATGATGCCTACTCTTATTATAATGTTTGAGTTTGTTTTTCCAAATGAATGATACTGACCTATTTTATTATAAAATGTGTGATTGGAAATAGTTTCTCAAATAATTCTTGGGGGCAGAATCTCCATACGCCCTGTAAAGTGTTGTCTAAATGTTATCCCATTTTCACTTTTTGGGTTGTTCCAGTGTGCCCTGCAGTGGTCCATGTGCACAACAAGAACCTCCAACCGCCCGGGAAATCTGTTTCCATCATAACACAGCTGGCCAGTTTTACTGACCCAAAGTACTGTGGGCCCGATTCACAGAACTAACTTAAGACAAAATCCTAAACTTACTACCATTTTGCTATTCACAGAAGGCACTTACTCATTTCGGTATTCACAGAAGGCACTTATACATTTCGGTATTCACAGAAGGCATTTAGGAGTCCTAAAGTTAGGACTCCTGACTTCTGTGAATACCGAAATGAGTAAGTGCCTTCTGTGAATACCAAAATAGTAGTAAGTTTAGGATTTTGTCTTAAGTTAGTTCTGTGAATCAGCCCCTATATGTACAACACTGAACACTAATGTTCGCAACTATTCCATGAGTGAGTCCAACAACCTCTTGACAGGATGAGTTTAAGCAGTTTGAGTTTGAGTTTAAAAGCACTTTTAAAGCGCACGTATACCGGCGGTTTCTTGGCGCTGTAGCTAGTGGGGGCTGAGGGTTAAGAGCAGGGAGAGAGGAATGGGAATTTATTCAAAGGATTTTGTGAATAGGTAGGTTTTAAGACTTTTGCGGAATTGGGGATAGAGGGTGATGGCACGAAGATGAAGGGGAAGGGAATTCCAAAGGGTTGGTGCCAGAATGGCAAATCTGGAGCCGCCCCACTTCTTTCTCCGGAAGCGGGGGATGGAGAGGAGGGACTGGGAAGAAGAACGTAGTTCCCTAGAGGGGACATAGGGAACAATCTCAGAGGAGATGAAGGCGGGTGCCAGGTCCAATCGGGCCAGGAAAGTGATGGATGCGAGCTTGAATTAAATTCTAGCCCGCACTGGGAGCCAGTGGAGAGATTTCAGAAGTGGGGTAGAGTGGTGGAATTTGGGAAGGTTGAAGGCTAGGCGGGCCGCCTGGTTTTGGATCTGTTGTAGGCGGCGCAAGCTGTATGCAGGAATACCGGCATACAGAGCGTTCCCGTAGTCCAGGCGGGACACCACCATGGCCAGAATGATAAGTTTGAGAGCAGAAAAGGTAAAGAAGCGGGACACCTTGCGTATAGTACGCAGTGAGAGGAAAGAGGAAGATACCACAGAGCTAACCTGGGAGTGGAGGGTGAGTTGGGAATTGAGCTTAATGCCTAGTGTTTTAACTGAGGGGGAGGGGACAGGAGGAGAACCAAGAGAGGGAGGCCAGAAGAGGGGAGACCAGGGGCTGGATGAGCCGCCCGTCAATACCAACTCGGTTTTGTCCGGGTTAAGTTTGAGGTGATTGTGGCTCATCCAGTCCCTGATGTGAAACATGACAGTTTGAAAGTTAAGGACAGCAGAAGGAGAGGAAAGATCAAAGACCAGCAAAGCTCAGTGTTGACTCACAGGCTATAAAATACACCATTTATCACTCACTTTCACCTCTGGGGAGACCAACAAAAAAAAGTAATTGTTTTTTATTGAAAATATCACCGTTAGCATAGCATTTTTTAAAAATCTGCTACATCCAGCCTGCCCCTCCTCCTCTGAACACCTCATTGTCATTGCTGGGGTCCGCACCCACCAAAATATATACTGCTGGCTCCAGCCCTGGGGTGGGGTTCCCACTAAGAGGGTGAAGGGTGACATTGATGGTCCCCTGGAGACTCACACTACCTCCACAATGACTGCAGTTTTTATGGAAGATCATACCACAGGCAATGCTTAATTGTTTTTTTTAATACGTTCCAGCATTCTCATGAGGAGACTGCTTCAGCTTGCGCCACCCATTACCCCTGTCAGCACTGAATATGACAATTCAGACTATTACAGGCCCCTAAAGCTATAAAAAAAGGCTTGGGAGGTAGCTATTAGTAATTTTTAAAATACATTACATTAACAATAAACTATTGCTCTGCTCATCTCTAAATCAGACAGACAGCGCCACCATGTGGCAGCTGTCATAAGTGCTGGTGTTGAAAATTAAGTGCCAGTACCAGCACAGGAAACCACTGGCTCAAATTAAGCACTGAGTCCACAAGCAATCAAGAGGCTGGGTCTTTTGACAACCACTGCTACCCCTGTGGGACATAGGGCCACTCAATGAGACGTTTCGTGTTATAGATGCCCCAGAACTTCAGCATCCGATTGAGGAAGCAATTTCATGTTAACACGCATGCATGCGGTCTAGCGTGAACGTGCTGTGATGTAACACTTGTAGGCGTTCACCCCTCCCCCAAAACTAGGGACTGGCAGGGTGAGTGTGGGTGTTTTGAATATGATTCTATGGTGTGTCTCACTCTGTTTATTTGATCGATTGTTTTTCTTATATTGCTGAGCTGAAATATTTAATTATGTGCACTCATGGCCCACCTCCAGGCTGCTAGGAATCTTGTGGAGTAGATATGCTCATGGAAACCCCCACTAGTCTCAGCTGCACCTTGGAAATCATGATGGCGGCTTTGAATGTGCCCTTGAGGAGGAAGTGAGGTTTCCTCCTACCACACCTTTTATTGGCCAATCAGAAGGTGTCACAGAAAGGAGTAGAGTTCAGTTCCTTCAGACTCATTTATGTGACGCTCCATTTCATTGGTCGGAGAGGGTAGAAGGGAATCTTCAGTGCTATTGTGCCCCATTAGTGGTTGCAATGTGAAGGCTGTCAAGAACATTTGTGATGTCATTACCTTTTTTTTTTAAACATTTTTATTTTATGGGTGTCACAAGCAAGTTTTAACACAAACAAAAAACAGTATTTCATTTTACAATACATCCAGCATCTGCGCTGATATTACAAGAAGCAGTTTAACAAAGGAAAAAAGACACGAAAATAAGAGAAATAAGAGAGATTGGCGCAAATAAAAGGTAAGATCAAAATTAAGATTAATCAGGCATTCAGATCACATTAGTTCAGTTCACAAGTAGGAAACATGCATCCCCAGATTCTCTCTATTTTAGTCATTGCTTTAACACCTCTTTTCCTAGCTAAAGATAGCTCCATATGATGTATCTCTTTGACCAAGCACCACCATTCATTTACATGAGGCGAGTGATTCGCAATCCAAGCTCTGGCAAAAACCAGCCTTGCGCATGCTAACAGAATAAAAATTACATTTTGAAATGGAGATGGAATAGGCTGAAAACCTAAAAGGATCATTTCAGATGTTAATGGTGCATCAATTATTTGTTTCAATCTCAAAATTCTTTCGAAGCTGTCCCAAAACGAAGAAAGAACTGGACAGAGGACCAGCATATGTTCTAAGTCAGCAGCTTGGAGGTGGCACTTTGGGCACTTAGTGCGATCACTAAGGGCATTATTAGAGGCCCATTTACTTATTTGTAAGGGGGTATGATAAAGTTGGCATATTGTTTTGTATGCTTGTAGTTTTAAACTTGAGGAGTGGACTAACGTGTCAATTTTGTATAAGAAGGAGGAGATTTCATTCCAAGTAATACCGGTAGGAAATCGTAAAGCCCATTTCTGTGCTATTTTGGGGCATTCATCTGATTTGTTTTCAGTAAAGCATCTGTATCCTTCGCTGATGGTAGCTTTCTTATCCCCCACTCCTTTATACATACATTGCCAAAAATCTGAGCCCACAATCTCTTTAAGTTTTTGTTTCCCTATAAGGAAATCGCGTATTTGTATATACTTAAAATAAGTGTGTTCTGGTAGCTTGTATAATAACCTTAGTGTATCGAATTCCAAAAAGCCCGATGAGCCGTATAAGTCCCCCAATTTCATTATTCCTTGTTTTGCCCATATCTTACATCCTAAATCATTAAAGATACTTGGTAAGCCCGGATTGTTCCAAACACTTAAAAGAGAATGGTAAAATTATACTTTATTCTGAATCATTAATATCCTCCATATACTGATTATATCTTTCGCAGTCTTAAACCTCACTCTTTTAAAGTAATTCGGGTCATTAATTCTAGCCAAAAACTGTAAGCAATCTGATCCTAGCATGAATCGATGGAAAAAATATGGGTTACTGGAGTTAAACAGGCTCTGTAGCCACCCCAAAAATGAGGCAAAATAGTACATTCTGAAATCTGGGAAGTCTAGCCCTCCTTTTAAAAATGGTAGTTTCAAAGAAGAGAGTGCTCTGCGGTTCTTTTTAAAGCCCCATATAAAGCTGCCCAGTATGCCATCAAGTTTCCTGAAAAATATTTTATTTATCTTCAGAGGAATGCATCTAAATAAGTACAATAATCTTGGCAAGATGTTCATTTTAATAAGGTTAATTCTCCCAATAGGATTTAGAGGCACTTTATGCCATTTTTTAAGGAGAGCCTGGGTATCTTTTAATAAAGCATCATAATTCAATGACATTATATCCCTAATATTTGATGTTATCTTGATGCCTAAATAGGTAGCAGCATGGCATATTCCTGTTACTTGCATCAGTGGTTTGTGATTAACTATAATTTGAGTCTTTCCCAAGTTTAACTTATATCCCGAAACTTCTCCAAAAGATTCTGCCTCTTTGACGATTCCTGCCATAGATTCAATCACATCACTTGTATAAACTGCCAAATCGTCTGCGTAAGCTGTAATTTTAAGCGAGTTTGCCCCAAATGTAAATGGTTTTATCATCGCCTGGGATTGTATGGCATTAATGAAGGGTTCCATGGCGAGAGCAAATAATAGAGGTGATAATGGGCATCCCTGCCGGGTCCCTCTTCTTATTGGGAATTTAGTAGAGAGTAAGCAGTCGTAACCTATTAAAGCGTTAGGGAGGTAATAAAGTGCCTGGATCTTCGTTAAAAATTTAATTTTGAACCCCATTGCTTTCAGAATTGCCCATAGATAATCCCACCCCACTCGGTCAAAGGCTTTTTCAGCGTCAAGTAATATCATACCGAGTGGGGAGGGATTGGTAGCAGCCATATCGAACAATGTGATAGCAGTGTTTACATGCTGAGTGTTATCCCTGCCTACTACAAAACCATGCTGATGTTTACTGACCAATCTAGTCATAAGGGGAGAGAGTCTTATGGCTATTAATTTAGCAAATACCTTGGCGTCAGCATTAATCAAAGAAATTGGGCGGTAAGACCCGCATTCCGTAGGTGTTTTATTCTTCTTTAAGAAGAAAATAATTTTAGCAGTATTCCAGGAGGTCGGGGCCCCATCGATTGTGATAATCTGATTAATGACCAAGCAAAGTACCAAGATAAGTTCATCGCAACAAATTTTATAAATTTCAATAGGCAAAGTGTCCTCTCCTGCAGCCTTCCCAGATGGAAGAGAAAAAATTGCTAATTTTAGTTCTTCCTTAGTGAAGTCTTTTTCTAGTTCTTCCATACTTCCGGTATCAATCTCGGACCGCCAGTTATTTCTAATATAGTTTTCCACAAGCTCCATTGGGGGTACACTCTCAGGGGTGTACAGCTTGATGTAATAATCAGCAAATTGTTGCAGTATCTGGTCAGGATGAGTATAATTAGTACCATCTGCCCCTTTTATGCTCTTTATTAGTGAGGTGGCTCTGTCGTCAGCTATTTTATAAGCAAGAATTTTTCCTATTCTGTCGCCACTCTCATATTGTGAAGTCTTATATTTGTGTAGTTTAGCAGTGACTTTGTCTCTTAAAAATTTCTTAGTTTCACAGCATAGGGTGGTTAGTTTAAGTTCCAGTCTATCTTTATTTAAGTTGTGAGAAGCACCTGCACCTTCTTTTCTAGCAATCTCAGCCAAGTGTTCTTCTAGCCCCCTTATCCCTGATGTTATACGACCGATCTCTTCTTTCTGGTTGGCATTCTGCTGTATAATAAACTGCTGGGCAAAACCTCTGATACTGGCCTTGCAACAGTCCCATACTGAAATGATTTTAGCCGTGTCGATATTGAACTCTAAAAATTCTTTTATATGTGCTTTCAGGAGAGGAATAAACGAAGTATCGGAGATCAGATGTCTGGGGAAAGAAAATAATCTAGGTTCCTTCTTTTTAGATATAATCTGAAAGGTTACCACTATGGGATTATGGTCCGACGTTACCTTTGGGCAAATCTCCATTTTGCAGCTCTCCAAAATATGACTTGTTGCCCAAGCCATATCTATGCGTGAATACATTTTATGGGGTATAGAGTGGTAAGTGTATCCAGCCAAGGTAGGATATAAATGTCTCCAAACATCTTTCAATTTATGTATACGGGCTAGCTCTAAAATAGATGCCCTAGTCTTGCACATTCGATGTGAGGGAGTGCTCTTAGTTGTATCTTTTGCGTAATTTATGACACAGTTAAAATCCCCCATAAGTAGTATCTCCCATCCTAATAGTTCAATATTTAGACGGTCGAAAACTGCTGCATCATCATAATTAGATCCGTATACTGCACATAAGGTATATTTGAGACTAGATAGCGTGATTTGAGCGATTACCCATCTTCCGGCTTTATCAGATGCTACCCTATTGATCTCAGCCTTGAATAATTTTTTCTTAAGTATAGCCACAAGCTCATACCCCCCTTGCTCCAGCATTTTCCTGTCTTGGTATCGTATATGTGTTTCATTTAATAATGCAAAATGAGGATTGTACATTCTTAACTCTTCAAACACAAGCTGTCTTTTGCTTCTATTATTGAGCCCTGAAACATTCCATGCAAGGCAGTTAACTTGACACATGTCTTAATTCAGAGATGTTTTGAATAACTGCTTCAGGGGTAAAATATACCAATTCTAAGATTATAAATTTGTACCACACATCGTGCCTGCTTGTGTCACCCTTTTCAGTTGCCCCCCCACCTCTCCCACAACCTCCCCCTGGCCTAAACTTAAATCCCTCCCCCCAACCTGTACCTACCCGGAAGCCTAACCCTATCTTCTGCTGCCGCTGGATGGGCAGCCAGTCAGTGGGAGCTCCCCAAGGACCCTCTCCCTCCGTGTTAAATCATACACAGGTATCATACACAGGTATCATATTGAAGGAATAGAGCGCATGAGCAATATGAGAAAAAATAAGAAACAAAAAAAAAAAAAGAATAACCAATCAGCTATCTGTGTTCAATCAAAAAAACAGTATTTCTGGTGGTTAGCGATCAGCTGCTAATGAGGCCAGGAATTGTTCGGCTGCCTTGAAGTCATTGAATATACGGGTGTGGCCTGCTTTTATAACTTTAAGCCTGGCGGGCTCCTGGAGATAGACCACTGCCCCCATAGATTTTAAAGGATCTATCAGTTTGCGCAGTTCCCACCGCTTGTCCATTGTGGCCTTGCTAAGATCTGATTTCGTAAAAAATTTAACATTATCCACAGTCACTGGGCAGTTGGGTCTAGCCTTGATAGAGATTGCCTGTCTTAATAAGAAATTTCCCAAACAAATCAGAATGGGTCTAGGGAATCTACTATCCTTATTTTTAGAAAACATTGGCAATCTGTGAGCTCTTTGTATTTGGGAATCCCAATCCCAATCGGATAAATCTGGGAAAGCTTTATGCAAAAGCTTAACCATGTATGCTCGGGCATCGGCCCTTCTGACCCCTCGGGAATTCCAAAAAAACGCAGGTTCTGGCGCCTTTGGCGATTTTCCAGGTCCTCAACCTTGTTCTTAAGTGTCATAATATCTCTATCATGGCAATCTGAGGATATAACAGTGGTGGCCAGAGTTTCCTCATCAGTAACAATCCTCTGTTGAATTTCAACTATCTCCTCCGTAACATTATGCAGTTTGCCTGTGACCTCTTGTCTTGCAGACAGCTCTGCATTTTGCAGTTATCTTCCCTTAGTTGAGAAAAGTTGTGTAGAACCTCTTGGCGATGTTCTAGAAGTGCAGGTACAGCAGCAGGTACTGGGCATGATTGTTGAGGTAAGATTGGTGTCGATATTGAGCATGATGCCAAATGAGATGCTTGGCTGGACTCTATGCAACCGGATGAAAGAAGTGATGAAGAGCCGGCAATCTCACCTTCTATATTGGGAAGGCCGGGAGTGTTACTTACTGCTTTTGGTGCTGCTGCCTGCAAAGGGTCTATAAGTGCATTGCTATTAGCAGAAATCTTAGGGTTATTCATACCCTCTGTAGGGCTATTGCCAGAGAGACGCATAGCTATAGTTTTTACACCTCCTTTAGCCTGTATCCACTTACGTAGTGGACTCTGATCTTTCAAAAGTTTCTCCCGGGCACTAGCATTGGCAGATGTTAATGTTGATGACAAAGTGTTAAAGTTCAGACTTCTGCCCTTCTTGGCCTTGGTCTTTGCTTTCCCTCTCCTTTCCCTCTCCTTTTAAGTAAACCCATGTTTTTGCCATTCATCATTATTGCAGAGTCGTCTTCAGTCTCGTCACCCTCGAGGCCATCCTCGATAACCAGGTCCTCATAGTCATCCTCATTAGAATCCACCGGTGAGAGGTCGTTTTTAGCTGAGTCCTCTCCTTTCCCTATTAAAGTCTCATCCGATGCACTTATTGCATTTACATTTGTCTGGCTCTCCGTCTCGATATCTATATCAATGTTAGTGAAGCATTGACTTAGCACAGCTGGCGAACCTGGTTGATTAGAAACATCATCCTCAGTGATCAGCTTAGCGTTCTCCATATCTATATCCATATCCAAGACTAGGGTCTGTGCTGCCTTACTCGCTCCCTCAGAAAGTTGGTAAGTCTCTGCGTCGTTTAGTGTAGTATCTCCAGAATTTTCCTCAGACCGACCTGTCTTAGTAGTAACAGCTGTGGGAGCTGCAATAGTGACTCCCTTAGTAGTAAGGGCGCCAGCGTCTGTGTGATTATTAAACATCGGCACAAGTGGATTATCACATAAGTTATGACCCCCACCGCTGTTGTGGCCCATAGTATTACGGGAGACCTGAGGGCTAGCTGGCCCCTTGTTGTTCACAGTAGCGTTCTTTCCTAATGCATTTTTAGAAACACCAGCCTCTTCTTGCTCCTGGTCCTCGCCACAGCGGGGCTTTCGTCTGACCCTTTGCTGCCGCTATTCCGTCCGCTTCGTCTACTTTCGTCTCTCACGTAGCAGAGCATGGGATCACTCAGTTGCCGGCAAGCAAAACACTGCTCCACTCTGCTCCCTAGAGGTCCCGCTTCGCGTAGCTGCTGTTGCCGGTTGGCTGCCTACACCCCTTGCACTGTCTTACTCCGCCTCAGCAACCGCCTCTTGCTGCCGCCGCCGCCACTGCCGCTGCCTCAGAGGATCACAGTACAACGCTGCCAGTTCCGTGGAGCCTGCTTTACTCGCCCACTCCGATGATGAAAACCAGAGGACACATGTGAGTAATGCCTTAAAGCATCCGTTTACTCGTTTCAGTTGCTCGTTACAGTCAAGTCAGTGACTGCCGTGCTCTCTGTGAGTCCCCCGTTGAGGTCCCGCATGATAGTACCCACGCCAAATGCGAGTCTTGTAGTCTTGTAATCACACAAGTGCTTGTTTTTTCCCGGGTCTCCGCAGAAAAGGAACTTTTGTGACCGAACGCTTCACATAGAATATCTCTGCTTCATGCGCTCAAACCAGTTCAGCCCGAAACGGCCCGATTCAGCACATCACTCACGGAGGTCGGGAGATCCTGCAGAGGCGTCCTCACTGTGGCGGCTTCAGTCCGCCATCTTGCTTCCGACCTGTGATGTCATTACCAAGCCGGAGGTAAATTTAAACTACACTAGGGTAATCTTTATCATTTTGTGAATTTCAGATTATGCAGTTTGCACATAATTCCTGTCATTGTGCCATTATACCGTATCACGTTTATGCACCATTCGCTGCCACATTTTACTGCAAACGCGTGGGAATACCACAAATTACCAGAACATGAGTCGCCTTTGCTCACGCCATTTGAATTTTGTGCTACTTTTATCACTAAATGTACCCTTGCACAAATATAGCAACAAATGAAAGCTGTGCATTCATGTAAATATACATAATTGTGTGCAATTTCCCCAAAATGTTTCATAAATACACAAAAGCAAACTTCACAAACTTCGAAAACTTCTCACAGCTCTAGTTATTATCTTCATGTTCTTGTACTCTTCATCGAACGGTGTATCAAGCTTGGTGTTAGCATGGCTGTGACAGACATCCTTTCGACATGTCCAAGAGATGATGCAGTCAAAGACCTCTAGTTATTAGGATTGAGTAGACCTGCTATAGGGATTCTCATTGGCTGAATGGACAAAGGTCCTCAGCGTGGCCTTGGGATGCTGGTCCCAGATGCACCTATATGTTTTCAGTTGCGGCTCCTGGAGGGAGTGATGCGGGGCGGGCAGGGGAGGGACAGGTTGGGGGGTAGTAAACTACGGCGTAGGCCAAACAGAGATAAGTAACTAAATAAAACGAATTACATTGTGCACGCTGAAACGCCATTGGCCGCTACTGTAATGTTTTTCTGGACAGGCCTGTCTTCTCCTTTAGTGATTTTGACTAGCGTGGGCCCACTGGAGGTGCTCAATGTTGTTATGGTTTTTGTTGATACCAGATAAGGACTTAGATGTCAGTCTGACACTCAAAGTTTACTCCCACTCAGAGGGACAGTGACTACTACCTCCCTAATCCTGGCTCTGTGGTGACTGACCATGGACGCACCATGACAACTTGGCCATTTTACCTGTACGCCTGTATGATGACTGTGTGTGCAGAGTCTGCCCACAGGCGTTTCCCTGTAGCAGGTCCCCTCAACCCTCATAACTAGAGGCCTTTGCCTGCATCATATCTTGGACATGTGTAAATGATGTCTGTTGAAAATGCTGGTGATGTGACGTTTACAAATTAGTAAAAGCTGAGGTCCAGTGAACAACACGTGCCTCAAAAGGGTGGTTTTCCTTGGGATGAGTAAGTTATGTCCATCTTACATATCCCAGTCTGTGTACCTGAAGGATGGAGGAGGGGTGCGGCTCTATCTCATGCATTAAAAAAGCACTTGCGATGTAATGGTATGCGTAGTACACGCGTTGTTACATCTCATGCATAGTAACGCATGCGATGTAATAGCAACGCGTAGTAAAAGTTGTGTTGTAATGGCTGTTCCCCCATTCCATCTGTTCCAGCGCAGGGTTCCTGTCCGGGTGAAATTCATCCTTCCCTTAGTTCCCGTATTGTTCCTCATCGTCAATGGGAGCAGATGGAGAACACATCTCACCTTCATCAGACAGACCTGACGGACCTGCTGCTCTTTGCTGTTAGTTAAAGACCATAAAAGGTTCAGTGGCACAGACCAACTGGCTGGCTCAGCATCACGCCTTGGCCAACAAAAGAGTGTCAGTACTGGCCCCCGCAGCCTGTGCTTGGTTCATCCCCATGGGATGGACGCCAAGGATGACTGCACACTAGCGTACAAGAAGAGGACAGAAGGAAAAGGGTGGAATCTCTGATGGACTGCATCCCCACCCCTCCACATATGACTCAACTAACTAGAAGGATCCTGTTCCAAGCACAAATGAAGACATTTTCTAATTATGAACAAGGGGGCATAGTAGTAAGGGCGTATTCGCCGTTTTAGCGGCACTTTTTGCCGATAAAGCGGCGATTTTTGTATCGCCCAATTACCAAGCTGTCGCTAACAGTAGTTAGCGACAGCTTCCAGGCGATAGCATACGGTTCAGGGCCCGCTTTGCATGTCAGAGATATTTATCGCTAATGACATGCAAAGTGGGCGTCACCAAACTGGTAGGGACTGAAAGCAGTTGCTAACACAGCTATCGCCTATTAGCAATACCCGCGATGTGATAAAAAAACGCGCACTAACCGCAATTAGTGCCAGGATTTTACACCTGCTAAAAACCTGACTTAGCCATAATAGTCTATGGGAGGTGGATTCTATGGCTAAATCCCCACCTACCTATTAGCGAGATTTTCCTTAGTGATAGGATTTTTATCGCTGGAAATCTCACGTTCTAGATGGGATTCGCCGCTATAGCTGGATTTTTTATTGCCGTGGATATACACATTGGTAATACTGTGTTATCTCCGCGATAAAATCCAGTGATAGGATGCGTTAAAAAAATTGAGCTAAGCCTGGTTTGCGATACTTTTTGCAAGTTGTTGCTAATATGCCCCAAGGTTCCATAGACTCTAATAACCTCACTTCTCATTTTTTGTTTCTAAAAAATAAGCACGGATTCACAGAATGCATGTAAGCGAAAGGTGCAAGGTCCCTTCTGCCTATTGTTTATTGAAAAGATATTTAACAATGATCGGATGCAATGTCTGAATAAAGAACAGAGGGGCATATGAGCAAGGGCTTTATCGACACTTTAGCAGCAGTTTTTGCCGCTAAAGCGGCGATAATTTTATCGCCCTATCAGTAAGCTGTCGCTAACAGGCGTTAGCGGCAGCTTTCTGGTGATAGCGGCCGGTTTTCCTGTCGCTTTGCATGCCAGCGATAATTATCACTAATGACACGCAAGGTAGGCGTTCCCAACTAAAAGCGACTGAAAACAGTCCCTAACACTACTTCTCCCTATTACCAATACAGGCGAAGCAATGAAAAAAGTCACACTATCGCTAGTATTTAACACCTGCTGGAAACCTGACTTACCAGTATTCCTCAATGGGAGGTGGATATTCAAGCTAAGTCCACCATGGCGTTAATGCGTGGGTTTCCAGCGATATTCAGGCATTTCGCCGCTATCGCTGGATATTTTAGCACAGTGGAGATAAACGTTGCTAATAGCATCTTTTCTCCGCTAAAATATCCAGCGATAGGCAACAATAGAAATAAAAGCACTAAGCGCGTTTTGCGATAAATATTGCAAGTTCTTGCTAATATGCCCCAGAGTATAAAGAGATAGAGAGGAACTTCATACCAGAGACTCGAGACAAAAGCCATCCAGAAGGGTAATCCCCTCCCTACACTGAAGGCTGCCAGGAGGCACATGTAGCTTCATTCGGTGGGCTTGACAGCCAATGGGGATGAGAACTGCAGATGCAGCTGCTTTGCTGAACTGTGATTCTATTATTCACAAAAGGTATGCAGGTGTGAACCATCTTTGAAACTTGGATTAGTCCTCTTTTTGGTGCTCAAGTGTAGCTTAGCAAGCCAAGAGAAATAAGGTGGAGTTGGAGATAACGAAACAAATAAGTCTTGATGATTTTGTCAACATGTCACAATATTTGTTATCATCTACCCTTTTCATAAGTATTGTTGCCACTATTCTGTTATTTTGTATAACAGCTATGATTCCTGTGTTATATATTTAAATATATTTTTTATTTTAAAATGAATATTTAAAATATATACCTGGTTTCCAGGTGTTCTTGATGAACCTTTTCATAACAAAGAAGGGTTGGATTCCACCAGCTCTTCCTGTGATATCTCACGGGGTTGATTGTTGTCTCAAACACATGTCACTCAAGTAATGCTTAGCGGGTTGCGCGGTGGTAACAGTGGTTGCAGCCATCTGACTGTCTGTTTCAGGTTGGCACAAAGACAATGTCCTGAGTGCCAGGGGGACTGGAAAGCCCTTGCTGTGTTCTGGAAAGAAAATCCAGAAAACACATCAACTAAGGCTCTTTATATTCAGCTGCCAAACCCCACTGAAACCCACAACTTTTTTGGGGGGGAATGCGAACCCTAAACTTCTGAACCTAGGTTCCTGCTCCACGGGGCAGTTAGATGTGTGAGGTGCCCAGAACATGTCTGCATGAAGAGAGCTCACAGACTGGGGCATCCCAAGACGGATAAGGTTGCCACAACTCAGTGGTCGTGAAGGAAACAAGAAAAGTACCAGGAACAAGAAGATGCTCCATCACCTTCAACGTCGAGTAGGGTCGGCCTGCTTCATCCTGGGGCCCAGATGTTGTTGTCTGCAGCTGCTCATTCAGCTCCAAAGGGACCAGAGGGCAGCTGCCCTCCAGACCCCAGTGAGGAGATCCTATTCCACCAGCTGATGGAGCTCACCCTCATTTCACATTTCAACCATGTTTTTCACCCTTATGTTTCCAGAAATACCATGGTTGAATTGTGGCCCAGCCTATCACTGCGCACCAGTCCTCATTTCCCAGTGACTGTCTCAGTTCCCAGTGAGGACAGGTGTCCCCAGTGACGGAAGCCAGTGTCTCCAGTCAGACGGGTGCCCTGGCACTGGAAGACCTGGTCATGACATGGATTCTGCTAAGAGAAAAGTCCCCCCTCCCTCGAAACTCAAGAGTGAGAGCTGGCCCCCTGGTTTCATCAGTCCCATTTGAACGGGGAACAGCCATAATAACGCGGGCATTACCCCGCGCTGCTATTACAACGATGCTTTTACAACGCAAGTCGTTACAACGACTTGCGCTGGAGGGCGCTGTTGGATAGGGAATAGTTTCATTTTCTAGTCCAACACCTTCCCTACTGTAACGTGGGCTGGAGTTGGAATAGAAAATTAAACTATTCCACTATCCAGCGCTTACAGTGCAAGTGGTTGTAAAAACAGCGTTAGAATGGCACACGGGGTAAAAGCCCACGTTGTAATGCCATACATTCATTCCACCTCTTTGGAACTACAGGGACCAGACTTGAATCTAAACCCCACACATCTGTATTGTTGCCCATCTTTGAAGCCCTCCACATCTGGAGTAAGCCTTGATGCTCGACCTCACTAAGCCACGAGAAGTAAGTGCAAAAAAAGAACTTGGTCATCTGATTTAAGGTTTTGTGGCCTTGGAACACTAGTGTTAAACAATAGTGCCCATGCAGGACACTGCCTGTGATGCTGCCCAGTAGCCACTGCCTGCCCTAGGACAGTAAGAAATGGCTTCACAGCAGTTGCTTAGGCCTCCCTCATGCCCTGAACTATTGGAATGAGGAAGTGGAGGATGAGGTAATGTGAATTTACTTTGTGTCATTTACTTTACTCCAAGTCTTATCTTAACTTGATACAGGATTTATTTCCCTCTTTCCTCGTGGAAGCCTCCCTTAGGTGTCTTGGTGACAAAGAAGGAGGATGAGTTTTGGGCTTGATTAAAAATAAAGAGTGACAGCCGAAGCCTGTCCTATGGCCCAGTTCAGCCTGCTATGACAGAAGCCGCAGTCAGCACAAACGACACCAGGTGTTATAAGGCGGCTTCTTGCATTTTTTCCTGTCTCTGAACATATCTTGCGTTAAAGTCCATGCAACAGAAATGTAATTGATCTGAGTATCCAGAGATGGTAAATAACCTAAGGTTACAAACAACTAAAAACAAGCATTGACACACCGATTAAATAGGTCTGGTGCATTGGCTATCAGCCTTTTGGCTTTGTGAATGCATGTTTTATTTTGTAATAGCTAGTGGAGAAGTGTGGCTCACTGGTTAGAGGAGGCAGACCCGGACGCTGAGATCAGACCTGGGACCAGGGTTCAATTCCCGACGCGGCAGGGTCTTGAGCCCAAAATGTCCACGGACTCAGTAATTCTCGCTTCGGTGCCTACTCGAATCACAGGTTCTCACTCTGCAACTCTGGGCAATAGCTTGCTTAATCTCCACTACGGCCCCCCGCGGCGGGATGCCTGGCTTTCACCTTGGGGACACCCAGTAGGGGCTATCTCACAGGGAAAAACCAGGACGGGTTCCCAATGCAAAGCGCTTTGAGACCTGGCGGTGATATTGCGCTATATAAAAACCCATCCATCCATCCATCCATAGCTTTGGCAAAACTGCATAGTTGAGGAAGCTGCCAAGCCCTTATCAAAACGAAAAAAATGAAAACATTTGGCGTAAAGCAAAAATATTGCCATAGCCTGGAATCAAAGGCCACTAGTGTGTATGTGTATCTGGGCCTCTTGTGAAGGGACAGAATGCTGTCACTCAGTGACATTAGCCAATGGATCAAGTGGGCTGACCCTCTGCACCATGCTTTAGTTTGTGATGGGAGAAAAAAAACTATGTGAATGACACAATAACAGGCCAATGGGTGAAGACGGTTGGCTGACAGCCCCTAGAAGGAGGAATCATGGGGCATATTACCAAGGGGGGTGATAGGCAATTATCACCAAATTATTGGCCGTTTTTGTCTGCTAAGCGGCAGCTATTCTATCGCCCTATTAGCAAGCTGTCGCTAACTGATGTTAGCGACAGCTTTTAGGCGATATGGAGCGGTTTGGGGCCTGTTAATGACATGCAAAGTGGGCATACCCAACAAGTTATCGGCTGAAAGCAGTCGCTAACGTCGCAATCGCCTATTAGCAAGGCAGGCGTAGCATTGGAAATATTCGCGCTAAGCGTGAATATCTCCAAAAGCTAACACCTGCCCTGACCAGTTCTTAGCCATGTTATCCAATGGGAGGTGGATAACATGGCTAAGAGCATTTCGGCGCTAATGAGTGAATATCGCTGTATTCTCAGCGATATTCATGCATTTCGCCGCTATCGCTGGATATTTTAGTACAATGGAGAAAAACATTGCTAATAGCATGTTTTCTCTGCTAACATATCCAGCGATAGACAGCGATTAAAAAATCGTCGCTAAGCGCCTTTAGCGGTAAATATCGCTACTTGTTGGTAATATGCCCCTGTATTCATAAGATTTTAGTAAAAATCAGAACGTCTTGGCTAGCCAATACCTAAAAAGCAGATGTCCCTGCCTATGGCTGCACATATAACTGAGTTGTCGTCAGGAACAGAGTTGTTAATTGTCATTATTAAAAGGCGCATGATAGAGGCCAGGGAACAAATGTATGGTATTGTAATATCTATACAGCGCTCAATGCCTCCATGTGAGTGCAGCCCTTACCCAGGACAGAAGCTCCTTACTCCGTGTGGAGTGTGTGGTTGGAAGGGCGAGGTCCTGGTTTTAATCCTATGTGGATCAGTGTCCATGTGATGTCTGGTCGTGTTACAGGACTGTTGTAAATGAAGAAGAGGCAGTGAAATTCGGTAAGTGAAGTTTATTCTTCAGAAGGATAACTCCACCCGTCATGAACGTCTGGTCTCCGTGAAGCCGGTGGTTACAATGGCAAACGGAAAGACTCAGGCGTCCATGCACGAGGGAAGTAGTTTGAAACACAACACAGTATGCACGGGCCGTGGCTCGTGGATATACATTTCAAAAGGAAACATTACTAGCCCCAGGCTTTGGCTCGTGATATAGACGCGAGTCAAACTCACGAGCCAAACCCACGTCAAAGTGGTAACGCGAGCCAAGCTCAGCATTACACCACCTTCCCCCTTACAACAAAATTAAAAGAGAAAACACAGGAAATTAAAATGGGCTTAATACAAGTAGACAAAAGTCTAGAATTTAATGAATTCGTTATATCTCTCAGGAGCCCTGATGTGTCTGCCGAAAGAAGAAACTTTTATGTGACTAGGGGCATCTTGGTTAATGACAACGTTTGGAGGATCCAGTGAATCCTCCCCAGGAAGCTGCCCCGAAGAATGAGGGGTTTGTGAGTAAGAATGATTAGGGACACCAGAAACAGAAGGTGCATCCATCCAAAAACTCCAATCCAAATTACCAGATTTACCATTATACTTCCTGCTTTTGATAATTTCTGCTTGGTGATCAGAGACTTTCACTAACTGGCGTTTGTTCCACCAACCCTTTTTTCCCAGAAAGGCTGCTCCTTTACTCACTTTAATTACCTGAACGGGTGCAAAAAATTTTGAACTTCCTTTAACCACTCTACCTGGGTTCTTGATTAAAACCCAGTCTGTTTAAAAGCAATTGTTTAAATAACAAAAGCGTTGTAAGTCGAAAGCGTGCGTGTCGCTGGAGTGACACGCAATGTTTTCAATTACAACGTGCGTATCGTTGGAGGTGTGCTTAATCCAAGAAATATTTTCAAACAAAACAGTACCTTGTCATCGTGTCTTGTAAACAGTCTTCACACGATACCTCAATAAAGTTGCACGAAGGAATATCCAATGAGGTTGTTCGTGTTGAAGGGGATTGAAACCGCCCAATAAGAGTTGCTGGTAGAAGACGTTTAGGAAAGCAACTCCGCTGATTGGGAAAGCGATAGCTTCATCCGACCAATGAAATTTTTACTAATTGACGAGGTGCTGAATCGGGGAAAAAGATCAGCGTGGGTGGGGTGGAGTCTCCCGATCGTCGCCAAAATATGTTGTAAATGAAGAAGAGGCAGTGAAATTCGGTAAGTGAAGTTTATTCTTCAGAAGGATAACTCCACCCGTCATGAACGTCTGGTCTCCGTGAAGCCGGTGGTTACAATGGCAAACGGAAAGACTCAGGCGTCCATGCACGAGGGAAGTAGTTTGAAACACAACACAGTATGCACGGGCCGTGGCTCGTGGATATACATTTCAAAAGGAAACATTACTAGCCCCAGGCTTTGGCTCGTGATATAGACGCGAGTCAAACTCACGAGCCAAACCCACGTCAGAGTGGTAACGCGAGCCAAGCTCAGCATTACAAGGACACAGCCCTCAATCGTTGTGTGAGAGGAAAGACAGACCGCGAGGCTGGGCCTGTGGTACTACAGTGGGACGAGTAGGGGGGTTTGGGGGAGCGAAGGATATGTGTGCCCTCTATGAACCCCAGCGATAAACCTCGACACTGCCCCCAGATAAGGTTCAATCTCTCCTTACGCGGCGCTTCCATTCATGCCCGCTGGGTGGCAGGCTTGGCCCTTATAATGGAGCTTTAATCCTAGACTATGCTGCAAGGAAGCTATTCTGGCACAAAGGCTCGATTAAAAAAAAAACACTTTAGCAAGACACGGGGTTGTCCCCTTCCCTTTATTATTAACTCATATGCCTCACTCTGCACTTTTAATTTCCTTTAGATGAGAGGTACACTTTTCAATGAACCCTGTTTGCCTGCCCCCGCTGCCTCTATTATATGTAGGAATGAAACCCCTCCTGAAGGTGCCCCCAGGCTTCTGCTCACCTTACGAGCATTTCACAGTACACAACATGCTAAAATATTTTACATTTTACACCAATTGTGGAAAAAAAGTGGAGAAGTGTGGCTCAGTGGTTAGAGCGGCAGACCCTGATGCAGAGGTCTGGCCAGGGACCAGGGTTCAATTCCCGCCTCGGCGGGTCTTGGCCCAATTTCCCCGGACCTGATAATTCTCGCCTCGGTGCCTATTCCAATCATGGGTCCCTCTCTGCAACTCTGGGCAATAGCTTGCTTAATCTTCACAACGGCCCCCACAACGCTAAGGATGCCTGGCTTCCAGCGTCGGATTGGTAACACGGGCATTCGGCCAATGCCCGAGAGGCCGGTGTCCGAGTTCTGCTGTGGGCTGCTTTTTTGAGCAGTCTGGGCGGCCATTTGGGTGCTGTCTCTATTGTTCGAATACAGCCAGCGGCCCAGTAGGTGTCTAAGTGGCCTTTCTAGAGGCAGATGGGCGCTCATTACCTCCGTTTATCAAAGGTGTCACTCCCTTTGTCTCGCGGGCCGGCCCATTAATGAGTGCACATTCTGAGCGGGGGTTGGGGGCCTGAGTAGAAGTGGCCTCACTTGTTTCACCAGTGTAAACGAACACTTGCATTTTTTAAACCCCCCCTTCTAAAGTTTTTTTTATAAGTTTACACCAATGATTTGAGGAGTGATTATGAAAATGTGGGCTGATTTCTTTTTTTTTTTGGCGTGCCCGGGCCGATTTTCAATTCCAATCCAACCCTGCTGGCTTCACCTTGGGGGTGCCCAGGGGTGGGCTCCTCACAGGGAAAGCCAGGAAGGGTTCCTCAGCGGTATTCGTACAAGCGCCGAGAGGCCTCCGGGTAGTCGTGCGCTTTACAAGTACCTCTACATTTACATTTACAATTAAAAGTGTCTAGTCAGCTGTGAATCAGAGAAGCTCTTCCATAATTCTGGGCATGGAAGTTACGACCGCTAGATGGCGCCAATTAACAAGAAAAAACGCAAATTATACTTGAGTTATGTGAGGGTGTATTCCAAATAGCAAAATGCTATTTTAGCAGGGGCCTGGCTTGGTCAATAAGATTGGAGGGGTGAGAGCTTCAAATTTCCCAACAATCACGCTGGCACGACTGAATAACAGCACAGTTGCTAGGAGCTAGAAACATTCTAAGAACATTGCAAGAAGAGCAAACATTACAGTAAGCAACATGAACGTCCACATAAGATGTAACACATGTCATGGTACAATAGATTATATGAGAAGCGGGACATGTGGGTTCTTAAAGGGGCAGTTGAAAGGGCGAGCAGTACGGGTTGGGGTTACTTAAAAGACAAATTGTTGTAAAATAACCAAAAGTTTTAAGAACCTCAAAATAGAGAGGAGAGAGAGAGAGGGTGTTTGTTTGTGTGGGATTGAAAAATCCTAGGTGAAATCCAACAGGCCTACCATACCCGACTGTAAGCAGGTGTACCCAACTATTTACTAGAGCAGTGATCCTCAAAGTACGGCCCGGGGGGCGCAGACGGCCCTCCGACCGTTACATGCGGCCCCCTGGTCAACACCAGCACGAGGCTGCTGTTTACTGGACTATAAACGGGCAGGCATTTATTTATGGGTTAACCAACGAAAAAGAAAAGAAGGAAAAAGTGTCCTGCACCAATAAACTTTAGGCACACATATATATTTTTGAAGACATCTTTCAGCAAAAGTGTAAACATGTCATAATATCTCTTCATAATTCAAAAAGTGTATTTCATTAACATTTGAACCTTTTTACCTTAGTACATCAGATTATATCAGTGCAATGAGAAGTATTTTATTAAGTGGTTTTAAATATGATTTTAGAAGCATTCATGCTTCCCCCACCCTGACAAAAATGTCAATAGTGAAGTAAGAGGCGAGTCAGTTGTTTTGTACACTCTTCGGTTGGCCTGGGTTGCTATTATACGTAACAGTATAGTCTATTATATCAAAGAGAGGAGCAGGTTTTGAACAGTGCACATCCTAAAGTGATGCATTTGAGGTTCTCTGGGAAACAACCTTTACAACGCAACTTTTACAACGCACTACCATTACAACAAAACTTTTACAACGCAACATCCATTACAACGCATGCATTTACAACGCAACAATTACAACGCATGACACTACAACGCACACCACTACAACGCATGTCATTACAATGCAGTCTTTACAACGCATATCATTACAATGCATAGCATTACAACACATAGTACCCCTACACTATCCAACACTTACCCTACTGTTGCATCCCCTGGAGTTAGAATAGTACTTTTTACCCCTACACTATCCAACACTTTCCCTACTGTTGCACTCTCTGGAGTTAGAATAGTAATTTTTACCCCTACACTATCCAACACTTACCCTACTGTTGCATCCCCTGGAGTTAGAATAGTAATTATTACCCCTACACTATCCAATACTTACCTTACATGCAAAGTAATGTTATGCGTTGTAATGGTATGCGTAGTAAAGGTAGTATGCGATGTAAGGGAATGCGTTGTAACGGTAGTTTTTAAAATTTAGTCGTAAATGCATGCGTTGTAAAGGAATGCGTTGTAAAAGATGTTGCATTGTAAAAAATGTGTTGTAAAGGTAGGCGTTGTAAAAGTATGCGTTGTAACGTCATACATCCGAGGTTCTCTTATGTGTTATAATGATGAAAAAGGAGAGAAAATGAAATAACACAACTGCTTCGGATCACACAATTTGGGCAAATGGGGTGGCGGGGATTGATGCAGGTTTTCTGGTTTCATATTATGCAATTCAGTCATTAGATGTATGTTAAAACGAAGTAATAGCGCAGACATCTCTTGTAGAAGGTATAAGTAGATTTATTCACGTAGTAATCAGCAGGTATACAGTTACAAGAAGATCCTTAGTAAATCAGGTAGTCTCTGGTAAAGCCTGGAAATGCCCCACCAGGAGCAAGGTCCTCTCTGCTCAGCCCATCACACCAACTGATTCCCAGCTACATACAAACCAACCCTAACATTCTAGATGATCTCACCACAGGCTGAGCAGACAGGCAGTGGTTCTCTGCCTGTCTGCTCAGCCTGTGGTGAGATCATCTAGAATGAACCACAGGCTGAGCAGACAGGCAGAGAACCACAGTGGGGAGACTGTATTAGTAAATAGCACATTACAACACATCTCCCTTTTTAATAATCAAAGTATTCAAAAGAAACAGAAGAAGATAAGATCACGAAATAGAAGAAGATAAAATACACGAGTCTGGAATGGAAATACAAAAGCTTAAGTCTGGAAAGAGAATATACAAGTCAGGAATAGAAGCAGATAAAATACAGAAATTTTAGAAGTCAGGAAAAGAAGAATGTATAAAAACAATATAACACATCCTTCCTCCTTAATAATGATCATAAACACAAAATTGTATAAAGATGGTAAATACACTTTTGTCAGAGAGAAGAAGAGAACGCACCACAAAAACAATGTAATACATCCTTAACACTCTTCTCCTAGAAAATGATCAAAAACAAAATAGCAAGAAATTAAAACCGCACCAATTTCCTAAAGTGCTGCACAAATCTCCAAAACCAAGGGTAAAATACAATCGCAATACAATTCAGAGAAGTTACACACACCAAAAGTAACCCCCAACGTGTGTACCCCGTCACACACAGTCTAAGTAAATGTGTATAAAACACAAGACAAAACTTGAAACTGTAGGGTAACCCTTAACCCAAAACAAGACTAGGGTATCTTTTAAACCCTAAAACAAACTAGGGTAACCTTTAACCCAAAACACTCTTGACTAATACAATGAGTACCAATAAACTCAGAATCCCAAAAACTAAGGGTATTCCTTAAGCCAAAACACTCTCCCTAAACTAAAGGTAACCTTAAACCCATGACACCTAAACATTTGTATACTTCAGTCAATTACATTTCAAACCAAAATTAAAACAATACTCTTTTTCCCCCAAACAAGGGTAAAAACTAATAAACCTATACAGATGGTAGTCTCTCTGTTGTGCGTACTAGTAACTTACAATGTATGCAAAATTAAACACAACCTAAACTCCCACCTAGCATACATATTGAGAATTGAACACAAAGTATTTAAACAGTCTACAAGAAAAATAAAAGGTTAACATAAAAAACGTAGTCACCGTGGTCTTAAAAGCATACGACAGGATGGCACGCCATGTCTGACTCACGAACTGTCTCACCCGAGGTCATCAAAAACTAATGTCGTTTTGTAATAAAAACTGGAGCTCGATTTGTGCTCCCGAGTAAGGTGAGGCTCAATGCAGTCAGCAGTATTTTCAAAAAGAGAGTCTACAGTAAGTTCATATCGTGACAAGTATTTTGCTGCAGTCATAGTTGCAAGGAAATGTCAAAATTCCATGAAGTCCAAACGTATAAGGCAAATATACTTGAAGCGATTTTTAGTATTGTCATGTCATGAAATTCACTTCCTGAAATCCATTAAAAGAGAAAACGCACTGCTATATTGACGTTTTACTCAGTCTCTCAGAATTCTGCACATGCGCAAAACGAGTATCATGGACATGCGCAAAAGAAACAGAGAGAGACTAGAGCAGGCGAGAAACGCTTCCATTTAAGACTTGCCCTGAAGCTTCCATGACGTTTTGGTTGTGCTTTTTCATCTTTGCACTTTTACTTTCTTGTGAATTATTTTGCTTGTGTGCTTATAATTCATTTGTTGATTTTGATAAAAGGGGGATGTGTTGTAATGTAACATACCTTGTTCATCCTCCTTATGCTTTACCCTGCTGCACTGCTTGGCCCTTGATGATGTCATTGGAATGTTGGATGGTTTGAAGAGTAAGGAATTGTCAGTTGGCATGAAGGGCTGAGCAGTGGAACTGCTCCTGGTGGGGTCTCCTGTCTATCTCTTCACAATCCCATCCTTGTCGCCAGTGTTAAAACGAAGTAATAGCGCAGACATCTCTTGTAGAAGGTATAAGTAGATTTATTCACGTAGTAATCAGCAGGTATACAGTTACAAGAAGATCCTTAGTAAATCAGGTAGTCTCTGGTAAAGCCTGGAAATGCCCCACCAGGAGCAAGGTCCTCTCTGCTCAGCCCATCACACCAACTGATTCCCAGCTACATACAAACCAACCCTAACATTCTAGATGATCTCACCACAGGCTGAGCAGACAGGCAGAGAACCACAGTGGGGAGACTGTATTAGTAAATAGCACATTACAACAATGTACATGCTTCTCATCACTTACATCCAACTTACCGCCCCCTCGCCCCTCAAACGCCACCCTGCCGGCATCAATGCGGCCCTCGGGGAAGAAAATGTTTGCGAGTACCCATGTAGTAGAGAAGACATTTTTTTGGGAGCTGTAACACCCCATACCACGCCTCCGCCCCTTCCCGATGCTGTATTTTAGTTACGGTTCCAGTTTAAAATTCACAGGACTGTATTTCCATTTGTGTAGCGCTTCATAACCCACTGCAGGCTGCAAGCACGTTATCCGATGGGTAGCGCGCTACTCATGGAGGGGAGCCTGGCTGGCCGGGTGCTGTGTTTCTTTTGACCCTATGTGAGAACCATCTTGGTGGCATGTGTGAGTGAGCAGAGGGAGGCTCTCGTCAAGTCTTGAGTCATAGCGCTTAGAAGTGCGATGGAGGAAGTGTAAATGAGAGCTTGGGGACGCTCATGTTGTTGACTGGCGGGTATAGCTTACTCTACTGGGCACTCCTTGAATTTTTGTTGATCACTGATGGTTTTCGAACCGTCTACCATGCTGAAGCAGCAATTAGGACATTCACTCAGTGACTATCTGAGTCTGGGAGAAGAAAGAACAGGGCATGGAGAGCAGAGGTCCCTTGCATTACAGCCAGACCCTGCATGAGCAATGTTTTGAGGTGTCCAGTGCTGAGTAAAGTGAGGGATGAGGGACGGGCCTGAAAATATGGACTATAATATTATTATTTCTTGGCAGTTTTATATAGCTCTAACTCGACCCCAAGGTATTGAAGCGCTTTACATGAGCACCAGTTACATTACTCAAGGACACATTAAGTTCTGTTGGCTGAGTTTACAAATTAAGTGATTGGCCCAGAATCACAGGATGTTGAGCTGACACAGAAACTCGAACCTGGTTCTCCAGTTCCAAAGTTGCCAGCTCTGACCGTTACACCACATCTCATCCTCTAATGTATGAAAGTCCTCCCGCTGCTTGTAGCAGAGCTCGTCACGCACGGGGTGCCCGTTCTCTACTGCACGGTGGGGCCTTGTTAGAGTCCAGGTGTTTCTGGCTTCTAGAGACATCTGGGCATCACTGTCCTGCAGCCTGCACTGATTACAGCCGGCTGAGGTTGGGTCGATTTGTTGTTCTCATGCCTTTGGGGACTCGTGGGTAGAGTGTTCTCTCCTAATCTTGAATTTACTACAGTTTTGATGTCACGGAGCCCGGAAGTTCTGCACTGTGCGTTTGAAAGAGCCAGGTTTTTATTCCCTCCTGAACCTTCGATGGTCTGGATTATTTTATATGTTTGCTGGCAAGGAGGCCACAGTTTTGTTGCCTGTGCTGAGAAAGCTTCTGCAATCAATGCTTTTTCTAGAAGTAAGGAAATATGAGTCGAGTGCTAATCTTGAGTTAATTCAGTGCTTAATTTGAGCCGGTGGTTGCTAGTTGGGTCCACCGACACTCATTTTTAGGGACCAGCACTTATCTTTATTTATCAGGCATTTCTCTAGAGTAAGACGGGGGAAAAGCCACAAAGCACAAAGGGGAAAGCAGGGGTAACAGCAGGACGGGCACAAAGGAAGAAAGCAGGAACCTGCAAGAGTGAGTTAAAGGGGCAGGAGTATCTGGGAGTGGAGTAAAGACGCATGAGGTGGATTGAAGACTACACAGTAGGGGTATTCTTTATGTTCACTTTTAAAGCACCAGATGCTGGCTTCTGAGCACAGGGTTGGGCTCCCGCACTTCCTGTTTTACAAATTAAGCGCTGAGTACTGTCCTACTCTGAGAATATAGCTGGAATTTCACTTGTACATATCTCAAGCCTTGCGTTTGGATGGCTCTAGGGATTATTCAAAGCACCTTTAATGCTGATGGTCTCATTTACAAGCCCCTTGCACAGCCTTACGTAGCGGCAGTGCAATCAGTACGCCACACTGCGCAATATCTACAATGCACTAGTTTGTAGAGTTCGGTGTTACATTCTACCTGCGCCAGTTAAAATGTATTCAGGGTAGGTGCTCCCACGCAAAAAAGCCACGTGGAACCGGTGCAGTGAAATTGACAACTTTTCACTGCGTCACTCTACAACTTCACTGCGTCAAAATCCTTATGCCTGCTTGGACCAGGCGTAAGGAATGGCACAGCGCTTTTGCACTGGGACTCACCTATATGTTCTGAAGCATTGCTGAAGTTGCGTCAGTTTGATGACCAGCTCCAGCAATGCGTCATTTTTGCACCAACAGATGTGTCACAATTTCTGACGCATCTGTTAAGCTCTGCGGAATGGAACCCTGCATTGTAAATACAGCACATTAATTGTGTTGCATGGACATTTGGCGCAGACGCAAGGAAACTGACGCATCAATGCCGCTGCATCAGTTTCTTGCAAAGGAGTCCCTGAGTATCTGGCTATCGCTAGCTAGTGTAGTGCTCGAAGCAGCAGTATCAAGTGTTACCACAGGAGGAGGATTGATAGTGCCTCGCTGACCTTCTTTAGATTAACCCTGGGCGGCCAACTACACTACACTCACGTAGTTTGCTTAGTTTGTGCTACTTTGCCCTACACGAATTGCATGTAGCACAGTGCAAAAACGCATAGCGTAGCATAGTTGGCATTTTTTGCTCGCTCGCGGTTCTCAACGTCAAGTTGGCGACCGCGAGCGAGCAAAATGACATCCCAGCAAGACTTTTTCCTCGTTCGCGATCAGCAACATCAAGTTTGCAATCGCGAGCGTGGAAAATAAACCTCCCGGCGAGATTCTCAACGTGGTAGGTCAGGTTTCTCATTGCGAGTGGTCGCGTATGCTCGCAACCGCTCGCGGTGAGAAACTACCAGTCCGCGTTGAGAAAGCTGCAGCTCAAGTAAAAATCTACTCGAGCGGCAGAAAACGACAGCTCGTACTGTGCGAGATGCCATTTTCAATGATTGCACAGTACGGACAAGCACCCGGCACTGTGCAATCATCCCGAACAGCGCACTATGCAGTTCGCATAGCGCTACGCGTATCTCGCGGAGTGCGAAGTGCACTTTGAATAGCTACACGTAGCACTACTACGCAAACTACGCCCAGGGTTACTTTAGATACTTTAAAATTTTCGAAGGAGCTTCTATATAAACTATTTGCATTATCTACAGACCATAGTTGAAGGGTAAGACTGGCCTCTAATACCTGTTAGTGTCTTAGGGAAGGGTAGACGTGTCATTGTTTCTGCGGAATCTATTAGCACGTGGGGTCAAGGATAGGTGTGACTCTATCAGTGCAGGAGTCTCCTGTTCTTTGGAGCACATCATTGTAGGCTGGTAGTAGTTCTATTATCCACATGTCATAATCTCAGTTTTTGAAGGGTTGATAATCACCACATCAGTGATGCAAAGGCACTTGTGGAGTTTAGACAGGTCTATATTCGTAGGGTTTTTCTAGTTTTATGATCATCAGTTTATCAACTGAGTAACTGTAATATTCATGGTCTTTAATTATTGTTAGGGCTTCTGGTTTTATGGCATTTTTTTTTTTTAATTTTCCTCTGTATTTATCCATATTTATTTTGTGTTTTGTGAATTAATGAAGTTGTATAATGGTATATTTTTATTTTCACATTTATTTAATTCTTAGACATGCACTCAAACGTTGATGCATATTGCGTTTTAGCAAATTAAGCAGCCACTTATAACAAAACACTAGACTCATAATTCCATATTAGTGTTATATTACAAATAAGGGGCCAATTCCGATTTCGGCCAAAAGGGCTCCGAACGATGGTCGGAGCCCTTCCGACCGATCATGAATGTGTGGCCCGGATTCCTTTCCGACCGAGCCATTCTGATGGGCTCGGTCGGAAAGGAATCCGACTCAGATTTCCGGATTGCGGATGACAGACTCAAAGATCCTGTCCGCAGTCCGGGAATCCCTCAGTACTCCCCCGGGCGCCTCTTTACGACCGAGGGAGTACGATGGCAGCGAAAAGGCAGTCAGAGCAGGGCCCCCCATGGATGTGGGGTGCCGGCCACAGGGTGCAGGAATGAACTGCACCCCTGCTTTCAGCAATGCAGGTATGCATTCCGCTTGGAATGCATGCTTGTATTGCAAAGTATACGAATGCGACCGAATCCTGTACGGTCGCATCGTACTAGCAGGGCTGTAACCGACGACAGCAGGTCATCGGAATTGGCCCCTAAATGTTAACATATGCCTGTATTTGAGGAAATCTGATCCTGTTTTGTAACTCCCCATTCTGTCTGTCTGCTCAGCTGTTGCCTGGAATCCATGACAGACAGCATGGAGAGTATTTCACAAAAATCAATGCTGATCTTGCTGTGTTCATGGCCCTGGCACAGTTATTTGACTTATTATACAGGAAGTGCAGAAAGTGCAGATGTGAGGTTCGAATGGGCTCAAAGCTATCTGGTAGAGCTTGGGCTACTAGTCGTCTAAATATAAAGTTACAGTGGGCTTCAGTACCCCTATCTCATGCTATTGGATGTTTGGTGTATGGTTCTCCCTCGTCGGGAGTGCTTCCATTGAAAAATTTGAAGTGCATTATTTAAGCATGTGTCAGGGATTTTTTGGTAAAAACGTAAGGGCCATCCTGAAAATAAGTATGTTTCCATTTAAAGTACCACATTGTGTGTGTTGACTTGAAATATCATCTCTAGAAGTATGTACATAAATCATATTACTTTTCTGCTGCTATCGCTAAAGAAAATAATTTGGATGTAAGAATCACTCCAAAAAATTCAAAATAGTAGCTGATGTACGGGAAACATCCTTTACGACGCAACTTTTACCACGCAGTGCCTTCACAACGCAGGTTTTTCAACTCAAGTCATTACAACGAATTGCGCTGGGATAGGTAATAGTTTAATTTACTATCCAACACCTTCCCTACTATCCACGGGGACTGGAGTTGGAATAGTAAATTAAACGATTCACTATCCAGCACCCCCCAACGCAAGTCGTTGTAACGACTTGTGTTGAAAAACCTGCGTTGTAAAGGCATGCGTAGTAAAAGCATGCGTTGTAACAACGTACATCCCTGATGTACTTATGGCATTGCTTTTGCATGGTATGGTCTCTCGAGCTTTGTTAATAAAAAGAGTTTAAAAAAATAAAAATAGGAAAAAATGGAGCCTGACAAGTATTAAATATTGCTGATATACTTTTCTTCATTTTATTCTACATACACTATCCTGTTTTAGGTTTAAACCTATAATAACACATAAAACCCCACTAAAAGGTAAACAGCCCTCATCAGTGTAAACATAAAAGCAGTGATAAAAACCTGCACAACCACAAACCAAAATGCCAAGTGACGAAAGGAAAGTGAGAGACAGTTTGTCATTCTTATTTCTTCCTGAAGGGGCCAACACAATTTAAATTTGCTGTGCTAGGAAGCAGCAAGAAAGACTGGTCTAAGATTATTCTGCTTGAATTTTGTTGTTTAGATATGTCACTAAAATATTGTTTCTTTTTCTTTTTGCCTCTTCCAGGTTTGTGTGTTTGGATTAACAGTGACTAGTTTCGAAGCATGTTTTAGGTCTGATCTAATTGATTTATACACTGTAGAGAATCTGGGAAAGTTAAAATTATATCTAATCTTTTGGTCGTTTTCATTTATTTGTGAAATGGCTGTTTCATAAGAATCTTGGCCAATATGTATTGTCACAGTTGCCCACAGACACCGAATGGATAAAACCCTTTTTCTAACAAGTCAGTACTGACAGCAGGTGAACGGCCAAACACCTAAGGGGCATATTAACAACGGCCAGCGATAATTATCGCTGGCCGTGCGTAGCGATAATATAATTATCGCAGGCTATCTCTGGTATTTATCGCCCTGGTAGCGCATAATTAACAAGGCGTTACTCCAGGGCGATAAAAATACCAGAGATAGCGAGGTTATTGCCCTTTTGCAGGGAACATCGCTGGTTTTCCAGCGATGTTCCCTGCAAAAGGGCGATAACCTTGGTGATACGACCCAGAGGGTCCTATCAGCATAATCCACCCCCTATGTTGGGATGGCTAAGTCAGGATTTTAGCAGATGTTAGATTTTGGCGAGCGGCAGTTTTCGCCAAAATCTCATGTGGACTGCCTTGTAAATATCACATGTGTACATCAGCGATATTTGCAAGGTATTCCATCCGGGGTACGCCCAGTAACGGCCACTTTGCATCTCATTGGAGATGCAAAGGGAGGCGTTGGGAAAAAGGGTTCTAACATGCGATTATGCATGTTAGCACCCTCTTGTAAATAGGGCGCTGGTTTTATCTCCGCTTTTTTGGCTTTGTAGGCCAAAAAAGCGGAGATAAAGCCCTTGTAAATATACCCCCAAGTGCCTTATAAAGCAGGGCTACAAATTAATCTGGTATTATTCAAAATTGTAGAGGTTTCACAAGGTGCTCTGCTGTTGGCAGGATTGACCACCCCTACAATGTCATAATATTCAGTATGGAATAGGTAGATGGCCCACAACTGTGTCCAGGAATGTGGGTATTAAAGCATTTGAATATAACGCTCTTATGTTTTTATTCCATTAGTAGTCCTGTAAACCAGACAGAGTCCTGGCAGAGCGGGTGTGAGAGGTAATGAGATGTGAGAGAGGGTATAGAGATGTAAGTGGGAGTGCAACACAGAGACTTTCTATGCTTAAAACAGTGTGACATAAGCCCATTGGACACACTGGCCATGGAGAGACTGCATTCATTTTATGCTATTTTCTGTATTTTGTACTTTATGTATTGTCATGACTTGGGTGCAAGCTTGTTCCAAAAAGGGCTACCCCTTTCAGGTTTCTGTTTGTTGCTTGTCTGTTTTATTCCTGACTTTGTTACCATAGACGCCTCCTTCTTTTCTCTACAAGTTGTAGGACCTCACAGTTATGCACAGCTAGACATCCCCTCTCAACAACAGGACGAATGGTTCTTTGCAGTCTTTTCTAACCAATGGCAGGAGTTGTAGGGCAGCGCAGGTACCCATCTGTTCCTGATGGCAACATGACGCTTGGGTTGCTGAATGATGTTGCAGAAAGTATCTGCTTGCCCCATCATGACTTCATTATGGAGCTAGGTCAGTTCCAACGGCATACAGCCTTTACAACTAAACTTTTACAACGAACTACCATTACAACGCAACTTTTACAACGCAAACCATTACAACGCATAGCGCTGGGGGGTGCTCTAGGATAGGGAATAGGTTTAATGTACTATCCAACACCTTCCCTACTATCCACGGGGACTGGAGTTGGAATAGTAAATTAAACTATTCACTATCCAGCGCCCAAAACCATTATGCGTTGTAATGGTATGCGTTGTAAAACTTGCGATGTAAAGGTAGGCGTTGTAAAAGTATGAGTTGTAACACCATACATCTGTTCCCACAACTCTTCGAAAGGATTCCCACATGATGTTTCACTTTCTTTGCTTTAATAAACAGCAACCAAAATAGAGAAACAAACTACAGTTTCCATGGGCCCTGGGAAATGTAACCAATAAGAAAATGGTTGTAGTAGACCAGTGAGTGATAGGCAACTCATTAAGTAACACATCCTTTTCACGATGCCCGAGTTCCACCTGGGTGTTATTGGCTCACCTATGGTTTATTCCACGTCTGCTTAGCTATATTTGTCATTATTGATGTTATTTACAGACTTACCATATTTTGCTTACCTTCTCCCTTGTAGCCTTTCAGTGCTAGGTATCCCCCTGTGATGAAGTTGTCTTTTTCTTTCCTTGGTCAGCTCTGTTCCCCTCATGCGCACCACTGGAGTTTTCTGTAGGCCTGGGCGGTAAATCCCGGTAATTTTGCGTTCCACTTCTGCTTCTCTGAAATATTTCTCCCTGAGCACGCAAACAGTGTTTGCGAACAGGAAAAAAGCATTGCGAACGGGTGGAACAAGCAATTCCGCGTGTTCGCTGAACTTTTGCGTGCTCGCAGAGATTTTTTACCATTTGGTGGAGCTTTGCATAACACGACTACGCAAATTCCGCCCACCCTTACTTTTCTGCTCACCTTGAGAATGCGGCTTCTGAACATTAATTTCTCCCTTTAGCTGCTCCTTTGGGCCCTGGTGGTGCTGCCTCGTCTTGTGTCGCCACAGAGGCCTCTCAATGAAGCTCAGAGCTCACCTCCACCTGCCGTTCCCTCTGGCCGGGCACTCACCTTCTTTGGGGTGCGTTTCTGATCTCCTCATCATGATTAATCGTCACCTGTATAGGTCTGTCTTTATTTCCTAAAAGCAACCACACACTTGTTAAGGGTGCAATGTTAAGATTTTTCAACTTCCCAGCATTTCTTTTTATTGATTTCCAATTAATTGTTTTAAATCTGTGCTGAATTTTTCATTTTTACCATACAATTTTACAAACCATTCACCTCAGGGCTTAGGGTTTCCAGCGGTCCAGGTTTCCATCGGTCCAGGGCTTAGCTTTCTCAATGTATAAGGTACCCTGACCAGTAGGGAATCCCATGCTATTCACATGGAACCTTTAGGATGTCCAGGAAGAGAGCAACAGGTTAAGGGCACTGCCTGTATACCCTAGAAAAGGCCTTGGGCTAGAAACACTTCCTCTGCACCTTCAAACCTCCAGGTAAGCAACTTCTCACCATTGCTGGAAAGATCTACTACTACCTCCTGCAGACGTACACACCTACGTACCCACCCTCATATGCATCCACAAGGTGGATAATCTCTACTGATCTACACGTGACTATCACACTTAGCCACTACCGTGATTCACTCTCCCCCGGACGGATGCGAAGAGCAGATTCAGTCAGTTTATCCATGCAAAGTATCCCAATACATTGGATTCCTTTATTTAGGAGGTTACTGACCAACCTCAATCAGATGTGTGGAGGTCCAAACAAACCTTTCCCCGCAGCATAAGGCCCCGTTGTAGTGTAGCTCCTATCTTCCCAATAGGCTCTGCGCATTGGAATAGTACCTACAGCAGTAAAGGCCTAGGCCAGACGTTAACTAGGTCTACTACTGTCGATACTAGACTTAATTTTTGGGTTTGCCAGCTAAGCTCAGAGTTCGCTAGAAACTTTCTCGAATGTTCAAGGAAGGAATTAACTCCCCTGATTAGACAAGAAGGGATTTAGTTTCTGACAACCATAGAACATGACAACTTTGCTCTCCCCTAATCAAGAGTCAATCTCGAGAGTCGTGTGAGCACAAGGCAATTATTTTACTCAGTCAGTACGTGCATTCTTAGTCTCATCAGATTGTAGAGAAAAGGAAGAGACGGGCGTGTTCAATAAAAAGGTGTTATTTATTGATCAGTCTCTTTTCTCGTACAAGAGAAATGGATCGATATTATTGCAATACTTATAGTTAAGTAAAGTGCATACATTAAAAGCAATAGTATAAAATAATACTGTAAAAACATTGATATGGTTTCTGAGCCATATGATGTTTAAAATGATTAAAATATATTTACATACACATATACATTTTGACTAAACGTGCTCAACTGGTGTTTCTAAATACGCCTTCCCCGTGTACCTGACCTAAGTCTAATGCGTGGGCGGGAATAGAAAGTTACAGTTTAAGTTAAGTTTGTTTTTGCCAAGTGAATAACTAAAGAATTCTCTGTGAGGGGTTATTCAGTTCTGTACCTGGAAGTTAGGATGAATGAAGAATGGTATCTCTTTCTCTGCTCTCGATATTCCAGGCTGCCTGCGAGGGCTGCCCGAAAGCGCCGGTGCTGGGTCTCTCGGCTTGAGATAGCAGCGCGTCTCTCAGCGCGTCAGGAAGGCGGGGCTGCTGCCAGCGGGGTCTGCTTCTGCTCTCGGCTTCGGCAAGTATGGCTGCTCCGTCTTGTCACCACGCGTGTGTTTGCATAGGGCAAGGTCGGCAATATTTATACCTTAAAGGTGCCGAGATTGACGTAAGGATGGACATAGATACGTCAATAAATATGTCATACGATTTGCTCGTTAGCACATTCTTTACTAAAGTTCTCTGTGAAATCAAAACAATGGCCGCACGGATTTTCCAGGTTGTCATAGGTTTGATTTGTTATGAGAACGTCGTATGCCTTATCAGGGGCTGGAGGAATGTCGCTTGTCTAATTAGATCTCAAGCGTTATGACCTAATCAGATAACACGTTCCTGTGCCGTAGTGTGACTGCGTCAGATAACGGTATCTGCATCATGGGGGCTGTTCTTGCCTCATGGGCTGACTGTTAGTTAACTTGATAGTTAGTTTAACCAGAATAGGGTCAGGAATAGGGGGATCGATTCAGAACCTATAGAAATACACGACACCCACTCCACGCTAACTATGGTCATATCTACTAATCTATGCATAGTATAACATAGTACAACATACTATAGAGTATAGTGTATACCTTACCACCCCAAAATACATAAATGCATTTCGAAATTTTCAAATATACTGAAAAATTGCAGTCATATATATTGTATGCACTTAAGCTATGAATTAAATGCAAAAGTAAACACGCATTTTTATGTATTATTGCTTATTGGTATATGAGAAATACACATGAAATGGCTCTTAATATGGCTATACAGAAAGGAAGTTCGAGACCATTTCATCACATAATAAAATATTCGTGAACATCCCAGCGAGCAGCTAAAGTCTATAAAGTATCTAAAAATAGAAATTTTAGTTCTCTAGGAATAGTTTCTTACTTTAAGCAGAAGATCAGTGTCCCGGAAAAAAATATGTAGAAAAATATTTTAAGGGGCTTGCTGAAAAATATTGCTGTCCGTGAGCTGGAGTGAAATTGTTCATGTGACTTTATTTTTAAAGTTGAAGGCCGAATTCAGGGAACGCCGTGTGCGAGTTTACTCAAAAGTTTCTATTTCTGTTCTGGAGAGAACATCATATCATTCAGGCTTTCGAAAAAACTGTCAACAGCTTCATGGGAAAGTTCCACTAAGTCGGAAATAGGGGTAACCATGCATTCGTGCGCATGATTGTCTGCATTGACATTCTGATTCGCATTGCTGACAGAAGGTCGTACCTGTTCGATGCTGCTTTCACCTTGAACTTCACTACTCTTCAATCGTAGTGGTGAGGATTCCAGGAATGCCGTCATCAGGATTGGCAGCCTTTGAGGGCAGCACAAAGCGTGAACCTTGGTAGGAACCAACAGTGTATCTGCATCCACTGGCGCATCCGATTGTAGCGTCAGACAGGTGTCTAACACGCATTCTTCTCCGCATAGCAGACACCTTAGTACAGGTAAAACACACCTTTGCCACATTGGTCGAAATGATAGAAACCAAGTCATGTTCAGGTCTCTAAGCCGGGAGAGTCCCAGGATTTTTGATATCCGGTCCCGGTATCCAATGGCTAGGATCGTATCTTCCATTGTCGCGAGAGTTTGATCTGTGACATGGGTTGCCATAACGAAAAATAAGGACTAGGAATAGGATTCCTGCAATCAGTCCCAGGATCAGGGGAAGTCTGCCAAAAATCGAATGGACGAAATCTGGAAAAATACCCAGTATGGCTTTGAATGGTGTTAATGCCATCGAAAATACTGTCTTAAATACCTTTGAGACCCCAGTGGTATCAGAAATATTTAAGATTTCGCTTAGGATTTCCGCGAAATGTACGGGGGAATTAGTTGATAATAATGTATGTATCTCTGCAGTCGTCCTTGCGACTTGTAGATCATACGTTTCTTTTGATGACGAGAGCCTGGTAGGCGTCTGAAGAAGCACTGTTTTCATTCTGCTTAAAGTATCTATTCGAATAGAAGTAATTTTCAAATTGGGCCATGCCCTTGCCTCCCTGTCTGGAAAGGAGCTGGGGAATAAAGAACGTCCACAGCACTTGACCTTCGCCGTTGTCGTTACTAGATAAGGAGTCCCGGGCATAAGACTGCAACATCTGCGGTCTACAATAAGAATGTAACTCCCATTATAGAGTCTTTGAAAGAATGGTTCTATTTCAGTTGCAGGTGCGCCTTGCTGGTGACATGAAAGGTTGTATGAATTCCCTTCACAGGCTCCATGCAAACTAATTCCGTTACACAGAAGCGTGCCACTTAGTGACATAGCACAATTGTTGCCACTAAGAAACACTTTCTGTCCTTTATTACTGACACATGCATGTGAATAGGGCAGGTTCCAAGTTGTTTTAAGGTACCCCTTTCCCAATTTCTCGTACATGCCAGCCTGTATATATTTTTGGCAGTATTGAAACCTGAAGGTTGAGATTGGAATATTTATGATTCCGTGGATTATCCATTCACTGACAGGTCGTTCTGACATTGTCATTGGTAATCTTTCTAGTTTTTCAATGCTCAAGATTGTATAATCAGCACCCTTTTGCGCCATACCGATTTGTCTATCAGTAAGGTTAAAGATTTGGAATAGTGACGTTGTGTTGATTAAACGCCAAGGCACATAGCCCGAACGCAGATTTTGTAACGTCCAGCCAAGCTGTACAATAGAACGCAATTGTGACTGACCATGTTGTAATAACAGTAAGTCTTGCGATAATATATCGATTGCTGACGACACAATGCTGTCCAATGAAAAAATTCTGGAGGACAGAGTCATTAACCCATTGTCCACTACAGAAAGTGATTTTTCCAAATTGATACGGTCAATTTCCCGTATTCTTTCTGCTGTCTCAATTTGAGTAACCTTCCAGGCCTCATTGTATGCTGCATATACAGAGGCTGCTATGAAACGCTTTTGACGCTGTTTGCGTGGTCCCAGTATGAAATCACGCAAGTCAGCACCATCAGTAAGTAAAGTTAGGTGTTGCTTAATTTCAGGCAGTGTGGAAGTCTGTAGCCATTGAAGGCATAATTTGCCCACACTGTAGGTTGTTATTATCCCTGGGTGATGTCTTTGGGGATATCTAGGGTCTGGCCTGGTCATTTTGAAACCCTGTGTTTTATTCAGGAATCTATCTTGACAGTAATTTGTATCTATGGGCCAGATCAACCATTGTTTCCAATCAGGATGTGTTCTGTTTTGGTTTAATATATGGTTTACGTCTATCTCTTCATCTGTATCAGAGCTATTGCTAAACATTGTTGGCTTTGGAATAGACGGTTTAATTAAATCTTTGATTTTGGCTAAGCCAAGACAGGTGGTTTGTTGAACAGTGTCATTTAAAAATATCATTTGTTCTGGGATCATGCAGGCTCTAAACAAAGCTTCTATACCCTGTACTTGCCATTCTTTTGTACCCCAAACACTTTTCAAATCAACATTTTTGTCCCAATAATCAAATCCAAAAGTATTCATTTTTTCGAAGAATGAATCTGAATATATCAATTTTGTGTTGGTTATCATGGTTTTCATCCCTGTCTTGTTTGACAATTTAAAATAAAATGTTTCAGCATTACTTATGTTAAAACCTGAAAAATATGAATATTTGTCATAAACGGTTCTAGAGCTCCCTTTTGGAGGTGTAGCACAATGTTCCCATTGATTATAATTTAAAACATTTCTAGGTTGTGCCGATTTATGCAAAAAATGGTTACCATAATGGTTATAGCAATACATACTATCATAATTTGTAGAACCTTGCAAATAATCATGTTTTGTAAATTTAGCAGACATTACTAAGTCAGACATCATATTGTTGATGCTTTCGAAGTCCCAATCATCAGCAAATGAGTTTGGTTTTGCAAAGTCACTCAAGGAGATCTTGATTTGGTGTGGATATTTCAGGATCTCGACCGGACCATAAATTTCATAGTCAGTGTTGTCCCAGGCTACCCCACCAGGTATCGGATTGGCTGTGAAGTTGGCTGAAGAAAGTTCTGAAGAGAGTTCTCTTTTCTCGACGTGTGAAGATGTGTGTGGTTTGAGGATCAAGTTGATGTTCTGACTTGCTGTGTCCATTTTAGCATATTTTCCCTCAATGAAGCGTCCCAAAGTAAATACCATGATGAGCCAAAGTATGAGGATAAATGCACCAAAACCCACCCAAAATTCAATCCATGGAGAAACCAGATATGTTTCTTTCAGATGTTTCAAAAGTTCCTTAGCTTTGTCTTTAAAGGATTTTGATGATGGCTGCGTCTTTGATTCACTGAGGCTTTCAGAGGAATCATCGAAGTTGATGAAGTACCCGGATGCAGTTCTGTCAATTGTTCCAATTGCTTCAGGATTTTTGTTTCTTGCATTGTCACTCGGCACTTCATTGTAGATTGGTGTGTCTCTGCTAAATGTCTTTATTTGGGTTTTAAGAGGTCTGAGTTCTATTGCATTGTTGCATAGTCCTTCTTGTTCTTCTTTAGGCGTTTCGAATGTGATGAGCCTCTTTGTTAGGACCTCTGTACTGGTAGCAAACCTTGGTGTTCTGCTACTTATTGGGAGTCCACTTGGCCTACTGTTTGTTATCGGCCACATGTTGTGGTTTTACCAGGTCGATGGATACAACTCGGTTCTCCTTTTTACCAGCAAGTGGCGGTAGTACAACTGATCTTGTCCCGTTGACAGACAAGACAGGAACTGCTTTTCTGTAAGAAGGCCCAAATTCCTTCTTTACCGCGATCTTCTCCCTGACTAGATCCCCGACTTTTGGAATCCAGACAGGTCTTGCTTGTTTCAACTGTATGTTGCTCAGGTCTTTTCTTGTTTTGTTTAAGTCCTGCAAAATAGCCAAACGGTCTTTGACATCAAAGGTTTTTTCTATTACCACTGAAGTCTGACTATCAAGGTCAGAGATCAACATCCTAGTTCCGAATAATAATTCGTACGGACTGAATCCCTTCAGAGAATTTCTTGGCAAGTTATTTAGACTACGTTGGACACTTATTAGATGTTTGACCCACCCAGCTCCCGAACCTAATACCTTTGCCGTTATAGATTGCTTTATGTCACGGTTTTTTCTTTCAACAATTCCGTTCCCCTCAGGGTGAAATGGACAAGAGTACCGCAATTGCACGCCCATGCTGACCATGGCCTCCTTATAAGCCCGAGAGCTAAAAGCAGGACCATTGTCCGAATGCAGCATGCCAATTGCGTATGTGCCGATAAAGACTCGCAAATCTTTTATAACAGTTCTGGCGTCAGCCGTTCGCTGGGGCCACATCCATATGAATCTCGTGCATGAATCCACTGCGACCAAGATATATTTATAGTTACCATCCCTTTGTAAGGGACCGCAGTGGTCTAGATAAACACAGGCTAATGGTTTATCCGAGATTAGAAGGGGCGTCTGTGCTGGACTTCTCACCGTTGATACTTTCATTTTTTGACATATTTCACATGCTAGAACATAGTTCCTTGTTTGTGTTCTCATTTGTGGCCACCAGTATCTCTGTTTTAATAATGATACTGTGGCTGAGACGCCAGCATGAATAGAAGCAAGCCCTTCGTGTGCCGCTATTATTAGTCCTAACCTATGTTCCATGTTTGGAATTGCCCTATCCCCCACTCCAGGGATTCGAGCAAAAGGAACATTGTTTGCATCAGTTATGTATGAGTATTTTACTGGAAAGCCTTTAGGGAGTGGTTCTATCGAATCCTTTTCTGAAGCGCTGACAGCTTGTAAAATTTTGCTGTCTATTTTTGTTTTTGACCGGGTGACGGCAGCTACGGAAGCCGTTTGCACAGCTGCCTTCGCGGCCTCATCAGCCAATGAATTCCCTGCAACGTGAACGCCATCACGTTGATGACTCAGTGTATGTATCACGTGAGTCTTTGGTAGTTCTTTTTGTAAAAGAGCTACTTGTTCCCAGAGCATTTTATGCTTGATTGTGCCACCTTTCGCATCCCTGAATCCGTTCTGAAGCCAGATCTGCAAGTATTCATTATAAGATTGAACGCAATAATACGAATCGCACACTATGAGTGTGGGGAATTCTCGATCGGTATTTTCAAGCGCCATCTTGAATGCTAGTAGTTCAGCTCGCTGAGCTGTACAATCTCCTAGGGATTGTGTTTTAGTGAGGGTTGGTTTAAATTTCCCTTCGTGCCAACGACCTTTAACAATCGCGCACGCAGCACTGTAAGCTTGTTTACCCCCTACTGCGGGTTGTGCTGATCCGTCTGTATATATTATACAGCCGTAGTGATCTAGAGGCAGAATTTCGGTTGGCGGAGGACATTCAAATTCATATTGGAGAAATTCTTGTGTTTTTAAGTAAGGATCAAATTCGTACACCACGTCTGTTGCAGCAAGAGAGTTAGCCCATTGTATCCATCTCGGATGGAGTGCTTTAGCATTTGGAATGCTTGCCTTTGTTACCGCCTCTAAGGCTGGTATTGGTGTCACGATTACTATTCGTTTACCTTGTGCCAGGGCTCGTTCTTTTGCTATAGCTGTCTGTGTTGCTGTAAGATTTTTTTCCGTTGGGCTAAATTTCATTTCAGCCTTAGTGTACAAGTGTGATTTAAATGCAATTGGTACCTTTTCTCCCTCATTAGAGGTCAGGTATGTGAATCCGCATCTCCCTGGGATGACTCGGATCACAAGGTTGCGTGTGTTATCACGTGTTTCTAATTTTGTTTTAATTAGCATGTCTGTTTGTAAGGATCTCAAAATTTCTGTGTGTGTTTGAGTCCAATTGGATCTTTTAAAGTCTGGTTTAATTAGATCATAAAGGGGTTTGACCCTTTCTGCGTAATTTGCAATGTATGTTCTTCCGAAATTTAGGAAGCCTAGAATTGACTGTAGGTTTTTTAGTGTTTTAGGAGCTTGGATTACGGCACATTTCTCTAGGAAATTGTCTGCCAGGCTTTTGCCTTCACTTGATAACTCATATCCTAAGAATAGGACTGTCAGATGGGCAATTCTGGACTTTTTGAAGTTAAATTTGTAACCCTCTGCAGCGAACCCAAGTATTATGGTGTTCACTCTTTTCAAGTGAGTATCCAAGTCATCATCTGTTAAGTAAATGTCATCGACATAAGATAATGCTTCATCATCATATAGTTGTAGTAATTCTGTTACTCTCGCTGAGAATACCCCCGGGCTGTTCTTGTACCCCTGGACTAACCGACAGAATTGTTTTTGAGTGCCATTTACTGAGAATGCAGTTAAATATCTGCTCTCTGGTGCTATGTTTTGACAAAAGAATCCATTGGAGATGTCCAAGGTTGTCTTGTATTTCTTGCGCACTATGTTATTCATTAGTGCAGCACTGTGTGAGTTTTGCACTGCAAAGGTTTTGCAACATGTGTTAAGGTGTCGGTAATCCAAAACTAGACGATATGAGTTGTCTGGTTTGGAGACCGGAAACAAAGGATTGTTCATTTGTGAGGTGCAAGTTTCAATCACCCCCTGGTATTCTAGCTGATCTAGTATTTCATTTACTTGTTTTTTAGCTTCTTGCTTAATTGGGTACTGCCTTTGTGCAGTAGGTTGTGATTTTAACTGGATTTTGTGAGGAGGAGAATCCTCATCCCATCCTACATGATTTTTATATAAAGCAGGTGCTAAGGCCACTGCCCACTTTCTAGCAAGTGTGTATTTTTTATGAATCGGGATCTGATTCGAGAAGGCAGGCATAATTACTTCTTCGCCATGAGGGCACTCCCTGACAAACTCTGGTGGCCAGTCTTTTTCAGCTAGAAGGATGTCATAACCCTTTGAGAGGTTATCCCAAAATAGTCCCCTTATTTTCCTAGTCTTATCTCCCTCTATACGTAATGTTATCTCGTATATCTTGTGGGGCTTGCTAACTCTGGTGTCTGCAGTTTCCACTTGAAGGTATTCATTCGTGTCCACTGTCTCCAGATGATTCATAAGGACTTTGCGAGCTATGCTCACCTCTGCTGCGCTGTCTAGCATTGTCTGAGCCCATTCTCCGTTTTTCAGTTGTGTCCTCAGTATTCTCGGCATTTTTAACTACCTTGATACTGGCTACCTTCTTTTTTGGAAATTGTAATTTCTTTTTTAGCTGAGCAGGTTCCTTGTCTTTGGACTTGGCGTGCTCTTCTGATCGTCCTCTTCTTTCCAATTTCTGCGAGGAAGTCTGAAAAGATTGAGAGGGACGTGTATCAATGTCTTGATATCTATCAGGTTTTTTAATATTATCCCTATTTCTAAGGTTATATCTATTCCCAGAGGGGTCACTCTGCGGTGACCTCTGTCTTTGGTTTGGAGATTTCTCTCTTCGCCTAGGAGACCTTCCTCGGGACTGGAATTTCTTTTCTTTAGGATTGGATTGTTTGTTTCCATCCCAGTTCTTTTTTGGTGAATTATTATTATTAAAAAATATTTTTTCTGGACTTGTAGTCAGTTGCGGTTTTACTGGTATTCCACCTAGGCTATCTCTGCCTAGTTCCTCATAGGATTTTTCTATGATTCTGGCAATTTCAGCTGGTTGGTCTGCTATATCTGTCTCTTTTAACCTCTGGTGGATCGCCACGTTTGCTGCTTCACCTTTTATGTTGGCTAATAATATAGCCGAGACCTGCTTGAAGTCTTTTAGTAATTTCATACCAAGGGTTAAAGCAGGTTCTGGACCGTATTCATCTTGAATTTGTTTTAGCACATCTGGTATTACCGAAATGGATGGGACACCGTGCGTTTTTGTATAGATGGAAGCAAAGACTGTACCCCAAGTGTCACAGTCCTCAATGTGTGGTGCGATTCCCATTGGGAGACATATAGTCAGAATCCTGTGTTTTTCCAGCGGGGTGGTGTCAGGAAACACCGCCTCTATTTGGGTGATTTTCTGTGCCAACCAGAATGGTATTTGTTCCCGTTTAGCTGGAACTTTACCTAGGCAGGATTGGATGTTCTGTGGTGTGATTTTATTTGTGTTCCCCTGGTGAGGGGTCAGCTGTGGAAGTTTAACCGCTGGCTGAATTGTTGAAGTCCGCATTACATACTGAACTAATTGTCTATGAATTTTTAGTAGTTGTTTTAGCTGTATTAACAGCTCTGCTGCAGGCATTCTATCGATGTCTGGATGCGGTGTGTATCCGGCTAAGACCGGCCACGTTGCTCCTGGTCTTCCTAAAGGACCGAGCCTTGTAATGTGATTGTTATGTATTAGGGCACCATCAAATAAGAGCAAATGCTCTTGGAATTTGAGTGGTACTTCCACCTCCTCGAAAGGAGTGTACGTTTCAGGAGGTTCCTCTACTTTGTAATAGTGGAAGTACTTTGTTACAGCATTTGCTGCTGGAAAATGTATCCATGAATAGTATACCTCTGTCTGCCGATATTCGTGTGCCTCAATTACGAATATGACTGTGCCACCTCTAGGTGTCAGTCCATTTTCTATAAGTTTTAAGGTTATAGATCTCCTTTTAATGACCGGAATGAGTGTTATATTCGGGTCTGCTGCTTGCATGGTAGCATCAGCATCTGCGAGTTCAGTAGCTAATCTAACTGCCTCTCTTTCTTCATCACTGTCTCCCATTTTACAGACAGGATGGTATTATGTCTATTTGCAGATCAGGTTTCTTTATGGAACAAAGATTAGATGCACAATATTTTGGAACTGTTTATCCTTCAACGTTGACTTGACCAAGAACCATACATAGGAGTTCCCTCCTGCGAGGTTTTGGAGGATATAACCTTTCACCCACTCCAGACGTCTTTGGAGTATTTGGGAAAAGGGGTCTGAGTGAGAAAGCACGACTGAGTTACTCTAAATGTCTTACGTTAGTTTTATCGCCCTTTCCAAACACGTTGGGCGCCATGTAGTGTAGCTCCTATCTTCCCAATAGGCTCTGCGCATTGGAATAGTACCTACAGCAGTAAAGGCCTAGGCCAGACGTTAACTAGGTCTACTACTGTCGATACTAGACTTAATTTTTGGGTTTGCCAGCTAAGCTCAGAGTTCGCTAGAAACTTTCTCGAATGTTCAAGGAAGGAATTAACTCCCCTGATTAGACAAGAAGGGATTTAGTTTCTGACAACCATAGAACATGACAACTTTGCTCTCCCCTAATCAAGAGTCAATCTCGAGAGTCGTGTGAGCACAAGGCAATTATTTTACTCAGTCAGTACGTGCATTCTTAGTCTCATCAGATTGTAGAGAAAAGGAAGAGACGGGCGTGTTCAATAAAAAGGTGTTATTTATTGATCAGTCTCTTTTCTCGTACAAGAGAAATGGATCGATATTATTGCAATACTTATAGTTAAGTAAAGTGCATACATTAAAAGCAATAGTATAAAATAATACTGTAAAAACATTGATATGGTTTCTGAGCCATATGATGTTTAAAATGATTAAAATATATTTACATACACATATACATTTTGACTAAACGTGCTCAACTGGTGTTTCTAAATACGCCTACCCCGTGTACCTGACCTAAGTCTAATGCGTGGGCGGGAATAGAAAGTTACAGTTTAAGTTAAGTTTGTTTTTGCCAAGTGAATAACTAAAGAATTCTCTGTGAGGGGTTATTCAGTTCTGTACCTGGAAGTTAGGATGAATGAGGAATGGTATCTCTTTCTCTGCTCTCGATATTCCAGGCTGCCTGCGAGGGCTGCCCGAAAGCGCCGGTGCTGGGTCTCTCGGCTTGAGATAGCAGCGCGTCTCTCAGCGCGTCAGGAAGGCGGGGCTGCTGCCAGCGGGGTCTGCTTCTGCTCTCGGCTTCGGCAAGTATGGCTGCTCCGTCTTGTCACCACGCGTGTGTTTGCATAGGGCAAGGTCGGCAATATTTATACCTTAAAGGTGCCGAGATTGACGTAAGGATGGACATAGATACGTCAATAAAGATGTCATACGATTTGCTCGTTAGCACATTCTTTACTAAAGTTCTCTGTGAAATCAAAACAATGGCCGCACGGATTTTCCAGGTTGTCATAGGTTTGATTTGTTATGAGAACGTCGTATGCCTTATCAGGGGCTGGAGGAATGTCGCTTGTCTAATTAGATCTCAAGCGTTATGACCTAATCAGATAACACGTTCCTGTGCCGTAGTGTGACTGCGTCAGATAACGGTATCTGCATCATGGGGGCTGTTCTTGCCTCATGGGCTGACTGTTAGTTAACTTGATAGTTAGTTTAACCAGAATAGGGTCAGGAATAGGGGGATCGATTCAGAACCTAGAGAAATACACGACACCGTCACTATTCTATTTTTGGCCAAGATTGAATTTAACATCTCCAAGAGCCAATTGGCCCACCATCTTCTTTACCTGTGGCCAGATTTGTCTTGCTGCTTCCAATAGGTGCTCTTGTTTCACCCCCCTTTGGTCCTGATGAAGACCCCATGATAAGGATTAAGGTACCTCGATTGTATATAGGGGTCGAAACTTCGACAGTCTTATATTACTTTGCAAGCATAGTCAACAGAGATTAATTATCTATGGCTACATTTTGCTAAGTCTGTTGTATTCATTTGCCATCATTAGGCTGGATAGGTTTCAGCTTTATCAGATGTATATATTGCACATTGCCTTTCCTTTCCTACAACCCTCACTTGCACGGATTCCTTCCCGCGCACTCTATTCCCCTCCTCTGAGCACTTTTTTTGACTAAATGTACAGACAATCATGCTGTCCTCAATAATCATGTGGTATAATTAAAATTACATTCGCTTGTATTCATCATGGTGTTTTCTGAATGATTCAATTTCGTATTTTGTAAAATTGTTTTCCACTGTGACCGCTCTGGTTTTGTACTACCCAACTACCAGGCATTCGGCTCACATGACAGATACATCAATGCCACAAACTCAAGGTAGGTGCAACCCACCTCCAGTTCCACAGGGTGAACGATTACCCTAGACCGGGATTTCACCATTCTGATACCAACAGCACTCAGATCTACCAACCTCAATCGCCACAGAGCATGATTAGCCACCCACAGATCTAATAAACAAACACTTGAAGAACTCACACCAACACCCACATCACCCATCTATCTTCACCCACACCGAATCCAGTCACACTAAATCACACAACCTAGCTCTACACAACCCACTCAACCCAGACAATTGACACACAAAAAGCCATTAGCCAGGAGAACATCATTAAAAATAAAGGGAAGGCACAAGCAGGCTCCCAGATAGTGTCTTACCCTCCAACCCTTCCACACACTATTCACCCCTACAACCAACCCAGCAGTGACAACACTCCACCTACACAAAAAGCCTCCATGCCCACTGCTCAAACCCCTCTAGCCTAATAACAAACATTCCATTTCCACCTCAAGCCACAGCCAGACCACCCCAACTAAGCTCATCCGTGCCTCCCAGCTCTTTGCTGTTATCTTATGAAAACCTTATGCAGTGTGCACGCGTTAGGCCCCCGGAAGTTGACGCTATATAACCAGAAGTACACTGTAAAGCAGCTTTCTCTTCTCGCACAACCGCATGTAGCCCTAGGAAAAAGACGGTAGGCTGTGTGCTTCTTAAGCCTCAATTGTTGATGCGACATTCCTTCCTTGTACTAGTGAGGTGCCCATAGTCAGAGATTTTTGTGTATAATGCAAACAGGCCTCCCTGTTTTAACATCGTCCTCAGCCCGCCAGCAGCTTCGCCCAAAAGCGCAGACATACCCCTTCGGGGGTGATTCAAGCACTCTATAAAACCAATAAATAAATACATAAAATATGTAAAATTGAAAAGCAAACCATTCACGTCCAGAAGGGATGTGACTCAAACATTGGCAGGTGCAACTTTTGCTAACCTGAAAATCCCCCCATGGGCAAGCCTGTCAGCATTTGTGCACAGCCTCCGGGGCTTGAGAGCAGGACCACCACAGATGCTGAGAGTTATGTTGTCCTCCCTCACAGGGACGCAACCGGTCCCTCTCACAGGCATATTTACTATACAGGCAGCACAAAAAAACAGTAAACTCATGGCTAAAAGAAGACAAAATAAAAGGCTGGCAGCCACCATACTTAAAGATAAAGCGTGGCGGAAGTCAGCTGATTAAAATAATAAAGTGCAGCGGCAGTGACTCTGTGTGGCCTCCCAAAGTGGCCCCCATCGTTAAAGATGAAGCGAGGCAGCTGTGAAGGGATGCTCTGCTAATGAAAAGAAACGCATGCGTGTGTGTGAAGATAAAACAAAATAAATTTTGTTTACCCATTCTACTGGTTGGAAAATGCAAATTCGGCATCCGTGAAGCAAGTGCAATGCTGATACACAATTCCGAAGAAGGCACACAAAAAAATAGCGCTCACGAAAGAACGTAAATTAAAAAACGGTAAGACCACATGTAACAGGGTCAGTCTCCTGGGAGGGTCCAGAATACCAAAAAGGCGGGACTAATTAGGCATGTTCACCAATTTAAAGTAGGCATTTATAAAGGAGAGTACCAGGAACGAATGGAAAAGATGGGAGGTGCTTCAAGCCCACAATCTAGATACTGCATGTCTTGAAAGAGACAGCGCATGCACTGCCTACACGAAACCTAAAACCAATCAACAGATTTGGCTGTTCTCAGAAACCACACCAGACCTCACCTTCATTACAGAAACGTGGCTCAGTGAACACTTAGCGCCCACATGAAGCCAAAATTGGAGAAAACCTAGCAGTTATCCATGACAAAGAATGAAAAATAATACACATCAAAAACGTCACCACAAATGACTGAAAATCGTTGCTGGTACGATATCGTCCACCTGCTGTTCTTGCTTATTTCTTCCTCTTAACATATAGATCACCACTCAGCTACGCAAATTTTAAAGCTATCTTACTGGAAACAGTGATCAAGACTCTTTTGAACCTATAGATTCTAGCACAGGAGTTCTTGACCTTTCGACTTCTGTGGACCCCCACTGAATCATTGCGGGAATCCGAGGATCCCCAAGAGTCGTTATTTGAAGCTGGGGATGCCCATCCTAAGCAAATTCTATGATTTGAACTTCAAAACAACACAGACAAATACACAAACAAGTATACACCAAACAAATGTTCAAATGTTGAACTATTTGTTTTATTCACCATTAATTACAGAAACATTTTTCACATTTGTAATGTTGCTTCTTTATTTGTATATACTTTAAAATTGTTAATATTATTTAATTTGGTAACATAGTGCTGGAACCCCAGAGTAGGCCTTGTGGTCCCCCACGGGTCCTAGGACCACAGGTTAGGAGACCTCAACATCTGCAAGAATCTAATTACAACTGTAGACCACATCCTACCTTGAGGCCTCCAAACTCCATAAAATAGTTTCTGCCCCTACTCACTCTGCTGGACACTTGCTGGACGTCATACTTGCCCCTCTGGGGCAGGCTCCAGTGACTGAGAATTTCCCAGGAATTTGGAGAAACCACAATATCTTTATCCTCAGGTTCATATCCATTAATAATAACACCACAAAGACAGAAACAATCACCAACAACAAAGGCACAAGTAGACAATGAAAAACACTAGATCTCCTAACACTCAACCCCCATCACTGCATTAGACAACCATATACCTATAAGGACCACATCTAGGGTTAACCACAAGAAAAAAGTCCCCTGGTTTATGACAACATCAAGAATATGAAAACACAACTCCGCAAACCACAAAAAAGTGGAAGAAACCGCGGGATGAATAAGAAGAAATCATAGTATAGCAGAGACTTCAAAACCACCATCAGAACCACTTAAAAGCCAACACTACTCCACGCGTGTAATTGAACAGACTGCCAAAGTAAGAAACTCCACAAGATTGTGGTATAACTGTGCACTCCATAGTGCAGAAACAATATAAGCACAACCCTTCTGTGACAAAATCTACAAGGAATTGATTTAAAAAGTAAAAAAGATTTTAAAAATTACCTCTAGGAGAACATAACTAACTCTCCCACTACACATGACTCAACCATTCACAAGAGGGACAACACCAATCTTCCACCACTTATTAGTTTCAATGCCCTCACTGAAAACTATTTCCACAGCATTATCATCATCAGACGGCCGTCAGGAGCACCTGCAGACCCAGCACCTCCGCAAATCGTTAAAGATATCCTTCAATCTATGCAAGTTAAGTATCTAGCAGCTTACGTGACAAGTCCCTGGAACTAGAAGCTGGATGTAAAAAGCACCAGTCACAAAATGCTGGTCGTAGTTTGTAACCAGTATTTTTGCGACCAGTGTGGCATTTTGCAAAGTGACCTATATAGATTGGGTCGCAAAAATACTAATTCCTACCTGGTCACAGATCAATCTACTTCATGAATGTTAATGAGGTAGGCCCCAATCAATCCATCAATCAATCAGGGGCTTGTATAGCGCCCTACTCACCCGTGAGGGTCTCAAGGCTCTGGGCGAGGGGGTTGGAGGCTCCGGGTCAGTCGAAGAGCCAGGTTTTGAGGTCCTTCCTGAACGTGGGTAGGGTGGGGGAGCGTCTGATGTTCACAGGGAGTTCGTTCCAGGCTTACGCTGTGATGTAGGAGAAAGCTCTCACACCAGTTCTCTTTCTGTGGATGCGGGGAACCTTTGCCAGGGCGAGGTCAGCAGAGCGGAGGTTCCTCTTGGGTACGTGGAAGGATAGTCTCTCATTGAGGTAGTCGGGTCTGATGTTGTTGAAGGATTTTTAGGCATGGGTGAGGAGTCTGAAGGTGAACCTCTTCTCGACGGGGGGCCAGTGGAGGCCTCATAGATGTTGGGTCATGTGTTCATGGCGCGGTGTCCCGAGGACGAGTCTGACAGCGGCGTTCTGGATGGTTTGTAGTTTGTGTAGAAGAGTTTTGTTGATTCCGGCGTAGAGGGTGTTGCCGTAGTCCAATCTGCTGGTTATGAGTGCATGGGTGACGGTCCTTCTGCAGTCTGGGGGGATCCATTTGAAGGTCTTGCAGAGGATGTGAAGGCAGTTGAAGATAATGGAGGCGACGGCAATGACCTGGCAGTTCATGGAGAGGGAGGAGTCGAGGATGATGCTGAGGTTCCGGGTGTGGTCGGTAGGGGTGAGTGGGCTCCCGAGGGCTGGGGGCCACCAGGCGTTGTCCCAGGCAGTTGTGCAAGGTCCGAGGAGGAGGATCTCAGTTTCTCTGAGTTTAGCTTCAGGCAGCTGTCCTTCATCCAGACGACTATGTTCTTCATTCCTTCCTGGAAGCAGAGTCTGGTGTCTTTGGGATTCTTCATGAGCAAAAGGATGAGTTGGGTGTTGTCAGCGTAGGATAGGATGTTGGGTCCATGCTGTCTGACGAGGGCGGCGAGGGGGGCCATGTAGATGTTGAAGAGCGTAGGGCTGAGAGAGGATCCTCGAGGTACAGCGCAGCTGATTTCCGTCGGTTTGGAGAGAAGGGGCGGGAGTCGGATCCTCTGTGTTCTGTCGAAAGGAAGGACCAGATCCAGTCGAGGGCAGCTCTTTTTATTCCTGCATCGTAAAGTCTGGCAGTGAGCGTGTGATGTGAGACGGTGTTGAATGCTGCGGAGAGGTCTAGAAGGGTGAGGGCTGCGGTGTGTCCCTGGTCGAGTACCATGCGGATGTCGTCAGTGGCGGCGAGGAGGGCGGTCTTGTGCTGTGGTTGCTGCGGAATCCAGAATGAGAGGCGTCCAGAATGGAGTTCTCTTCTGTGAAGGCTGTGAGCTGGGTGTTTACGATTCTCCATGTGACTTTGGCTGCAAAGGGGAGGAGAGAGATGGGCTTGTAGATTTTCAGGTCTGTAGGGTCAGCCGTTGGTTTCTTGAGGAGGGGTTTTACCTCTGCCTGTTTCCAGTCTTCTGGGCAGATGCCTGACCTGAGGGAGGCATTGATGGTTCATTTCAGTTCGGGTGCTATGGCCCTGTGGAATATGTGCAATGGGCAGAGGTCCCTTGGGGCTCCAGAGTGTGTTTTCTTCATGGCCGCGGTTATGAGTTTGACGGTGGCAGATTCCCAGGACGTGATGGTAGGTTTGTCGGCGGCGGTGCGTAGGTGGGGGTGTTAGTCGTAGGTTCGCTGAAGTTGTCATAAAGGGCCTTGATCTTCAGATGGAAGTAGGAGCTGAGCTTGTCGCAGAGTTCCTGGGAGGGAGTGATGTCTGTGGATTCACAGGTGGGTTTGGTGAACTGCTGTATGACATTGAACAGTTCCTTTGCATTGGATTTGTTGTTCTGGACTTTGTCTCTTATGAAGGTCCGTTTGGTGTCTCTTATGCGATGGTGGTAGTCCTTCCGGGCGCTCTTGTGGTTGTTCCTTGATTCTGTGGTTCTCAAGTTCCGCCAGGTTTTCTCTAGGTGTCTGCAGGCGTGTCTGGCTTCTTGAAGTTCTGCGGTGAATTCTCCAATTTCCAACCCATTAGGAATCACAGCCATCACTGGGATGGTGGGCTGCTGGAGTCTGCAGAACAACTTGTCTGTGATTGCTTTTAATTAAAGCAATCTTTTTTTCCAATGCAGCCCATTTTTCCGAAAGACAAATTAGATGTGTTTAAAAAAGTAGGCCCACTGCCTTCTCTTAAAAAAAAATTTTGTTAGCATTTTCAAAGGGGGAGGCACTTTCTGGGGGCTTTCCACTACATGTTTGTAGTTGGTAAAATGTTAATGTTTTACGATTGGATTTCGGTTGCAAAACATTAATGGATACCATTTGGATTTGGTATTTGGAAGGGACACCTTAAACATGCTCCTTCCAAATATTGAAGCAGTATTGGGTCACAAACCTAAATTGCGATTCAGTAACGTTTTACCGAATCTTTATTTGTGGTTTGTACATACCAAAAGGGAATTTTTCCAATCGAAAACAGCCTGGTTCTGTGAGTCAGGCTATTTGTGACCGCAAAAGGTCTTCATACCTCTGGCCCTCATTTTTTACCGCCCGAGTTGAAAAGTTTCTACAATAGACCACTCCTGAAGAAGATCCTCGACCAATCCAACCCAGCAAACTACAGACTGATATCTAATTTCCAGGTAAAATATTTAGGATAGCAGTTATTTTCCAAAATTATGTTCCAGATTTACTAAGGAAAGTGACTCAATGTCAGATATATGCTGATGACACCCAGGTTGTCATCTCTCTGGCCCCAAACATTAGTCAAACTGCGACAAATCTGTCCACCTGTCTCGAACACAATAATAGGATGGCCACAAGTTGCCTTAAACTAAAATGCAACAAGACAGAGGTAATGGTGGTTGGGAACAACCCATCTTTCTAGGACCACCTAATTTAGTGGTACAGGGCCTCGTACTCTTGCGATAAGACTAAAGCATTTCGCTCTACTTAGGCAGCCCTGCCTATATTATAAATTATACTGCAAATTATTGCAAATGCTGCAGCTCATGTCTTGCTGAGCCTCTGAAAAGTACAGTTGCACGTCATGCACGGGCTAGCCTTCACTGGCTACCAGCAAGGAGAATAATAGAATTCAAAGCTCTGTGCATTGCACACAAGATAAAACATGCTCAGGGCCCGCACATCTTAAGCCATCTAATCGTCTCGCACAATAACATGTGCAACTTCAGTCCAAATCACCGCTCCCTGCTGGCCATCAAAAGGGCCAGATATGAAGGGCGGTCAGTCGCTTACGTGGATCCAGGTTCTGGAACTCCATCCCCACCCACTTAAGAGTCAACGGTAATTTGTCCAGCTTCAGAAAGCACCAGTTCCTTTAGTCAGCACACTATCTCTCCCTTACTATTACTGTCAGCGCTAGGACGCCGCGTCTGGGTAGCTATGTGCTTTATAAGATTTAGTAACATTAAAAAGAAGTGGTGAAGTTCACAAAGTTGGCGATGGGCTCTGACATCATATATCATCTCGACATGGGAGCAACGCATAATGATATCCTCGGGTGTTGTAATGAAGTCTACAGGCCACAAAGATGCAACCGCCGGACCGGCGGACTCTCCTCTCGTTGAAGAACCAATAACCAATAACATTAGCCAACTGAAGCTCAAACAGGCTACATAATTTACTTCTACTCTTTGTCCGCCATGCAATCAAATAAAACAGAACCTCTACAGGCCATGCCCATCACCCAGCACTGCACCAGTCCACAGCAACTACCCACCCATCATCGTTGGAATAACTGAGGAGGTCTGCCACATACCGCTGGCCACCGGAGGTCTCTGGTTCAGTCCTCCGCTGCATGTGCCAACTAACTATCTACTCGGACCACTTCTTAACATCTCACAATGACAATCATGGAAAAATGGGTTGTAATAAAGTCCATTTCTGCAGATCTCCTGACCATGTCTCCCTCCAACCTACGGCAGCTCAGGACCTGTCCTGTGCTGTAAGGAAATGTCTCTTTTTGCATGGTCACCCCCACATTTTTGGGCTGATGTTGCTGGTTTTTCGACTGTGAGCGTGCACTGAGGCCTGCTTACCAGACCCCAATGCCAGTGTAATGACCCCTTACTAAGTGTTATGGCTATATGCAATTGGCAAGTACTGATGTACTTATAAGTCCCTAGTATATGGTACCCTTGGCATGTAAGGTAGAGTGTCCACCCAGGGCTGCAGCACTGATTGTGCCACCCTGTGTGCACACAAAGGGCCCCAGCCTGCCACTGCAGACTGACAGGACAGTGCTTACACTGCTAGTTCGACTTTGCATTACATCTAATGTCAAACACCCACATCCATTAAGGATATATGTACTTCTCCCTTAAGGAAGGCCTGTGGAGCCCTATGGCAGGGAACTGTACATTATTAAACAAGACATGCTTTTCGATATGTCTTAACAGCAACACTCCCAAATTGATGGTTTGCTGTGTAAAGGTTAGGAGCCCTATGGCTAACACAGGGTTACCACTGGGTCACCGGCTGACATCCCAGCCTGACTAACTTCTGATTGGGACTACCTAACAAGGTCGAGTAAGGTTTAAAATTAATTGTGGCATTAAATTTGACCTGATGCCCAGGCCACATTTAAAGTCACGATTAAAGTTAGCAACTTTTAGAAAGTTTCCACTCTGCACTTCAGCTAGTCCAGTGGCCTCACAAAGGCCCTGACACACACACAGAGTTCTGACTGCCTAGGGAGATGTATGAATGACTCCCAGGCCCAGAAACAAAGGCAGATGCTGCAGAGTGCGGTGAGACCTCATCTCCCACGATGGCCACTCAGAGTGTTAGCTCAAAAGGCAAACTTCAAAAGGGAAGCCGCATTTGAAGGGCTGAATGCAACAACACCCCTGGGCAGGATGCCTTTTGTTCCTACAGACAATTAGGAGACAGACCTAGAGAAGGATAAACTGCATCAAACTGGTTTCCCAGTGGGTGTTTAGCCCACTGGTAGCCACACCTCCAGGGTGGGCTACCATGCTCCTGATGACCAAGGAAGGGTTGTGCCATTTCCAAAGGTGCAAGAATGGGGCACTCTGGGATAGCTAAATGCCACAGATTGCAGGAAACATGTCACTAGGTAGGAGGTGACCCAGTAGCCCATTGGCTAGTGACCTCGTGGGGCCTGTGGGCTCTATCTTGGGATAAATGTGGTACCCCTGACAACCTGCCCCTCAGATCATACTGGAATCTAAGAGAGGACCAAAAAAGGACTGCCCTGCTGCCCTTACCCCATGCAAAGAGAGGCTGCACCTTCGAGAGGACTGCACCAGCTATATTCTTGGGCTAGTGAGCTTGAGACTGTGCCTTCAGCTCCTGGCATGGGGAAAAGGCAATCTTTCAACTTCACCCTCAGCAGTGACTCCAAGGATCAGTCAGCTGATCTCTCGGAACCAGCTCCAGTGACACAATCTTGGGTGCCTGACCCAGACATTTGAACATTATAGCGCGCTGCAGGACGAGCTATTTACGAACGCGGCAGCGTTTTTTTAAAATATCCCTGTATTGTATTTGCTTTCTCCTTAGTTTACTTTACCTTGTTTTTAATCAGATCGCGCTCCCTCACCTGCACTATAAATGTGTTTTCACCGCGCTTAGCGGGTCCCGGTTCATTTCAGCTTTGGCCGCCATCTTGGGTGAGTCTTCCACCACGCCTGGCCATTTGGGGGTAGCAGATCAGCTGTCATAAGGACACGCTGACCTGTATATAAAGCAGCCATTCTACGCGCAGCGTTTGCGCACAGCGTTTCGCCGTAGTGACGCCGGAGTCACGCCAGAGTCCAGCCCGTCTGCGCCCATCAGCATCCCGGAAGCGACCGGAGCGGCAAGAGGCTGGCTCTGCTGGATTAATCACATCAGGTGTTATCATGGTTTGCTATACATCTGCAAAGCTGCGGTCTTTACAAAAAGTATCGTGTGCGTGCCGTAAGGTGTTTCCTGGTCGCTATAGGGGTAAGAGGAGATGCCCGGGCTGCGGTTGGTCGCCAGGCAATGCCCTTCTTACATTACCTAATCGAGAGGCGGACAAGGTGAAGCATCTCTGCATGCTTTTAAATACCAGGTCAGTACGCAGTCATGCTCAGGAGCTTTTTGACCTATTGACCGCGGAAAAACCGGTGTGCTTGATGTTAACAGAGACCTGGTTAGGAGCCCTCTCCAATCCCGATATTGCTCTAGCGATTCCCCCAGATTACAATATTTATAGGCAGGATAGACTGGTTGGGAGGGGTGGAGGTGTAGCACTCGTAGTGAAGAAATCTGTCGTATGCTCTATTATTCCTACGGAGCTCATTAATGGGTCTGAATCCCTTGCCTTTTCTTTATCATTTGCGCCGCATCAATCGATAAAAGGCCTGTTAGTGTGCAGGCCCCCTGGTCCTGTTGGCTCTTTTTTTGATGAGCTTCAGTCTGTTATATCAACGCTGGTCCTGAGAGCTGACCACTGTATCGTGGCTGGTGATTTCAATTTTCACATGGACGAGGCTTTGGACCCAGACGTGATTAAACTGTCCGATATCATGGTTCCCCTGGGCTTAGCCCCCTACCTTTTTGAACCTACGCATAATAAAGGCCTCACGTTGGATCAGGTTTTCTCCACGTCTTCCATAGAGGTGTCGACATTCTTGCCGGTTCTTTGGACAGACCATCGGTTGGTCAACTTTTACATACTGGGGAATAAGAAATCCCCGAGTAGTGCCCTCAGACAGCAGGGATCAGCGTCTAGGGCATACCATCAGGTGACCCCAGAGATGCTGGCGCAGGCATCGTATGAACATCCATGCCCTCTCACGGGTGATTTGGATAGGGATCTGGAATCTCTGCAGGCTTGGCTTGTGGACAGGCTGAATGATCTGGCTCCTTTGAGGGCTCCTCGTTCGTCATCTAAATGGGTCTCTGCCCATTGGTTCACTGAAGCGCTGCTTGCCTCCCGCAGGCAATGCAAGGTGGTTGAAAGGGCCTGGCGGACCAGGTACGACTTTGTGGCCAGGTGCAAATATAGAACTAGGGTTAAGGCCTACCATCGTGATATCTTCCTTGAGAAGAAGAGTTACTTTGCCAGGAAGATCGAGGCTGCCTCTAACTCCTGCAAGGAGATCTTTACGATTGTTAGGGAATTCATTGCCCCACGATCAAATGCGACCCAGACCGGTTCTGCCGAGACGTGGGCTTCGGATCTCGCCAACTTCTTTGCCACTAAGATAAAGCTGATTCAGGACTCTTTTCCATCGAGGCCGGTTGTAGTCTCCCCTCGCCCTGACGACGGACCTGATCCATCGGTCCCTCTAGGGTTAGTCCTGTCAGACTTTCCGCCTATTTCAGCTTCTTCGTCTTTAACACTCATGGCTAATCTTAAATCGGGCTCGCCGCTGGACCCATGCTCGGCCAAATTCTTGGCGAAGATGGCGGCAGTGGTAAACCCGCTGGCGAATCCCCTTCTGAATCTCTCGCTGAGTCTTGGAGTGGTTCCACTAGCCTGGAAACAGGCCATGGTCATCCCTCTCATTAAGAAGCCTGGTTTAGACCCTGTGATTTTGGCCAATTATAGGCCTATTTCCCTTCTTCCTGCGCTGGCCAAGATCATGGAGAAGCACGTGCACGTTGTGCTTTCTAATTTTTTGGAATCACACGATTTGCTTCACCCCACTCAATCGGGCTTTCGCCCTAATCTTAGCACTGAGACGGCGTTGCTGGAGGTGTCCGAGGTCAGCAAGGAGACGCTGGATTCGGGCGGCAGAGCCATGTTGATAATGCTTGATTTGTCGGCGGCCTTTGACACCATCCCCCACGAGGGTTTGCTTGTCAGACTTTATGAGATCGGTCTGAGGGGGACGGTGCTCAGCTGGTTTAGATCTTTTCTGGCCGGCCGTCGACAAACGGTCTGGGCCTCTTGCAGCTCTGCCGAGATGCCGCCACTGGGAGTCGGAGTCCCGCAGGGCTCTGTGTTGAGCCCGACTCTATTTAACATCTTTACGACCCCTCTGGCGGCATTGGCTGAGTCTTTCGGGCCCAGATCGTATCCTACGCCGATGATACCCAGCTTCTCTTTACCTGTGGGAAAGGAGAGGAGTTTGACGGAGAGAGTATTCGGGAGTGCCTTGGGGCTGTTTTTGAATGGCTTCAGCTGAACAGCCTCAAGTGCAACTCGGATAAATCTGAGATACTCTTCTTCGGTTGTCAATCCGACCCTGATTGGCAGGTATGGTGGCCTGCGGATATGTCGCCTCCGATGCGATCGTCTCAGGTGGCCAAGAATTTGGGGGTCAAAATTGACAACAACTTGACCTTAAGATCTCAGATTCTTGCCCTGACCGGTACCTGTTTTGGACTCCTCAGGATGCTTCGGAAGTTTTTCCCTTTGCTATCCGAGGATCACAGGAGGACTACGGTTCAGGCCTTAATTGGTTCAAGATTGGACTATGCCAATGTCCTATATCTTGGCCTGCCGGAGTATCTCCTGCAACTGATGCAGGCGGTCCAGAATGCGGCGGCACGTGCCATTTTTGGCCTGCATAGGCGAGTCAGAGTCTCCGGCCTATTGCAGTCTCTGCATTGGCTGCCTATCCGGAAGCGGATAATTTTTAAAGCCCTGACTCTTGCACACAAGGCCCTTTATGCCTCGGGGGCAAAATACCTTCAAAGGAGGCTCGCCTTCTATCGTCCGACACGATCTCTGAGATCAGAGTCGTTGTTTCGTGTTACTGTTCCTCGTGTGAGGAAGGCCCATATCGGAGGTCGCTCCTTTAGTTTGCGGGCTCCTCAGCTCTGGAACACTCTGCCTCTGACATTGCGCAGTACCTCAAACTTGTTGGCCTTCAGGAAGGGCTTGAAAACCTGGCTTTTTGCCTCTTAGACCCCTTTTGCATTCTTCCTGTCTCTGTTTTTAAATTTTGTGTTGTGTTTGTCTTTTTCAGGTCGTCATTAAAGCGCCGGGACACTCTTTCGAGTAGCCGCGCGCTATAAAAGACACAAATAACATAACATAACGTAACATAACATAACAAGAGTTTAAGAGCCTAAACCGACAAGTTGGTAGCCACTGGAGAAGTTTTTCGGCTACCAGCTGTGCACATAAAAGGACAATCCCAGATAGCCAAAAGTTGTGCTCGTGTCTGCTGAACTTGGGAGTGCTATCAATGTCTTCATTGGTCGTACTCAAGGGACACTAGCACCCACCTAGAGATTTTGGCCTAACCATGGTGCAAAATGACCTGTAGTCAGCATTAACTGAGTGACTACTGCAAAGTAGAGTACTTTGAGGGACCCCCAATCTCCATGGCTAAAGTCACCCTCATCACCCGTGCACCGAGAGATAACCAGAGAGACACCCCTGTTAACCGCACCACGACCGGGGCATCCTTTGAGCATCTTTTGCCTGTATCCTCGGCATCAGGACCACTCCATTGACGTCTATGGCAGTTGTCCTATATGGTTAGGAACATGTTTCAAAAATGCTCCTGAGGCAAGGGAACTGTCCAACGTTTCCTCCCTGCCCCCCTAGACCTTTTTCCTGCTGGATTAAGTTGCCCAACCCGGGCCGGAGGACCCACACTTACTCTTTCAAACTTAAGAACAGTGTACAAACTTTTTGTTGACCAATGTTTGTTTTTGGTTACAATTAAAATTGATTAAAACTTCTAAAATCTGTATTTTCAGAACCCAATCAGTGGATTTTGATGAACAAGGTCTCTAAGAATTCATAAAATACTTTTTATAAATTGTTGTTTGTCTCTTTACTGGTGTGTGACTTTCTTATTCTGTTGTTTGGTGCTATTAATCGCTTTACACTAAGGGCCAGATTTACAAGAAAGTGACGCATTTAAAGAGATGCGTCACTTTCCCAGCGCCACACTGAGAAACACTTGCGCCACCAAGGATGCTCCGTATTTACAATACGGCCCACCATGGCGCAAGGACCAACAGATGCATCAGAAATTCTGATGCATCTGTTGGGGCAAAAGTCACGCATTGCTGGAGTCGTGTCACAAGCACGACGCAACTCCAGCAATGCATTTTTAGGCCGTCTCCTGTTACACTGCGTCATTCCTTACGCCTGCTTCAAGCAGTCGCCTCCTATAAGTGGTGCAGTGAAATCTTATAGATTTCACTGCATCACTTTTACAAGGCTTTCCTACGTGGGAACGCCAACCTTGCATACATTATACCTGACACAGGTATAATGTGATGCAGGGCTTTATAACGTGACACATCTCCCTAGATGCATCAAGTTGTAAATTAGCAGCATTTTTTACAACGCCGCTGCATCACAAAAGTGGTACAAAAGCGGGTGGTGATGGACGGAGCATCTGCACCAATCAAACACTTACACCCAGTCAAAAGATCTGGGTTGCATCCATCACCGTTCTTTAGCCCACTCTGCCACCCCAGTTCAGACATGGCAATATGCAAATCAGTCTGACCCTGTGCCTCATGGGAACAGTCCAGCCCGAACTGCCAAGCCATGTCTTCCCTGAACCGGAAACAAGCTTCCGAGGACCGGTTTCTGGCATTACAGCCGTCTTCAGCCCGGCTTGCTTGAATCCTGTGGCAAAGTGAGCAAGGGACTCACGTCTGAGCATACCCTGCCACACTTATGGCGGCCAAAAGCGGTGGCTGAGTGGGCTAAAGAATGGTGATGGATTAAACCCAGATCAGTTGACTGGGGGTGAGTGTTTGATATGCTCAAACGCTCCGTCCATCATCCCCTTTTGTATCGCTTTGTTCGCCCTAAGTGTGGCAGGGTATGCTCAGATGTGAGTCCCTTGCTCACTTGGCCACTGGATTCAAGATAGCCTGGCTGATGAGGATTATGAATCCGAAACCGGTCCCAGGATGCTTGTTTCCGGTCCAGGGAAGACATGGCTTGGCAGTTCGGGCTGGACTGTTCCCATCAGGCACAGGGTCAGACTGATTTGCATATGGCCATGTCTGAACTGGGGTGGCTGAGTGGGCTAAAGAATGGTGATGGATTAAACCCAGATCAGTTGACTGGGGGTGAGTGTTTGATTTGCTCAAACGCTCCGTCCATCATCCCCTTTTGTATCGCATCACAAAAGTGACACAACGGTGGCACAAAAGTGTCACAAGGGGTTTGTAAATCTGCCCCTAGGTTCCTTTGCCAGGCCTTACTGCGTACAGCTACCAAGGGTTGAGCTAGGATTAAGTAAACAATACTGACTGGACCCAGGATGGTATTTACGAGTGCACTCCACACAAAGCTCCACAACCAAATCATATAGGGTGCCCATAGCCTCACATGTGCAACAACAAGCACAGGGCCTCATTTATGAAAAGTGATGCATCGCTGCGAGAAAACAGTGATGCGTCACTTTTCATTGCGCCCTCCATGCGACACCAATGATGCCTCATATTTACAGTATGACGCATCAAGTCGCAAGGAGTTACAGATTTCACTGCGTCACTTCTACTACCCTTTCTGGCGTCAGAACGGCCACCCTGCTTACATTATACCTGGCGCAGGTATAATGTGGTGCAGGGGTTTACAAAGTGACGCATCTACCCAGATGCGTCACTTTGTAAATATGACGCGAAATGAAGCATTTTGTACGCCGCTGGTGCGTCACAAAAATAGAAACACCGGCGGCGCAAAGGTGATGCATGGCCTCATAAATAAGCCCCTTGGTGTACTGTGACCTTACTAAATATCACATCGGGACCTAAAGTGCTTTTTAAAGCTTCCAGCTTAATCAAAATCATAAACTGTGTGTGTCTCTTTTACACTTTTTTATCCATCAGGCTGCTAGGCGCTGCGTCTCATAAAACGATAACCTCAGTGATCACCACACACAACATGGAAACACTTCCAACGTAGGATCAAAACACATACAGCGCGGTTCCAACCACACACCTACGGCCACATGCATCATTGCACATGTTTGCGATTCCGAAATTGCGAAAATTAAGGAATCGCAATTTAGAAATCGCAAACTGCAATACATGAACAATTCGCATTTATTTTTGCGTTTCTGTATTTTTCCTTAATTGCGCTTCACAATTTGCGAATCGCAATTAAGGAAAACCCTTCCCATTGATTCCTATGGGCCAAAAGGCTCATAGGAATGAATGGGAAGGCATTCACATTTTGCGAATTTCAAATTGCGATTCGCAAAATGTGAATGCAATTTCAAGGGTGCAGGGGGGTCCAAAGAACCCCTCCCTGCACCCCTGAAATGTAACTTTAAATGGAATTTACACACACACATGCCCCATAGGCATGTGTGTGTGTAAATTAAAACTTTCAAAAATGCAATTTGTGCATATTTGAAAGTTTTCGGTAAATTAGCATGAGGTTCAACTTCATGCTAATTTACCACTTCCAAATTGAGAATTCGCAATTAAAAAATGATCATGAATTGCATTTAAGAAATCTGAAATTGCGATTTCTTAAATGCAATCGCAATTTTAGAAATCGCAACATGGTTGCGATTCCTAAAATTGCGAAATGCATGATGCATTCCAAACTAGTCAATTGCATTCGCAAACGGCCGAAAATTACGATTCTCACCGTTTGCGAATGCAATTGACTTTGATGCATGTGGGCACTAGAGTGCTTAGAGTGTTCCGCATGAGGGCAAGCTCTTTAGCGCCCCCACATAGGGTTAGTAAGCGCTATACAAATGTTCCCATACAAGAAAATGCTTTGCTATTCCCATGTGCAGAGAGAGCTGCCTCCTTTCTCAAAGACAAATACCAGCCATGTGTAGGGTGTTTGAGATTCTGGAAGAACGGGGAGACACACTTAAAGGGCGGCCTGGGTCTTGGTTCAGGGCAGCAATTCTGCCTCCCTCGCTCTACAATCAATTTTGAAGAGTTCAGACAGGCTCTGAAAGACTTTTGATGGGCTTCCTTCTTGCATTTGCTGCTTTCATCTTAGGGAAAGGAAGGAGGGCAGAGGACACAGGTTTCATGGAGGGGCGGCTCCTCTACAATGGCGGAGGAGCGCTGCCCCACTGCCTCAGAGCCAGCAGTTGAAAAATAAAACAATATTTTATTATCATTTTATTTTTCAGCTGCTGGCTGAGCCGGTGTGTGCAGGGAGGGGCGGGGCCAGGCCATGGGAGGGGGCACGAAGAGTGCTATGTGCACTTTTAAGTGTTACAGCAAACAAATGATGGACAGAATGCTGACAATGCAAACATTCACCCCCAGTCAAAAGATCTGGGATAAATCCATTGTTCTTTAGCTCACCCTGCCACCTCAGTTTGGACCCAGCCATATGCAAATCAGTCTTGACCCTCCTCAGTTTGGACCCAGCCATATGCAAATCAGTCTTGACCCTGTGCCTCATGGGAACAGTCCAGACCGAACTTCCAGGCCAGGTCCTCCCTGCCCAGACGTGGGTCCCTTGCTCACTTTGCTACTGGATTCAAGCTATCTTGGCTGAAGAAGGGTGACATACCCTGAAACCGGTTCCAGGATGCTTGTTTCCAGTCCACGGAGGACCTGGCCTGGCAGTTCGGTCTGGACTGTTCCCACTGGGTGCAGGGTTAAGACTGATTTGCATATGGCTGGGTCCAAACTGGCGTGGCGTAGTGGGCAAAAGAACGATAGATTTAACCCAGATCTTTTGACTGGGGGAGAATGTTTGCATTGTCAGCATTCCATCCATCATTTGTTTGCTGTAACACAATATGCACTTTTAAGAGCAAATGTCAGTTTGGCCAGCCCTCTTGGGCCGGTCAAACTGACATGCGCACTTAGGTTCCTCCAACCCAGGTGTATTGCACAGCCGGGTTGGGGAAACCACGCACACTCCCTGTGCTTGAGTGAGAGTTAGTCCAACCCACTCAGGCCAATCCCCAAACTGCTCTCATGCTTGAGAGTAGCGCAGCGATTGGATGGGAAGTATGTGACGCTAACACAGGAACTGCTGGAACCAGGAACTGAATGCAGAGGAGCACGAGGCAGCCAGCAGCACCAGGTAAGCTTTTTAATAATATTTTTTTATTATGTAACCCCCTCACGCGCTACTCCCCTGTACCCTCTGTATCCTCTGCACCCACGCCACCACTCTTTATCTGTGTCGGCTGCCACTGGTTTCAAGACTTCCCCGATTGTTTTTTCATCAAAGTGCCGACCAGGCAGGACAGTCCTGGCCAATAGGGTGACCAACCATCCGTAAATTTCATGGACCAACCTTCACTTCAACGACTTGGGCTCCACGACAGCAACCGATCTAGCTAAAGACCTGTCGGCCCTTCAGCAAGCGCAAAAAGTCTCTCTCCCTACCCATGCGCTGGGAAACTGCCTCGACCCAGTATTTTCAAACTTAGAGTCACTAAAAAGCAACAACCCGATCCCCGTCCCTTGGTCCTACCACCACCTGGTTCCCCTTTCCTGGCACCCCCAGATCCCCCCTCCCCCGGTCCCCCCTCCTCGATCCCTTACTCAGCCATGGTCCAAGCTCCCCTGGGAGGAATGGACCCAGGAACTGAGGAAACACATACCCCAACCTACCACCTGTCCACTGACCATGTACCAAAACATCTGCACCTGGTTAAATGATTCACTTAACACCGTCCTTCCAAAAACCTGGACTAAAAAAAAACTGGCACCACCAGATCGCCTTGGTACTAGGCCAAACTTCGCACCCTGAAACAGAGCTGCAAAGTCCTTGAAAGGAGATGGAGGAAGGATTTCTCGGCTGAAAGTAAGCGCACTTACAGGGAGACCATACGTAAATATAAGGAGGAAATGAGGAAAGCCCAGTCAAGCTACTATGGGGAAAAGATCGAAAAGGCCGCCAACTCCCCTAACGAAACTTTCTCCATCATTATGAGACTTCTCAAATACTCAGCACCCCCCGCACCAGCGGATCCCCTTGGTACCCGGTGCGAAGACCAGGCCGAGTTCTTTGATACAAAAATACAGAACATCCTCAAAACCCTTCCCTCCATTGATCTGCCTGCAGCATCCCCCACAGCCCCCCCATCCCCAGCTGACAGCCTGTTGGAGCAGTTTCCCCCTCTATCACTAGAGGTGCTACTCACACTCCTGTCCACAGTAAAGAGTGGCTCACCCAGTGACCTTGTGCCCATGCACATCCTAGCCAAAGTTGGTCCCACTGTCGGTCCCTCAATCGCGGGCACCATCAATGCCTCCCTCGTCTCAGGAGTAGTCCCCCCCTTGTGGAAGGGAGCAATGGTCAGGACCCTCCTCAAAAAACCCCACCTCGATCCAACCGACTTGGGCAACTACCGCCCGATCTCACTCCTCCCTGGAATTTCAAAAATCGCAGAGAAATATGTGAACCATATTCTCTCCTCTTTCCTGGAAACCATCAATCGCCTTCACCCCTCACAGACATACTTCCACCCCGGTCAGAGCACAGAGACTGCCTTGTTGGCAGTCGTGGAGGAAATCTGGAAACTCCTGGATGCAGCAGATGCAGTAGCCATCATCCTCCTGGGCCTAAGCGCAGCCTTCGACACGGTGAACCACCAAGTCCTGATTCACCGGCTGAGCAAGCTGGGCATCGCCGGCACCGCCTTGAACTGGCTCCGCTCCTTCTTGGAAGGCCACACGTTTCAGGTCTTCGAAGATGGCAGGAGCTCCAACCCCGCTCCCTCCTGCGTGGCGTCCCATAGGGCTCGTCACTGAGTCCCACTATTTTAAATGGGTACATGGTCCCACTAGCATCCATCACGGCTCCATTCGGCATCCATATGGTCACCTACACTGATGATACCCAGCTGGTGGTAAATGTAAATTGATACTTGTATAACGCACTACTCACCCGCAAGGGTCTCAAGGCGCTTGTACGAATACCGCTGTGGAACCCATCCTGGCTTTCCCTGTGAGGTGTCCACTCCTGGGCACCCCCAAGGTGGAGGCCAGGCATCCTTAGTGTTGTGGGGCCGTTGTGGAGATTAAGCAAGCTATTGCCCAGAGTTGCAGAGTGGGACTCCATGATTGGAATAGGCACCGAGGCGAGAATTATCAGGTCCATGGAATTTTGAGCCCAAGACCCGCCGAGGCGGGGAATTGAACCCTGGTCCCGGGCTAGACCTCTGCATCAGGGTCTGCCTCTCTAACCATTGAGCCACACTTCTCCACTAGGTGGTAGCCCTGAATCAATCTACCCCTCACTCTTCCACCCTAAAATCCTGCCTCACTGAAGTTGTAAACTGGATGGGGTCCTCTCACTTGAAACTGAACGGTGGAAAGACCGAGATCATGACCTTGGGCAATTTTGACAACATCGCCCTCAACACCATCTGGCCATCATGTATGGGCCCAACTCCCACCCCCAAGCCCGATATAAAAAGCCTGGGCATCTGGTTAGACAACAAACTGACCTTCCAAACACATGCCACTAAAACTGTGGCAACATGCTTCGGCCTCATTAGAACAGCTAGAAAAGTCCTCCCCCTGCTCCCCCGAGCTAAAAAAAACCATGCTCCAGTCTATCATCCTTTCAAGACTGGACTATTGCAACGTGCCTTACCTGGGTGCCCCCACCTCGGTCATCAACCGAGTACAGACCATTCAGAACTACGCAGCCAGACTGCTTACTGGCACACCCAAAATCTCATCGGCCAAACCTGCTCTGCGCCTCCTTCACTGGCTCCCTGTGAAAGAGAGAATAAGCTTTAAGTCACTCTGTATCGTCCACAAATCTCTCCAGGGCAAAGGGGCGCCCCTTCTCTCGGCCATTATCCACCTTCACTAGGCCAGGAGGGCACTGCGCTCGGACGGACTCCATCTCCTCGCCATCCCCAGAATTACCCGAGCCAGGAGTGGCGGCAGACTGTTCTCCCTGAACGCAGGCAGACTGTGGAACGCCCTCCCTCTGCAACTCTGAAACCAACCCAGTCATGTCATCTTCAGGAAACAGCTGAAACCCCTCCTCTTCCCGTAACCCCCTCCCGCTCTATCTACTTCTTGAGTAGCTCTGCCTAGCGCTGGGAGGCCCCCGGGTAGCCACGCGCTCTATAAATGTCCTTTCATTCATTCATTTTAGTTTGATGTCCACAAGGCGTCTGTATTTGGGGTCCCCAAATTACGGACGCCTTTCAGACATCATACTAAAATTAAATTGGGGAATTTCAGTAAGGTCTGCTGTTCCCCTGCGAGAGGCCCCGTGAGTTTACAAGTTTCCACTCAGGGCCTCTCGCACTTATCTTTTAATCTGTAGACTGAGGCTGCCGGCAGCAGCCCCTCCCGGACCTCGCACAGCCCGTGGGCTGGCCCACTGTCATTCCGCGACTGCAGACGATTATCACATATAGAACGACAATGGGCCCTATGTAGTGACCGCAGGTGGTGCGCCTTCTCCTGCACTAATCTTGATTGCAGAAAGGGCCTGATGTCACTTTGCAAAGCTGCGCGCATACCGAAAAACTGTGAAGTGCACGATTGTCACGACCTTATACAAACTTATTTTGTTATGTTATGTTATGTTAAATCTGCTTATATAGCGCATGGCTACCCCAGCAATAGGGCGTCCCACCGCTGCGGACATACCCAAAGACCAAGCAGCACAACAGAAGAAAAGTTAGATGGAGGAGAACAGCCAGGTTTTAATTTGTTTGCGGAACAGAAAGTGGTTAGAAGTGGCCCGAACCCCAAACGGGATCGAGTTCCACAACTTCGGCGCCAAATACCTAAAAGCGCGACCGCCTGCTCTGCATCTACGGATCTTGATCATGCGTGCCAGAGATAGATCAGCCGATCTAAGGGCACGCGTAGGAACATAGAAGGAACAGAGTCCCTGCAGGGTTTGCTGACCAGTGCCATACAAGATTTTATGGGTAAGACATAGGCTCTGAAACTGGATGCGTTGTTTAACCGGTAACCAATGTAGCCGGTGAAGAATAGGCGAGATATGGCATTTTTTTGGAAGCCCAAATAGAATGCGGGCTGCGGCATTCTGAGCTCTCTGCAACCTGTGTATCACTGTCTGATTAGAACCCAGCATATGAACATTGCAGTAGTCTAGATGGGATAAGACTAAAGCCTGGATTATAATCTGACGGATACAGGGCTCAAAGAAGCCAAGAATAGGTTTCAGAGAGCGTAGGCGACCATAGCAGGTGCCTGCCACTCTCTTAGCGTGGATTTCCATAGAGAGTGAGTTGTCCAACATCACGCCCAGGTTTTTGACAGCCTCTTTGGGGGCAGGGGGAAGGCCCAAAGTTAGAGGCCACCAGTGTTTATCCCATTTCTGAGTGTCTTTACCTACCAGAAGTATCTCCGTCTTAGAGGAATTTAGCTGGAGATAATTCTGTGCCAACCAATTCGATATGGCCAAGATGTCTTCCTGGAACTTAGCTTGGTCGGCCCCTGTGTTCTTAGAAAAGGTGAAGATGAATTGTGTGTCATCCGCATAAGACTGTAATTTGATGTTACGATCCCGAGCCAACATGGCCAGGGGGCGGACTTACACATTAAACAGTGTGGGGCTGAGCGCGGAACCCTGCGGGACTCCACACTCCAGGGGATGTGTGCTGGATGAGTACGGCGGGGCATGCACTTGGAAGGAGCGGTCAGATAAAAACGACGCGAACAATTCCAAGGCTCTCTCCCTGACTCCGATCTCCCACAGTCTTGCAAGCAGGATCCTGTGGGAGACCGTATCAAAGGCCGCACTGATATGTCTGTAAAACTTATTTTTTGTCCCAAATTTTGCCCTGAATTTTGACCTTCTGTCCTGAATTTTTGTCCTGAATTTTGACCTTCTGTCCTGAATTTTTGTCCTGAATTTTGACCCCTTGTCCTGAATTTTTACACTGACCGTCCTGAATTTGCACCCAAGCCAGTTGGTCACCCTACTGGCCAAGTGTCAACCCTATGTCTAGATCTCAGTAAAGTGAAAAGAAGAGGCTGTTGCTTGCCACTGTGTGTTTCTCATCTGTGAGCTCAGTGGCGCCACCAGTGTGTAAACACAAGGATCTGTTCTCCCAGCAGGCTGTGCGAGGGGAATCTTTACATACCAGCTGCCGCTGCTTGTAATGTAGTGTGTTTGCCTTTGAAGTACACAATTTAAAGACTGTATTTTTAACACTTCTAAGATGCCACCATTTATAAATATTCATAATGTACGAAAATAAATAAATGTGGGCTACAGTATGTCGCAAGTTGGTATTTCTCACATCTGCACGGCACCTGTCAATAAAAAACAAACATTTCCTGATGAGCCACGTGCAGGCGGCAGGAAGCCCTCCGTGGCCGACGGACAGACGCCATGTGACCAGTGAGCGCACACAGCGCCGAGTTGAGGCCGCAGTGGACTCTGGGCGCTTTGCGCTTCTGCATGTCAACGTAAGTAGCATCACTTTATTCGATTGGATGCACTGCAGACGGATAATGAGCCCCATAAGAGCTGCGAATAATTCTGAATCAAAACAATCGCAGAACTTCAGGTGAGAAAGCAAGAACGTTCCTTACTGCTCCATCAAGCTCCAGGTTGCAACTTTTAGGGCCAGATGTAGGTAGCCTAATACCGGTCGGTAACGGACGAAATTATCGAATATCGGTAATTTACGAATCGGTAATTTAAGGAATTGGTAAATTACCAAATTCTTAAAATACCGATTCGGTAAATTACTGAATCCTCAATGTAGGGAGCACCCAAATGAATACTTTTCCCATTTCAGGATTCGTTATTTACCACCAACTACAAGTTGATGGTAAATATCAAAAACCCTAAAAAAAGCAATTTTTTGCAATTTATAACAGTGCCATGTGGCAGACATACATGCTGTGCACCCATGCACTATTCAGGGGTTCAACAGGGTGTGAAAGTGACACCCTGCCACCCTTGAATGTGTTCCCTCTTTTACCGAACCGGTATTTACCGATTCGGTAATTCCCATTCATTCCTATGGGCCTCCGATGTAGGTAATCAAATTTTACCGATTCTAAAATACCGAATGTTTTCCTACCTAACTTTTACCGAATCTAAAATACCAAATCGGTAAACTTCGGTATTTTAGAATCGGTAAATTTGGATTACCTACATCTGGCCCTTAATTCATTGTGGGCCCGATGTAGGTAGCCTAATACGGCCGAAATTACCGAATTTTGGCCGTTACCGACCGGTATTAGGCTTTTCAGATGTAGGAGGCCAAATTGAAGAATTCGGTAATTTACCGAATCGGTAAATTGCCGAATTCTTAAAATACCGATTCGGTAAATTACCGAATCCTCAATGTATGGAGCACTCAAATTAGTGCTTTTCCCACTTCAGGATTCGTTATTTACCATTAACTACAAGTTGGTGGTAAATATCGAAAACCCTAAAAAAAGCAATTTTTTACAATTTATGACAGTGCCCTTAGGTCATGTATGTGTGCCACACGTGCACCCATGCACTATTCAGGGGTGCAACAGGGTGTCAAAATGACACCCTGCCACCCTTAAATGTGTTCCCCCTTTTACCGAATCGGTATTTACCGATTCAGTAATTCCCATTCATTCCTATAGGCCTCCTGGCCCATAGGAATGAATGGGAATTACCGAATTGGTAAATACCGAATTGTATCGATTCGGTAATACATATCGAATTTTTTCCTATCTAGCATTTACCGATTCTAAAATACCGAATTGGTAAAATTCCGAATTTTAGAATCTGTAAATTTGGATTACCTACATCCGGCCCTTCATCTTTTGTTTATTTTTTTTCATTTCGGGTTTCAATTAAGCTCGCCACCATAAGAAGGCTTGAGGTCACGATGGGCCATGTGTACGAAGCATTTTTCTGTTCGCCAATGGCCCAGTACTGCCATTCGTGACCCCGTTTGTGACCGGAAAATGCTTTTTGGAATGAACAGAGTCCAAAATGTGATTCGGTAACTTGTTACTTAGGGTCAGACGTACAAAAGGTTTTAGCAGTCGCAAGCAGGAAATCGGCAGTTTTCAACCACTACAGGGCCTTTCTGGATTGATCAACCCTATTTTCTGAGTCAGCAACCTATTACCAACTCGCAAAATAGGGTTTGCGAGTCGGTATTAGGAAGAGGGGTGCAAAGGTCATCCCTTCCTAACAGCGAGTCACAGTGGGATGTATGATGTTTGCGACCGGAATGCGGTCACAAAACAATTGGGGTTTGCCAGTCGCAAATGGGAAGGGGTCCCCAAGGGAAGTCTTTCCTTGGTGAATGATAGCAAGAACGTTTAATTTATCTTTTTTTAATTTTAAAACACTCCCCATTTTCCTTTCAGGAACATAGGAATTTCAAAAAATATAAAGTTGTTTTATTTAAAAGCAAACACAGGCCTGGTGGTCTGCTGGCCCCAGCAGGCCACCATCCCTGTGTCATTGCCCATTCCTAATGGGTTCAGTTGCAGCTGGCATCTATGAGGAGTGGTGGGCGGGCAAATGGGTGGTGGGTAAAAATAAAATCCACCAACCTTCAACACGTCCTCCTCACTGCAAATCCTCCTCTGGCTGCATCAGTCCAGTGTTCGAGGGGTACCCCAGCCAACTGCCTTAACCAATCCTGGCGCTGCTCTCATGCTGTTAACCAGAGAAGTGCCAGATTTGGAGGGAGCAGCATCTCTCGGCACTCCCTGGCCTGGAGGCCTGTACTTGCTCTAATGACAGCTGGGTTTGAGCTTTCAAAGTGTGCATGTGCAAGGAGTTCTCCAACCCCAGCACCGGCACCAACGACATCACTCCGTCACAAGACCTCTGCGACTCCCTCGCCTCGTTCTTCCACCGCAAGATCGCCGACATCCACAACAGCTTCGACGCCCCACCCACGCACCCAACCGTCGAACCAACGCCCCCCACCGCCACCCTTCGCACCTGGACCACGGTGACCACCGAAGACACAGCCCGCAGGATGAACACCATCCACTCCGGATCACCGACCGACCCCTGCCCACACCACGTCTTCAACAAGGCCGACTCCACCATCGCACCCCAACTCCGGAACATCATCAACGCCTCCTTCAACACTGCCACCTTCCCGGAGAGCTGGAAGCACGCCGAGATCAGCGCCCTCCTGAAGAAACCTACAGCGGACCCCACCGATCTCCAAAACTTCCGCCCCATCTCGCTCCTCCCTTTTCCTGCTAAAGTCATCGAGAAGATCGTCAACAGACAGCTGACCGCCTTCCTCGAGACGAATGGATCCCTCGACCCCTCGCAGTCCGGCTTCAGAGCCAACCACAGCACCGAGACCGCCCTCATCGCAGCCACCGACGACATCCGGACCCTGCTCGACAAGGGGGAAACAGTGGCCCTCATCCTCCTGGACCTCTCCGCTGCGTTCGACACGGTCTGCCACCGCACCCTAGTCCAGCGCCTCAGCAACATCGGTATCCAAGAGAAGGCACTGGAGTGGATCATCTCGTTCCTCGCCGGAAGAACACAAAGAGTCCGCCTCCCCCCGTTTCGCTCCGAGGCCACCGAAGTCATCTGCGGCGTCCCGCAAGGATCTTCACTCACCCCCACCCTCTTCAACATCTACATGAAACCTCTCGCAGCCATCGCACGCCAGCACAACCTCAACATCATCTCTTACGCCGACGACACCCAGCTGATCCTCTCCCTCACCAGAGACCCCGACACCGCCAGAACCTGCCTACACGAAGGGATGAAAGACGTCGCCGAGTGGATGAAGGACAGCCGCCTGAAACTGAACTCGGACAAGACGGAAGTCCTCATCCTGGGATCTTCGCCCTCCGCCTGGGACGACTCCTGGTGGCCCCCAGCCCTGGGCACCGCACCCAAGCCAACCGACCACGCACGCAACCTGGGCTTCATCCTGGACCCCTCCCTCTCGATGTCAACGCCGTCTCCTCATCCTGCTTAAACACCCTGCGTATGCTTCGCATGATCTTCCGCTGGATCTCGACCGAGACCAGGAAGACTGTCACCCAGGCACTCGTCACCAGCCGACTGGACTACGGAAACGCCCTCTACACCGGAACCACAGCCAAGCTACAGAAAAGACTCCAGCGCATCCAGAACGCCTCCGCCCGACTCATCCTGGATGTCCCCCGATGCAGCCACATCTCCAGCCACCTGAGGAACCTGCACTGGCTCCCCGTCGACAAGAGGATCACGTTCCGGCTCCTCACCCATGCACACAAGTCTCTCCACGACCTGGGCCCCAAGTACCTCAACGACCGCCTGACCTTCTACACGCCCACCCGCCAGCTACGGTCCACCAGCCTCGCCCTCGCAGCCGTACCACGCATCCGAAGAGCCACCGCCGGAGGAAGATCCTTCTCTTACCTGGCTGCCAAGACTTGGAACTCCCTCCCCATCCACCTTCGGCTGACCCAGGACCATCTCGCCTTCAGGAAACAACTCAAGACCTGGCTGTTCGAGCAGTAGCATACCCCTCCCCCCAAGTGCCTTGAGACCCTCCCGGGTGAGTAGTGTGCTATACAAATGGCTTTATTGATTGATTGATTGATTGTGTGACTGGTTGTCTCAAGACAGCCGGCCAGAAGGACATGCGCACTTTGAAAAGTGCCCAGGCAGCCCACCCTCCTCCCTGCTGCTGCCACTCAGCAAGTTCCACCCCGTCGCAACCCTCGGTTGGGGATGGGTGGTTGAAAAATAAAATGGCAATAAATTAACTTTATTAGCATTTTATTTTTCATCTCTGGGGTTTTTGGGGGCATTTTAGTTGGCGGGAGAATTGTGGGCATATTGCGACCTGCCTCATGAATGTCTGAATTTTGGTCACAAAACATTTGTACATACCAATGCAATTTGGTATTTGGAAGTGACACCCTAAATATGCCCCTTCCAAATACCGAATTGTAAAACCCAAACTGCGATGTACTACATGGGTCGCAAGGACCAGCTTCATCCATAAGCAGTTTGGGTTTTGCAATTCGGTATTTGGAAGGGGCATATTCAGGGCGTCCCTTATAAAATACCAAATTTCATTGGTATGTTCAAATGTTTTATGACCTAAATTCAGTCGCAAAACATTCGCACTTTACCACCAACTCAAAGTTGGTGGTTTGTAAATGTTGGAAAAGCATTTCTTAAAAGCAGGCAGTGGTCCCACGGACCACTACCTGTTCTTAAAAAATGAAATAAAACGTTACATTTATTCTTGTTGAAACTCATCCCGTTTTCATGTAAGGAAAACTGGTTGCATTCCAAGAAAAAAAAGTTTATTACAACGCAGTCACAGATATGGTAGTCTGCTGTAACCAGCAGGCCACCATCCGTGTGATGGCTATGATTCCTAATAGGTCACAAACTGAGACCTATCTCATTAATATTCATGAGGAACGTAAATTTGCGACCCACTAAGAATTAGAAGTATGATACAAAGGGCCAGACGTATGAGGAATTCATTTTGCAGGTCTCCAACTGTGGTTTGTTGCGGCTTGCATTCAGAGACTAGCTAAATGAAATGTACTAATGTGTCTCAGACACATAAACGATTCCCAATAGGGTCGCAAATGACCTGCCTGATCAATATTCATGAGGCAGGTTGCAATGAAGGGATGCCCCTGACACGTCCCTTCCTAATACCGACTCGCAAACCCCTTTTACAACTCGGTAACAGGTTACTGAATTGCAAAATAGGGATTTGTACATTGGAAAAGCCTTTTTTGCAGTCACAAACGGTGTGATTCGCAGAATCAGGACATTGCAACCGGAAAAAAACGTTGTACATCTGGCCCAAAAAGTTTCATACATACGGAATAGCGATTTCCAAATAGTGATCCGGATGAAATCTCTATTTAATAATCACTATTTTTATTCTATGTACATATGGCCCAAGATGCGCTTTACAAAAACCCAAATATAATAATTTGATTAGTACTGTCAATGGTTGTAATACACTCTCTGATCCACCATAAAAAATTCCATAAAAACTGAACAGTGAAACATAATGACAGAAATGTGTTCCGGGCGCAAGTGACCTGCATTAGGACTGAGTCGCTAAAAATGTGGATTAGAAAATCTTTTCCGATTCCTAAAGGGTAGTGCTCATGCTTACTGTCTAATCTGAATCTCTGCCCTTATAAAGATGTTTGTTAGTTGTAATTGCAGCATTACCGTGCTGAAAAACACTGCAGCATCTGTATGCAAATGATAAAAGTCCAACCTTTGAACTTGTAGTTATAATGTGGGCATTAGCAATCTACGAAAATGTGGCGATTTGCAAACAGAAGACGTGGGACATCCACTGTTGTGAATGTGTCAGGAAATGAGATCACGTTGAGTTTGTTTTAGGGAAGAAAAGGCTGGCAGTCATCACAGCGTGTCGCGTTGTCTAGACTGAGACAGTGTGTGCACAGAAAACTTGCCATATAACAGCATCCCGATAATGAACTACGATTCCCAGCAGGCCATGAACTCTCACCTTTTATGGACAGATGGACGCCATCTTGAATCTCTGGGTACAACATCCCTCGTAACCTACAATTATGATGCATCTTGCTACACAGATCTCAGATTTCCTTTCCTAGAGTCATTTCTTCTCTATGTGTTTGTTTTGAAGAACATTGGGAATACAGGGCCCGATTCACAGAACTAACTTAAGACAAAATCCTAAACTTACTACCATTTTGGTATTCACAGAAGGCACTTACTCATTTTGGTATTCACAGAAGTTAGGAGTCTTAACTTTAGGACTCCTAAATGCCTTCTGTGAATACCGAAAGCCTTAAAGTTAGGATTTTTAGGACTCCTAAACTGGGAAAAATCCTAACTTTAAGACTTTCGGTATTCACAGAAGGCATTTAGGAGTCTTAAAGTTAGGAGTCCTAACTGTACTACTAAACTGAGAAAAATCCTAACTTTGAGACTTTCAGTATTCACAGAAGGCATTTAGTCCTAAAGTTAGGACTCCTAACTTCTGTGAATACCGAAATGAGTAAGTGCCTTCTGTGAATACCGAAATGAGTAAGTGCCTTCTGTGAATACCGAAATGACTAAGTGCCTTCTGTGAATACCAAAATGGTAGTAAGTTTAGGATTTTGTCTTAAGTTAGTTCTGTGAATCGGGCCCACAGAGAACTAGCCAGAAAGTTGTTTTGTTGACGGAAATAAACTTTGAACTATTTACTGAACATCTATATAAACTCTTCTAAGACTGTAATGGTTGTCATGTGATGGAACAGGAAGGATTCTTATATAGGAATGTGTTGCTCATGTTATGTATGACTGTCAAGTATAAGGCATTATAGTTATATTCCATATGAATTGCCAAGAGAATGGAACCTCCGAATATTAAGGTTGTTGGTCACCTTGCAGTTTAATAAGCGTCAGTTAGAAACTAGAACGCATCTTCCATTGAGAATGCAGAGTGACCAAGCTTGAGGTAGTTATTCACAACTTGAAGAGAAGTGTTAAAGTCCATAGTGACGAAGCTTGAGGTGGTTGTTCACGTCTTGAAGAGAAGCGTTAGAGAGCATAGTGACGAAGCTTGAGGTGGTTGTTCACGTCTTGAAGAGAAGAGTTAGAGTGCATAGTGGCGAAGCTTGAGGAGGTTGTTCACATCTTGACGAGAAGCGTTAGAGTGTATAGTGACGAAGCTTGAGGCGGTTGTTGACGTCGTGAAGAGAAGTGTTAGAGTGCATAGTGACGAAGCTTGAGGCGGTTGTTCACGTCTTGAAGAGAAGTGTTAGAGTGCATAGTGCCGAAGCTTGAGGCGGTTGTTCACGTCTTGAAGAGCAGTGTTAGAGTGCATAGTGACGAAGCTTGAGGCGGTTGTTCACGTCTTGAAGAGAAGTGTTAGAGTGCATATTGACAAAGCTTGATGCAGTTGTTCATGTCTTGAAGAAAAGCGTTAGAGTGCATTGTGACGAAGCTTGAGGAGGTTGTTCACATCTTGAAGAGAAGTGTTAGAGTGCATAGTGACGAAACTTGAGGTGGTTGTTCACGTCTTGAAGAGAAGCGTTAGAGAGCATAGTGACGAAGCTTGAGGCGGTTGTTCACGTCTTGAAGAGAAGAGTTAGAGTGCATAGTGACGAAGCTTGAGGAGGTTGTTCACATCTTGAAGAGAAGCGTTAGAATGTATAGTGACGAAGCTTGAGGCGGTTGTTGACGTCGTGAAGAGAAGTGTTAGAGTGCATAGTGACGAAGCTTGAGGCGGTTGTTCACGTCTTGAAGAGAAGAGTTAGAGTGCATAGTGACGAATCTTGAGGCAGATGTTCACGTCTTGAAGAGAAGTGTTAGAGTGCATAGTGACGAAGCTTGATATGGTTGTTCACATCTTGAAGAGAAGTGTTAGAGTGCATAGTGACGAAACTTGAGGTGGTTGTTCACGTCTTAGAGAGAAACGTTAGAGAGCATAGTGACGAAGCTTGAGGCGGTTGTTCACGTCTTGAAGAGAAGAGTTAGAGTGCATAGTGACGAAGCTTGAGGAGGTTGTTCACATCTTGAAGAAAAGCGTTAGAGTGCATAGTGACGAAGCTTGAGGCGGTTGTTCACGTCTTGAAGAGAAGAGTTAGAGTGCATAGTGAAGAAGCTTGAGAAGGTTGTTCACGTCTTGAAGAGAAGTGTTAGAGTGCATAGTGCCGAAGCTTGAGGCGGTTGTTCACGTCTTGAAGAGAAGTGTTAGAGTGCATAGTGACGAAGCTTGAGGCGGTTGTTCACGTCTTGAAGAGAAGTGTTAGAGTGCATAGTGACGAAGCTTGAGGCGGTTGTTCACGTCTTGAAGAGAAGTGTTAGAGTGCATAGTGACGAAGCTTGAGGCGGTTGTTCACGTCTTGAAGAGAAGTGTTAGAGTGCATAGTGACGAAGCTTGAGGCAGTTGTTCACATCTTGAAGAGAAGTGTTAGAGTACTTGAACTGGTGTTGCGCACCCACCTTATTTCTTCAATGGCTGAAGTGGAGATTCAGAATAATTCACATTGTGAGACAGTGAGAGTTCCTATTGACATAATAAACTACACATGTGTAATGAACATCAGAAGTGAATAGTTAGCATTTAAATAGTTTGTTAGGCAAACATTGCCAAAAGCCAAAAGACCTGCTTTTCTTTAATGCATGCACACACTCCCAACCAGTTAACACCACAGCCATATAAAACGCACCGAGAACATTCATACAAACACTGATTTCTTTCCAAATCTATTTATTGATTTTATTATTTATACCTGCAGTACAATTCTCCTTTTGAGCAAAGAGTAATATTTTGCATTACTGTGCGTCACTGGTTGCCCTTCTGCTTGGTATTTTCCCTTAATGTCCCAGGGTCATCAGATATATTTGAACATATAACAGAGAACAACAGAATTCAAATGTTGAGCATTTCCCGCCCATACGCCTTACACCGTTGTATTCCTTCAGTATCATCACAAACCCTGATATTATTCACACAGGCAACATGCATACAGGTGCCGATGCATGTACAGACATTATGCAGATAAAGGTGAGACAAGCATTGGTAGCATTAAGATATTAGAGCACTTTAAACGTAGACTGTTAGAATCGGGGGTCTCTGGTTGGCACAGGTAGGTACTTGTGACAAGCAGGGACCCTCTCCTCTTGTCAGGGCAAGGGAATTACCCTCTCAAATTAACCCCTGCTCACCCTCTAGGCTGCGTAGCGCGATCAGTCAAGGCTTATTTCAGAGGTGATGTAAGTTAAGCAGTTGTGACCACATACAGTAATCAAGTGACAACACTACAAATGGACACCACACAGGTTTTATATCTAAAATAGTTAGCTTTTATATAAGACTCAGCACAAGACCAAATAATGACAAAAATAACCCACAATACTATTAGCAATAAAGAGTTCTTGTTAAAATGCTTGGTTTTAGAGTTCTGTGCGATTCGTATTCTTTGTTCGGCTCTCACGACAAAAGAAATATCACAAAGAGTCTAACAAGCGCAGCGGACTCTCCGGTCCGATGCGTTCAGGATGTTGGTTCGAGTCGTACAGTACCTTTACTTTGATGCGTCCAGCACGGACGGTGCGTTGGAAAAAAGAAAGCATTGCACGATGCGTTGTCCTCCAGTCACGATACGAGGCGTTGAGCGTTGATTGAGGCTGACGGTGCTTGATGTGGTGTGTTCTGCTTACATTGCGGCATACGAGCCGTACTGCGGGAGCAGCGATGTTCAGTCTTTGATGCGGTGCAAGGTGGTACGACGTGAACGTGCGAAGCGTACCCCTCTCCATGTGCGATCGGTAGACTCAAACTCAGCGGCGGTGTATGTGTCGCTCCGACCAGGATGATTCGATGTGGCGAAGCATTGTACGGTGCGTTTGTCGGCCAGTCACAGTGCGAGCTCTGGCTTGTTGAAGTCGTCAGTACGAGGCATTGAGCAGAGAGCCACGTTGATTGAGGTGGACGGTGCGTGGTACGGTGCTTGGCGGGATGCGAGTCGATCGTACAAGGCGTACACAGCTCCCGGCCTCGGTGACTATGGAAAACAGCGTTTCCAGCAGCTCTCTTCGAGGCAGATGAAGTCCACTGGTCCTGGGACTTAGTTCAGGGGGCAAGTTCACTTCCAAGCCCTTGGAGATCTTTCCACATGTTTGGAAAATAAAGTCTTTGTAGTCTTTCTCCTCTCCTTTAGCAGCAAGGCAAACACTGCAGGCCAATCCCCCAGGTCGGGGACAGTACTCCTCCTTCAGTTTTCTCACTTCCTTCTCTTCGGGCAGAGGTTTCTTCTTGTCAAATCTGAATCAAATTTCTTGAGAGCAGGGTCCCAATACTTATACCCCTAAATCCTTTGTTGCTCTGGGGTAGAGGGGCCTGTGCCCAGCCAAAAGCAGTTCTTGAGCACTTTGTTGACATGACTCTGACTTTTCATTCAGGGAGCAGGCTAGAGACATCAGACAGGAGGTGGAGCCAGCATTGTAATGGAAAGGCACAGTCCTATTCAGAGTCCAGGTGCACTCCTCCCACCCATCTGGATGTAAATCTCTCTATTCACCACCAGGCTACCTAGCCCTGCCCTCTGGAATTCCCCAGCACTGTCACTCACGGAACCCAGACAGCAGATACTCATCCTAGCAGAGGCTGACTGAAATGGTTAGGCAAGCAAATACCTACTTTCTAAAAGTGGTATTTGCAAACACAGAATATTAAAATAAACTTTACTAAAAGATGTATTTTATTATTCTGAGTTCAGGCATTATAAACTCGAATTTCTACCGTGTTCCCTGAGTCTGTTAGGATCATAGAATGTAACAATTCTAACAGCCCATTCTGGCCTATGAGAACAGGTAGCCTTGCAATAGTGAAAAACAAAAATGGCTGTAATTCACTATTAGGACATGCCACACACATCAGGGCTTGTCCTACATTTTACTTACAATGCACCCTGCCCTTGGTCCTACCATAGGGGTGACTGATATGAAGAAAAGGGAAGGTTTAGGGACTGGCAAGTGGGTGCACTTGCCCAGTCAGCATGACAGCACGAGACAGCACCCAGGCTCTGCAATGGCAGACCTTAGACACATTTTACAAGGCCGCTTCTGTGGGTGGCACAACCAGTGCTGAAAGCCCACTAGCAGCATTTGGATTTACAAGCCCTGGGAACTCCTGGAGCACTGTACTTGGGTCTCACAGTAAACGAAATAAGCCAATCATGGAATCCAATCAAAATACACATTTTATACAGGGAGCACTTGCACTGTGGTACTGATTGGCAGTGGCACAGTGCTCTGAGCAGCTAACACCAGCAAAACACATGAGGCACAGCAACAAAAAGTGGAAGGGAGACTCACGCCAAGGTGCCAGGTCTAACATAGACCTATGTGCTTTGCCAGTGCTTATTGTTGCACTTTTCCAGAAACAGAACCCAGTGGTCCTCATGCTGGGCTCTCTGACTGGAGGAAGCAGTTGCAGGATCATCAACTGCTGATTGGTCAGGGTTTGGAATGATAGGACCACTCAGAGTCAAGCACAGGCTACAAAGCACTTTGCAGACTGATAGTTCTCATCCAATGTGAATGCTCAGACAACCACAGTTACCGGAAATGCTGACAAATTACTTTCCAATTTAAGGAGCTGATCAATCAATCGGGGCTTTGTGAAGTGCACTACTCACCTGCGAGGGTCTCAAAGCACTGGGGGATAAGGGGGTTTCATGCAGCTTCATCTCATCCGAAGAGCCAGGTCTTCCTGAAAGCTTGCAGTGTGAGGGTTCGTCTGATGCTGAGTTGGAGTTTGTTCCAGGTCTTGGCTGCGATATAGGAGAAAGATCGCCCACTTCCCACTCTGGCTCTGTGGATGCGTGGGATTTCGGCTATAGCAAGATCAGCAGATCGGAGGCTTCTCTTGGGTATGTAGAAGGAGATTCTTTCGTTGAGTTATTGGGATCTGATGTTGTGGAGGGATTTGTAGGCGTGAGTGAGGAGCGTGAAAGTCACTCTCTTTTCGACGGGGAGCCAGTGCAGTTCTCGTAGGTGTTGGATGATGTGGTGTTGTCGTGTGAGGCCGAGGACAGGTCTAGCTGCAGTGTTCTGGATTGTCTGGAGTTTGAGGAGTAGGGATTTGTTTACTCCGGTATAGAGGGCATTCCCGTAGTCCAGTCTGCTGGCTATGAGTGTGTGGGTGACGATCCTTCTGGATTCGGGGGGATCCATGTGAAGGTCTTGCAGAGTATGCGGAGGGTGTTGAAGCATGTGGAGGATACGGCATTGATCTGTCGGTGCACGGTGAGGGAGGAGTCGAGTATGATGCCGAGGTTGCCAGCTTGGTCTGTGGGTGTGGGAGGTTCACCAAGGGTGTGGGGCCACCAGGTGTTGTCCCATGCTGAGGGGGTTGATCCAAGGATTATGATTTCCATCCGAGTTTAGCTTCAGGTAGCTGTTGTTCATCCAGGAAGCAACATCTTTCATGCCTTCCTGGAAGCTGTGTCTGGTGATGTTGGATTTTGTTGGTGAGGGACAGGATGAGCTGGGTGTCGTCGGCGTATGATACTATGCTGAATCCGTGTTTTCTGATGATGGTGGTGAGAGAGACCATGTAGATGTTGAAGAACGAGAGCCTGAGTGAGGATCCTTGGGGTACTGCGCAGCTGATCTCTGTGGGTTCGGAGAGGAAGGGTGGGAGTCTGATTTTTTGGGTTTGGCCGGTGAGGAAGGAGCGAATCCAGACAAGGGTGGTTCCCCGGACGCCAGTGTGCGGTGGGAGATGGCATCGAAGGCTGCTGAGAGATCTTGTAGGATGAGGGATGCTGTGTGGCCCTGGTCGAGCAGGGTGCTGATGTCGTCTGTGGTGGCTAGGAGGGCGTTCTCGGTGCTGTGGTTGCTGCAAAATCCGAATTGGGAAGAGTCGAGGATCGAGTTGGTAAAATCCGAGAGTGAATGCAGTTGGAAGAATTCCTTTTTGTGTCTGTTTGCTCTGTCACCTCTCACAACACCCCATGAATGCTTAGGTGATGCTTTTGTCCACAACTGAAGAGCGCCAGTTTTTGTTTCTTTGCTGCACTGTGCCTTCTTACTATATCCACAAAGCCAAACTCTGAAGCCAACCCTCTAGAAAGGGCCAATGTGCTTAACAGCTGCTCTGTGTTACAGTAGTAATATAGTACTATAGTAGTAGAAGTAGATTAGTAGATCACCGGAAGAGGGGGTGTGGGGTGTCGCATGGTTAATGTGCTAGGGTCATCTGTGAAGGAAAACACCAGGAGCTAACCAGGAGAGGGGGTGCACGGTGGCACATGTTTTTGTGCTAGGGACACCTGTGAAGGAAAACCCCCTGAGCTCCCCGGAAGAGGGCTGTGGGGAGGTACATGGTTGTTGCATTAGGGTCGCCGGTGAAGGAAAACACCCAGAGTTCCCTGGAAGAGCGAGTGCGGGGAGGGGCATGGTTATTGTGTTAGGGACGCCTGTGAAGGAAAACGTCCAGAGTTCCCTGGAAGAGGGGGTGCGGGGAGGTGCATGGTTATTGTACTAGGGATGACTGTGAAGGAACACACCCAGAGTTCCCCTGAAGAGGGGAAACAGGGAGGTGCATGGTTACTGTCCTAGGGACGCCTGTGAAGAAAAACTCCCAGAGTTCCCCGGAAAAGGGGGCGCGGGGTGGCGCATGGTTATTGTGCTAGAGACGCCTGTGAAGGTAAACGCCCAGAGTTCCCTGGAAGAGGGAATGCGGGGAGGCACATGGTTATTGTGTTAGGGACGCCTTTGAAGGAAAACGCCCAGAGTTTCCCGGAAGACCGGAAGAGGGGCTACGTGGCGGCGCATGGTTATTGTGCTAGGGACGCCTGTGAAGGAAAACGCCCAGATTTCCCTGGGAGAGGGGATGCGGGGAGGCGCATGGTTATTGTGCTAGGGACGCCTGCAAAGGGAAAACGCACAGAGTTCCCCGGGAGAAGGGGAAACAGGGAGGCGCATGGTTATTGTGCTAGGGACACCTCTGAAGGAAAACACCCAGAGTTCCCCGGAAGAGGGGATGTGGGGAGGCGCATGGTTATTGTGTTAGGGATGCCTGTGAAGGTAAACGCCCAGAGTTCCCCGGAAGAGGGGATGTGGGGAGGGCCATGGTTATTGTGTTAGGGATGCCTGTGAAGGTAAACGCCCAGAGTTCGCCGGAAGAGGGGATGTGGGGAGGCGCATGGTTATTGTGTTAGGGATGCCTGTGAAGGTAAACGCCCAGAGTTCCCCGGAAGAGGGGATGTGGGGAGGGCCATGGTTATTGTGTTAGGGATGTCTGTGAAGGAAAACGCCCAGAGTTCCCCGGAAGAGAGGCTGCGGGCGGCGCATGGTTATTGTGTTAGGGATGCCTGTGAAGGAAAACGTCCAGAGTTCCCCGGAAGAGGGGATGCGGGGAGGCGCATGGTTATTGTGTAACCCCAGGCGTAGTTCGCGAAGTAGCACTACACGTAGCTACACGAAGTGCACTTCGCACTATGCGAGCTACGTGTAGCACTACCCGAACTGCGTAGTATCCTGTTCGCACTGTGCAAGATGCCGTTTTTAATGATTGCACAGTCCGGACAAGCATCCAGCACTGTGCAATCATTGAAAATGGCATCTTGCACAGTGCGAGCTTTAGTTTTCTGCCACTCGAGTAGTTTTTTACTCGAGCTGCAGCTTTCTCAACGTGGACCTGGTAGTTTTCTCATTGCGAGCGGTCGCGAGCATACGCGACCACTCGCAATGAGAAACCGGACCTCCCCGCATTGAGAATCTCGCCGGGAGATTTATTTTTCACGCTCGCGATCGGCAACTTGATGTTGCTGATCGCGAACGAGGTAAAAGTCTCGCTTGGATGTCATTTTGCATGCTCGCGGTCGCCAACTTGACGTTGAGGGCAGCAGGCAAGCAAAATATGACCGCTGCACTATGGTACGCTATGCTATGCGTGTTTGCACTTTGCTACGTGCAGTTTGCATAGTGCGAAGTAGCGCAAACTTCACAAACTACGCAAGTGTAGCGTAGTGCTTTGCCAAGGGTTATTATTGTGTTAGGGACACCTGCGAAGGAAAACGCCCAGAGTTCCCCGGAAGAGGGGGCGTGGGGAGGCGCATGGTTATTGTGCTAGGGACACCTGCGAAGGGAAACGCCCAGAGTTCCCCAGAAGAGGGGGTGCGGGGAGGCGCATGGTTATTGTGTTAAGGACGCCTGCGAAGAGAATCGCCCAGAGTTCCCCGGAAAAGGGGTGCGGGGAGGCGCATGGTAATTGTGTTAGGGACGCCTGTGAAAGAAAACACCCAGAGTTCCCCCGGAAGAGGAGATGCGGGGAGGTACATGGTTAATGTCCTAGGCATGCCTGTGAAGGAAAACACCCAGAGTTCCTCGGAAGACGGGGTGCGGGGAGGCGCAGGGTTATTGTGTTAGCGACGCCCTGTGATGGAAAACGCCCAGAGTTCCCCAGAAGGGGGGTGTGTGGGGAGGCGCATGGTTATTGTGTTAATGACGCCTGTGAAGGAAAACATCCAGAGTTGCCCAGAAGGGGGGTGCGGGGAGGCACATGGTTATTGTGTTAGGGACGCCTGTGACGGAAAACAGCCAGAGTTACCCAGAAGGGGGGGCTGCGGTAAGGCGCATGGTTATTGTGTTAGAGACGCCTGTGAAGGTAAACGCCCAGAGTTCCTCAGGAGAGGGGGTGCGGGCGGCACATGGTTAATGTGCTAGAGTCACCTGTGAAGGAAAATACACAGAGTTCCCCGGGAGAGGGGGTACGGGTGGGGCATGGTTATTGTGCTAGGGATGCCTGTGAAGGTAAACACCCAGAGTTCCCCAGGAGAGGGGGTGCGGGAAGGTGCATGGTTATTGTGCTAGGGACGCCTGTGAAGGGAAAGGCCCAAAGTTCTCCGGAAGAGGGGCTGCGGGGAGGTGCATGGTTATTGTGCTAGGGACGCTTATGACGGAAAACGCCCAGAGTTCCCTGGGAGAGGAGGTACGGGTGGCGCATGGTTATTGTGCTAGGGACGCCTGCGAAGGAAAACGCCCAGAGTTCCCCAGAAGAGGGGGTGCGGGGGCACATGGTTATTGTGTCAGGGACGCCTGTGATGGAAAACACCCAGAGTGTGAGAAGTTAGCCTGGCATATGATGTCCACAAGTTCTAGTGGCCACCTTGTACCAGTCTAATCGACCCATATTGATGGTGGTTATCCATTTGTGGATGTCATCCCCAATCTGATAGGGAGGGACAATCTTGTTCAGGTTTCTATGGTCATGAGACCTTTCCCTATCTCTAGGAATTTTGCTGCCACCAGTGGGCTCTAGCCCACTTAACTTTTTCTCTCTTTCAAGAGCCAGGGTCTCTTTTGCAAGGGCAACTTCTTGCCTCTTGATCCAAAGCTCGACTTCCTTCATCCTAGCTTTGTGCTCTCTCCTCTGAGGGGAAGTCATCCTCCTCACAGCAGAGGCACTGGACCCTACTGAGGAATCAGAAGAACCAGAACCACTGGACAGTGACCTGGACCTTCTGGTTCCACTGTTAGGCCTATTTGGAAGGTTAGAGGGGGGCCTACCATTGCCCGCTCCACCTCCAGATAGTCCTGTGTTGCCCAGGTCAGGTTCATCCCCTGCATCCTGGTCATCATCCTCATCAGAGACCAATAGATCTTCTCCAGTGGGATTTTCCTCTGTTAATGGATGGCCCCCTCTCCACTATCTTGGTTACCAGGGTCTGATGCATTCTCTGCATCATAAGCCACTAAGATATCTACCAGGTGGTTAGAGGTTGGACTCTGTCCTTGTCTCAGTCTTCTGACTGAACACAGACTTCTCAGTTCTTGAAAAGTAAATGTGTCATATTTAGAAGCATCCTCAGGGTGTCTTCTGGCAGAGGCCCACTAGGCCCTGCTTCCAAGGACATTTTCTAATGAGGTTTGGGGTGTGCACCTACCTACACTAAATGGTTTCCTACTAGAACCTCTCTAGGAGTTGTAGTCAGGGTGTGCTAGGCCCTTAACACCTACAACTGCTAAGTTCAGTAGAACATATATATATAAGACTTGATTTATATGTACCTACAGGTACCTTGATATGATCTTTCAGATGATATTACAAGATTATTTGGTAAAACAAATTGCAAGCTCTTATCCCAACCGCTGCACACCAATGTGAGAAGTTGGCCTGGCATATGATGTCCACTAGTTCTTGTGGGCACCTTGTACCAGTTTAATCGACCCTTATTGATGGTGGTTGTAAAGTCAACCTTATAGAAAGCTATCCTAGTGGTAGCATGGACCAGCAGTCTTCAGGCTAAGACTTCAGTAGGCGAGTTAAGTGAGTTGTTTTATCATATAGAATCCCTTGAATACCAAATGAAAGGACACCACACCAGGTATATATCAAATATATATGTATGTATTCTAAACACAACCTTCTGCACACTTTATGAGGTCATAGGTCAAAATACAATACAAGTCACACAGTTAATATATGATATGTTATGCCCTAGGGGCCTCACAAACAATATACTAAGAAAGTGGTATAAGAACCACGTGAGAGTTAGAAAGCAGGCCTAGGGCCTGTAGAATCGCTGGGGCTACACTAAACATCCAAAGGTTAGGAAGTAGGAGGCCCACGGGAGACGCGTGCATTGTCTAAACACAGTCGCGAGTTACCATTGACTTATAATGGAGTTCGTAAAAGATACAAAGTTACAATTTAAGGACACTTCCGGATGGACTAGGATGGAACCCTTTTAAACTAGGACACTTCGAGAGTCAAGATCTACGAGAGCACCAGAGTACTTGTGTTACCTCACCCAGGGAAGCCGGGTGCATAGGTGTCTTTTCGTGTCGGGTTTCGTCGTTGTTTTCTATGGAGCTCTGCAAAGAAGTGCTGCAGGCGACCAGAGGAAAAGTACCGGGTGGATCCAAGGGTGGATCGGTGATGTGAAGAACCTGAAAGCAGAGGGGACAGAGTCTGGGTCACTAGCCAGTGACCAGGAAGGAACCAGGAAGGAACCAGGCGATGTCGCATGCTTGAAGGTGAAGAAGGTGAGTTTGTCTCTTCAGCCCCGAGGTCCAGGAGGCATCAACAATGACCAAGCAGGAGGAGGAGCTTGGCGGGCATCCGAGATGGCCGCTTGAGCACAGCGCTCTCCGGACCCTCGCCGCTCCCGGCATTTTATCCTGACTGAATCCTGATTTCTTGCAAGAATCCGTGTGGAGGACGTTTGACTGATCAGCCTGGCACTTTTCAGAAATTGATTTGGATCTCTTATTCCTGAGATATGATGGTCTGAACTTTTGGGCTCCGCCCTTGAGGTGCGCCCGGGACGGGGTGCGGTTCTGTAGCCGTCCTGGAATTGAACAACAACGGCAGGAGATCTGGCCTTGTGGGTCCCCCTTCCTAAGTTTCGGTTTCGATTCTGTTCCGACTTGGGCCACGGGTGTGACTATCGAGTTGCGGCTGAGACCTGGAGGCAGATCGGCTGTTGGGGTTTTCCTGCGGACTATTTGCTGGCTTGGCGACCTCTACCCGAGTTGTGCCCCCTCATTTTTGTGTACTTTTGATCCTGTGCTTTGGGTGTCGGGCCCGTCGACCCTGGTGGCTTGTCCTGTGACGCATCTTCAAAATGGCGGGCAGAGGGGACAGAGAGACGCGCAAGACGAAAGCACCTCTGCGCGGAGCTCCGGTTCAATCAAATGTCATGGACCGCTATACTCATTCTAAGGGGTCCCCCGGAGCTGCCCTGCCTGGTTCTAGTACAGCGTCCGAACGAGTTTTGGAAGAGTCGGCGGAGCCCTCCCTACAGGACATCATGGGCGCCATCTCGGGCGTGAGGGAATCCACCGGCCTGCAGTACGAGGCCCTGGCCCATAAACTTGACACCGTGGCTATTGAGGTTAATCTTATTCGTGCTGATCTCGGCAAGACGAATGAGAGGGTGCAATCATTGGACATTAAATCGTCCAGCCTCACGAAGGACGTCTCGGAGCTCCAGACGGAAGTCGGAAATCTCCGTCGGGTGAACGACTTCATGACCCGACGCCTGGAGGATTTTGAAAATAGGGCACGTCGCTGCAATGTTCGCCTGGTTGGTGTACCGGAGAACCCTGAACCCCACTCGGTGGATCTCCTGGTTGAGGATCTGGTCTTGAACCATCTTGCCCCTTCCGGCCTTACGAAGTTCTTCACGGTGGAACGCGCACATCGTGTTCCAGGGGGCAAAGTTCGGCCGGGAGCCCCGCCGAGACCCATTGTAGCGAAGCTTTTTCACTATAGAGACCGGGACGCTATCCTGCAGGCCTCGCGGGTGAAGGGCCCGGTGGCCTTTGAGAATGCTACGGTAAACTTTTACCCGGACTTTTCCCAACAAGTTCAGAGACAACGGATGGAGTTTCGTGGGGCCAAGAAGCGTCTTCGGGATCGGGGCTTACGCTATGCTATGCTCTATCCCACCAGACTTCGGGTCGAGTACAATGAGCGTACCCTTTTCTTTGATCGGCCAGATGTTGTTAATGACTGGCTGGACTCCTTGCCTGACCGTACTCCTGAGACTGAATCCTCCGCTCACCCTGGGGGTGCCGAAGGTGGTGTGGAGATCTGACTGTTTGGCTCACATGTTTTATTTTGAATACATTTTCAGGATTGTTGACCGGCGTTCCTCTGCATTGTGATTATTTTATCTTTCTTTTGTTACTTTTCGTTCTTGATGTTTGTCAGGGGCGGGTGGAACGGAGACCTTTCCTCCTCCGGGGTCTTTGTGTAGACTAGGGGTTATGGGGCGACAGGCACACTGCAGGTTGGGGTGGCTCTTTAGCTTTTTGCAGGGGTGCAGGGTGGGGGGTGTTTCCTTTCAGTTTGGGGGAGGGGGGCTGGGAAGTTCTTTCTTTTTTGTGTGTTGTTTTCAAGGCGAATTGCTCCTGTGTCTGCTGCTGTTTCTGATGTCTTGCTCGTGGATGAGGGGTCTTGGCTCGGGTGGATGGGATGGGGGGTAGAGGGTTGAAATTTGTTTCCTGGAACGTTAATGGCCTGGGAGATCGTATTAAACGCAGTGTGGTCTTGAATTGTGTACGACGTTTGTCGCCAGATATTGTTTTCATGCAGGAAACCCATTTGATTGGTAATGTTTGTAATGCAATGAATAGATGGGGCTACCGCCTTGTGGCGCACTCGGGGTTTACCTCCGGATCTAGGGGTGTGGGTATCCTTGTTCGAACCTCCCTCCCCCTGGCAATTGATGAGGTGATCCAAGATGACCGTGGGAGATATACTGTCTTGGTGGGTAGATATGAGGGCCGCACCCTATCTCTCTTTAATGTTTATGTTCCCCCGGGTTTACAGACTTCTACTTTCACTGATTTGGGCCGTGTTTTGTTAGATCTCCCTGAAAGTACTCTCTTCCTGGCCGGTGATTTTAATTCGGTGCTTTCCGGCCTTCACGATCGCCATCCCCCTAGGGATACTCCGCAGGCTCAGCAGTGGTTGGGTGGGTTTCTAGATACCTTTGGCCTTGTGGACTGCTGGCGACTTTTGCATCCCACTCAGCTTCAATACACTTTCCATTCTGGGGCTCATGGCAGTCTGTCTCGGCTGGATTATTTCCTGATGCCCGCGGCCCAGTCGTCGGCGGTTCGTGAGATTTTGCATTTGCCAAGGGGTATTTCTGACCACTCGCCGCTCTGGCTTCGTTTCGAGGTTGGGGTAGAGGCAGCGGGCCGAGTGGCTCCAATTAACCCATGGTATCTTTCCTCCCCTGAGACTCGTACCCTCTTGCTCAAGTCCATGGATGCATATTTCCTGGAAAACGAGGGGTCGGTCCCTTCGGCTGTGTCCCTGTGGGAAGCCTTTAAAACTGTGATTCGTGGACAGGCCCTTTCCTTGATTGTTGAAGCCAAAAAAGCCGGGAGGAGGGAGGTGGTGGACCTTGAGGGGGAGATCTCTGCTTTGGAGGACGAGTTGGAATCTGGTGTCACGCCTGAGAAACTCCATGCCCTGGGTCTAAAACAGTTTGCATATAAATCCCTGGTCACTGACGCTGCAAAGGTGATGTTTCGTGAGCAACAAGGCAGATTGTACGATGTGGGTGATAAGGCGGGTAAACTCCTAGCGTGGTTGGACAAGAAAGAAAGAGTTAATCGTGTGGTGCCTGTGATTCAGTCTGCGAGTGGTGAGAATGTGATTGATCCGACTGCCATTGTTGATCGTTTTGCGGAATATTTCCGTGTTGTATATGCTCCCGTGTCTGTGAGGGACGTGGCTGACTCCCGCTTCCTCTTGCGCGATATCACTTTGCCCTGTGTCTCCGACCTGGACCGTATTGCTTTGGACTCCCCTTTTACGAATGATGAGATAGCGACTGCTATCCGTTCGCTCCGTTCGGGCAAAGCGTTGGGCCCGAACGGGTTGCCTATTGAGTTGTACAAGCTACGCCCCGATAAGATGGCGCCGTATCTTCGCGCCATGTTTCTGGAATCTCGTGAACGTAACATCCTTCCCTATGATCAGCGTCTGGCGACAATTGTCGTCATCCCTAAAGATGGTAAACCACGTGACCTCTGCTCCTCATATAGACCCATATCCCTGTTAAATGTTGAACCCAAGGTTTTGGCAAAACTTTTGGCGACCCGTCTCCTTTCGGTTCTCGGGGATTTGGTCCATCCGGATCAGTCTGGCTTTATCCCGCATCGCAACACTGCTTTGAATCTGCGACGCCTTCACGGCGTGATGGCGAGGGCGGGGCTTCTGACTGAACCGGCCATTTTGGCGTCCCTGGATGCCTCTATGGCCTTCGATACTGTGGAGTGGCCCTATCTATGGGCGACTCTTGAGAAATTTGGATTCGGGTGCGAGTTTATTAGCTGGATTCAGTTGTTGTACGCGGAACCTCTGGCACAAGTTGTGGTAAACGGTAGAGTGTCGGCTCCCTTCTCCTTGGGCAGGGGTACCCGTCAGGGTTGCCCCCTGTCCCCGTTGTTGTTTGCGCTCGCTCTTGAACCATTAGCGGCCTGGCTCCGGTGGGAACCGTCCCTTAAAGGGATTCGCTGGGCCCCGGACTTCGAAGACCGCGTCTCGCTTTATGCGGACGACATCCTTTTGTACCTTACTTCCCCTCGCAAGTCTTTAACTGTTTTATTTGACGTTCTTGTGTCCTTTGGCGCTAACTCAGGCCTCGTCATCAATTGGACTAAATCCTGTGTATATGTTTTATCTGGTGTCTTGCCTCCGTTGCCGAGCAGACTTCCTCTTCAGGTGGCCAGGGATGGCTTCAAATACTTGGGGGTTTTTGTTACCTTGGACTCGTCCCTTCGTTTTGATCGTAATCTCCTTCCCCCGTTGCTTAGGCTACGTTCGGACGTTGCCCGTTGGCGCAAACTTCCCCTGTCTCCCCTGGGTCGGGCGGCCCTGTTTAAGATGATGTCATTGCCGCGGTTTCTCTATGCTCTCCAGAATTATTATGATCCTATCCCCAAGTCCTATTTTCGGGAGATTGAGAGCCTTCAGAGGCAGCTTATTTGGGATGGGCGTCCGCGCATTGCTCTCGCGAAACTTTCCATCCCGTGGTATGATGGGGGCATGGCGCTCCCCGACATTAAGAGATATTACTGGGCTTCCCATCTGTCCGCTATCAATCACGCTATGTTTTCGCCAGGTCGTAATCCGGCGTTTGAAATGGATAAACTTCAGCTTCCGGGAGGTGACTTTAACAGAGTGCTTTATTCTCGCTCCGCTGGGCGCCATCTTGTGGGACCTACATTGACTGCTTTGACGGTGTGGCGTGCCGCGACTGTGAGCTTGGGCTGGGAGGATCGCTTGACGTTGGCGACGCCGCTTTATGCTTCAGAACGTCTGGGCGGTCTTTGGTCTTCCAAGGGTTTCGACCGTTGGGACATGATTGGGATTTCTAAGGTGGGGGATGTGTACTCTAAGGGTTCTGTGCGTTCGTTTCAGGCCCTCCAGGCTGACTATGGCCTGAGTGGTCGGGAATTCTTTCGTTATTTACAGCTCAGGCACGCCCTGGCTTCGGTGTTTGCTCCTGGTGAGATTCCGCCTGACTCTTCCCCCCTTGAGGACCGTATCCTTGATGAATATCTTCCTGATAGCACTATCTCCCTGATCTATAAAAAGTTGATTAACAATCGGACCGACTTATTGGCCCGACTTCGGGAATTGTGGATGGGAGATGGGTTAGAACTTGATGATGAGGATTGGCAATCAGCCCTCTCCTCCCCGAAGGAGGTGGCTATTCCGGCTCGTCTCCGTCTGGTCCAATTGAAGATCCTTCATCGGGTGTACGTGACGGGACCGCGACTGGTGGTGATGGGCTTTTCCTCCGATGGATTGTGTAAGCGTGGGTGTGGTTTGCGTGCTACTTTCCTGCATATTCTTTGGGAGTGCCCGATGGTGGCTGCTTATTGGGCGGCCGTGCTTGAAGTGATGGCTGTGGTGACAGGTGTGTCCTTGCGTCCGGAACCTCGTCGATGTCTTTTGAATGTTTGGGAGCCCACGGACTACTCGGTGGCACAGACTAGATGGGCCACCCTGGGCTATATGGTTGCGAAGCGAGATATTGCACAACTCTGGGGGGCCTCCAGGCCCCCTGACCTCTCGAAATGGGAGGATAACATGGATTGGTCCATGTTTCGTGAGAAAACTGTCTATGTGGCCAGGGGCAGACCCGGGGCATGGGTGAAGGTGTGGGGTCAATGGAACGACTACCGTGGCGACATTTGTACTCCTCCCCTTGTGGGCACTATCGAGCTTGCCCTGTCTCCTTAGGCAAGCGTTCTTGGAACCTTTCATATAGGGGTTGTGCTGGTGTCTCCGGCCCTCCCCCCCCCCTTTTTGTACTGACTTCTGTGTCCCTCCCCCCCCCCCCGAGCTCCTCAGTGCTTAGAGTTTTGCTACTGTACTTCTGGTGCTGTCCCCCCCCTTACGTCCATTGAGCTGACCTTCAGTAATACACTTTCGCCTTTTTTGTGTGTGTTTGTTCTTTCATATAAATAAAATCTGTTTTTGTCCTGTGAATAGTGATGAGTATTGCATTGTTGATTTACTTTTACCTCGGCGGGCATATATGATATGTGTCTACTCCTCTTTAGCGGCCGGCCCGTGTGGTTGTAGGCCCATCCTTGTACTTTTTTGCTTACTCAAATAAAGGTTTTTAAAAAAAAAAAAAAAAAAAAAAAAAACAATGACCAAGCACTGGATTCGAGCTGTCCCACAATGGATCTAGATGTCTGCAGTGTCGGTATCTGGATTGGACCCAACAAGCCTTGGTAACCGCAACCCACGCAGGATGTCAAGATTAGCTCTGTTGCAGACCAGCAAGATCTGTGGCGCTTCTCCTTTGCAGGGAAGCTGGAGCAAGCTTGGAGCAACCAGGATCGCAAGTTAGATTCAAGATGGCGACTTTGGGGGGCTCACTAGCCAACGGGCAAGGAACTGGGAAGATGCGTCAAGCACAAATGTAAAGGCGGGGCCCACGGACACTCGTGGAGTGTGGGGGCCTGGGCTTCAGGTCAAATGATGCTCGGGGCTGGGGCTTCTCGTACCACAATGCAGAACTTACTGAGGCTTATTGAGGCAAAATGCCAGATGTCCAAGATGTCCGGTCCCACGTCTTTCGTGTCTGCCATGGGTCTAAACTTTGCTGTGGATGTGGATCGGGTTCAGGGAAGTCTGGAAGTCTAGTTCTTGTGTTGCAGAGTCTTCGGGTTCCGACGGGAGCCCTGAAACTGAAGGCCAGTGAAGTTGATGTTGGTGCCTGTTTGCACAGGGTGGTCACTCCTTGACCACAAGGGAGATGTCTTCTGTCTTCTAGTCAGAATAGAATGTCGTAGGTCCAGGAGTTCTGTATCAAAGTTTCTTTCCAGGATAATCTGAAGTCCTGGGGACACAGCTGCTATACCTATACTAAGGATGGGGGCTGGATTACCTGCCTAGGTCCCTCCTATGGGTGGACCTGAGAAGAGGGTAGTTACAACCCTTTCCCTTTGTCCAGTTTCGTGCCAGAGCGGGGCTGGAGTGCCCCAGCAACTGGTTTGAACCGGGCTATGCATGGAGCACCTTGTGTGCCCCAGGCAGTGTCTAGATGCATTCACTGAATGCAGCCCTCCTTGCCCCAATACACAAAACCCCTGTCTGGGGAGGTGCTGGCACCTCCCTAGACAGGAAACCTATTGTCCAGCCGGCCCTTGCTGAAGTGTTCCCCAGCAACAGGAGGTCAGACTCGTGTCTGTGGCAGCAGCATCCATTTTGTGATGCTGAGGCTCTGTTTAACTTTAACCGGGTAAAGCAGTAACTTACATGTCTTTTCCCTCTAGAAGGGTGGAATGCTACCCCCGCCACCAGAATTGGCGGGGGGTAGTATTCCAAAGTGTTTGACACCTCACACGACATGTTTTGATAAAGCCAAACCAAAGTTAGCATTAACCGTGAGGATTATAATGCATTTAAGAGTATATGGTATGGCTATATCATAGAACAGCTATAAGGAGATGGTTCCGAAAGCTGCAGAGGGGCTCAGCTCATGCTTGGGCACCCTCTCACATAAAACCAAGCACTCTGCCTCCAGGATGGTCGAGGCCTACCATAGGAGTGGCTTATAGGTGTATATGTGTCTATATGTCAAGGTAGATATAGGTATACTATATCTAAATAAGGGGTGATTACACCACCTTACCCAAGCTGAGTGAACAGACCTGTGGTGTCAGTTTAGAAGGCAAACCAGGGGTGGCACAATACATGCTGCAGCCCCTGGGAGGCCTAGGGTGCACCTGTGCCCTGGGTACCTATGGTACACTATTCAGGGGCTCACAAGGGTGACCCAGTAACCAATCTGGTATGCACCTAAAGTGCATGGTATCAATTTAGAGAGAGAACAGCTGGGCTGTGGGTCTGATTAGCAGGCTCACCGCCACACTAAAGTCGAAAAACCAGAGAATCACAGCAAAAAGTGGGGGTGACCATAGGAAGCAGACCCTACTCTCCTACACAGAGTTCCCCAGAAGTAGGGCTGCGGGGAGGCGCATGGTTATTGTGTTAGGGACGCCTGTGAAGGAAAACGCCCGGAGGTCCCCGGGAGAGTGGGTGCGGGGTGGTGCAGGGTTATTGCACTAGGGACGCCTGTGAAGGTAAACGCCCAGAGTTCCCCAGAAGGGGGGGTTACGGGTGGCGCATGGTTATTGTGCTAGGGACACCTGTGAAGGAAAACGTCCAGAGTTTCTCGGAAGAGGGGGTGCGGGGTGGTGCAGGGTTATTGTGCTAGGGACGCCTGTGAAGGAAAATGTCCATAGTTCCCCGGAAGAGGGGGTGCACGGTGGTGCATGGTTATTGCACTAGGGACCCCTGTGAAGGAAAATACCCAGAGTTCCCCGGAAGAGGGGGTGCGGGGAGACGCATGGTTATTGTGTTAGGGACGCCTGAGAAGGTAAACGCCCAGAGGTCCCAAGAAGGGGGGGTACGGGTGGCGCATGGTTATTGTGCTAAGGACACCTGTGAAGGAAAACCTCCAGAGTTCCCCGTAAGAGGGGGTACGGGTGGCGCATGGTTTTTGTGCTAGAGACGCCTGTGAAGAAAAACGCCCAGAGTTCCCCAGAAGAGGGGTTGCGGGGAGGCGCATGGTTATTGTGTTAGGGACGCCTGTGAAGGAAAACGCCCAGAGTTCCCCGGAAGAGGGGGTGCATGGTGGCGCATGGTTATTGCACTAGGGACCCCTGTGAAGGAAAACGCTCAGAGTTCCCCGGAAGAGGGGGTACAGGTGGCGCATGGTTATTGTGCTAGGGACCCCTGTGATGGAAAATGCCCAGAGTTCCCCGGAAGAGGGGGTGCACGGTGGTGCATGGTTATTGTGCTAGGGACCCCTGTGAAGGAAAACGTCCAGAGTTCCCCGGAAGAGGGGGTACAGGTGGCGCATGGTTATTGTGTTAGGGACGCCTGTGAAGGAAAACACCCAGAATTCCCCAGGAGAGGGGGGGTGCGGGGAGGTGCATGGTTATTGTGTTAGGGACACCTGTGAAGGAAAACGCCCAGAGTTCCCCAGGAGAGGGGGTGCGGGGAGGCGCATGGTTATTGTGTTAGGGACCCCTGTGAAGGAAAACGTCCATAGTTCCCCGGAAGAGGGGGTGCGTGGAGGCGCATGGTTATTGTGCTAGGGACGCCTGTGAAGGAAAACACCCAGAATTCCCCAGGAGAGGGGGGGTGCGGGGAGGTGCATGGTTATTGTGTTAGGGACACCTGTGAAGGAAAACGCCCAGAGTTCCCCAGGAGAGGGGGTGCGGGGAGGCGCATGGTTATTGTGTTAGGGACACCTGTGAAGGAAAACGCCCAGAGTTCCCCAGAAGAGGGAGTGTGGGGAGGCGCATGGTTATTGTGCTAGGGACACCTGTGAAGGAAAACGCCCAGAGTTCCCCGGAAGAGGGGGTACGGGGAGGCGCATGGTTATTGTGTTAGGTTCGCCTGTGAAGGAAATCTCCCAGAGTTCCCCAGAAGAGGGGGTACGGGGAGGCGCATGGGTATTGTCGCTCCTTTGAAAATCTCCTTCAGTAATGAAGAAATAACTATGTGTTTTAAAAAGACCTGATGCTGCTTGGCCACTCCCTAGTGCTGCATACATGAGGTGTTGTTCCTCTAATCACATTTACTTAACTATATACAACTATATACAAGCATTGGCATATCCAATAGGTCTCGCTTTTGGGACCTTATAAGTGTTTAGTTATCCAGCACAATATCCTTGGTACAACAACATCAACTGTTGCATGGCAAAACACTTATAAGGTCCCTAAGGCGAGAACTATTGGCTATGCCAATGCTTGTTATTTTTTGCAATGAAATGAGTCAGTTAACGGAATCTAGAGGATCAGGAACACTGAAATAGGAGAGGTGTCACCCTGCTGTCCTTCTTCCAATCAGCGTAGAGTAAATGCTAAAGAAGGTTTGATAGATGTAATGTTTGGAATGGAGCCATAAACATCATTTAGAATAGAGGATAAATTGGCATTGAGCAACCAAAAAATGATATCTGTGAGGAGGGTGAAGGAGTGCTTTGCTTATAAAAAGAAATATATTAGTAATTACAATGGTGCAAAACAAAGGTTACATCAAAACATTTACTTTAACGGAATTATGTGATTCTGCGGCTACAGCGTTTTCCGCATCATTATGAATTTGCAGCATTTGCCACATAAGCCATCACCTGTCACATAATGTGCAGATTTAAAAAAAAATGTTTCTAGTTCAAATGGATCAAAAATTACTAAAATCACGGCGACACTTGTTGCCGATTAGTAGAAGGCCCTATGCAAAGGTTGATTAGTCATGTTCAATTTGAATATTGCTGTATTTTGATAATAAGCTGGTAATAATTAACAGAAAAGTTTGGGCCAGACAGTGTTAACATGTGAAAACATGACATAATTATGAAGTAACTCCATCACAAAATGTGCCGCATTATGGTACATAATTGCCCTTTCCGTACTTCACAATTTACTCAACTCAGCTGCGCACTCAGGACCTCACTTTTCGCATAATTCCAGTGGTCCTGCATAAAGTTATTAGCAAGAATCTCCGCAGCATTCTCAGTGGCCGCCTGACATTGATGGTGCACGTTGTGAGTACTTGTAAAATAGAATGTAATAAAAAAGTCCAGATCTTTTAAAAGGAGTTAAAAAGTGCATAGATACCAATTCACCCAAAAACTAAGTTTGCATTGAGCAGATGGAATGTTTGACCTCAAGGTGAGAGGTTCAAAGTCAGCAGGTACACTCAGCCTTTCGTCTTCCTGAGGTCGATAAAAGGAGTACCCTTGAGTAAGGTAACAATCAAAACTTGGTATTCAGCCCCAAGATACCCTTCCAGAGCAACATTCACTTCACATATGCTTTGTGTTATGATGTAAGACACGTTGTGTGAATGAAAGTAGTGAAGAAAGCAGACCTTCACTTCCAAAGGTGGAAACCTCCACGCCTGGTAACAGGTTGTAAATGTCTGTGTTCTGTGATTAACACGCATCTGTGACCTCTCCGAATGGCATCTCTATCAAGCGTGCCAATGTCTCACATTTTTAGCGGCAGTACGGTTGGACGGTACAAGCATTTATGCCAATGTAAAGACTCAATTCCGAACATGTTCGTTCATGCCAGGTTTATAAAAGCACATTGAGGAGGAAAGCAATAAGTGCCAGAGCCATTAAGTTCACGAAACCAAACTTGAGGCGGGAAACATCGCACACTGCTCAAAAGATGCTGAGCATTAAAGACGTAAAATACCGACGAACAGAACGCTTCCATTCATCGTGCGGCTGTGATCTGAAGAGAACGGGTTAAGAGCATCTGAAAATGAAACTACCCAAAAAGTTCAAGTCCTTGCTCTATAAAAGTATGTGGAACAACCGTTAAAGCCAGTTTGAGAGCTGCTCAGTTTAGAATGGAGCGAATATCAGCATAGGGATCGAGGGTAAAATGGCATTTAGGAACAAAAATGTACATGGACACAGGACGGACATCCTCAGCACTGAAAGTCGAGTTGTCAAGGTTGAAAGACGCGCTAAAAGCTCGGGAAATAAAAAACGTCACTTTAACTATGAAGTTAATGTAGTACCTGCACCTGGAGGTTTGCAGACAGATGGCTGAAAAGAAACAGCCTAGCAACAGGAGTTAAAGAAATACAAGTTACAACAATCATTGGCCGCGCGGCCGTGAAAGGGACGCAGCCGCGAAAGTGAAAGGGATCGCGATCGCGATGCACTTAATGACCCATGAAAATAGGAAAGACAGATGGCGGCTGCAAGCTGGCGGCTGCGCGCGTGCACGCGCGCGTAACCACAATCTCCAGGCCACAGTGGTAGCATTTTCTGAAGCCCTTACTAAAAGTCTCGGCAGAGCAGCGCATGCGCTGGCTCAGGCGAGACCTAACAAGAACTTATCATACACCATTACAAATGGCAGCGTGGAGCAATACAACCAGTACTGACACCCCCCACGGAGTGCGGTCAGTAAGTGAACTGTCATGTGCTGCAACAGACAACACTTCTGCTGCAAGAAGTGCAATCATGAACAGTGTCTAAGGACAATGCCATACACAGAATCCAACACAAGTCTGGAGCACACAGTACAGCACGTAATAATAACATTATCACATTCTATATTTAGAAATTGTATTAGAAACACTGATTTATTTGACATAAAAATTGTGTTTTTCCTGTCAGTCAACTTAAACACAGACATTTTTTGTGAGTGTAGAAGTAGAGGCAAAGAATCATATTTGAAAATACAAAAACAATCATAATATGTCCAATGCACTTTACATCAAAGAAATACAGATGTTGGAAATCTGTTGTTTAATCCGAGCGCAGCCAACACGTGTTTCATCTCATCCAAGACTTCCTCAGGGCTTCTATAGTTTATTCAAAAAGCTTTATGTTTGTAAGTGTTCCAGATATGATGGTCATGTAGCAGTGAAGACATTCATGATGCAGAAAAGCAAGAAAAGCAAGCACTTAAGCGAATCTATGCCAGTGCGATGCCTGGTACTAATCATCCAAAAAGTGCAGAAAGAATCACACAGGTGTGTGCAAAGTGCGTGAAGAACCCCCTTCAGAAGATGTACACATCCCCGGTGTCAGAATCCACATCTGGAAGAGTTGGAGACAGTGCAATAGCAAATATAAGGCGTTGTTACTCTGTTTAATGGATCTAATCACAGAGTTTTATCACCTTCACTATAAACAAGAACAAACCTTCCTCTGCATATATTTACATAGATTACCATACATTTACAAACCGCTGTGCTCTGTGTACATTATCGTTTACTATTACCATACATTTCTACCATCGTAGCTGGGGGGCTGCCCAGGGGCATAGCTCCAAGAACCGGCCAGGCCATGGCTGTCTGGGGGGGCACAAAACTCTGAGTATCCCCCCTCCCTCCCACAGAGGGTATAGAAATATATAATTCAAGAGCAGGGTCCCTTGCAGTGAGGTTGGTGCACTGTGTCCCCCTAGCCTTTCTAAGTCTCAAGCAGTGCACACACATACGATGCCCACCTTGCTGGTGTATGAGGTCATAGCTCACGGGGGGGGCAAGGCAGCCTTGCTCTGGACAAGTGTCCACGCCTAGTGCACCCCGCTTTGTTTAAAGGTAAAAAACACAGCCGCTCAGAGCAGAAACCCATCTTCATGCTGTGGCGGTCTCACCACATAACTTGCTGTGGCAGTCTCTCCACATATCTTGCTGTGGCAGTCTCACCACATATCTTGCTCTGGCAGTCTCACCACATATCTTGCTGTGGCAGTCTCACCACATATCTTGCTGTGGCAGTCTCACCACATATCTTGCTGTGGCAGTCTCACCACATAACATACTGTGGCAGTCTCACCAAATATTTTGCTGTGGCAGTCTCACCACATATCTTGCTGTGGCAGTCTCACCACATATCTTGCTGTGGCAGTCTCACCACATATCTTGCTGTGGCAGTCTCACCACATAACATACTGTGGCAGTCTCACCAAATATTTTGCTGTGGCAGTCTCACCACATATCTTGCTGTGGCAGTCTCACCACATATCTTGCTGCGGCAGTCTCACAACATATCTTGCTGTGGCAGTCTCTCCACATAACATGCTGTGGCAGTCTCACCACATATCTTGCTGCAGCAGTCTCACAACATATCTTGCTGTGGCAGTCTCACCGCATATCTTGCTGCGGTAGTCTCACCACATATCTTGCTGTGGCAGTCTCACCACATATCATGCTGTAGTAGTCTCACCACATAACTTGCTGTGGCAGTCTCACCACATATCTTGCTGCAGCAGTCTCACCACATATCTTGCTGTGGCATCTCACCACATATCTTGTTGTGGCAGTCTCACCGAATATCATGCTGTGGTAGGCTCACCGCATATCTTGCTGTGGCAGTCTCACCACATATCTTGATGTGGCATCTCACCACATATCTTGCTGTGGCAGTCTCACTCTTGCTGTGGCAGTCTCACCACATATCTTGCTGTGGCAGTCTCACTCTTGCTGTGGCACACTCACCACATATCTTGCTGTGACAGTCTCACTCTTGCTGTGGCAGTCTCACCACATATCTTGCTGTGGCAGTCTCACCGCATATCTTGATGTGGCATCTCACCACATATCTTGCTGTGACAATCTCACTCTTGCTGTGGCAGTCTCACCACATATCTTGCTGTGGCCGTCTCACTCTTGCTGTGGCAGTCTCACCACATATCTTGCTCTGGCAGTCTCACCACATATCTTATTGTTGCAGTCTCACCGAATATCATGCTGTGGTAGTCTCATCGCATATCTTGATGTGGCAGTCTCACCACATTTCTTGCTGTGGCAGTCTCACTCTTGCTGTGGCAGTCTCACCACATATCTTGCTGTGGCAGTCTGACCACATATTTTGCTGTGGCAGTCTCACCACATATCTTGATGGGGCAGTCTCACCACATATCGTGCTGTGGCAGTCTCATCACATATCTTGATGTGGCAGTCTCACGCTTGCTGTGGCAGTCTCACCACATATCCTGCTGTGGCAGTTTCACCCCATATCTTGCTGTGGCATTCTCACCACATATATTGCTGTGGCGACCTCACCGCATATCTTGCTGTGGCACTCTCACCACATAACTTGCTGTGGCAGTCTCATCACATATTTTGCTGTGGCAGTCTCACCGCATATCTTGCTGTGGCAGTCTCACCACATATCTTGCTGTGGCAGTCTCACCACATATCTTGATGTGGCAGTCTCACCACATATTTTGCTGTGGCAGTCTTACCACATATCTTGATGTGGCAGTCTCACCACATATCGTGCTGTGGCAGTCTCACTCTTGCTGTGGCAGTCTCACCACATATCCTGCTGTGGAAGTTTCACCCCATATCTTGCTGTGGCAGTCTCACCACAATATTGCTGTGCGACCTCACCGCATAGCTTGCTGTGGCAGTCTCACCATATAACTTGCTGTGGCAGTCTCACCACATATCTTGCTGTGGCAGTCTCACCACATATCTTGCTTTGGCAGTCTCACCACATATCGCGCTGTGGCAGTCTCACTCTTGCTCTGGCGGTCTCACCACATATCCTGATGTGACAGTCTCACCACATACCTTGATGTGGCAGTCTCACCACATATCTTGTTGTGGCAGTCTCGCCGCATATCATGCTGTGGCAGTCTCACCACATATCTTGTTGTGGCAGTCTCACCGCATATCTTGATGTGGCAGTCTCACCACATATCGTGCTGTGGCAGTCTCACTCTTGCTGTGGCAGTCTCACCACATATCATGCTGTGGCAGTCTCACCGCATATCTTGTTGTGGCAGTCTCACCACATATCATGATGTGACAGTCTCACCACATATCTTGCTGTGGCAGTCTCACCGCATATCATGCTGTGGCAGTCTTACCACATATCTTGTTGTGGCAGTCTCACCACATATCTTGCTGTGACAGTCTCACTCTTGCTGTGGCAGTCTCACCACATATCTTGCTGTGACAGTCTCACTCTTGTTGTGGCAGTCTCACCACATATCTTGCTGTGGCAGTCTCACTCTTGCTGTGGCAGTCTCACCGCATATCATGCTGTGGCAGTCTCACCGCATATCTTGATGTGGCATCTCACCACATATCTTGCTGTGACAATCTCACTCTTGCTGTGGCAGTCTCACCACATATCTTGCTGTGGCCGTCTCACTCTTGCTGTGGCAGTCTCACCACATATCTTGCTCTGGCAGTCTCACCACATATCTTATTGTTGCAGTCTCACCGAATATCATGCTGTGGTAGTCTCATCGCATATCTTGATGTGGCAGTCTCACCACATTTCTTGCTGTGGCAGTCTCACTCTTGCTGTGGCAGTCTCACCACATATCTTGCTGTGGCAGTCTGACCACATATTTTGCTGTGGCAGTCTCACCACATATCTTGATGGGGCAGTCTCACCACATATCGTGCTGTGGCAGTCTCATCACATATCTTGATGTGGCAGTCTCACGCTTGCTGTGGCAGTCTCACCACATATCCTGCTGTGGCAGTTTCACCCCATATCTTGCTGTGGCATTCTCACCACATATATTGCTGTGGCGACCTCACCGCATATCTTGCTGTGGCACTCTCACCACATAACTTGCTGTGGCAGTCTCATCACATATTTTGCTGTGGCAGTCTCACCACATATCTTGCTGTGGCAGTCTCACCACATATCTTGATGTGGCAGTCTCACCACATATTTTGCTGTGGCAGTCTTACCACATATCTTGATGTGGCAGTCTCACCACATATCGTGCTGTGGCAGTCTCACTCTTGCTGTGGCAGTCTCACCACATATCCTGCTGTGGAAGTTTCACCCCATATCTTGCTGTGGCAGTCTCACCACAATATTGCTGTGCGACCTCACCGCATAGCTTGCTGTGGCAGTCTCACCATATAACTTGCTGTGGCAGTCTCACCACATATCTTGCTGTGGCAGTCTCACCACATATCTTGCTTTGGCAGTCTCACCACATATCGCGCTGTGGCAGTCTCACTCTTGCTCTGGCGGTCTCACCACATATCCTGATGTGACAGTCTCACCACATACCTTGATGTGGCAGTCTCACCACATATATTGCTGTGGCGACCTCACCGCATATCTTGCTGTGGCACTCTCACCACATAACTTGCTGTGGCAGTCTCATCACATATTTTGCTGTGGCAGTCTCACCGCATATCTTGCTGTGGCAGTCTCACCACATATCTTGCTGTGGCAGTCTCACCACATATCTTGATGTGGCAGTCTCACCACATATTTTGCTGTGGCAGTCTTACCACATATCTTGATGTGGCAGTCTCACCACATATCGTGCTGTGGCAGTCTCACTCTTGCTGTGGCAGTCTCACCACATATCCTGCTGTGGAAGTTTCACCCCATATCTTGCTGTGGCAGTCTCACCACAATATTGCTGTGCGACCTCACCGCATAGCTTGCTGTGGCAGTCTCACCATATAACTTGCTGTGGCAGTCTCACCACATATCTTGCTGTGGCAGTCTCACCACATATCTTGCTTTGGCAGTCTCACCACATATCGCGCTGTGGCAGTCTCACTCTTGCTCTGGCGGTCTCACCACATATCCTGATGTGACAGTCTCACCACATACCTTGATGTGGCAGTCTCACCACATATCTTGTTGTGGCAGTCTCGCCGCATATCATGCTGTGGCAGTCTCACCACATATCTTGTTGTGGCAGTCTCACCGCATATCTTGATGTGGCAGTCTCACCACATATCGTGCTGTGGCAGTCTCACTCTTGCTGTGGCAGTCTCACCACATATCATGCTGTGGCAGTCTCACCGCATATCTTGTTGTGGCAGTCTCACCACATATCATGATGTGACAGTCTCACCACATATCTTGCTGTGGCAGTCTCACCACATATCTTGCTCTGGCAGTCTCACCACATATCTTATTGTTGCAGTCTCACCGAATATCATGCTGTGGTAGTCTCATCGCATATCTTGATGTGGCAGTCTCACCACATTTCTTGCTGTGGCAGTCTCACTCTTGCTGTGGCAGTCTCACCACATATCTTGCTGTGGCAGTCTGACCACATATTTTGCTGTGGCAGTCTCACCACATATCTTGATGGGGCAGTCTCACCACATATCGTGCTGTGGCAGTCTCATCACATATCTTGATGTGGCAGTCTCACGCTTGCTGTGGCAGTCTCACCACATATCCTGCTGTGGCAGTTTCACCCCATATCTTGCTGTGGCATTCTCACCACATATATTGCTGTGGCGACCTCACCGCATATCTTGCTGTGGCACTCTCACCACATAACTTGCTGTGGCAGTCTCATCACATATTTTGCTGTGGCAGTCTCACCACATATCTTGCTGTGGCAGTCTCACCACATATCTTGATGTGGCAGTCTCACCACATATTTTGCTGTGGCAGTCTTACCACATATCTTGATGTGGCAGTCTCACCACATATCGTGCTGTGGCAGTCTCACTCTTGCTGTGGCAGTCTCACCACATATCCTGCTGTGGAAGTTTCACCCCATATCTTGCTGTGGCAGTCTCACCACAATATTGCTGTGCGACCTCACCGCATAGCTTGCTGTGGCAGTCTCACCATATAACTTGCTGTGGCAGTCTCACCACATATCTTGCTGTGGCAGTCTCACCACATATCTTGCTTTGGCAGTCTCACCACATATCGCGCTGTGGCAGTCTCACTCTTGCTCTGGCGGTCTCACCACATATCCTGATGTGACAGTCTCACCACATACCTTGATGTGGCAGTCTCACCACATATCTTGTTGTGGCAGTCTCGCCGCATATCATGCTGTGGCAGTCTCACCACATATCTTGTTGTGGCAGTCTCACCGCATATCTTGATGTGGCAGTCTCACCACATATCGTGCTGTGGCAGTCTCACTCTTGCTGTGGCAGTCTCACCACATATCATGCTGTGGCAGTCTCACCGCATATCTTGTTGTGGCAGTCTCACCACATATCATGATGTGACACTCTCACCACATAACATGCTGTGGCAGTCTCACCACATATCGTGCTGTAGCAGTCTCACCACATAACTTGCTGTGGCAGTCTCACCACATATCGTGCTGTAGCAGTCTCACCACATAACTTGCTGTGGCAGTCTCACCACATATCGTGCTGTGGCAGTCTCACCACATAACATGCTGTGGCAGTCTCACCACATATCTTGTTGTGGCAGTCTCACCACATAACTTGCTGTGGCAGTCTCACCACATATCGTGCTGTGGCAGTCTCACCACATAACATGCTGTGGCAGTCTCACCACATATCGTGCTGTGGCAGTCTCACCACATATCTTGTTGTGGCAGTCTCACCGCATATCATGCTGTGGCAGTCTCACCACATACCTTGCTGTGGCAGTCTCACCACATATCGTGCTGTGGCAGTCTCACCACATAACTTGCTGTGGCAGCTCTCACCACATATCATGATGTGGCGGTCTCACCACATATCATGATGTGACAGTCTCACCACATATCTTGCTGTGGCAGTCTCACCACATATCTTGCTGTGGCAGTCTCACCGCATATCATGCTGTGGCAGTCTCACCACATATCTTGTTGTGGCAGTCTCACCGCATATCATGCTGTGGCAGTCTCACCACATACCTTGCTGTGGCAGTCTCACCACATATCGTGCTGTGGCAGTCTCACCACATAACTTGCTGTGGCAGCTCTCACCACATATCATGATGTGGCGGTCTCACCACATATCATGATGTGGCGGTCTCACCACATACCTTGCTGTGGCAGTCTCGCCTATGCTGGCTGTGCATTCATGACGCACTGTGGGTTCAGGCGCTTAAGAGCCTTTAAGTACTCATTCTCTCCAGCAGGGCCAGTGGGAGCAGCACAAACTCAGATCAGATGAGAAATAAAGGAACCCTATACACAGAACCCAGGCATGAACCCAATACAACTCTGGGACACAATGTATAATGGGGGTTGCACTCCGCGCATGTCTTAGGGGTACAGCCCCTTAGACAGCCATAATCGGTCTGATTCACTCCCTAGTGCTGCCTGTCCTCAGCCCCTGGAACTGGTCACTCCTGCCAATGGCTCACTAAGAAGTAATCCGCAAAGCATCCGGGTACCATGTTTGAGTATCCGCAAGGCCCCAGGGGACCCGCTAGGGCAATGTCAATACACAGGCAGCCAGCTTCACCACAAACACATCCTCTCTGTCACAAAGAAGAGACAACACATTCTCCAATCACACATCAAGTTACCTCAGGCAGCTCCACCAATCATCAACCATGCACAGGTACACACCTCTCTACCTCAGACCAAATACCCTTCTTTAATGAGTAGCTTTTGCTGAGCTCTCCAAACGTCTCCCATACCCTCCCCCACTCTCTCAGGATAGATATATATGGGTGCATTCTCTTGGCTTCGCTATATGTTTATACTATTCATTTGTCAATACTCTGACTCTGCCTGCTCTCCTAAGTGTGAATAAATCTGAAATGTAATTAAACTGAATGCATGAATTGGGACCCTAGGAAATATGTAACTTACTTATTAGACCTGTCAACCTTAAGTCGGTCTTCCATCAAACTTTTTGCCTTGCTCCTCCATTTTTATTGATCTTGTTTTTGCTAGCCTTGGGACTCTGTGCACTTTACTACTGCTAACCAGTGCTAAAGTTCATGTGTATTGGCTCATCCCCAATGGGCATATTTCATTTGCTTATATGTCCCTAGTAAAGTTCACCACATTTGCCCAGGACCTGTAAATTAAATGTGACTAGTGGGCCTACAGCACTTATTGTGCCATCTACTTGAGTAGATCTTTAAATATGTCTTAGGTGTGCCATTTTGACCCGTCAGAATAAACCTTTTGCAACACCCAAACCTTCCTTTTTATAATTCATATAACTCATCCATAGGGCGGCCCTGGACAGCCCAGGGGGCAGGGTGAAATGTATTTAAAAAGTTGGACATGTACTTTAAAATTTTACAAGTCCTAGTAGTGAAAAAACCAAACATTCATATTTGTTCACTGTTACAAGGCCTACCTCTCCCGTAGGATAACATTGGAGTTACCTTATTACATTTAATAAGCTGTAATTTCCATATGGGAACAGGTACCTAGAACATGTTTAGTGTCTTTGGAATTGTAATGACAAATCCTCTCTTATGGTGGAGTCAGATTTTAAATTATAGTTTTGAAAATGCAACTTTTAGAAAGTTGGCATATTTCTGCCTTATCCATTTAGTGCCTGTAAATAAAGCAGAAACAATATTGAAACACATTCAAAGAGCAACCATATAAACAGAGAATGGAATTAAGCACTTATCTCGGCTGCACAGCAGCGAAGAAAGAGGACAAGGGGCCAGTGAAGAAGGACTATGTTGGACTGTTTGGGCTCTATTGGACGTTCACTCTGTTTCCTATAGGATGTTATTTTTTACTACATTTATCCCAAGGTTTTATGGGAAAAGTAGTTTTGCCTTTATAAATGTGATGGCTGCTGTTAAATAAAAGTGAAGAAAGAAGGCATTTAGCGCCTGTAACCTGTCTCTGGATCACATGACTGGGTGTAGCTGACAGGCTTTGTGCGTCCCTCCTAGACTGCCACACACAATAGAGAGCATATGTGCGCCTGGATGGGCCTTCACTGGCAGGATGGGAGGACAAAGACGAGCAAAGCCATACTTACTCTTGAATAGGCTGTTTCCTGCCTCCCTCCAAAGGGCTGCATATCCCCTGTAGTTAGTGTGAAGCCAGGGCAGAGGATGCAGTAAACCTGTGCACTTCAAGGTAAAAGTACTACAAAACATGTTCTATCCCCTAGAATCAAGGACAGGGAGGTACTACAATTCATGTGACTACCCACTTGGGAATGGTATGTATCTCTTTCACCCAGACCCAAGAAAAACAAGGGGAAGACAATGAATATCTTAATACTGCCCTCACACACTTTTCAGTGTCATGCTTCATCATAGGGCCACATCATACATCCAGGTGCACACCAACACTCTAGATGGAGCGCAAGAATTTTTTGATGAAGAACAGTGGTGAGGGTAGAAAAAGTAAGAAAAAGTAACAGAACACACAACAACACGTAAAAACGTGACACAACTTAAAGGAGGGAAATATATTCCCCTTAAAGACAGGACCAAACACTGCAGATACATATAATTAAAACAACCTATGGGCCAACCCTCAATTTTTTATTCTTTTTGTTAACCCCTGGTAGGATTAAAACACAAAACCAGGGCTATAAATGGGAGGTAACGGCCCCTCTAGCCCCGCTGCAGATAACAACATGTTTCTGCCAATTTTATGCGCCCACATCAATCAATCAATCAATCAGAGCATTTGTATAGCGCACTACTCACCCGGAGGGTCTCAAGGCGCTGGGGGGGGGGGGGGTCCGCTACTGCTCGAATAGCCAGGTCTTGAGCTGCTTCCTGAAGGCGAGGTGGTCCTGGGTCAGGCGGAGGTGGGCCGGAAGGGAGTTCCAAGTCTTGGCGGCCAGGTAGGAGAAGGACCTTCCTCCTGTGGTGGCTCTTCGGATGCGGGGGACGGCGGCGAGGGCGTGGCTGGTCGATCGAAGCTGGCGCGTGGGAGCGTAGAAGTTGAGGCGGCTGTTGAGGTATCCTGGTCCTTGGTTGTGTAAGGCTTTGTGTGCGTGGGTGAGGAGCCGGAAGGTGATTCTCTTGTTGTCCGGGAGCCAGTGCAGGTCTCTCAGGTGTCCGGAGATGTGGCTGCGGCGGGGGATGTCCAGGATGAGTCGTGCTGAGGTGTTCTGGATCCGCTGGAGTCTCTTCTGGAGTTTGGCGGTGGTTCCGGCGTAGAGGGAGTTGCCGTAGTCCAGACGGCTGGTGACGAGGGCCTGGGTGACCGTCTTCCTGGTCTCGGTGGGGATCCATCGGAAGATCTTGCGTAGCATTCGCAGGATGTGGAAGCACGACGAGGATACGGCGTTGACTTGTCTGGTCATGGAGAGGGAGGAGTCCAGGATGAAGCCCAGGTTGCGTGCGTGGTCAGTTGGTTTGGGTGCGCTGCCCAGGGCGGGGGGCCACCAGGAGTCGTCCCAGGCGGAGGGTGAGGATCCCAGGATGAGGACTTCCGTCTTGTCTGAGTTCAGTTTCAGGCGGCTGTTCGACATCCATTTGGCTACTTCTGTCATCCCTTCGTGCAGGTTGGCTCTGGCGGTGGCGGGGTCGTTGGTGAGGGAGAGGATCAGCTGGGTGTCGTCGGCGTAGGAGATGATGTTCAGGTTGTGCTGGCGTGCGATGGCTGCGAGGGGGCTCATGTAGACGTTGAAGAGTGTTGGGCTGAGCGAGGAGCCTTGAGGGACGCCGCAGATGACTTCGGTGGCCTCCGATCTGAACGGGGGGAGGCGGACTCTCTGTGTCCTTCTGGTGAGGAAGGAGGTGATCCACTCCAGTGCCTTCTCCTGGATTCCGACGTTGCTGAGGCGCTGTACTAGGGTGCGGTGGCAGACAGTGTCGAAGGCCGCGGAGAGGTCCAGGAGGATGAGGGCCGCTGTTTCTCCGTTGTCGAGCAGGGCTCGGATGTCGTCTGTGGCTGCGATCAGGGCGGTCTCGGTGCTGTGGTTGGCCCGGAAGCCAGACTGCGAGAGGTCGAGGGAGCCGTTCGTCTCGAGGAAGGCGGCCAGTTGCTTGTTGACGGTCTTCTCGATGACTTTGGCCGGAAACGGGAGCAGCGAGATGGGGCGGTAATTCTTGAGGTCGGTAGGGTCTGCTGATGGTTTCTTGAGTAGAGCGCTGAGTTCGGCGTGCTTCCAGCTCTCCGGGAAGGTGGCGATGTCGAAGGAGGTGTTGATGATGTCCCCCAGGTGGGGTGCGATGACAGTGTCGGCCTTGTTGAAGACGTGGTGCGGGCAGGGGTCTGTCGGAGATCCGGAGTGGATGGAGTTCATCGTGCGGATGGTGTCTTCGGTGTCCAGGCGCGGAGGGTGGTGGTGGGGGGGGTGGTTCGGTCGTGGCGTGCGTCGGTTGAGTGCTGAAGCTGTTGTGTATGTCTGCGATCTTGTTGTGGAAGTAGGAGGCGAGGGAGTTGCAGAGGTCTTGCGAAGGGGTGATGTCGTTGTTTCCGGCGTTGGGGTTGGAGAGCTCTTTCATGATGTTGAAGAGTTCCTTGCTGTTGTGTGCGTTGTTGTCCAGTCGTTCCTTGAATGCAGTTTTCTTGGTGGCGCGGATCAGCTGGTGGTGTTTTCGGGTTGCGAGCTTGAGGGCAGTCATGTTGTCCGGTGTTGGGTCTGTGCGCCAGGTTTTCTCGAGTGCTCTGCAGTTCTTCTTGGAGCTCTTGAGTTCGTCGTTAAACCATGGGGCTTTCTTGCTGCCGGGTCGGCTCGGCGGGGTCTTCAGCGGGGCGAGTTTGTCTGCGCAGTCGCTGATCCATTTCGTGAGGTTGGTGGCTGCTTGACTGGGGTTCGTTGTGCTGGTGGGAGGGTTCTTGCTCAAGGACGTGGTGAGCTGGTCTGCAGTGATCTTGTTCCAGCTTCTGCGGGGAGCCTGTTGCTGGTGATGGTGGAGCGTGGTCCTTCTGAAGCTGAAGTGGACGCAGCTGTGGTCCGTCCATGGGAGTCCCGTGGCGTGGCTGAAGGCGATGTCCTTGCTGGAAGAGAAGATCGGGTCGAGTGTGTGTCCGGCGTAGTGGGTGGGGGTGGTCACCAGCTGCTTGAGTCCCAGGTTTGCGAGGTTGTCCAGCAGGGTGGTGGTGTTGCGGTCGTTGTTGTTCTCCAGGTGGAAGTTGAGGTCCCCGAGGAGGATGTAGTCGGCTGAGGGGAGGGCGAGCGGGCTGATGAAGTCGGCGATGTCCTCGCTGAATTGTGTGCGTGGTCCCGGGGGTCTGTAGATGAGGGTGCTTCTGAGGGTGGTCTTGGGGTTGACGTGGATCTGGAAGTGCAGGTGTTCGGCGGGTGCGATGGTGTCATCGGTGTTGGTCGTGATGCGGATGGTGTTCCTGTGGATGATGGCGATGCCTCCTCCTGTCTGGTTGCCGCGGTCCCTCCGGAAGATTTTGTAGCCGTCCGGGATGGCGATGGCGATGTCGGGCTCTGAGGAGGCGTTCATCCAGGTTTCCGTGAGGAAGGCGACGTCTGGGGCTGTGGTGTCGAGCAGGTTCCAGAGCTCGACGGCATGTCTGTGGACGGAGCGGGTGTTGAGCAGGATGCACTTCAGGTGGTTGCTGCTGGTGGTCTGCTTGGTGGACGCTGGTGCAGTGCAGGTCCGGATGCAGGAGAACTTGCAGGACTGGCAGATGAAGGGTCCGTGGGTGCGTCTCGGGGTGGCTCGGTAGCATCCAGGGGTTCGGCCGGCGTTGAGTGCGTTGAGGGTGGCGGCGTCGTACGTCCGGCGGGTGGGCTGGGGTCTGCGAGGGCCAGGGGTCCTGGCGCTGGGCGCGGTCCAGGCGCGGACGGGCGCAGACGGGCTTACCTTTGGCGCACCTTCGGCGCTCAATCGGTGCTCCCGCTGCGCGCGTCCGCTGCGCGGTCGCTCAGGGGGCGTCATAAGAAGGGGGACGGGAGGGCGGGTCTGCTGGGCTGGGCGAGCGTCCGGGCCAATGGGCCGGTGGTGGGCGGGGCCTCAGGGGCCAGCGGCGGGAAAAGTGGCGAGCGGCCGGCTCCGCTGTGGCTGGGCCACTCGGGGGTGCAGGGGGGGGCGACGGTGGCGGCAGGCAGGCGGTAGGCAGGCAGGCAGGGCAAGGAGGCTGGCTAGCAGGGCAGCAGGCGAGTGAAGGGGGTGACCCGGCCTCAAGAGGCACAGTGGTCACACATGGATCGCTCTGGCATTCATCAGGGTGTTGGTCCCTCGTTTGTGGTCTTCACCCCTATTCGGGTGTTTACCTTCTTATTAAGTCCGTAGGACAATGTTCAATTTTCAAATACTCTGGGAATTTCCGAGAGGGAGCAAACTTACGAGTTCACAAGGAATTCTCTGAACCCGGAACCTTAGTGGGACTGTGCTCTTGTCATCACATGCTCAAAAGAGACACTGTTGCTCTTGTCCTCACGCCAGTACTCCGTCCTTGTGAACTCGTACCACTCCAGTGGGGTGAAGCATTACACATCATATCGAAGAGTGGCGAGCTATCACAAAAGATCAGTGGGTGTTAGCTACGCTTCAGAATGGATACTCTCTTCGTTTTCAACATCGCCCTCCTTCAATCCCTCCAATGCCAACATCAGGTCACCAGTTAAAACTCCTGCAAAAAGAGGTGGACACCCTTCTCAAAAAGTCAGCCATCGAGAGGGTACCAGTGTCTCACAGAGGGAAAGGAGTTACTCAAGATACTTCCTGGTCAAGAAAAAGGGCCAGAAAGCAGAGTACAGGCCCATTCTGGACTTGTGAACACTCAACCTGTATATCAACCTTGGTTGAACCTGAACTCCTTGGGTCCCCCCTGAGGGTTAGGTTTAGGTACCAACACCACCGGACTGGCTCATTGATTCTCAGACAGTTCAATTACCCCACCTCCAGCATCTTAGCAACCTCAGATTTAATGCTGGCCCTGACATGGTCAGACAACATGACCAGTACAGTACAGTTTATTTTTGACAGGAAGGTTGTCACCAGTGTCAATGTGGTGCACACACCACTCAGTGATGCCTGGGGTCAAAGAGAATGGGCCAGCAAACTGCTCCAGCACCTGCTTACAGTCTCTGTGCTGCTGGTATGTCAATTTGGGAGAGAGTACAACTCCCTCCACTGACCCATCTTGCACATTAGTGGAGAGGAGGTCGGGCACAGGCTCAGTTTCCTCCTCCACACCTTCATCAGTGACCAGTAACATGGTTATGTCTGCCCTGTCATGGTGGGGTTTCAATCTATTCACATGCAGGACCCTGTGAGGGTGCTAAGGTCAACCAATAGGTAACCTCACCCTTCTTTTCTAAAATTGGATAGGGCCCACTCCACTTGTCATGGAGGGCCCTGGGAGCCACCGGCTCCAGCACCCACACCAACTGTCCTAAAGTATACTCAGGCATAGTAGCTTTTTGATCATACCAGTGCTTCATAAGGCATCCTTGCAGCACTTAACCTGGAAAGTCGCTTTCTTGGTAGCCATCACCTCAGCCTGCAGAGTGAGTGAGATTCAGGCTCTGTGTTGCAAGGAACCTTACACAGTTTTTCATGCCAATAGAGTGGTGCTGAGAAAGCTTTCTGCCCAAGGTGGCCTCAGATTAAACATCAATCAGACCATCACACTGCCTACTTTCATCCCTCAACCAACCACTCCCCCGGAGAGATCTTTACACTCCTAGCTCTCCGGAGGGTTTTGAAATTTTACCTGGCTAAGGCTCTTCCACTTAGGAAGTCTGACCAGCTCTTTGTGAATTATGGTACAACTAATACCGGTCTGTCAGCTTCAAAGAGGTCTGTCTCTCGATGGATCGTCTCCTGTATAGCTCTGTCTTACCAATTGGCTAACAAGGTTTTACAGGGGAAACCACGTGCACATTCCACTAGAGGGAAAGCTTCTACCACAGCTTTCCTACGCAACATTCCGCAATCTGAGATTTGCAAGGCGGCTACATGGCGCTCAGTACATACCTTTACCCGTCATTACTGCCTAGATTCAGATGCACAGGCCGATGCCCAAGTGGGACAGGCCTCTCTGAGGAATTTGTTTGCATAGCTGCAATTTAAATGTGATACGGATACATGTTTTCTGTGTACTTGGTTGCTCGTCCGCGAGACTTGATTGGGGTTGATTGAAGGGTCTTGTCTGGATTAGAACAGTTCAGTGCAGCTTACCTGGATGATATAGCTGTATACAGTTCTACATTGGGGGGATCACTTAAACCACCTAAGGGAAGTGTTGGACTTGGCCCTTCTGGCAGGTTCACCCCTAGACTTTTTGCTTTTAATGGTGACCTGGTGATGGTGATTTTTGGGTTCGGCGCACTTTCACTGTGTCCCAGTGGAAAGTGCGTGCGCACTCTGAGTGCATGTGATGAGATAGGCCTGCCCTCCCATAGGAATGCATGGGGAATGTATGTGTCCCTGGTAGTTCCTGATGCGTGGGGTGTAGAGGCTCGAGTCTGGTATGTGCAGACTCGTGTGATTGAATGCTGCGAAATGATGTATGCGGCGTGTGTGTGTCTAGTGTGGAAGTGCCACTTCTAGACATGGCTCTACGTGTGCTGTGAGGGTGCTGGCGTGTGATTGGCTGGAGCTGGCTGGGATGCCAGGCTCCATGAGTCATGATGGGTCTGCCCGGTGGTGAGTGTAGAGATTAGCATGCTGATGGCTGGGGAGGAGTGCACCTGTGTCCTGGATGGGGTTGGGCTTTCCCCACACAATGCTGGCTCCGCCCCCTGTGGTGCGTCTAATGACCCTAGCCTCCCTAGTGAATGGAAGGGGTGGTTGAGCCCATCAAGGGTGCTCCAAAACCAGCTGCGACTGGTTTCTCCCCCACCCTGCACCTACAGACAAAGGAATTTACAGTATAAGAAGGGGCTGTGTCCCCTTACAATTTGTTCTCTTCCAGGATCCTGAGGGGCTGCTGCTGTTGCTGGGGCCAGGAGGACCGCCACTTGGAGTGCCTCCCTGCCTGGAGGCCCAGTGAGCTGGCTCTGGCCCAGCCTTGCCCCCTTGCCCACCTGAAGGACTTTGCTGGCTTCCAGCGCCTGGAAGTGCTGCATCTTGACCCTTAGCTCCTGGGAGCGCTTTTCCTTGCCCCTGGCACATGAGAGCGCTTTATTCTGCCCCTAAGCGCTTGGGAGCGCTTTTTGCACAGCCGGTGCCCACCCGGCATTTGCCCGTCTATTTTGCCGATTTTGAAGCCCCTGGCGAGTGCCCACCTCACCAGGGACCTTGCTGCTATTTTTTGGTGGCCCCCATAGCGAGAGCCCACCTCGCTTTATAGTTAAAATTACCCCCGGATTGCCACTACAAGAAGAGCTTCCCTCGGGCCGCCGCTCTGCCCACGGCGACCCGGAAGCACCTCTCTGGCTGGCCAATCGCAGCGTGGCTCCTGGGAGAAGGGGCGGAAGTCCCGCCCCCGCAGCCCGAGAGAGAAAGCAGCCGAGGAGTCCGGGCCGCGCACGCCCACGGAGCTGCACCGGCGGAGGAGACGGGAAGTAGAGCGGGGCTCCCGTGAGGTGAGGAGAGCCCCGCATCCGCCGACAAGCTGCCCAGTAAAGAAGAAACGGGGCTCCCCTGTAAAGAGGAGAGCCCCGTGTGTGCAGTCAGGAGAGCCCCAGCAACCCGACCGGTGAGTGGGGCCCTTGGGTGCACTGTAAGGGAGGAGGGCATCGGGGCACATTGCCGGTGCCCGCCCCTCCCGCCTCTGCTAACTTGAGCTGAGGCTCCACCGGCAAAGGGGGCATAATTGTTTATTCTGAGTCCCCAGAAGGGGGACTCCAACGTTACGCCGCAAGTTGCTCTGTGAGCCCATGAGGGGCTCAGGGGGCATTACAGTGTCTTTGAGCCTAAGAAAGGCTCCGGGGGCAATACTTGGTTCGGAGCCAGAGAGGCTCCGGGGCCCAAGACCACGAGAGGGACCGCCCACGAGAGGAGGCAGTCTTGTGAGCGAGGAGCGGCCCCGGTTGGCAGCGGGCCGCTCCCACAAAGAAGGGGTCATTGCCTTTCAGAGTCCCCAGGAGAGGGACTCCAGCTAAGCAGCCCACAGTTGTTTTAGAGCCTTGAGAGGCTCAGGGGGCACAGTTGTATTTCAGAGCCCCGAGGCTCTCAGCCCACATTGTTGGTTGAGCACAGGAGAACCAGGAGGCACGCTGGTGCCCGGCTCGAGTTCCCAGTTGCCCAGCACTTTGTGGGCAACTGCCACGTTTAGGCCCCTGACCTTGGGACACAGGGCGTCCTAGCCCCAACAAGGCCAGTTGGCCTAGGGACAGTCACAGGTGGTGACTTATGTGAGTTTGGCGCAATTGTTCTTTTGCTGCACCTCTGAATGTGTTTTTATGTGTCATGTGCCTTGTTCTTACACCTCTGAATGTATTGTTGATGCATCATGTGTTTTTCTTTGTGCTAATTCTACCTAGTGCTAAGTTCTAAAAGTGCTGATTCCTGACAGTGGTCCAGGTGGCCCTGTCTTGTACATATCCCCTGTAAATTCTGGCCGTGCCTGTTGGCACATTGTAAAGTGTGTGTTTTTATCTAATGTGTTTTGGTGTAATACAAAGGCTATTTTTATATAACCTTGTGTGGAGTTTTCTTTGTGGTGGGCCTTGGGTGTTGTTGCTGGGGTGCGTGCGCAGATACTTAACTCACATCGCCTCCAAGTTTAGCCTTGCTGCTCGCGCCACGTTACCTAGAGGGTGAGCAGGGGTTATCTTGGCGTGTAACTCCCTTGCCCTAACTTGGGAGTGGTGGTCTCTGACTGACTTTGGCGCAAGCCCTGGCCAGCCAGGGATCCCATTTCTAACATTGGCGGCAGCGGAAAGGATAAGGATTTGTGTTCGCGTTGTACCACAGTGGCAACTGGCCGCACTACAAAACTCTGCATTTTAGATAACCACATTTTTGGGATTATTGTTTTTGAAGTTCCATTATTTTCTTCTCCTGAAGGTATCATTGTGCAATTGTGTCCAGTACATTTGTCCCCCGCCCTGCGCCCAGAGTTTGGTGCCTGTGTCACGTGTGGTCAGGTTGAGGAATCAGGGGTGGTAGAAACTGCCTTACCAGTCCGAGGGGAGGGTTTTGTGTGGATGAATGGTGTGTGGCACTAGACAAGTGAGTGTGAGTTTTCTGGGATAGGGAGCTTACTGAATACCTTTGTGAATTGTGTACTCATGTGTTAAGCTCAGACCCCTAGGTTCCCTGTTTAATCTTGTCTCTGTAACGTCCTGCCAAGATGGAGCCTGCTTTTGATTTCAATGATCTAGCCACATATTGTATGTGGGAGCGGATAAGGTTCTGTAAAGAGAGAGACATAGGGGTGGGTGAGTCAGCCACTCTGGATGAACTTAGGGGCCATCTGATCCTATGGTTTTGGATCAAAGGGAGCTTGAGCGCAGTGGGAAAATGGTCTGGGCCTCACACCATGAGGGAGGTGGGTCTGTAGGGAGCCCTGAAGATTCAGAAGAGGAGGGAGAAGATGCCAGTACCTGGATGCCAGTAGAGAGTGAAGACCCCATAGGTAGGGAGTCCCTTGCTGGGTCCAGTATAGGAGGCAGCGCCTCATCCCTTTCCCTGTCCCCAGAGGAGCTGGAAGATAGGAGGAGAGAAAGGGAGCACCAGCTGGCTTTAGAGAAGCTCAGGTGAGAGCATGCCCAGGCTATGGCACAGCTGGGCCTTAGAAAGCAACAGCTAGAGACCGAGAGGGTCTTAGCGCAGGAAAGGATAGAGGAGGCTGAGAGGGCCTCCACCAGAGGCAAAGTAGCTCTGGAGGGTAGACTATCCCCTGCGCACAGTTTTAATTGTCTGGATTCCCCAGGGAGGGTTGAGTCCAGTGGTGGCAGCTATATAGATTTCAGAGTAGGAAATCCCAGTCCCAGTTCCCAGAGTCGGGTACCTGTTTCCCAGGAAGAGGAGTATAGGTTGAAATTCAGGGGCAGTAGGAAACTGTCTCACCAGTCTTGGGAAAAGTTTGAGGATGAATGTCATGGAGCACTGTGGGCTTGGGTAGAGGTTCACACTGACTCTGATTTTGAGAAACTGTTTGATATGATTGTCAAAGAGCAGGTGCTCAGTTGTTGTTCACCAGGGTTGCGCCAACACCTGTTGGAGTGTGGATTGTCTGAAGCATGTGAGCTTGCAGAGGAAGCAGACCGCTGGGAGAGTGCAAGGGGTTCTCTAGAGTCATTAGGGAGTGACTCCAAAAGTAGTGGTTCAGGTATCTTCCAGCCCAGCGTGATGGAAGAGGCTCAGTGTAGCCCAGCTAGGTCCCAGGATAGCGAGGAGGGTGTAGGGGCTTACTGCCTGGCTCAGTGGAGCAGGAGTGAGAGGGAGACCGAGGGTCCCCAGACGCCCAAAGCCCTGCCTCAGGACTTGGATGGTTTCTTTAGGGAACACCAGGTTGGGGACCTAGGCTGTCCTGGTAGTCCATTTGAGGAGTATCTCCTAGTGAGTAGAGAACCTGGAGCGTCTGTAACCAGAGCTCCTGTGGTTCCAGTGTCCGGCAGTGCTACTCCAGGAGGGAGTGCACAGAAGTCCAAAGTGAGGAGTGATTGGGGGATGAGTTTCCCAGTGGATGCACCAGTGGACCAGGGACTAGCCAATTGGGCTAGATCTTCTTGGGGGGACCCGGTGGCACCACTTCTGGTCTGGGGGATCTTCCCACACTGTCAGGTGGACAGGGGACGGGAGATCTGCACCAGACAGACAGTCACACAACATATGTGTCATTTGTTAGCCTTAGGGGGATGGTGTGTGAATCCCCAGAAGTCCTGTAGTGCCAGGCAATTGTTCCACCAAAGGTTTTAGACCAGAGGTTGGGAGGCCAGGTTCAGGATCAGCCTGACCTGAAGGGTAGGACGACTGTAACCAGTGTCCTGACCGGTTCTTCTTCCAGAGGAACCTCTCCAGTTGGGAGAGGGCAGACCTCTGGTAGGGGGTGCAGAGGGTGGGAGAGCCCACCTCTGACCCCGGTGCAACCTGAGGGGTTAAACCCTGGGTTGGAATGGCGTTCTAGGTGTACCCCTCGCCGGAGGAGGAGGAACCCTAGGAGAAGAGGTAGGGGGAGGAGAGCCTTCCCTGAGACTCCTGGTCCGCCTGAGGTTGTAGACCCTAGGCTGGAGAACCAGTGGCAGTCTAGTCCTGTCTTGCAGACAGGAAGAGTGGAGAATGGCTACTATGTGCCAGGGTTTACTGCCCCCCGCTCTGCGAATAGGCAAGGACCAGTGGCACCTAAGTTGGCCCAGAGCCTGGTCCTGGCCGCGGACAGCTCGGGAGTACCAGTGGGGTAGCCCAGTTGGTCCAGACAGTGTGGTGAGAAGGAATCCCATGGGTTCACTGTGGCGTAGAACAGGAGGGTGTCCCTGCAGTTGCTGGCCCGCGTCCGTGTTCTATCGCCCCAAGCAGGGAAGTCCAGCACGGTGGTGATTGGTCTACCCTGCGTTTTGGCTGGAAGGGGGTTGTGTTGGACTTGGCCCTTCTGGCAGGTTCACCCCTAGACTTTTTGCTTTTAATGGTGACCTGGTGATGGTGATTTTTGGGTTCTGCGCACTTTCACTGTGTCCCAGTGGAAACTGCGTGCGCACTCTGAGTGCATGTGATGAGATAGGCCTGCCCTCCAATAGGAATGCATGGGGAATGTATGTGTCCCTGGTAGTTCCTGATGCGTGGGGTGTACAGGCTCGAGTCTGGTATGTGCGGACTCGTGTGATTGAATGCTGCGAAATGATGTATGCGGCGTGTGTGTGTCTATTGTGGAAGTGCCACTTCTAGACATGGCTGTACGTGTGCTGTGAGGGTGCTGGCGTGTGATTGGCTGGAGCTGGCTGGGATGCCAGGCTCCATGAGTCATGATGGGTCTGCCCGGTGGTGAGTATGGAGATTAGCATGCTGATGGCTGGGGAGGAGTGCACCTGTGTCCTAGATGGGGCTGGACTTTCCCCACACAATGTTGGCTCCGCCCCTTGTGGTGCGTCTAACGACCCTAGCCTCCCTAGTGAATGAAAGGGGTGGTTGAGCCCATCAAGGGTGCTCCAAAACCAGCTGCGACTGGTTTCTCCCCCACCCTGCACCTACAGACAAAGGAATTTACAGTATAAGAAGGGGCTGTGTCCCCTTACAATTTGTTCTCTTCCAGGATCCTGAGGGGCTGCTGCTGTTGCTGGGGCCAGGAGGACCGCAACTTGGAGTGCCTCCATGCCTGGAGGCCCAGTGAGCTGGCTCTGGGCCCAGCCTTGCCCCCTTGCCCACCTGAATGACTTTGCTGGCTTCCAGCACCTGGAAGCGCTGCATCTTGACCCTTAGCGCCTGGGAGCGCTTTTCCTTGCCCCTGGCACATGATCAATCAATCAATCAATGACACTTATAGAGCGCGCTACCTACCCGAAGGGTCTCAAGGCGCTGGGGGGGGGGGGGTGCCGCTACTGCTCGAATAGCCAGGTCTTCAGCTTCTTCCTGAAGGAGAGGTGGTCTTGGGTCAGGCGCAGGTCGGTCGGGAGGGAGTTCCAGGTCCTGGCGGCCAGGTAGGAGAAGGACCTTCCTCCTGATGTCGCTCTTCGGATGCGGGGGACAGCGGCGAGGGCGAGGCTGGCTGATCGGAGGTGGCGTTTGGGAGGGTGGAAGTTGATTCGGCTGTTGAGGTAGCTCGGGCCTTGGTTGTGTAGGGCTTTGTGTGCGTGGGTGAGGAGGCGGAACGTGATTCTTTTGTTGACGGGGAGCCAGTGCAGGTCTCTCAGATGTCCGGAGATGTGGCTGGTTCGTGGGATGTCGAGGATGAGTCTGGCTGAGGCGTTCTGGATCCGCTGGAGTCTCTTCTGGAGTTTGGCGGTGGTCCCGGCGTAGAGGGCGTTGCCGTAGTCCAGCCGGCTGGTGACGAGGGCCTGGGTGACGGTCTTCCTGGTCTCGGTGGGGATCCACCAGAAGATCTTCCGTAGCATGCGCAGGATGTTGAAGCACGCCGAGGAGACGTTGTTGACTTGCCTGGTCATGGAGAGGGAGGAGTCCAGGATGAAGCCCAGGTTGCGTGCGTGGTCCGTCGGTTTGGGTGCGGTACCCAGGGCGGGGGGCCACCAGGAGTCGTCCCAGGCGGAGGGCGAGGAGCCCAGGATGAGGACCTCCGTCTTGTCCGAGTTTAGTTTCAGGCGGCTGGTCGTCATCCACTCGGCTACCTCTTTCATCCCTTCGTGCAGGTTGGCTCTGGCGGCGGCGGGGTTGTTGGTCAGGGAGAGGATCAGCTGGGTGTCGTCGGCGTAGGAGATAATGCTGAGGTTGTGTTTGCGTACGATGGCCGCGAGGGGGCTCATGTAGACGTTGAAGAGGGTTGGGCTCAGAGAGGATCCTTGGGGGACGCCGCAGATGACTTCGGTGGCCTCTGACTTGTACGGTGGTAGGCGGACTCTCTGTGTTCTTCCGTCGAGGAAGGAGATGATCCATTCCAGTGCCTTCCCCTGGACTCCGGCGTTGTCGAGGCGCTGCACTAGGGTGCGGTGGCAGACCGTGTCGAAGGCCGCGGAGAGGTCAAGGAGGATGAGGGCCGCTGTTTCTCCATTGTCCATCAGGGCTCGGATGTCATCGGTGGCGGCGATGAGGGCGGTCTCGGTGCTGTGATTGGCTCGGAAGCCAGACTGTGAGGGGTCGAGGGATCCGTTCGTCTCGAGGAAGGCGGCCATCTGCTTGTTGACGTTCTTCTCAATGACTTTGGCTGGAAACGGGAGGAGCGAGATGGGGCGGTAGTTCTTGAGGTCGGTGGGGTCCGCTGTTGGTTTCTTGAGTAGAGCGCTGAGTTCGGCGTGCTTCCAGCTCTCCGGGAAGGTGGCGGTGTCGAAGGATGTGTTGATGATGTCTCGCAGGTGGGGTGCGATGACTGCGTCGGCCTGGTTGAAGACGTGGTGAGGGCAGGGGTCGGTTGGTGATCCGGAGTGGATGGAGTTCATCGAGCGGATGGTGTCTTCGGTGCTGATCGGGGTCCAGGCGTGGAGGGCGGTGGTGGGGGGTGGTTGTTCGGTCATGGTGTGCGTTGGTTGGTTGTTGAAGCTGTTGTGTATGTCCGTGATCTTGTTGTGGAAGTATGAGGCGAGGGAGTTGCAGAGGTCTTGCGATGGGGTGATGTCGTTGTTTCCTGCGCTGGGGTTGGAAAGCTCTTTCACGATGTTGAAGAGTTCCTTGCAGTTGTGTGCGTTGTTGTCCAGCCGGTCCTTGAAAGCTGTTTTCTTGGCGGCGCGGATCAGCTGGTGGTGTTTCCGGGTGGCGAGTTTGAAGGAGGTCCTGTTGTCCGGTGTCGGTTCCCTTTTCCAGACTTTCTCGAGGGCTCGGCAGTTCTTCTTGGAGCTCTTGAGTTCGTCGGTGAACCATGGGGCCTTCTTGCTGCCGGGTCTGCTAGGCGGGGTCCTCAGAGGGGCGAGCTCGTCCGCGCAGTTGCTGATTGTTAGACGGACCGGGAGGGTCGGCCGAGGATAAGGGGAGAGGTCTCTGGGGAGAGCCGTCTCCAGTGAATCGTACAGACAAGTAACTTCCCCCCCACAGACGGACACCACACAATGATAAAGTTCAACGATACTTTATAGGCAATTCTTCAAGTACGGTAGAATGGTACAAGGAGGTCTGGACTCAGGGGTCCCCTCTATTCTGGTCTCTGTTTGGGAAAAGGGTAGCGGGACAGTCTTGTTACCAAAAAGATGGAAATAGCTCTCAATCCTCGAGCTCGGTGGTGTAGATGAACGGGCCGCGGCGGAGCCAGCAGGTCCCGAGATGGATGAAGGAAGACGACGGTCCGCGGCAGAGCCAGCAGGTCCCGATGAAGGTGGTGGTTACAAACGGTCCGCGGCCACGCCAGCAGGTCCCGACGACGATGAAGGATAGGGTGGTTCCCAAAGCCGCGGCAGCGCCAGCAGGCAAGACGAGGGTGCACAAGACAGAGCTACGGCAGCGCCAGTAGTCCGTCAAGGATGAGTTCTTCTTTGCGTCTCTCGACTCCAAGATACAACTCCCGTCCTGCTCTGGAGCTGCCCCAGTTATAGGGCTGGTGTGCTTTGATGTCCGGACCCTCGCACCTGGAGGTCGGGAGGTCCGGGATGAGGGAGTCCCGACACCCAGCAGGGGGGTGGAGCCAGCGCCCGGGGAGGCGATGGGCGAGCGGCACTTGGCGGGGGAGAGCCATCGACACCTCTTGCTCCCATTGACTGACCAAGTAGCCCGCTCACCTCCTGGGTGGACGTTGGTGCCGGAATGTCTGAGGCCTGGCCAGGCCCAGGGTTGAGGTCGATCGGGGGCCAGGCGGCCTCGTGGTGGAGTGTCCAAGATGGCGCCCAGGATGGGCGCGCAGGCCGGTAGTGGGTCGGCCTACGCGGTCAACAGGTTCGAGTGTAGGGGTCCCTGCGGGGACGGTGGACGTGCAATGGTGGTGTGTGGTACTTGCGTGGCTGGGCTCGGGCCTGGTTGGGCCGGGGGAGAGCGGCCCTTCATGTGGCCTGTCCAACATGCGTCCCCCCCAGCTGAAGGCGGGGAGAGTTACCCATCCTCTTGGGGACTCTTCTCGTCGAGGCGGAAGAACCGGGACAGGCCATCTGCGTTGGCGTGATCTGGCCCAGGCCGGTGTTCAACTGTGAAGTCCATCCCTTGTAGGGAGATGGACCAGCGTAGTAACTTCGGGTTTTCCCCCCGCATCTGCATCAGCCACTGCAGGGGTCGGTGGTCGGTCTGTACCCGAAAGGGTGTGCCAAAAAGGTAGGGCCGGAGCTTCTTGAGGGCCCACACCACCGCGAAGGCCTCCCTCTCTATGGTGCTCCAGCGTTGTTCCCGTGGTAGGAGTCGCCGGCTGATGAAGGCCACCGGTTGATCACGGCCTTCGGTGTTCACTTGAGACAGGACTGCCCCAATGCCATGGTCGGAGGCATCCGTCTGGACGATGAACTCCCGGCTGTAGTCGGGGGCCTGGAGCACAGGGGCGGAGCACATGGCGGCTTTCAATTGTTCAAATGCAGCTTGACACTCTGGGGTCCAGTTGACTTTCTGGGGCTGATTTTTTGACGTGAGTTCCGTGAGGGGCCTCACGATAGTACCATAGTCTTTCACGAACCTTCGGTAATAGCCCGTGAGGCCCAGGAAGGCTCGTACCTCGGTCTGGGTGATGGGGGGCTGCCAGGACTGGATGGCGGCAATTTTTAGCTGCAGAGGGGCCACCAGGCCGCTTCCCACCTGGTGCCCGAGGTAGGTTACAGACCCTTGCCCAATTTGACACTTGCTGGCCTTGATCGTGAGGCCAGCTCGCTGAAGGGCTTGCAGCACTGCTCGGAGGTGGTGGAGGTGCTCGGACCAATGGTTGCTGTATACAGCGATGTCGTCTAGGTAGGCGGCGCTGAATCCTTCGAGCCCCGCCAGGACCTGATTGACGAGCCGTTGGAATGTTGCTGGGGCATTCTTCATGCCAAAGGGCATGACGGTGAAATGGTAATGGCCATCGGGAGTGGAAAAGGCAGAACGTTCTTGTGCCCGGGGTGTGAGGCCGATTTGCCAGTAGCCCGCCGTCAGGTCGAAGATACTGAGGTAGCGGGCAGCTCCCATGCGGTCGATTAGTTCATCTGCCCGGGGGATGGGATGTGCGTCTGTCCTGGTGACCGCATTCAAGCCCCGGTAGTCGACGCAGAACCGGAGTTCTGGTGTGGTGCCGGGGGCAGCTGCTTTGGGGACCAGTACTACAGGGCTGGCCCAGGGGCTGTCTGAGGGCTCGATGACCCCGAGCGTGAGCATTTTGGCTACTTCTTCCTGGATGCAGGCCCGTACCCGATCTGGCACGCGGTAGGCCCGGTGGCGGATAGGGGGGCTGTCCCCCGTGTCCACATCGTGCGTACACCAGGAAGTGACACCTGGGGTGAGGGAGAACAGGCTGGCGAATTGTGACAGGAGAACTCGGCACTCCTGGCGTTGCTCTCGGGTGAGGGCCTCTGAGAGTCGGACCCCATCTACGGAGCCGTCTTTCTCCCGAGTTCGTAGAAGGTCAGGGAGGGGCTCGGAGTCCTCTTCAGCCCCATTGTCTGTGGCCATCAGGAGGCTGAGTTCTGTCCGTACAAAGTGCGGTTTCAGTCTGTTAGCGTGGAGGACCCGGAGGGGGTTCCGGGAAGATTCCAAGTCGATGAGATAGGTAGCCGGACCCTTGCGCTCGACCACTTTGAAGGGCCCTGTCCACTTGTCTTGTAGGGCGCAGGGTTCGGTGGGGGACATCACCCATACCTGTTGCCCAGGTTCAAATTCGATGGAGGAGGCATTCCGGTCATACCACCTTTTCATGTCCTCTTGACTGGCCTCTAGGTGGGCTTTTGCTAGTTCTCGGCGGCTATAGGTTTTGTCTTGACCCAGGTGTCCTGCCAGGGGGACATCGTGGGCCAGGTTTAGCAGAAAGTCTCTAAAACGGAGGGGTACCACTAGGACTCGGCTGGCCCCCAGCTCCGCGATTCTTTGCTCACTGTACAGCAGATCATTGTCCCAGTAGACCCAGTGAGTTCCGGAGGTATCCCCTGCGCTTTGGGCTAGCGCTTGCTGGCGGAGTCCCTCGAGGGAGGGACAGGTCTTTTGTTCTTGGCGAAATTGTTCTTGCGTGGGTCCCCCTTCTTGAGGCCACTGGTCGGGGTTAGCGAGGTCTGGAGGTTGAGCTGGTTCGGGGGGGACGTCACGGTCGGTGGTTTCGGCGGGGGCGACCGGAGGCGGTGGCGCCGGCCATTCGGGTTCCTCTGGGCGGGGGTTGGCACGGGCGGTCATGGACCGGGTGGTGACGCACGCCCAGTCCGGGACGCCCAACATCCCCAGGTGCTCTTTTCGTTCGACTGCTGCCCATGGAGAGCTTTCCAGGTCATTACCCAGGAGGCAGTCTACGGGGGCATCATCTCGGACCGTCACCTTCAACATGCCGGAGACCCCTCCCCATTCGAAGGGGACGCAGGCCATCCGACACAGACTTTCTGAGTTATCGGCTGAACGTACAGGGCAGAGAATGTTTGGTAAGTATTGTTCGGGGGTCACCAGGTGACAGCGGACGGCTGTTACACTGGCCCCAGTGTCACGAAGGGCTTCAGCCCGGCGTCCATTGATGCCCACCCATTGGCTGTACTTCTGGGTATTAGCGGGTAGGGGGACCCGCGGGACCATGTCTCTCCCCCCTAGGCAGGCGAGAGCCATGGCGGCTGGCTCCCATTCTTGGTGTTCCTGTTCATATTCTTCTTGTTCCTCTGAGATCTGTTCCTCCCCCAGAGCAGCAGCGGCTACTTGGCGGGGTCTTGGGCTCTGGTACTGGGGGCAGTTTGGGTCGTTTGCATAGTGTCCGACTCGTTGGCATCGATGGCAGGTACCATTGGCTCGATATCCCGGTCGCGCTGGGGTGCTGCCCCGGTTGGCCGGGGGGGTGGTGCTGGTAGTGGGGGTGACCGGAGCGTTGCTTCTTCCGCGTCCTTGGCCTCCTCCTCCTCGGGGACGGTGCTGACCATTGTTGTTCCGGTTCTGTTCGTAGGACCCATTTCGACCCACTCTGGTGATCTCCCACCGGTCAGCTTCGGCTGCGAGCTGCCGGGGATCCGTTAACTTGCTGTCGAGGAGGTGCTGGCGAAGTTCAATGAAGCAATTGTTCGACAGATGCTCCCATACCATAAGATTGAACAGTTGTTCGTAGGTTGTGACCTTGCTTCCTTTGATCCAGCCCTCGAAGGCTCGGCTAAAGTAATTGACATAGTCCACCCAAGTTGTACCCGGGATGCGGGTGCAGTCTCGGAACCTCTGACGGTACATCTCGGGTGTGAGGCCATAGCGGGTGAGGAGTGCAACTTTCATATGGTCATAGGAGGTCATCTGGTGGTCCGGGAGTTGCAGCAGGGCGTCGCGGCCCTCATTGAGGAATCTCCCCCACAGACCGGCCCCCCAATCGCTTCTATCGATCCGGTGTGCAGTCATAGCGATTTCATAGGCCTTAAACCATTGCTGGATGTCGTCCTCTCGGAAGTATTCTCGAACGACATCCTTGGGGATGTGTACCTTCTTCTCTGTTGCCCCTGGAGTGTGGGGTTGCTCGGACACCCCTGCTTCTTTATTCTGTTTGCGTAGGTCGATTTCAGCTAGTTTCCGCTCATGTTCATATGCCAGTTTCTTTTCCTCGAGCTCCCTTTGTCTCTGTTTCTCCTCTCTTTCTTCTCGGAGACGCAGGTGCTCTAAGTTGATTTTCTGTTCGGCCAACTTCAGTTCAACGTCCATTTTGAGCCGGGCCATTTCCAGCTCGTGTAGTCGGGTTCTTTCTCGTTCCTGGATCTCGTCTGGCGAGAGACCCGTTCTTCGCTCTTCAGGGGCCATGGGGGTTTGTGCTGCGATGTTTTGATCGGGGGTTCCGGCCGCCCCGGTTTCTGCCCAAGATTCTAGGGCCTGCTTAAAGTCATCTTTGGTATTTAGTCCGGTGGTAGCGATACCTAATTCGATACAGAACTGTTTAAGTTCACGATGGCTGTACTCATCCAATTTCTCCATCTGGAATTTCTCCGTTGATCCGCTGTCTTTAGTTGACATCGTGATTCGCCGTGGGGTGAGCTACTCTCTGTACGGTTTATGCGGTGATTCGGATCGCGCCGCTGGCCACCAATGTTAGACGGACCGGGAGGGTCGGCCGAGGATAAGGGGAGAGGTCTCCGGGGAGAGCCGTCTCCAGTGAATCGTACAGACAAGTAACTTCCCCCCCACAGACGGACACCACACAATGATAAAGTTCAACAATACTTTATAGGCAATTCTTCAAGTACGGTAGAATGGTACAAGGAGGTCTGGACTCAGGGGTCCCCTCTATTCTGGTCTCTGTTTGGGAAAAGGGTAGCGGGACAGTCTTGTTACCAAAAAGATGGAAATAGCTCTCAATCCTCGAGCTCGGTGGTGTAGATGAACGGGCCGCGGCGGAGCCAGCAGGTCCCGAGATGGATGAAGGAAGACGACGGTCCGCGGCAGAGCCAGCAGGTCCCGATGAAGGTGGTGGTTACAAACGGTCCGCGGCCACGCCAGCAGGTCCCGACGACGATGAAGGATAGGGTGGTTCCCAAAGCCGCGGCAGCGCCAGCAGGCAAGACGAGGGTGCACAAGACAGAGCTACGGCAGCGCCAGTAGTCCGTCAAGGATGAGTTCTTCTTTGCGTCTCTCGACTCCAAGATACAACTCCCGTCCTGCTCTGGAGCTGCCCCAGTTATAGGGCTGGTGTGCTTTGATGTCCGGACCCTCGCACCTGGAGGTCGGGAGGTCCGGGATGAGGGAGTCCCGACACCCAGCAGGGGGGTGGAGCCAGCGCCCGGGGAGGCGATGGGCGAGCGGCACTTGGCGGGGGAGAGCCATCGACACCTCTTGCTCCCATTGACTGACCAAGTAGCCCGCTCACCTCCTGGGTGGACGTTGGTGCCGGAATGTCTGAGGCCTGGCCAGGCCCAGGGTTGAGGTCGATCGGGGGCCAGGCGGCCTCGTGGTGGAGTGTCCAAGATGGCGCCCAGGATGGGCGCGCAGGCCGGTAGTGGGTCGGCCTACGCGGTCAACAGGTTCGAGTGTAGGGGTCCCTGCGGGGACGGTGGACGTGCAATGGTGGTGTGTGGTACTTGCGTGGCTGGGCTCGGGCCTGGTTGGGCCGGGGGAGAGCGGCCCTTCATGTGGCCTGTCCAACACTGATCCACTTCGTGAGGTTGTCGGCGGCCTGGCTGGGGTCTGCTGAGCTGGCAGGAGGGTGCTGGCTCAGGGACGTGGCGAGCTGGTCTGCTGTGATCTTGTTCCAGCTTCTACGGGCGGTCTGTTGCTGGTGGTGGTGGGTCGTCGTTCTCTTGAAGGTGAAGTGGACGCAGCTGTGGTCTGTCCATTGAAGCTCAGTGGCGTGGCTGAAGCTGACGTCTTTGCTGGAGGAGAAGACTGCGTCGAGTGTGTGTCCGGCGCGGTGGGTGGGGGTGGACACCAGTTGCTTGAGTCCCAGGTTGGCGAGGTTGTCGAGCAGGGTGCTGGAGTTGCGGTCGTTGTTGTTTTCCAGATGGAAGTTGAGGTCTCCCAGGAGGATGTAGTCAGCGGAGGGGAGGGCATGCGGGCTGACGAAGTCGGCGATGTCCTCGCTGAAATGTGTGCGTGGTCCGGGGGGTCGGTAGATCAGGGTGCCTCTGAGGGTGGTGTTCGGGTTGGTGTGGATCTGGAAATGCAGGTGTTCGGCGCTGGTCAGGGTGTTGTCGGTGCTGGTCGTGAGACGGATGGTGTTCCTGTGGATGATGGCGATGCCTCCTCCCATCTGGTTGGCGTTGCGGTCCCTGCGGACGATCTTGTAGCCTTCTGGGATGGCGATGGCGATGTCGGGAGCTGAAGAGGCGTTCATCCAGGTCTCCGTGAGGAAGGCAACGTCAGGGGCTGTGGCGTCTAGGAGGTTCCAGAGTTCTACGGCGTGTCTGTGGACGGAACGGGTGTTGAGCAGGATGCACTTGAGGTGTGTGCTGCTGGTGTTCGATTTGGCGGGTGCTGGTGTGAGGCAGGTCCGGATGCAGGCGAACTTGCAGGCGCGGCAGCTGAAAGGTCCGTGGGTGCGTCGTGGAGTGGCTTGGTAGCACTCTGGGCGTCGGCCGGTGTCGAGTGCGGTGAGGGAGGCGGCGGAGTACGTCAGGCGGGTCGGACGGGGTCTTCGTGGGCCAGGGGTCCTGGCGCTGGTCGCGGTCCGGTCGCGGACGGGCGCAGACGGGCTTACCTTTGGCGCGCCTTCGGCGCACAATCGGTGCGCCCGCTGCGCGTGACCGCTGCGCGTTCGCACGGTCGCCATTTAAGGCGAAGTGCGCGGGTGGGCGGAGCAGCTGGGAGGCGGGAGCGGGGAGGGATACAGAAGAGAAGAAAGGGGCGGGGACAAGCGGCGGTGGCGGGAAGGGAGGGTGGAGGGCGGCGGACAACACGAAGGATGAACAAAACAGGCACAAATCTGCAACAAAACAAGGGGTATGAGGGGGAAAGATACCAAGATACACGGAGAATACTACACAAGCACAACTGTTGGACAAAACAGGCAAAATAAGGAAAGAAAAAAGGAGATGCACGGAGTTAAGGAGAGAAAACAGGCACAAATGTTTGTCAAAACAACCCTACTGCGGGGGCAGCCGGCAGCCGGCAAAACGAGGCAGTAGCGAGGCAGAGGGCGGGCAGGGGCACACACAGCAGCTGGTGGCCGTGCGGCGCGGGGGTGTCCCACAAGTGAGAGCGCTTTATTCTGCCCCTAAGCGCTTGGGAGCGCTTTTTGCACAGCCAGTGCCCACCCGGCATGTGCCCGTCTATTTTACCGATTTTGAAGCCCCTGGCGAGTGCCCACCTCGCCAGGGACCTTGCCGCTATTTTTTGGTGTCCCCCATAGCGAGAGCCCACCTCGCTTTATAGTTAAAATTACCCCCGGATTGCCACTACAAGAAGAGCTTCCCTCGGGCCGCCGCTCTGCCCACGGCGACCCGGAAGCACCTCGCTGGCTGGCCAATCACAGCGTGGCTCCTGGGAGAAGGGGCCGGAAGTCCCGCCCCCGCAGCCCGAGAGAGAAAGCAGCCGAGGAGTCCGGGCCGCGCACGCCCACGGAGCTGCACCGGCGGAGGAGACGGGAAGTAGAGCGGGGATCCCATGAGGTGTGGAGAGCCCCGCATCCGCCGACAAGCCGCCCAGTAAAGAAGAAACGGGGCTCCCGTGTGAAGAGGAGAGCCCCGTGTGTGCAGTCAGGAGTTGCCCTGACCTTAAATGCAGGGCAACTGGCTTTTGAGAAACCCCTGTTTGCCTTCAAGAAAAGCAGGAATATAAAAGATCACTTGGTACGAGCAGCCTTACCAGCACAACCCCAGACAGGCACAATTGAGTCTAGCTGGGGTTTGCCACCAATGAGGGGGCATGTGAAATGTGGGAATTGTATTGTCTGTAATTTGACACTTGAGGGGAGCACTTTTAGTCACAATAACATCACAGTTGATTTAAAAGACTTCACGAATTGTAATAGTCACAATTTGATTTATGCGATTCTCTGTCCATGCCCGCAAATGTATGTGGGCCAAACGACCCAAAAGATAAGGACCAGAATAAGCCAGCATCGAAGCCGCATTAGGTGTGGCACTGCAAATGCACCCCTTGTTGAACACTATGCTAGCATGAAGCATACTGCGGATGACCTCCAATGGACAGTCCTGAAAACAGTCAAACTACCACAGAGAGGCGGCAACCTACAGCAGTTGTTAAACCGAGAAGAGTTGAAATCCATCATTCAATTCAATACCATCAGGGCTGGGCTCAATCGGAGTGAGGACTGGACTACGCTACTCTGAGAGAACCATTCACAAGGATTTCATGAGTTAGCCCAGGATTGATATAAACCCCTCGGGTTAACATTGACATTGATACTCCAGGATATTATGACGAACTTTAAATTATGACGAACTTTAAATTTAACGATCATTCTGATTTCTGTGAAGTGTTTCTACTGACTAATTGTGTGATAATATGTTGTTCCATTTTTTTATATATTTCACTTTGGCACTATCACTTGGTTTTCACTAGCGCACTTGGCTCCCGTTTAGCCATTACAAAATGGCCCCCGTATTTGACAGCTCTTCCCTTCAGATTGAGCAACCTTGTTTAAGGTCATGTGACCCGCGTGGCCCGTTATGAACCTGGCGCGCCCTTGCAGTCCATTGACTTGCATCGGGCACCGACCGAGGAGCAACGTGAAGACGAGTCCCCATCAGGACTGAGTAAGTACTCGCTGGGTTAAGACCCGCGTTGCCTTGAATTCACCCGCCCGCTAGCAGCTATTGATTTACTCCCTACTTTTCCTTTTTTGCAGCGTCCAAATCCCCATTGATGGGACCCCAGTTGTATGGTCATTGATACCTACACGTAAATTTTATTTTATTTTAGCCAAATATATTCCGGCTATTTCCTAAACCTAAGGTAAGCTCCATCGCCGCTGCCAACAGCACGCTATCAAACGCGTGGTCTAGTCTTTACTAAATGCGCCTTTCTGGTTTCAGCGCCACTGCCGCGTATTGAAACGACCGACACGGTGAAAGTATCCTGACTCACCGCTGGCTTCGGTTCCTTCGAAGATACCGCCTTGTTTGATTTCGCTTCTGGGTACGTTATTGACGGCCTGCCCTGTTAGCCATATAGCGAGGGGGTGCTACTTTTGTCCCACTCTGAGAGCAATTATCAATAAGCAAGCTTGTTGATCATCAATAAGCGGGTTGTTTCTGGGGTAATCACACGGCCCACTACACTCGCTACTCAGGCCATCCCTGACTTCACTCCGCGCCACTGCTCTGTCTTGAGTCACAATCCCTACTCCAAGAAGACACGATAACGCTATTTTTACGCACATCACTGCGATTCCGAGGAACTTTTGAGTGTTGTCATTTTCATTATTTTGTTTTCAAGAAGTCACATTCACTATGCACTTGGTCTTACACTGCGATTTCGATACATCTGTGACATGTGTCTGCAAACTACTCTGGTATTTTTTTAAAAATATCTTTCTTTTTTAAAAATATATATCTTTTCTCTTTCATTTCTCCTGAACAGGCGTCTTTTACAATCAGGCATGTTCTGTTCATTAAAAATGTCCTGATGATGATCCCATGTAACCTTTCGAGCAATAGGGATCGAAACGTCGACACCCATGAGTGGGTTTATGTTTATGAACATTGACCAATAAGATTGTTTATGTTCCACTCCAGGAGATACTGTGATTGATTCTTTACTTGAATACAGTACCCTGTCTTTGCTCTCGCTCTTTGCCTGATAGACACCCCTTTCACCCTTATGCTATCTTTCTGTTTCCCTCTTTTCATGTACGACACAGGCTTGTGTCTTGTGATTACGAATTTGATTACTGAATTGAACATTGTTTCTTTATAAAATAAAATCCTTTCCCGGCTGGGTTTGGAAATTTTATAAACGTGTATAGTTTTCCATTGTGCTTCTATACAACAATTTTGCTGTTGATTTGGAAATGAGCTAAGAACCGTTTTGTTCACTATAACGTCAGGAGAGCCCCAGCAACCCGACCGGTGAGTGGGGCCCTTGGGTGCACTGTAAGGGAGGAGGGCATCGGGGCACATTGCCGGTGCCCGCCCCTCCCGCCTGTGCTATCTTGAGCTGAGGCTCCACCGGCAAAGGGGGCATAATTGTTTATTCTGAGTCCCCAGAAGGGGGACTCCAACGTTACGCCGCAAGTTGCTCTGTGAGCCCATGAGGGGCTCAGGGGGCATTACAGTGTCTTTGAGCCTAAGAAAGGCTCCGGGGGCAATACTTGGTTCGGAGCCAGAGAGGCTCCGGGGCCCAAGACCACGAGAGGGACCGCCCACGAGAGGAGGCAGTCTTGTGAGCGAGGAGCGGCCCCGGTTGGCAGCGGGCCGCTCCCACAAAGAAGGGGTCATTGCCTTTCAGAGTCCCCAGGAGAGGGACTCCAGCTAAGCAGCCCACAGTTGTTTTAGAGCCTTGAGAGGCTCAGGGGGCACAGTTGTATTTCAGAGCCCCGAGGCTCTCAGCCCACATTGTTGGTTGAGCACAGGAGAACCAGGAGGCACGCTGGTGCCCCGCTCGAGTTCCCAGTTGCCCAGCACTTTGTGGGCAACTGCCACGTTTAGGCCCCTGACCTTGGGACACAGGGCGTCCTAGCCCCAACAAGGCCAGTTGGCCTAGGGACAGTCACAGGTGGTGACTTATGTGAGTTTGGCGCAATTGTTCTTTTGCTGCACCTCTGAATGTGAATTTATGCGTCATGTGCCTTGTTCTTACACCTCTGAATGTATTGTTGATGCATCATGTGTTTTTCTTTGTTACACCTCTGAATGTATGTTATGCATCATGTGTTATGTGCTTATACCCCTACAGGTATTGTGATACTTAGGTGGTTTTTCTCCTAGTGCAGGTGGTGCTAGTGAGGTCCTGGTTACCAGTGATTACTGGTTGTGTACTTTATGTACTAATTTGTGCTACAGTGATTTATATTCCATGTTCTGAGTGCTAATTCTACCTAGTGCTAAGTTCTAAAAGTGCTGATTCCTGACAGTGGTCCAGGTGGCCCTGTCTTGTACATATCCCCTGTAAATTCTGCCCGTGCCTGTTGGCACATTGTAAAGTGTGTGTTTTTATCTAATGTGTTTTGGTGTAATACAAAGGCTATTTTTATATAACCTTGTGTGGAGTTTCCTTTGTGGTGGGCCTTGGGTGTTGTTGCTGGGGTGCGTGCGCAGATACTTAACTCACATCACCTCCAAGTTTAGCCTTGCTGCTCGCGCCACGTTACCTAGAGGGTGAGCAGGGGTTATCTTGGCGTGTAACTCCCTTGCCCTGACTTGGGAGTGGTGGTCTCTTTGGCGCAAGCCCTGGCCAGCCAGGGATCCCATTTCTAACAGGAAGTGCTTCAGGCCATACAGCAGGCAGGCCTGACTATTAAGGCAAGCAAGTGCCAAATAGGGCAGAGTTATGTGGTGTACCTGGGCCACCGTGTAGGTGGAGGCCATGTACAGCCTCTCCAAGCTAAAATCCAAACTATTTTGGATTGGACAGCTCCTGTTACCCAGACTCAGGTCAGGGCATTCCTTGGACTGACAGGGTACTATAGAAGGTTTGTTCAAAGTTATGGGGCCATTGTGGGGCCCCTAACAGAACTGACTTCTAAAAAGAGGCCCAAAAAGGTGATTTGGACCCCAGAGTGTCAGAAGGCTTTTGACACACTGAAAGCTGCTATGTGTTCAGCACCAGTGTTACTGGCCCCTGACTACACAAAAGAATGTGTAGTTCAGACTGATGCTTCAGAGCAAGGGATTGGAGCAATGTTATCACAGCTAAATGAAGAGGGCCTAGACCAGCCAGTTGCCTTTATTAGCAGGAGGCTTCTTCCCAGAGAGCGAGAGCAGAGGTGGAGTGCCATTGAGAGAGAGGCTTTTGCTGTGGTGTGGTCCCTGAAAATGTTCAGACCATATTTGTTTGGGACTCACTTTCGTGTTCAAACTGACCACAGGCCTCTCAGGTGGCTCATGCAGATGAGAGGGGAGAATCCCAAGCTGTTAAGGTGGTCCATTTCCCTACAGGGAATGGAAAGAGTTTACAGTGGAACACAGACCTGGGGTTGCCCATGCCAATGCAGATAGAGTTTCCAGGTTTTTCCACTTAGCCGATGAGGACTACCAGGGTGTAGGTTAGTAACCCATCACCTTTCGTTGGGGGGCTATATTGCAAAGTCATCCTGTGCCCTGGGCTCCCCCCAACTTTTTGCTGACTGGAACTGGTGGTAACGGACTCTGACTGACCCTGGGCTCTGTTTAACCAGGCCCAGGGCCTGTGCCAAGTTGAAAGGAACACATTAGAATACAGTTAAGACACCCAACAGACACTAGGGTACACTATGGTATGGTGGGGTACCCCTGCAATTGGCATGACCTACCCCATAAGCCCCTAGTACACAGCTTTCCAAACTTTTCATGTTGGTGACTGTGAGAAGTTGGCCTGATGTGCAGTGCTCACTATTCTAGTGATCACTATATATCAGTCCAAACAACCCTTATTGATGATTGGTTGTAAGTCAACCTTATAGACCAGCTATCCTAGTAGCATGGATACGAGCAGTCTAAGGCTAAGACTCTAGAGGGCGTGTTAAGCCAGCTGTTTTACCATCACATTACCCCTTGAACACCCAGTGAAAGGACACCACACAAGTGTTATGAAAATAAACAGTGTATTTATTAGAATCACAACAACCCTGTACTCTTTATGAGGACAGGGTGCTAGGCACACAACAAAACTCTTACGAAAATACTTAAGTTAGCACGTTATACACAAATGCCCGAGGGGCACGAAAAACCATATACTTTAAAAGTGGAATGCGAATTACTAGCAGGTAAGTAACAGTTCTAATAGGCTTTGGAATCGCTAGGACTGGACTAGGGAATCGTTAGATTACTACTAGGAGACCCAGGGGACTCGGGTGCAGAGTGTGCACTCTCACGCGGGATGCGGGACAAAGTCTATGGAGGCTAGTATTCACAAAGTTAGTGTTCACGGGCGAACCCGACCTGGTAGGGAGAAAACGACAGTGGATCCTGACCCTTGGATAGTGAGGCTATGCTGGGACACCGGAGTGCCGAAGTTACCTAGCCCAGGGGCTGCAGCTGCATAGGTCTGAAAAGACGTCGGGGATCTCGTTGCCGGACCAGGAGCCTGGAAGGAAGAAGTTGCTGGCAGGCGACCAGTGAGGAAAAGTTCGATGGATCCAAGCCTGGATCAAGGAAGAAGAAAACCTGAAAGCAGAGGGGACCAAGTTCTTGAATCACTAGCCAGTGATTAAGTGGGCACCAGGATGGCACCGGGCGAAGTCACCGCAGTCAGGTGAGTGGGCGCTGCTGGGCTCTGCAGTCTCTCGGACCAGGAGGCGTTGTCGGCGACCAGGATGGAGGTGCGAGCTGTCCCACGAAGGATGAAGTCGTTGGCGTCGAAGTTACCCAGGATTGGGCAACAAGCCTTGGCTAATTCAAGCCCACGCGGTGGACTCAAAATGGCGTCTTGAGTGGACCAGGAGGGTCCGGGGTGCTCCTCTTCTGGAAGGGAGCAAGGGCCAGTCTGGAGCAACCAGACCAGCAGCAGAAATGTCGTCGGGCGTCGTCAGGAAGGCCACAAGCCAGCGGGCTAGTAGCCAAACAACGCGGTGAGCAGCAAAAAGCAGAAGGGCCCCACGCAGATCGTGGAGATGCTGGGGGGGCTGCTCTTCGGTGCTGGAGCTGCTCAGGGTGGGGGCTTCTCGGACCCCAAAGCACTCACCAGGAATTCACTCGGCGGGCTTGCTGGAAAGAAGTCGTGCAGTCTTGAAGATGGCCGGTCCCTCGAGGTCTCGTCACACCCACGAATCTCAGCGTGACTGATGATGCAGGTAGAGGTCAGAGGTGCCAGGGAAGCCGGTTCTCGTCGAGCTGGGCAGTCGGATTCCGGAGGAAGGACTTGCAGCAGACCGCAGTGTTCTTAGATGGTGCCTGCGGATGCAGGGTGACTACTCCTTAGTCACAAGGGAGAAATCTTAGGAAGAAGTCTTGAGTTCCTTTCGCAGAAAGTAGTTTCAGGATTCAAAGATGATCTGATTTGGAAGGGGGCCAGTCTCTACCTTTATCCTGTAAAAAGGGGCTGGCACGCGACTAAGTCCTGCCCTATGGGTGGGACTAGGAGGGGGGTGGTTACACCCACTTCCTTGGCGGGCTTTTCCCCAGCACAGGGTCTGGAGTGACCCTGGAACTGGTTCCAGCCAGCCTATGCACAGTGAGCACCGGGGTGCCACGTGCAGTCACCTTCCTCTAAAGCCCTGCCTACCTACAATACACAAAACCCTATCTGGGACGGTGCTGGCACCGCCCCTGGCAGGAAACCCTTTGTCCTTATCTCCTGCTCTGGGAGGACTCCCAGCAGCAGGAGGGCAGACTTGTGTCTCGGTGGCAGCATCCATTTTGTGGATGCTAAGGCTCTGTCTGACTTTAACCGGGGTTAGGGGTTACATACATGTCGTGTCCCTCTAGAAGGGTGGAATGCTAACCCCGTCGCCAGAATTGGCGAGGGGTTAGTATTCCAATTCGTATGACACCTTACTCGACATGTTTTGATAAAGCGATACCAGAGTTGGCACATAACCGCGAGGATTATAATGCACTTAAGAGTATATGGTATGCGATATCATGGAAACGGCTAAGGGATAGATCCCGAAAGCCGCAGACAGGCTCAGCTCATGCCAGAGCACCATCTCACACGACTCCAAGCACTCTGCCTTCAGGATTGTTAAGGCCTGCCATAGGAGTGACTGATAGGAGATCTGTGTGTCCATTTTAGGGTTAGATATAGGTATACTATATCTAAAGCAAAGGGTGAGTACACCACCTTGCCCCAGCTGTCGTGCAGCCAGTTGTGTCAGTTTTGATGGCCATCCAGGGGTGGCATAATACATGCTGCAGCCCCTGGTAGGCCCTGGGTGCACCTATGCCCTGGGTACCTAAGGTACACAGTACAGGGACTGATAAGGTGACTCAGTATCCAATTTAGATATGTACCTAAGGTACATGGAATCCATTTTACAGAGAGAGCAGTAGGCCTGGGGCCCTGAATAGCAGGGTCCCAGGTCAACTAAGTCAGAAAACCAGCAAAACACCAGGCAAAAAGTTGGGGGCAACCATAGTCAGGGATCAACCTTCCTACATAACCCCCCCCAAACGAAAGGAGATAAGGCTATCCTTGTCCAGGTAAGCCTATATTGCCTAAGTGGCCATTTAAGGAAGTGCCAGCACTGGCATGGTTACCCCCTATGTCATGGTCCACTAAGCAACCCCTCACCCTAAGGGTGTCTGAGGGTCTCCACCATAGGGAATCTCTACCTGTGGTGTGTTTTGTCAAAGAAAAAGGCTGGTGCTGAAATGGAGTACTGAAGTGAGGCTCCACTAATTTTGGGCTCAGCTTCCTCCAATCATTTTCCACCATAGAGGCCTTTCTTTCCAAGACTGAGTTGTTTTGGGCTCTCAGGGTCAACCTCTGGCTACCTACAGCTGGAGGTTGGGTCCCTCTGGTTGGCTTACTGGAGGGACAGGTCAGGTCTGGGGCCCTCAGGTCCCAAGTTTGGCTGTGCCCAACAGTGTCCATCTGTGGGAGGTCCCTAACTAATTTTAAGGGGGATCCCTCAGGAGTGTGTCTTATTTTCACTTGGCTAGGACTACTAGCTTCAGTGCCCTTAATCTGCTGATTGGGAAATTCTTTTGGACAGGGGGCCCTTGGGGGTCCACCACTGGCCTCCCTGACCTCTACAGCCCTGGGCTGACTGAGGCAGGGTAGAGAGGGGCAGGTTACCTGCTCCAGACTGGGTCCCACCTTGGAAGGGTCCACTGACATCAGGGGTTCTGCCAGGCTAGGCCGGACTACCTCTGTGGCAGTTTCTTCACAAGGGGTCAGATCAGTTCCCTGAGGAGGCTGATCCTTTCCTAAAGTCTGGTGGGAGGGAGATTTCTCTTCCTCCTCAATACTCTCTGTCTGAGTGGAGTGATCCATAGTTTCAGGCTTCACAACACTGTCATCTGTCTGAGTTTGAGCTGTGGCCATCACAACTCTCCCAACCTTTTCAGGAGGGGGCTCAGTTTGGGTGTGGGCTGTGACCATCACAGCCTTGACAACCTGTTCTGGGAAGGAAGTTGTCTGAGATTGGGTTGTGACTGGCACAACCCTCCTGACCTGTTCAGGGAGGATATCTTGGACTGGGGCTGTGGCTACCACTGCCCCACTAACCTTACCATGGATGTTCACCATTCTAGAATGGGTTTCTTGCTCTACTTCAGCCCAGGCTGAGAGCTCTAAATCATTCCCCAGTAGGCAATCTACAGGCAAGTTTGGTGACACTGCCACTCTCTTGTGGCCAGTGACACCTCCCCAGCTGAGATTGACCACTGCCATGGGATGATCTCTCTGCACTCCATCAATATTGGTCACCTGGTATGTGGCACCAGGTAAAAGTTGCCTTGAGGGGACTAGACTCTCAGTCACCATAGTGATGCTAGCCCCTGTATCTCTATAGGCCTCAACTTTTATACCATTGATGAGGGGCTCCTGTCTGTACTTGCCCAAAGTGTTGGGACAAGTTGTGAAGTTGGCAAACCCCATGCCAGTCTCACAGACAAGAGTATCTAAGTTTGGGGACCTGGTTAGGCCAGAGTCCCCAGGAACTCCCAAAGTAAATGCACCCAAATTCTTGGGGGCACTCCCACCACCTGGGGGATTACTACTAGTAGTAACAGGAGGTTTGGGAATGTTACTTGGGGGTAGGTTTTCCTTATTGTTATTCTTTGGGCAACTGCTGTCAGTTTTTAAATGACCCACCTGTTTACAGGGATAACAATAAGGTTTCTTCTGGTTGTTGGAAGGATTCTGGGACCCACCCCCCTCAGAGGATTTTTGGGGCCCTGATGTGGTTTGATCTGTAGATTTATTCCCACCCTTCTCTTGAGGCTTGGTTGATTCCTTTTTCTGGTCACCACCTTGGTTCTTGGGCCTAATCCTGGTTCTGACCCATTTGTCTGCCCTCTTACCCAATTCTTGTGGAGAGGTCAGATCAGAGTCTACCAGGTGCTGGTGTAATAACTGGTTCTGACAATTATTTAAGACTTGCTCTCTCATAATTAGATTATACAATCCCTTGAAATCAGTAACCTTACTACCCAGTAGCCAGCCTTCCAAAGCCTTAGTGGCACAATCAACAAAGTCAGACCAGTCCTGAGACTGAGTTTTCTGGGTGTCTCTGAACAGCAACCTGTACTGCTCAGTGGTTAAGCCAAACCCATCAACTAGTGCATTTTTCAGGACCTGGTAATCATTAGCATCCTCCACTCTTGTAGTGAGGAGCTTATCTCTACCTTTACCATCAAAGGAGAGCCACAGTATAGCTGCCCACTGACTCTGGGGAATGCCCTGCACAGTGCAGGCCCTCTCCAGAGCAGCCATCCATTTCTGGATATCATCCCCTTGCTTAAAGGGGGGCACTATTTTAGTCAGGTGTTTAGTATCTAAACCCTTCTCTCTATCTCTTGGGAGATTGCTGCCACCAGTGGGAGCTAGCCCACTCATCTGCTGCTCTCTTGCCAGGGCAAGCTTCTCTTTGGCCAGGGCAATTTCTTCCCTTTCAATCCTCAGTTCAGCTTGTCTCATCCTAGCCTCATGCTCCTTTCTCTGAGGGGAAGTAAATCTCCTCTGTGGAGGATTCCTTCTCCCCTGAGAAGAGGCATTAGAGTGCAGAGATCTATTGGAGTCCCTAGAAAGAGATCTATCTCTCCTAACTCCAAGGTTAGGCCCACTTCGGGTTAGTACTGGGGGGCCCCCAGATCCTAGCCCAAGTAAGTCTAAGTTGGTCCTAGTTAGCCTTCTGACTACCTCAAGACCCTTGTCTACCTCATCCCCAGAGAGTACCTCCTGATCCTCCTCCTCAACTGCTGAATCAGTGTTGTGGAGATCTGGATCCCCAGAGGTTCCCTCTAAGGCTGGCATGTTCTCATGTAACTGAGAAAGCTTTCTGGCATCATATGTCTCTAAGAGACCTATCAGAAAGGAAGTGGTGGGGTTAGACCCCTGCTTCAGTTTTCTGGAGACACAGATCTGTCTCATCTCATGAAAGCTGAGAGCTGCATATCTTGAAGTGACCTGTGGAGGGTCAACACTGACCAGGGGAGTCTCAGTAGAGTCCTCCTGAGTCGACATGCTTTTCTAGTGAGGTGTAAGTGGTGCACTTACCTACACTATATGTTTGCCTACTGATCCCTTGCTAGAGTTGTAGCTTAGGGTGTGCTAGGCCCTAGGAGCTACAACAGCTGGTTCAGTAGAACTCAGAGTATTCTAAGCTAAGTTATATGTACCTTTAGTACTTATGTGATCTTTCACAAGATATTCTTAGGGCATGTGTGGTAAAACAACAGCAAGCTCAAATCCCAACCGCTGCTCACCAATGTGAGAAGTTGGCCTGATGTGCAGTGCTCACTATTCTAGTGATCACTATATATCAGTCCAAACAACCCTTATTGATGATTGGTTGTAAGTCAACCTTATAGACCAGCTATCCTAGTAGCATGGATACGAGCAGTCTAAGGCTAAGACTCTAGAGGGCGTGTTAAGCCAGCTGTTTTACCATCACATTACCCCTTGAACACCCAGTGAAAGGACACCACACAAGTGTTATGAAAATAAACAGTGTATTTATTAGAATCACAACAACCCTGTACTCTTTATGAGGACAGGGTGCTAGGCACACAACAAAACTCTTACGAAAATACTTAAGTTAGCACGTTATACACAAATGCCCGAGGGGCACGAAAAACCATATACTTTAAAAGTGGAATGCGAATTACTAGCAGGTAAGTAACAGTTCTAATAGGCTTTGGAATCGCTAGGACTGGACTAGGGAATCGTTAGATTACTACTAGGAGACCCAGGGGACTCGGGTGCAGAGTGTGCACTCTCACGCGGGATGCGGGACAAAGTCTATGGAGGCTAGTATTCACAAAGTTAGTGTTCACGGGCGAACCCGACCTGGTAGGGAGAAAACGACAGTGGATCCTGACCCTTGGATAGTGAGGCTATGCTGGGACACCGGAGTGCCGAAGTTACCTAGCCCAGGGGCTGCAGCTGCATAGGTCTGAAAAGACGTCGGGGATCTCGTTGCCGGACCAGGAGCCTGGAAGGAAGAAGTTGCTGGCAGGCGACCAGTGAGGAAAAGTTCGATGGATCCAAGCCTGGATCAAGGAAGAAGAAAACCTGAAAGCAGAGGGGACCAAGTTCTTGAATCACTAGCCAGTGATTAAGTGGGCACCAGGATGGCACCGGGCGAAGTCACCGCAGTCAGGTGAGTGGGCGCTGCTGGGCTCTGCAGTCTCTCGGACCAGGAGGCGTTGTCGGCGACCAGGATGGAGGTGCGAGCTGTCCCACGAAGGATGAAGTCGTTGGCGTCGAAGTTACCCAGGATTGGGCAACAAGCCTTGGCTAATTCAAGCCCACGCGGTGGACTCAAAATGGCGTCTTGAGTGGACCAGGAGGGTCCGGGGTGCTCCTCTTCTGGAAGGGAGCAAGGGCCAGTCTGGAGCAACCAGACCAGCAGCAGAAATGTCGTCGGGCGTCGTCAGGAAGGCCACAAGCCAGCGGGCTAGTAGCCAAACAACGCGGTGAGCAGCAAAAAGCAGAAGGGCCCCACGCAGATCGTGGAGATGCTGGGGGGGCTGCTCTTCGGTGCTGGAGCTGCTCAGGGTGGGGGCTTCTCGGACCCCAAAGCACTCACCAGGAATTCACTCGGCGGGCTTGCTGGAAAGAAGTCGTGCAGTCTTGAAGATGGCCGGTCCCTCGAGGTCTCGTCACACCCACGAATCTCAGCGTGACTGATGATGCAGGTAGAGGTCAGAGGTGCCAGGGAAGCCGGTTCTCGTCGAGCTGGGCAGTCGGATTCCGGAGGAAGGACTTGCAGCAGACCGCAGTGTTCTTAGATGGTGCCTGCGGATGCAGGGTGACTACTCCTTAGTCACAAGGGAGAAATCTTAGGAAGAAGTCTTGAGTTCCTTTCGCAGAAAGTAGTTTCAGGATTCAAAGATGATCTGATTTGGAAGGGGGCCAGTCTCTACCTTTATCCTGTAAAAAGGGGCTGGCACGCGACTAAGTCCTGCCCTATGGGTGGGACTAGGAGGGGGGTGGTTACACCCACTTCCTTGGCGGGCTTTTCCCCAGCACAGGGTCTGGAGTGACCCTGGAACTGGTTCCAGCCAGCCTATGCACAGTGAGCACCGGGGTGCCACGTGCAGTCACCTTCCTCTAAAGCCCTGCCTACCTACAATACACAAAACCCTATCTGGGACGGTGCTGGCACCGCCCCTGGCAGGAAACCCTTTGTCCTTATCTCCTGCTCTGGGAGGACTCCCAGCAGCAGGAGGGCAGACTTGTGTCTCGGTGGCAGCATCCATTTTGTGGATGCTAAGGCTCTGTCTGACTTTAACCGGGGTTAGGGGTTACATACATGTCGTGTCCCTCTAGAAGGGTGGAATGCTAACCCCGTCGCCAGAATTGGCGAGGGGTTAGTATTCCAATTCGTATGACACCTTACTCGACATGTTTTGATAAAGCGATACCAGAGTTGGCACATAACCGCGAGGATTATAATGCACTTAAGAGTATATGGTATGCGATATCATGGAAACGGCTAAGGGATAGATCCCGAAAGCCGCAGACAGGCTCAGCTCATGCCAGAGCACCATCTCACACGACTCCAAGCACTCTGCCTTCAGGATTGTTAAGGCCTGCCATAGGAGTGACTGATAGGAGATCTGTGTGTCCATTTTAGGGTTAGATATAGGTATACTATATCTAAAGCAAAGGGTGAGTACACCACCTTGCCCCAGCTGTCGTGCAGCCAGTTGTGTCAGTTTTGGATGGCCATCCAGGGGTGGCATAATACATGCTGCAGCCCCTGGTAGGCCCTGGGTGCACCTATGCCCTGGGTACCTAAGGTACACAGTACAGGGACTGATAAGGTGACTCAGTATCCAATTTAGATATGTACCTAAGGTACATGGAATCCATTTTACAGAGAGAGCAGTAGGCCTGGGGCCCTGAATAGCAGGGTCCCAGGTCAACTAAGTCAGAAAACCAGCAAAACACCAGGCAAAAAGTTGGGGGCAACCATAGTCAGGGATCAACCTTCCTACAGTGACACACCCTTTTGTGAAAAAAAATTCAGGGACACGGTAACGCAAGGAAGCGCAGTGAGCGAGCGAGCCCGAACCACCTATGGTGGGTTCGGGCCCCATACCCCACACACACACCCCACCCCACACACAACCCCACACACACCACCCCACAGACACACCACCCCACACACACACACACCCCACACACACACACAACCCCCACACACACACAACCCCACACACCCAACACACACCCCACACACCCCACCACACACCCCCTACACACACATCACACACACACACCCCACACACACACCCCACACACAGAGACTTGAGGGGCACTGCTAAAGGGTACTAGTGAGGGAATCAGTGGCGGAGGTGGCCTTTCCCTCCATATGTCTCCCTCCATCTGTCTCCCTCCCTCTCTGTCTCACTCCTCCCCACCCATCTTAGATCTTCCACTCATTATGCGCACTTCCGAAAGGCGCTCAAAACCTTTCTCTTCGCACAGGCTTTTTCACAATAACTGTCCTTCTTCCCCTCCCCCCGACCCTCTTGCCCTCCTGGGCTCAGTACTTCACAGCGCCATGAAACCGCCAGGTGTACGCGCGCTCTACAAATGTTTTAAACTCAAACTCAAACTCCTTCTCTGTCTCCCTCCCTCTCTGTCTTCCTCCCTCTGTCTCACTCCCTCTCCCTCCGACTGTCTGTCTCCCTCCCTCCCTCCCTCTCTGTCTCACTCCCTCTCTGTCTCACTCCCTCTCCATCTGACTGTCTCCCTCTGTCTCACTCTCTCCTTTGCCAAATGGACTATCCACAAATGAATCCCTCCCCCCAAGCCCCCCCACCCCCACGCCCCCCTCCGTCGTGTGTGTCGGCCCGGGCTGAGACAGCTTCCGGGGGCACACACACAGCGCACCCGAGCACTTCACAGGTCTTTAAAAGACCACTTAACGTGCTAATAAGGCTTTGTTGGTATTCATATTAGAGCCCTTGCAGCGCCACTCTGCCTGTTGCTGGAAGGCCCGCAGGGGTGATCTAAACAGCATACTAAAACCGGGACATTTGAATGTTTTACACGGAGTGCAGGTCTGAAAGTGCGCATGCAGCACAGAGTTTTAAAAGTGTGACATGGGGCTATTCTGTAGTTGGCGTTAAGTTGTGTGAGAGGAGCTGTTTGCCTAGTCTATGAATTTAAATGTTTTACATGCAGCTTTCCAGTCAGGGTGGATTCACGTGTGTCAGACACCTGACCTCTTGCGGGGACTCCCCCCCCCGTCGTGTGTGGCAGCCCGGGACCGCTCACAGCTGCACCCGAGCACTACACAGGTCTTTAAAGACCTTGTGCATGTTAATGGGGCTTTGTTGTTGCTTCGCCCCTTCTAAGAGCCCCTGCAGCTCGACTCTGCCAATGCGACACACCTACATATGGGCTTTCCAAACTATGTGGCGCGACACATTACTGTGTCGCGCCACATAGTTTGGAAAGCTGTGCCCTCGTATATAATGGGGCAGGAGATTGAAACTATCTAGAGGTCTCCAGTGTCCTGGGGAATGGTAGTTTAGAGGCCAGCAGATTTTCGGCACTAGCATGTGTGCAGTGCTGAAGCCAGAGGTCAGTTTAAAAGCAGCACTGGTTCCCAGGACTGCTTTTAAACAGTAAATTGGGTCCAAACTCGACTTTGGTGGTAATGGCACTTACAAATTAAAATCCTACAATGTTTTTGCATATTAGGGACCCCCAGGGTCACCCCTAGGTATCCCAGGGGTGGGGGGTCAGTTATCTATAAAGTGCACCCTTATAAATGAGTTTTTATATGCCTGGGTAAAGTGAAGTTTTACATTTCACTCCCCACATTGTATTAAGGTGCTGCTCAAATTCGACTTTGATGCTAAAAGAACTGGGTATGGAGGATCTGCAATATTTCTGCAGATTCAGAACCCCTGAAGTCTCCCCTAGTTGCACAGGGGGTAGGGGGTCCTGTAGAAATTAGGGAAATGCTTATAAACTATGTGTTATAAGCCCTGGTGCTAGAAAACGGGCCCAAGTCATTTTCCCCATGGCCCATAGGTTAACATGATAGGAAGTTATTGATTAACAAATATTGATAGGAGAAGACTAGCCGGACCATTCAAAGACTTCCCAGAATGGTAGTAGTAAATCCAACAATATTATATTGTTGAATTTCTCCTAAAGTGTACATACAGGAAGTTATAAGACTTTCTTGTTTGTAAGTCCAAATTCAGCCTTCCAGTGGTCTGCCCTGATTGGTCAGAATTAAGTGGATTAGCCAGGCTGCTTTAACCCTTTCCGCGCTAAGCGTTTTACCGCGCTGCGCTGAAGATTCGCAATTACCGCGTTACATGACGAGCTCAGCTCGTCATGAGTGTACGACAGGCGTACCTCATGACGAGCTGAGCTCGTCATGAGCGTGGAAGGGGTTAAAGAGGTGATAAGGAACCCCTCTGCTGGGAGGGCAGTGTGCTGGTCTAAAGGAATGCCAGGGGGTGGAGTCGTAAACCATACTCTTCAAAGGCAGAGGGGAGGCCTGGGTTTCAGTTTCACTCTTACACTGTTGACCCAGAGTCAGGGCTTGGCTTAAGGAGGGTATGTGCAGATGGTAGGGGGGAGGCCATGGAAATAAGCCATCCCAGGGGGTGTGTTTAGCCAGCTCTTACCTCCTTATTGGGAAATCAGCCATTATGGATTTGGAAGAATGGTGCACTCTGGGACAAAATAATGCCACACTCCACAGGATGTGGTCATAACTATGAGGAGTTGCCCTGCTCTCATTGGTCAGAAGTGACCTGGTGCTTGACCCAGAGAATTTTGAATAAGTATCTGAGAGGGGCAGAGCCCTCCAGATCTGCTGCTTAAAACTTACTGAAGCAAGAAGTGCCGTGCTGAAAATATTTTGCTGTGCAAGGAACTCTAAGGCCTGACCTCAGAAGACTGCACCAAGTGAAACTGCAGCCCTGTGGATTACCTTGCTGCCCAAGGACTAAGAGTGGACTCTCTGCAAGCTACAGGTTAACAGAGCTCACCTGGACAGCCCCACAAAGACCTCAAAGCCTGGAGTACCAGTGGATTTGTCAGGGTTTTGTTCAAGTGGATTGCGGTTTTGAAGTTTCACACTTTTAAGGACCCTCTTGGAGATTCCAGAACCTTGGATTGTGTGTTAGATAAGTTGGGACCCGCCAGCAAAACTCCAGGAAGGAGTTCTAACGGGACCCCGCCTGCCGGAGAGGGCTGAACAACAGTGGTGAGAAATTCTCCAGAACCATGTTTAAAGGTGCGTCCCTGTCAGAGAAAACGAAATGACTGAAAGGAGCACTGTTGGTTTCTAAGCACTAGAAAGTGACTAATCTTTAAAAATTCATTTCTCTGATTCCCTACACTGGATTTTTTTCGTTTTGGTGTCATTTAACCCCTTCCATGCTTGTGACGGAACCACGCCGTCATGAGCCACGGGTGGCGTGTGCTCATGTCGGCGTGGTTCCGTCATGCCGCGGCCGCTTCGCCCATGCGACACTGATTCCCTGCCTGTGTGGGCAAATTAGTGAGTGGGCGGAATCGTTACGGAAACACGCTGTCATAAGCACAGCCCGCCCATGGCTCATGACGGCGTGGTTCCGTCACAAGCATGGCGGCGCCGCGCAACCCCCCTTTCCCACCCAGCGCCGCGGCGGAATTACCGCCGCGGCCAAGGGGTTAAAGGATAAAAATATTACCTATTTTTATAAATTGGTGTTGGATTTTTATTTTGTGTTGTGTCTTAATTATTTACTGAAATTGTGTTTTTGAATGCTTTACATACCTGTCTTTGAAGTTAAGCCGGTCTGCTCGCAGCCACGTTACCAAGGGCTGAGCATAGGAATAATTTTCTAAGACCTATTCTGTGTTCTATCATGTGCTTAGTGGCCTTATTGCTAGTGGCAGACATACATTTGCTCCTACCAATAACCCACTTTCCAACAATGCTCGTCAATTGTTTTATTAGTTTAATAATTTTAAATATTTACAGTGCGCTCGTCAGGTTGGTGCCAGTAGTGTAGCCAATGTGTCATGGGTCAAAGGGCAAGGAAAGAAAAGGCCCCCCTGGCTGGCACCTGTTTGAATGATAAAATACATCAATAAATCAACAATCAGGATCAGTGGTCCTCTGAGACCTCTTGGCCCGGTGCTACTGCACCTGCTGCACTAAAGGAATCCCTGCCCCTGGCTAGTGCCTCCTAGGAGTTCAGCCTGATTCACAGAGCTAGATCACTTACCATTATCAAGATGGCGTGTGCAAGTAAAAGTGTATGATTTGCGCCAGCCCACTGTGAGATTATTTATAAATCCGTGTGGGTGTGTGACGTGTATAGCGCCAACATATCCACACGTCCGTGAGAGCTACACAGGATAGAATGCAAAGCTACAATCAGAGGGTGAGTCGGGTTTGCACATGCGCACGGCGTGCACGAGTCACCGACTGGCACACATCGGTAAATGAAGGAAGGGAACTGGCAGGTGACATCATTTGCATATGCAAAATTGTGAGCATGCAGGGAAGGGAAATAAACGCCCAGGAGGAAGGCGAAGGAAGCGAGCGCGCCGCGTGTTTGCTGATTCACAAAAGTGCTTCAGTTTATCTGATCGTGAACTGGTCCACAGCAAAAAGGAGTCACCCGGGCCTTGCCTTGGGGGCACAGGTGCAAGTTAACAGACGCCTTTGAGGTGGGGCTGTCACCGAGGTTCATGCTGCAAAGGTGTGAGAGAATACACCTGCAGGAATGGACAGACGGAGGGACGAATGAAGCTTGGAAGGAAAGCAAGATTAGGAAACAAGAGCTTCTCCTCACTGGGCCAGGGTGATAGGTGACCTGAGGGGAGAGTAGGAAAGCAAGGAGGGGAGAGAGTAGGAAAGCAAGGAGGGGAGAGAGTATGTATGAAAGCAAGGAGGGGAGAGGGTAGGAAAGCAAGGAGGGGAGAGAGTAGGAAAGCAAGGAGGGGAGAGAGTAGGAAAGCAAGGAGGGGAGAGAGTAGGAAAGCAAGGAGGGGAGAGAGTAGGAAAGCAGGGATGTGAGAGGGTGACCTCCTTCAGGTGACCTCAGGTGACCTGAGGAAGGAGGAGGAAAGCAGGGCGGGGAGAGGGTGACCTCCCTCAGGTGATACCTCAAGTGACCTGAGGAGAGAGTAGGAAAGCAAGGAGGGGAGAGGGTGAGCTCCCTCAGGTGACCTCAGGTGAGAGTAGGAAAGCAGGGAGGGGAGAGGGTGAGCTCCCTCAGGTGACCTTAGGAGAGAGTAGGAAAGCAGGGAGGGGAGAGGGTAGGAAAGCAGGGAGGGGAGAGAGTAGGAAAGCAGGGAGGGGAGAGGGTGAGCTCCCTCAGGTGACCTGAGGGGAGAGTAGGAAAGCAAGGAGGGGAGACGGTGAGCTCCCTCAGGTGACCTCAGGTGAGAGTAGGAAAGCAGGGAGGGGAGAGGGTGAGCTCCCTCAGGTGACCTTAGGAGAGAGTAGGAAAGCAGGGAGGGGAGAGGGTGAGCTCCCTCAGGTGACCTTAGGAGAGAGTAGGAAAGCAGGGAGGGGAGAGGGTAGGAAAGCAGGGAGGGGAGAGAGTAGGAAAGTAGGGAGGGGAGAGGGTGAGCTCCCTCAGGTGACCTGAGGAGAGAGCAGGAAAGCAAGGAGGGGAGAGGGTGAGCTCCCTCAGGTGACCTCAGGTGAGAGTAGGAAAGCAGGGAGGGGAGAGGGTGAGCTCCCTCAGGTGACCTTAGGAGAGAGTAGGAAAGCAGGGAGGGGAGAGGGTAGGAAAGCAGGGAGGGGAGAGAGTAGGAAAGCAGGGAGGGGAGAGGGTGAGCTCCCTCAGGTGACCTGAGAGGAGAGTAGGAAAGCAAGGAGGGGAGACGGTGAGCTCCCTCAGGTGACCTCAGGTGAGAGTAGGAAAGCAGGGAGGGGAGAGGGTGAGCTCCCTCAGGTGACCTTAGGAGAGAGTAGGAAAGCAGGGAGGGGAGAGGGTGAGCTCCCTCAGGTGACCTTAGGAGAGAGTAGGAAAGCAGGGAGGGGAGAGGGTAGGAAAGCAGGGAGGGGAGAGAGTAGGAAAGTAGGGAGGGGAGAGGGTGAGCTCCCTCAGGTGACCTGAGGAGAGAGTAGGAAAGCAGGGAGGGGAGAGGGTAGGAAAGCAGGGAGGGGAGAGAGTAGGAAAGTAGGGAGGGGAGAGGGTGAGCTCCCTCAGGTGACCTTAGGAGAGAGTAGGAAAGCAGGGAGGGGAGAGGGTAGGAAAGCAGGGAGGGGAGAGAGTAGGAAAGTAGGGAGGGGAGAGGGTGAGCTCCCTCAGGTGACCTGAGGAGAGAGTAGGAAAGCAAGGAGGGGAGAGAGTAGGAGGAAAGCAAGGGGGGGGAGGGTGATCTCCCTCAGGTGACCTGAGGAGAGAGCAGGAATGCAGGAGAGCAGGAGGGTCCTGCTTAACCACTAGGCAAGGGCTCTATATGGAGTTAAAAGAGCGACTATAAACATTTATAGTGGCGTAATTATGGAGTCAAAAACAAAGAGCATCTTATATAGCTGTAAAATAAAAATAAAAGTCCAAATAAAATCTGTATTCATTTTATAATATGTTGCATTCTGTTTAGTGTTGTCATTACCATGTTTTAGCTAATATGTTAATTATGAATGTTAGTCATGCCACATGACACTGAAGTAAAGAAAACCGTGTGCAGATAGGGTTGGAATCATATTTTGAATGAAAATACTTCTTTGTTGTGAAACAATATTTTTTCCCAAAACAATTTTTTGAAAGCAAATGTGGTTGGAAATTCAACAGCAAGAATTCAAGTTCCCAATGTCAATAAACTGATATGATAAATGTATTTTTAAAATGTTCCGTAGACTGCATTCGACTTTTTTTGCAGGAGATATGTTTGCTTTTCCAATGCGAAGGTGCAAAGCTGCTGGTTCTGGGGTTGTGATCGACTATATTTGGAATCAGTATTCTAACAGGATTGGTGCAGCCGTGATGCTAATTCCGGCCGGCACGCGTCCTGCGCGTGAGCCTCGCGCGCTCACACGCATGAACACGCGCCGGCACCGGGTTGGATTACAGCAGCATGCCCTCGTGCTCTCTGCGTGACGCGCACGCGTATGCACACGCACGCACGCGCTGGGGCACGTACGCAGCGCCGCCACCTACGCACGCACGCCTCTGGGTGACTCAGTGCCAGGAGCAGAGAAGGCCTCAGCCCCTCACCCTGTGAAACTGACCCCACAACCACAGCCCCTCTGCCCCTGCACCCCAGCACTGACCCCACAACCACAGCCCCTCTGCCCCTGCACCCCAGCACTGACCCCATAACCACAGCCCCTCTTCCCCTGCACCCCAGCACTGACCCCACAGCCCCTCTGCCCCTGCACCCCAGCACTGAACCCACAACCACAGCCCCTCTGCCCCTGCACCCCAGCACTGACCCCACAACCACAGCCTCTCTGCCCCTGCACCCCAGTCCCTCCCCCTGTGACACTGACCCCACAACCACAGCCCCTCTGCCCCTGCACCCCAGCACTGACCCCACAACCACAGCCCCTCTGCCCCTGCACCCCAGCACTGACCCCACAACCACAGCCCCTCTGCCCCTGCACCCCAGCACTGACCCCACAACCACAGCCCCTCTGCCCCTGCACCCCACCACTGACCCCACAGCCACAGCACTGACCCCACAACCACAGCCCCTCTGCCCCTGCACCCCAGCACTGACCCCATAACCACAGCCCCTCTGCCCCTGCACCCCAGCACTGACCCCACAGCCCCTCTGCCCCTGCACCCCAGCACTGACCCCACAACCACAGCCCCTCTGCCCCTGCACCCCAGCACTGACCCCACAACCACAGCCTCTCTGCCCCTGCACCCCAGTCCCTCCCCCTGTGACACTGACCCCACAACCACAGCCCCTCTGCCCCTGCACCCCAGCACTGCCCCCACAACCACAGCCCCTCTGCCCCTGCACCCCAGCACTGACCCCACAACCACAGCCCCTCTGCCCCTGCACCCCAGCACTGACCCCACAACCACAGCCTCTCTGCCCCTGCACCCCAGTCCCTCCCCCTGTGACACTGACCCCACAACCACAGCCCCTCTGCCCCTGCACCCCAGCACTGACCCCACAACCACAGCCCCTCTGCCCCTGCACCCCAGCACTGACCCCACAACCACAGCCCCTCTGCCCTTGCACCCCACCACTGACCCCACAGCCACAGCACTGACCCCACAACCACAGCCCTCTGCCCCTGCACCCCAGCACTGACCCCACAACCACAGCCCCTCTGCCCTTGCACCCCACCACTGACCCCACAACCACAGCCCCTCTGCCCCTGCACCCCAGCACTGACCCCACAACCACAGCCCCTCTGCCCCTGCACCTCAGCACTGACCCCACAACCACAGCCCCTCTGCCCCAGCACCGACCCCATAACCACAACCCCTCTGCCCCTGCACCCCAGCACTGACCCCATAACCACAACCACAGCCCCTCTGCCCCTGCACCCCAGCACTGACCCCATAACCACAACCACAGCCCCTCTGCCCCTGCACCTCAGCACTGACCCCACAACCACAGCCCCTCTGCCCCTGCACCCCAGCACTGACCCCACAACCATATCCCCTCTGCCCCTGCACCCCAGCACTGACCCCATAACCACAACCACAGCCCCTCTGCCCCTGCACCCCAGCACTGACCCCACAACCACAGCCCCTCTGCCCCTGCACCCCAGCACTGACCCCACAACCACAGCCCCTCTGCCCCTGCACCCCAGCACTGACCCCACAACCACAGCCCCTCTGCCCCTGCACCCCAGCACTGACCCCATAACCACAACCACAGCCCCTCTGCCCCTGCACCCCAGCACTGACCCCATAACCACAACCACAGCCCCTCAGCCCCTGCACCCCAGCACTGACCCCACAACCACAGCCCCTCTGCCCCTGCACCCCAGCACTGACCCCATAACCACAACCACAGCCCCTCTGCCCCTGCACCCCAGCAATGACCCCACAACCACAGCCCCTCTGCCCCTGCACCCCAGTCCCTCACCCTGTGACACTGACCCCACAACCACAGCCCCTCTGCCCCTGCACCCCAGCACTGACCCCACAACCATAGCCCCTCTGCCCCTGCCCCCCAGCACTGACCCCACAACCATAGCCCCTCTGCCCCTGCAACCCAGCACTGACCCCACAACCATAGCCCCTCTGCCCCTGCAACCCAGCACTGACCCCACAACCACAGCCACAGCACTGACCCCACAACCACAGCCCCTCTGCCCCTGCACCCCAGCACTGACCCCACAACCACAGCCCCTCTGCCCCTGCACCTCAGCACTGACCCCACAACCACAGCCCCTCTGCCCCTGCACCCCAGCACTGACCCCACAACCACAGCCCCTCTGCCCCTGCACCCCAGCACTGACCCCATAACCACAACCACAGCCCCTCTGCCCTTGCACCCCAGCACTGACCCCATAACCACAACCACAGCCCCTCTGCCCCTGCACCCCAGCAATGACCCCACAACCACAGCCCCTCTGCCCCTGCACCCCAGTCCCTCACCCTGTGACACTGACCCCACAACCACAGCCCCTCTGCCCCTGCACCCCAGCACTGACCCCATAACCACAACCACAGCCCCTCTGCCCCTGCACCTCAGCACGGACCCCACAACCACAGCCCCTCTGCCCCTGGACCCCAGCACTGACCCCACAACCATAGCCCCTCTGCCCCTGCACCCCAGCACTGACCCCATAACCACAACCACAGCCCCTCTGCCCCTGCACCCCAGCACTGACCCCACAACCACAGCCCCTCTGCTCCTGCACCCCAGCAATGACCCCACAACCACAGCCCCTCTGCCCCTGCACCCCAGTCCCTCACCCTGTGACACTGACCCCACAACCACAGCCCCTCTGCCCCTGCACCCCAGCACTGACCCCACAACCACAGCCCCTCTGCCCCTGCACCCCAGCACTGACCCCATAACCACAACCACAGCCCCTCTGCCCCTGCACCCCAGCACTGACCCCACAACCACAGCCCCTCTGCCCCTGCACCCTAGCACTGACCCCACAACCACAGCCCCTCTGCCCCTGCACCCCAGTCCCTCACCCTGTGACACTGACCCCACAACCACAGCCCCTCTGCCCCTGCACCCCAGCACTGACCCCACAACCACAGCCCCTCTGCACCTGCACCCCAGCACTGACCCCACAACCACAGCCCCTCTGCCCCTGCACCCCAGCACTGACCCCACAACCACAACCACAGCCCCTCTGCCCCTGCACCCCAGCACTGACCCCATAACCACAACCACAGCCCCTCTGCCCCTGCACCCCAGCAATAACCCCACAACCACAGCCCCTCTGCCCCTGCACCCCAGTCCCTCACCCTGTGACACTGACCCCACAACCACAGCCCCTCTGCCCCTGCACCCCAGCACTGACCCCACAACCATAGCCCCTCTGCCCCTGCCCCCCAGCACTGACCCCACAACCATAGCCCCTCTGCCCCTGCAACCCAGCACTGACCCCACAACCATAGCCCCTCTGCCCCTGCAACCCAGCACTGACCCCACAACCACAGCCACAGCACTGACCCCACAACCACAGCCCCTCTGCCCCTGCACCCCAGCACTGACCCCACAACCACAGCCCCTCTGCCCCTGCACCTCAGCACTGACCCCACAACCACAGCCCCTCTGCCCCTGCACCCCAGCACTGACCCCACAACCACAGCCCCTCTGCCCCTGCACCCCAGCACTGACCCCATAACCACAACCACAGCCCCTCTGCCCCTGCACCCCAGCACTGACCCCATAACCACAACCACAGCCCCTCTGCCCCTGCACCTCAGCACGGACCCCACAACCACAGCCCCTCTGCCCCTGGACCCCAGCACTGACCCCACAACCATAGCCCCTCTGCCCCTGCACCCCAGCACTGACCCCATAACCACAACCACAGCCCCTCTGCCCCTGCACCCCAGCACTGACCCCACAACCACAGCCCCTCTGCCCCTGCACCCCAGCAATGACCCCACAACCACAGCCCCTCTGCCCCTGCACCCCAGTCCCTCACCCTGTGACACTGACCCCACAACCACAGCCCCTCTGCCCCTGCACCCCAGCACTGACCCCACAACCACAGCCCCTCTGCCCCTGCACCCCAGCACTGACCCCATAACCACAACCACAGCCCCTCTGCCCCTGCACCCCAGCACTGACCCCATAACCACAACCACAGCCCCTCTGCCCCTGCACCCCAGCACTGACCCCACAACCACAGCCCCTCTGCCCCTGCACCCCAGCACTGACCCCATAACCACAACCACAGCCCCTCTGCCCCTGCACCCCAGCACTGACCCCACAACCACAGCCCCTCTGCCCCTGCACCCCAGCACTGACCCCATAACCACAACCACAGCCCCTCTGCCCCTGCACCCCAGCAATAACCCCACAACCACAGCCCCTCTGCCCCTGCACCCCAGTCCCTCACCCTGTGACACTGACCCCACAACCACAGCCCCTCTGCCCCTGCACCCCAGCACTGACCCCACAACCATAGCCCCTCTGCCCCTGCCCCCCAGCACTGACCCCACAACCATAGCCCCTCTGCCCCTGCAACCCAGCACTGACCCCACAACCATAGCCCCTCTGCCCCTGCAACCCAGCACTGACCCCACAACCACAGCCACAGCACTGACCCCACAACCACAGCCCCTCTGCCCCTGCACCCCAGCACTGACCCCACAACCACAGCCCCTCTGCCCCTGCACCTCAGCACTGACCCCACAACCACAGCCCCTCTGCCCCTGCACCCCAGCACTGACCCCACAACCACAGCCCCTCTGCCCCTGCACCCCAGCACTGACCCCATAACCACAACCACAGCCCCTCTGCCCCTGCACCCCAGCACTGACCCCATAACCACAACCACAGCCCCTCTGCCCCTGCACCTCAGCACGGACCCCACAACCACAGCCCCTCTGCCCCTGGACCCCAGCACTGACCCCACAACCATAGCCCCTCTGCCCCTGCACCCCAGCACTGACCCCATAACCACAACCACAGCCCCTCTGCCCCTGCACCCCAGCACTGACCCCACAACCACAGCCCCTCTGCCCCTGCACCCCAGCAATGACCCCACAACCACAGCCCCTCTGCCCCTGCACCCCAGTCCCTCACCCTGTGACACTGACCCCACAACCACAGCCCCTCTGCCCCTGCACCCCAGCACTGACCCCACAACCACAGCCCCTCTGCCCCTGCACCCCAGCACTGACCCCATAACCACAACCACAGCCCCTCTGCCCCTGCACCCCAGCACTGACCCCACAACCACAGCCCCTCTGCCCCTGCACCCCAGCACTGACCCCACAACCACAGCCCCTCTGCCCCTGCACCCCAGTCCCTCACCCTGTGACACTGACCCCACAACCACAGCCCCTCTGCCCCTGCACCCCAGCACTGACCCCACAACCACAGCCCCTCTGCACCTGCACCCCAGCACTGACCCCACAACCACAGCCCCTCTGCCCCTGCACCCCAGCACTGACCCCACAACCACAGCCCCTCTGCCCCTGCACCCCAGCACTGACCCCATAACCACAACCACAGCCCCTCTGCCCCTGCACCCCAGCACTGACCCCATAACCACAACCACAGCCCCTCTGCCCCTGCACCTCAGCACTGACCCCACAACCACAGCCCCTCTGCCCCTGCACCCCAGCACTGACCCCACAACCATAGCCCCTCTGCCCCTGCACCCCAGCACTGACCCCATAACCACAACCACAGCCCCTCTGCCCCTGCACCCCAGCACTGACCCCACAACCACAGCCCCTCTGCCCCTGCACCCCAGCACTGACCCCATAACCACAACCACAGCCCCTCTGCCCCTGCACCCCAGCACTGACCCCACAACCACAGCCCCTCTGCCCCTGCACCCCAGCACTGACCCCACAACCACAGCCCCTCTGCCTCTGCACCCCAGCACTGACCCCACAATCACAGCCCCTCTGCCCCTGCACCCCAGCACTGACCCCACAACCACAGCCACAGCACTGACCCCACAACCACAGCCCCTCTGAGATGCCACTTCCTGTGATGGAGCGCCGTGATGTCACGCTGTGATGTCATGTGCCATGATGCAACTTGAGTACTGCCTAACTTGGTTAGTTCCCCAACTTCTTTTCTGAGGACTTGTGCCCTGTGTAGCACTGGTGCTAGCTGTGCGCCAAACCTAAAAGTATTACAGAAGGAAACGCACAAGCATCTATGGCTCCTTTTGTAATATAGCACCCCGGCGGTGCACAAAGTGGGCGTACATGCACTTTGAGCCCCCCGGAGCACTATATGTAATCCGGTCTCTAGTGTTTCTTACAGAGAATCACAAGTGCACCGGAGGACTGTTTCCAGGAGGTGCTGGGGGTGCAGGTAGGCTCCTCCTTCTGTGTTATCGGGGTCGAGCCCTCAGACCTCTGTCTCACATGTAAAACCGGACCTGAGCAGGTCAGTGCACATTACTAAGCCATGACCCTAGACTAGTAAGACTGCTCTGTTCTCAGAGCAGGGCAGGGGACACGTGGTGAGCACACTGAAGTGCGCATGGCGCTTTGACCAGCCCTCTTGGGCCCGTCAAACAGTCATGCACACTTTCCATGTTTTCCATCCAGGCTGCATTACAGCCCGGATGGAGAACATGCCCAGGCTCCTAGTCCTGGTCTGAGCACTGAACCACAGCACTCAAACCAATCACAACGCTGCATTCTGTAGTTTTTTATGCAGCAAATGGCTCAAGTATAGTGCATAATGTGAAACGAGCGGCCTCCAGGTGACTGCGTGAAATCAGGTTATGGGCAGGTGTCTGGAGTTGAGGACCAATGCAGTGTGAGTCATGAAGGTGTGCAAACTAAATGCACAACCAATCTTTGGCCTCTGCAGAGCTCAGAGAGCCATCACTGTAACTGTACCAACTGTGGGAAAGTGTGATATGCATGTAGGGGATTTCTGAAAGATGAGGGAACGAAAAGGCAACAAGTGTTTCTATCAGAGTTAGAGACCATAGCCAGAAGGGCAGTTTATTCCACCAGGCATTTCCTTGCCAAAGGCCGCTTTTTAGGGCAGCAGCTGCTCCTGGTGCCTCTGTCACTTTCCACAGCTCCCCCAGGTTAATTGCAGCAGACACAGGAGGCTTCAACAGAGAGAAACAGTTATGTTATGTTATGTTATGTTATGTTAGACTGTTAGACGGGGACCCTGAGGGTCGGCCGGATACCGAGGGAGAGATCCCCGAGGGGGACCGTCTCCGGCGATCGTACAGACAAGTACCCTCCCTCCCCACAAACAGGCACCACACCAAGTCGAGTTCAAGGCTTTATATAAGGTTCTTAAGGCAAGGATATCAGCGATACAGGATAACTTGGACCCGGGGGTCCTCTCACTTCTAGTCTCTGTAGGGAAAGGGGGTAGCGGGACAGTCTTGGTACCGGATCGGTACAGGTAGTGGTAAAAGGCGAGCTCACAATCCTCGAGCTGGAGGGTCCGTGGATCGGGCCGCGGCAGCGCCAGCAGGCCAAGGTGATAGTCTCATAAAGCAGAGGGCCGCGGCAGCGCCAGCAGGCCAAGTCGATGGTTTCACGAGGCAGAGGGCCGCGGCAGCGCCAGCAGGCCAAGACGATGGTTTCACGAGGCAGAGGGCCGCGGCAGCGCCAGCAGGCCAAGACGATGGTTTCACGAGGCAGAGGGCCGCGGCAGCGCCAGCAGGCCAAGTCACGGATGAGTTCTTCTCGGGTCTCTCGACTCCAGGATACAACTGCCTTCCTGGTCTGGCCCTGCCCCAGTTATAGGTCTGGTCCCCTTTGATGTCCGGACCCTCGCGCCTGGGGGCCGGGAGGTCCGGGATGAGGGAGTCCAGACACCCAGCAGGGGGGTGGAGCCAGCGCCCAGGCGGCCTGGGGTGATCGACACCTGGCGGAGGAGAGCCGTTGACAATTCCTTCTCCCATTGACTCGCCAAGTGATCACTCTGCCTCCTGGGAGGATGGTGGGGCCTCGATGTCGGGGCCGGCCGGGCCCGGGGTTAGGGTCGAGTTGAGGCCACGCGGCCTCGTGCTGCAGTGCCCCAAGATGGCGGCCGGGTCGATGTCGTGGGGTAGATGGTGACCCGGGCCAGCTGGGTCCGGAGCTGGTGTCTTGTAGTGGAGGGATTGCAGGGTACTTCGGGTGGTCGTTTGTGGACTCTGGCTGGGGATGCAGGGAGAGCCAGGGTCCTGGTCCCATTGCGGGGAGGGGGGACAGCTCGAACATGCGGCCTGTCCAACATGCGTCCCCCCCAGCTGAAGGCGGGGAGAGTCAGCCATCTTCCTGGGGACTCTCCTCGCTGAGGCGGAAAAAGCGTGACAGGCCGTCGGCGTTGGCGTGGTCCTGGCCTGGACGATGTTCCACCGTGAAGTCCATCCCCTGCAGGGAGATGGACCAGCGCAACAGCTTCGGGTTCTCCCCCCGCATTTGCATCAGCCATTGCAGGGGTCGGTGGTCTGTTTGCACCCGGAAGTGGGTGCCGAAGAGGTATGGCCGGAGCTTCTTGAGTGCCCAGACTACGGCGAAGGCCTCCCTCTCAATGGTGCTCCAGCGCTGTTCTCGGGGCAAGAGGCGTCTGCTGATGAAGACCACCGGATGGTCGACCCCTTCGGTGTTGAGTTGGGAGAGGACGGCCCCCACACCATGATCGGAGGCGTCCGTCTGCACAATGAATTCCCGGCTGTAGTCGGGAGCCTGGAGCACGGGGGCCGTGCACATGGCGGTCTTTAGCTTCTCGAAGGCTGATTGGCAGTCCGGGGTCCAGTTGACGGTTTTGGGGCTCTTTTTGGAGGTGAGCTCTGTGAGGGGCCCCACGATGCTGCCATAGTCCTTCACGAACCGCCGGTAGTATCCGGTGAGCCCCAGGAAGGCCCGGACCTCCGTTTGGCTCGTAGGGGGTTGCCAGGCCTGGATGGCAGCAATCTTGAGTTGGAGAGGGGCCACCAGCCCGCTTCCCACTTGGTGTCCCAGGTAGGTCACGGACCCTTGGCCAACTTGGCACTTGCTGGCCTTGATGGTGAGCCCGGCTTGCTGGAGGGCGTGTAGAACCTCCCGCAGGTGGCGGAGGTGGTCGGTCCACTGGTGGCTGTACACAGCAATGTCGTCCAGGTAGGCGGCGCTGAAGTCTTCCAGGCCCGCCAGTACCTGGTTTACCAGCCGTTGGAACGTTGCCGGGGCGTTTTTCATGCCGAAGGGCATGACTTTAAAGTGGTAGTGCCCGTCTGGGGTCGAGAAGGCGGATCGTTCTTGGGCCCTAGGGGTGAGGCCGATCTGCCAGTAGCCCGCTGTTAGGTCGAAGATGCTCAGGTAGCGGGCGGCCCCCATCCGGTCAATTAGCTCGTCTGCCCGGGGGATGGGATGAGCGTCGGTCCGGGTAACTGCATTCAGCCCTCGATAGTCCACGCAGAACCGGAGCTCAGGGGCAACGCCCGGGGCAGCTGCCTTGGGAACCAGGACGACTGGGCTCGCCCAGGGACTGTCTGAGGGTTCGATCACTCCTAGGGTCAGCATCTTGGACACCTCGGTCTGGATGCAGGCTCGTACCCGGTCTGGTACGCGGTATGCTCGGTGTCGAATAGGAGGGCTGTCCCCGGTGTCCACATCGTGGAGGCACCAGGGGGTGACTCCGGGGGTGAGGGAGAACAGGGAGGCGAACTGCCTCAGGAGCGTTTGGCAGTCTTGGCGTTGCTCCGGGGACAGGGCCTCGGAGAGCTGGACCCCTTCCACTGAGCCATCCTGCTCGAGGGCCCTCAGTAAGTCCGGAAGGGGTTCGGAGTCTTCTTCTGTCCCAGTATCGGTAGCCATCAGGAGGCTGAGTTCGGATCGCACAAAATGGGGTTTGAGCCTGTTGGCATGGAGGACCCGTAGGGGGTTCCGGGCAGTCTCCATGTCGATTAAATAGGTGACGGGCCCCTTGCGTTCGATTACCTTGAAGGGCCCGGACCATCTGTCTTGGAGGGCACAGGGCTCAACCGGGGACATCACCCAGACCTGTTGTCCAGGTTCGAACTCAATGGAGGACGTGTGCTGATCGTACCACCTCTTCCTGTCCTCCTGACTGGCCTCGAGGTTGGCTTTGGCGGTGTCTCGGAACCGCCGGGTCTGGTTGCGGAGAGCCAGGAGATACCGGTAGATGTCCGGGGGAGTTTTCTGGGGAGGCTGCTCCCAACCTTCCTTGACTAGGCTGAGGGGGCCCCGGACGGGGTGCCCGTACAGTAGTTCAAAGGGGCTGAAGCCGAGGGACTTCTGCGGGACCTCCCGATAGGCAAACAGGAGGCATGGAAGCAGTACGTCCCACTGGCGTCGAAGGGGTTCTTCTAGACCCATAATCATCCCCTTGAGGGTGCGGTTGAATCTCTCGACCAGTCTGTTTCCTTGCGGGTGATAGGGGGTCGTGAATTTGTAGGTGACCCCGCATTGCTGCCAGAGGGACTTCATATATCTGGAGATAAAGTGCGTGCCCCTGTCACTGACGACCTCCCGGGGGAACCCCACCCGGGAGAAGATCCCCATCAGGGCCCGGCCCACCACGGGGGCCGTCACAGTCCGAAGAGGGATGGCCTCGGGATAGCGGGTGGCGTGGTCTACAAGGACCAGGATGAACCGGTGTCCTTGGGCTGTTCGAGGGTCGAGGGGCCCCACAATGTCTATTCCCACTCGTTCAAACGGGGTGGTGACGACAGGAAAGGGTTGTAACGGTGCTTTGATTTTTCGGCCACTTTTTCCGCTGGCCTGGCAGGTGGGGCAGGCCTTGCAGTGGTTGGTGACATCCTTCCGCATGTGGGGCCAGAAAAAATGGGTCACCAGGCGGTCGTAGGTTTTATCCTGCCCCAGGTGTCCGGCAAGGGGGACATCGTGGGCTAAGTTCAGGAGGAAGTCTCGGAAGCGAAGGGGCACCACCAGCACCCGACTGGCCCCTAGTTCTGCAATTTTCTGCTCGCTGTAGAGCAGGTCTTGGTCCCAGTAGATCCAGTGGGCCCCCGAGGTATCCCCGGTGCTCTGGGCCAGGGCTTGCTGCCGGAGTCCTTCGAGAGAAGGACAGGTTTTTTGCTCGGCCCGGAATTGTTCCTGCGTGGGGCCTCCCTCCTGCCGCCATTGTGCCAGGTCAGGGACGTCCCGAAGCTGGTCGGGTCCTTCTTCGGTTTGGGTCAAGGGAATGGCTTCTGGGGCGGCCTCCTCTGGGATGAGCGCGGGAGGAGGTTCTGGCCACTCGGGCTCTTCTGGGCTGGGGACCGCGCGGGCGGTCATGGACCGGGTCGTGACGCAGACCCATTCGGGGAGGCCAAGCATCCCCAGGTGCTCCCTCCGTTCGACAGCTGCCCAGGGAGAGCTTTCAAGGTCGTTTCCTAGGAGGCAGTCCACGGGGGCATCATCGCGGACAGTTACTTTAACATCCCTGTTACTCCTCCCCACTCGAAGGGGACGCAGGCCATGTGGCATAGGCTTTCGGAGTTGTCGGCTGATCGAACAGGGCAAAGAATGTTCGGCAAGATTTGGTCTGGAGTGACGAGGTGGCGTCGGACCGCCGTTACACTGGCCCCGGTGTCGCGGAGGGCTTCCGCCCGGCGGCCATTGATGTTAACCCATTGACCGTACTTCTGTGTGTTGGCGGGAACGGGGGCCCGCGGAATCATGTCTCTCTCCCCTAAGCAGACCAGTGCCATGGTGGCGGGTACCCATTCAGAGGGATCGGTCTCGTACTCCTCTTGGTCTTCCGGGATTATTTCTTCCCCTAGGGCCGCCGCTGCAACTTGGCGGGGAGTCGTGTTCGGATTCTTTGGGCAGTTGGGATCACTGGCGTAGTGGCCGGGTCGCTGGCACCTGTGGCACGTAATGTTGGCCCGGAAACCGGCCCGGACGGCAGGGCTTCCCCGGCCAACCGGGGTCGAGGGGTTTCTGGGGGGTGACGAGGGGCCGGGGTCTCTCCCCCGACCCTGACTTCCTCCTCCCCCTCGGGGGCGATACGATCTGGATACTTCGCTGGGTGCGCTCCGGCCAACTCGGGTGCTTTCCCACCGGTCGGCTTCGGCGGCGAGTTGTCGAGGGTCGGTTAGCTTGCTGTCCAGGAGGTGTTGCCGGAGCTCCACGAAGCAGTTGTTCGACAGGTGTTCCCATACGATAAGGTCAAAGAGTTGTTCGTAGGTGGTTACTTTGTTGCCCTTGATCCACCCCTCGAAGGCTCGGCTAAAAAAGTTCACGTACTCCACCCAAGTTGTACCCGGAATCCGTTTGCAGTCGCGGAACCGTTGGCGGTACATCTCAGGTGTGAGCCCGTATCGAGTGAGGAGGGCGGCCTTCATGTGGTCGTAGGAGGTCATCAGCTGGTCCGGGAGTTGCAGCAGGGCGTCCCGCCCTTCGTTGACAAACCTCCCCCATAATCCGGCTCCCCAATCGCTTCGGGGAATCCGGTGGGAGGTCATTGCCACCTCATAGGCTTTAAACCACTGCTGGATATCATCGTTCTTGTGGTATTCCCGGATGACATCTTTGGGGATGTGAACCTTGGGCTCGGTCGAGGCAGACGGGGTCGGTCGTTCGGGGAGCCCGAGGTCTTTATTCTGTTTCTGAATCTCCAGTACTTTGAGATTGCGCTCATGTTCGTACTCTAGTCTCTTTTCCTCTAGCTCCCTCTGTCTTTGCTTGTCTTCCCGCTCTTCCCTGAGCCGTAAGTGTTCCAGGGTTATTTTTTGTTCTGCCAGCTTGAGTTCCCCATCCAAGCGAAGTCGGGCAAGTTCTAATTCGTGGAGTCTGGTTTTTTCTCTTTCTCGGATCTCTTCCAGGGAGAGATCCGCTCTTTCTTTAGTTGGTGCGGGGCTCGTTTCGGTTGTTTGTGTTCGGGGTACGGCCGTACCCGTTTCTGCCCAAGCTTCTAGGGCTTGTTTGAAGTCTTCCTTTGTGCTAAGACCTGTGGTTGGAAGTCCAAGTTCTATGCAATATTGCTTCAGTTCCCGGTGGTTGTAGTCTTCCAATTTTTCCATCTGAAATTTTTCCGTTGTTCCGCTCTCTATTGACATGGTTGTTGTGTGTGGTGGGGCGAGTGACTTTCTGTACGATTATGCGTAGGTTCGGATCCCGTCGCTGGCCACCAATGTTAGACGGGGACCCTGAGGGTCGGCCGGATACCGAGGGAGAGATCCCCGAGGGGGACCGTCTCCGGCGATCGTACAGACAAGAACCCTCCCTCCCCACAAACAGGCACCACACCAAGTCGAGTTCAAGGCTTTATATAAGGTTCTTAAGGCAAGGATATCAGCGATACAGGATAACTTGGACCCGGGGGTCCTCTCACTTCTAGTCTCTGTAGGGAAAGGGGGTAGCGGGACAGTCTTGGTACCGGATCGGTACAGGTAGTGGTAAAAGGCGAGCTCACAATCCTCGAGCTGGAGGGTCCGTGGATCGGGCCGCGGCAGCGCCAGCAGGCCAAGGTGATAGTCTCATAAAGCAGAGGGCCGCTGCAGCGCCAGCAGGCCAAGTCGATGGTTTCACGAGGCAGAGGGCCGCGGCAGCGCCAGGAGGCCAAGACGATGGTTTCACGAGGCAGAGGGCCGCGGCAGCGCCAGCAGGCCAAGACGATGGTTTCACGAGGCAGAGGGCCGCGGCAGCGCCAGCAGGCCAAGACGATGGTTTCACGAGGCAGAGGGCCGCGGCAGCGCCAGCAGGCCAAGTCACGGATGAGTTCTTCTCGGGTCTCTCGACTCCAGGATACAACTGCCTTCCTGGTCTGGCCCTGCCCCAGTTATAGGTCTGGTCCCCTTTGATGTCCGGACCCTCGCGCCTGGGGGCCGGGAGGTCCGGGATGAGGGAGTCCAGACACCCAGCAGGGGGGTGGAGCCAGCGCCCAGGCGGCCTGGGGTGATCGACACCTGGCGGAGGAGAGCCGTTGACGATTCCTTCTCCCATTGACTCGCCAAGTGATCACTCTGCCTCCTGGGAGGATGGTGGGGCCTCGATGTCGGGGCCGGCCGGGCCCGGGGTTAGGGTCGATTGAGGCCACGCGGCCTCGTGCTGCAGTGCCCCAAGATGGCGGCCGGGTCGATGTCGTGGGGTAGATGGTGACCCGGGCCAGCTGGGTCCGGAGCTGGTGTCTTGTAGTGGAGGGATTGCAGGGTACTTCGGGTGGTCGTTTGTGGACTCTGGCTGGGGATGCAGGGAGAGCCAGGGTCCTGGTCCCATTGCGGGGAGGGGGGACAGCTCGAACATGCGGCCTGTCCAACATAGACTCATTTATTACGCGCACAGATGCTCCAGCAAAGGAGCGTCCTGGCGCCTGACAAGGTAGCAACACAACACAACAGAAATAAGTAAGATAAGAGATCTAAGGGAACAGAAGAGTTTTTACAGCTCAACGAAAAGTGAGCAGGGCACGTATCTCTCGGGGGAGAGAGTTCCACAGAGCAGCGGCACGTACTCGAAAGGAGCGTCCGCCAGCGCGGCTACGCTTAAAGCGGGGACGACCGCCAGTTCAAGGTCCGATGATCTTAGAGAGCGGACCGGGGCATAAAGGGACAGAAGATTTGAAAGAATCAAGGCAGAGGAGCCCTTAAGGATCTTGTAGGCTACACAAAGAACCTTGAACTGGATCCTTTGCGCGATTGGCAACCAATGCAGAGCACGCAGAGCGTTAGTTGTGGGACAGAATCTGGGTAAGCCGACGACTGCTCTAGCCGCAGCATTCTGTACGCGCTGAAGGCGGATGATCTCGGCCCGATTGAGCCACACCAGAAGGGAGCTGACATAATCGAGTCGAGAGATCACTGTTGCCTGCACCACGAGTTGCCTGGTCGTTGCATCAAAATTTTTTAATGCGGGACGTAGTCCACGCAGGATGCCAAAACAGCATGCCGCCGTGCGCTTTGTATGGCAGACAAAGGTGAGAGTTGGGTCAAGCCACACCCCAAGGTTTTTTAGCTCAGAGACCGGAGTGGGCGTAGCACCCAAGTCCGAAGGCCACCACCTGTCACCCCAGAGTTCCGTTTGCTTGCCAAAGATCATAATTTCCGTCTTTTTTGCGTTCAGCTGGAGACAGTTGGCAGTCATCCAGCTGGCGACTGCTCGAAGTCCATTCTGGAATCTAGGAGCATCCATTTCAGCATCCCCGCTGAGCGTGACCGCAAGCTGATTGTCGTCCGCGTATGACACCATGGTCATAACCAAGTGCTTGACGACCTCAGCCAGCGGCCTCACGTAAAGATTGAATAACGTGGGGCTCAGCGAGAAGCCCTGAGGGACCCCTAGATCCAGAGGATAGAATTTGGACTGATGGGGCGGAACGGCGACGCAAAAGGATCGGTTAGCAAGAAAAGAACGGAACCACTGGAGAGCGGGGCCGATAACACCAGCTTCCTCCAGGCGTTGCAGAAGGATCTGGTGGGAGACGGTGTCAAAGGCGGCGCTTAGATCTAGTAGCACCAGCGCCGCCGTTTGACCCGCATCAAGCACGGAGCGCAGGTGCTCCACCATAAAGAGGAGAGCTGTCTCCGTGCTGTGTCCAGCTCGAAATCCGTTCTGCGTGCTGTCTAAGATGTTGGCCCGTGAAAGATGGTCCGAGAGGGCAGTATTGACATGCACCTCAGCTACTTTAGCTGGCCACGGGAGAAGTGAAATTGGGCGGTAGTTCTCAGGTTTACTGGCGTCCAGAGTAGATTTCTTTAGAATGGGCGTAACTACCGCCTGTTTCCACTTAACGGGGACCAGACCGGATGCTAATGAGATATTGATCAAAGAGCATACCGGCAAGAGACCCTGGGATACAAGGTCTCTAAACAAAGCTGGCCGTAAAGGATCAGCCGGAGACCCCGTCTTGACCTGCTGGGCCAACTTCTCAAAGCTTTCCAGAGATAAACTAGGAAAAGAATGTAAAACATCCTGAACTGGAAGCTTGGGAAGTCTGCCAGCATAAGGTACGACCGTAGGAAAGGATCTATGGATGGCACGGACCTTCTCCAAGAAGAAGGCTGCCAAGGCTTCACAATGTGCAGTGGAACCAAGTGTATTCGCTGACACCTTTTTAGCCATAAGATCTTTCAAGGCCTTAAAAATGGTTTTGGAGGGATTGGTACTGGAACGAAATTGAAGAGCGTAGAAAGCCGCCCGAGTTCTACAGACAGCGCGATGGTAGAGCTTTACAGCGGCCAAATACAAAACTTTTTCATTGCTGTCATAAGTTTTGCGCCAAACCCGCTCTGCGCGCCTGCAGGTGCTTTTGAGCGCCCGCAGAGATTCATCGTACCAGGGACTAGGGTCCCTTGCTCCACATTTACACAGAACTATCGGAATGAGGGAGTCTAAGGCCCTAGTAACCCACTCACAAAAGCGGTCATAACCCACATCCACAGTACAGAGAAAGTGATCAGAGGGCGAAGAGAGACGAGGCAAGGAGAGAGAAAGAATGGATGGATTGGAGAGAGTTTGCACGAAGTGATGACAGGAGCGGTGCTGGTTTAAGCATTTATGTCAGAACTGTTTTGGTTCCCCAGTCTGGCCCTGTGAGAAACTGCAGAGGAAAGTGATGTGAGGGGGAGAACAAGGGTCTGTGACATTCCGACGGCCACTACCCCTTCGATAGACCTTACTAATGTTTCATTCAGCCTCATAATTCGAGTACAGAAAATTTTTCAATTCTAAATGTTTACAACAAAATCATTACAATCTACGTATTTGATACAGCTAAGAAGCATGTGCAAAGCCAATTGCTCTGGCTTGTTTAGGTGCATGTGTTGGTTGTAATATGACGCGTCTGGATGCGTCTCTTGGCTGTTCCAGAATAGCAAAACATAAACAAATGGGGAGTGTTTTGACCCACAGGTCCCCTTCCATCACTAACTGAAGTCATGCCCGAGGAGGAGAGCAGAGTGCTCTACCAAGTCAGGGCCCTTCGGCCAGCCCACAGGGCTCCCCTTATCATTGAGTGAAACCAGGGGCGGCCTTAGGCATGTGCAAACTGTGCACCTGCACAGGGCCACCAAACCCCAGGGGCCACCACGCCAATATATATCCTTAATATATTTATCCTCTGAGGATGGATACATATTTGCGTGGTGGACCCTGGCAGGGATTTGGCGGCCTCCAGCTCTGTTCCACTTCTAAACACCCTGACCCCCCCCCCTCTTTACTGGCCTCCGCGCTCTGCCCCGCCCGGAACCCCTCTTCCGGGGCCCCCTACCTACGCTCCCTGCCCAGGGCCACCATGACCCTAGAGCAGCCCCTGGTGAAACCATGCCGGAGCAGGAGGGCACGGAGCTCAGCAGGGCCCTCGGCCCTCCCACTGGACCCTTCTGTCACCTGCACTGGTTGCCGGTCCGGAAGAGTACCCAGTTCAAAGCTCTAGCTTTGACTTTTAGGGCCCTACATGATACTGGAGCCATCTGTGTCAGGAAAAGGATTCAGCACTATGTCCCGCAGAGAGCCCTGAGCCCTTCATCTCAGCTTCTGCTGACGATCCCAAGATTTTCCCGCTCTCTTTTGGGCAGTCGTTCCTTTCAAGTTCTGGCCTCCCAGTTATGGAATTGTTTTCCATTATCCCTCAGGCAGGTGCAAGATCTTCTTACCTTCAGGCAGCAGTTGAAGACCTGGCTTTTTTTGCAATAGCATGGTCTGATGCCCTTTTTTTTAGGAGTGCTGTTGCCTGTCTCGTGGTCTTGTAGCGCCGGGACACTCTGTGGAGTAGCCATGCGCTCTATAAGTGCCTATTTACATTACATTACATTACCTGAAACCAGGCCTGTGAAGGACGGTAAGGTGCTTTAATAAGCCACGGTCATCTGGCCAGCACAAATGGCAACTCCCATCACTAAGTGGAACCGGGTATGTATAGGAGGGCAGGGTGGCAAGTCGAGGTTCTCCAGCCAGCCCTCAGGCCCACTTTAAGTTAAAACCACAACTTATGAAATGGAGTAAGGAGGGTATTATCAAACATGTGGATGATGCAGAATGCATGTCTGCTGTTATGATGGCCCGTAAAACAGAAGACCAAGAAATACAGCCTGCCAACTTGCGATCATTAAATAAAAACATCATTGTTGATTGCTATCCACTACCATGAATCTATTAAATGTTAGCTATGTTAGGCAGACCAAACTCTTTACAGCAATTGATTTAAAGGCTGCCAGGAGGCACCACTTGCAAAAGAGAGTCAAGTTTTAGCAACCTTTATAACAGCATTTGGAGGCTAAAAATTTAAATGGACTGGCATCGATCATCTGCTATTCCAAAAATTGATGGATTCATTGGGCCCGATTCACAGAACTAACTTAAGACAAAATCATAAACTTACTACCATTTTGGTATTCACAGAAGGCACTTACTCATATGGTGTAAGCGCCATACCTGCTGTGTCCAGTGCGTGTGTGTTCCTGCACGCTAGACCGACTCCTGGGATCCCGACCTACCACCAGCCTCGCCGTCAAGGGGTCTCGAGCGCCCATCACCGCGCCTGCTGTCTCCTTCTCCCCGCCGCAGCCCTCTGACACCGGGACTGCTGCAGAGCGGGGGACTGGAGTAGAGACTACAGCCCCCAGAAGCCTCCGCGACAGGACAGGAAGTCGCGTCGAGGCTTGGCGCCCGGAGGCGCCGTTAAAGGGGCTGGCCTTGCGGTGGAGCGGGGTGTAAGCGCCATACCTGCTGTGTCCAGTGCGTGTGTGTTCCTGCACGCTAGACCGACTCCTGGGATCCCGACCTACCACCAGCCTCGCCGTCAAGGGGTCTCGAGCGCCCATCACCGCGCCTGCTGTCTCCTTCTCCCCGCCGCAGCCCTCTGACACCGGGACTGCTGCAGAGCGGGGGACTGGAGTAGAGACTACAGCCCCCAGAAGCCTCCGCGACAGGACAGGAAGTCGCGTCGAGGCTTGGCGCCCGGAGGCGCCGTTAAAGGGGCTGGCCTTGCGGTGGAGCGGGGTGTAAGCGCCATACCTGCTGTGTCCAGTGCGTGTGTGTTCCTGCACGCTAGACCGACTCCTGGGATCCCGACCTACCACCAGCCTCGCCGTCAAGGGGTCTCGAGCGCCCATCACCGCGCCTGCTGTCTCCTTCTCCCCGCCGCAGCCCTCTGACACCGGGACTGCTGCAGAGCGGGGGACTGGAGTAGAGACTACAGCCCCCAGAAGCCTCCGCGACAGGACAGGAAGTCGCGTCGAGGCTTGGCGCCCAGAGGCGCCGTTAAAGGGGCTGGCCTTGCGGTGGAGCGGGGTGTAAGCGCCATACCTGCTGTGTCCAGTGCGTGTGTGTTCCTGCACGCTAGACCGACTCCTGGGATCCCGACCTACCACCAGCCTCGCCGTCAAGGGGTCTCGAGCGCCCATCACCGCGCCTGCTGTCTCCTTCTCCCCGCCGCAGCCCTCTGACACCGGGACTGCTGCAGAGCGGGGGACTGGAGTAGAGACTACAGCCCCCAGAAGCCTCCGCGACAGGACAGGAAGTCGCATCGAGGCTTGGCGCCCGGAGGCGCCGTTAAAGGGGCTGGCCTTGCGGTGGAGCGGGGTGTAAGCGCCATACCTGCTGTGTCCAGTGCGTGTGTGTTCCTGCACGCTAGACCGACTCCTGGGATCCCGACCTACCACCAGCCTCGCCGTCAAGGGGTCTCGAGCGCCCATCACCGCGCCTGCTGTCTCCTTCTCCCCGCCGCAGCCCTCTGACACCGGGACTGCTGCAGAGCGGGGGACTGGAGTAGAGACTACAGCCCCCAGAAGCCTCCGCGACAGGACAGGAAGTCGCGTCGAGGCTTGGCGCCCGGAGGCGCCGTTAAAGGGGCTGGCCTTGCGGTGGAGCGGGGTGTAAGCGCCATACCTGCTGTGTCCAGTGCGTGTGTGTTCCTGCACGCTAGACCGACTCCTGGGATCCCGACCTACCACCAGCCTCGCCGTCAAGGGGTCTCGAGCGCCCATCACCGCGCCTGCTGTCTCCTTCTCCCCGCCGCAGCCCTCTGACACCGGGACTGCTGCAGAGCGGGGGACTGGAGTAGAGACTACAGCCCCCAGAAGCCTCCGCGACAGGACAGGAAGTCGCGTCGAGGCTTGGCGCCCGGAGGCGCCGTTAAAGGGGCTGGCCTTGCGGTGGAGCGGGGTGTAAGCGTCATACCTGCTGTGTCCAGTGCGTGTGTGTTCCTGCACGCTAGACCGACTCCTGGGATCCCGACCTACCACCAGCCTCGCCGTCAAGGGGTCTCGAGCGCCCATCACCACGCCTGCTGTCTCCTTCTCCCCGCCGCAGCCCTCTGACACCGGGACTGCTGCAGAGCGGGGGACTGGAGTAGAGACTACAGCCCCCAGAAGCCTCCGCGACAGGACAGGAAGTCGCGTCTAGGCTTGGCGCCCGGAGGCGCCGTTAAAGGGGCTGGCCTTCCCGCGTCGCGGGACCGCGCGCGGGGCAGGGCCCGGGGCTAAGCCCGGGCAAAGGGCGGGCCCTCTGTGGCCCTCAGCGGCGCGAGGTGGCCGGGTCGGGCCACCCCCCTAAGCACCTCTGTCAGGACCCAGAAGTCACATCCACTATAATCTATACACGGAGAACGGGGCATTACTCTTTGGTAAAGGATGACCAAAACGCAAAAAACACCAATGGCTACTAGATCAACTAGCAGACTTAAAACTGTGAGTACACCTCTACCCACTATAACTGCTATAGACATAATGCTCCAAAAAACCATAAATGTTGTTGCGGACGCCATTCAGAACACTGAGAGGCGTCTCTCTTTGACTCCAAATTTATGTTTCCCAGATTTGTCCACGTATACTACTAATGACGACCAAAACATGGATAACACTGCTTCATCGCAGGAGTCTCTACTGTTGCAATCATTCTCGGAATTACCAAGATCACATGTCAAAGACATAACGTCTAAATCTCTGCCAACTGATATAATGGAGAATAACCTGGATAACAGTCTTATGATTGTAACAAATAGTGTAAATAATGATCATCAGGAAAAGGTTACATCTTTAGGTTTGGATGCTCATCCTGAGGTGAGCGCTTCAACAGTCACTGACCCGACAGACTCACAAATTTTTAAACAACTCAATTTTTTAAAGGGCAAACGGAATAAGCGAAGAATTAAACCTTCGATGAGGAAAAACCATCCCCATTCAGGCAAACTTAAACGCTCAATTAAAGACATGTGGCAGAAAACAAGCCTGAAGAAACCCACGGAACCAATATGCGGGGGGCCCTCATTAACTGCTCTACAGGATCATGACGTACATGGAAACACTAAGACCATCACAGGTATTAATTTGGTCAATGAGGAAACAGGTCATATAGATAAGAAGAGTAGTACGAACATACCATCCATGAGAGAGATTGAAACTCTAATTTAATCACTTCTACAACCTATTAGTCATCAGATTACTAGTATTGAGAAGGCCTTGAGTAAATTCGAGAGGGCTCAAAATGACATATCATCCAGCATTCTTAGATTACTTAAAACTCCTAACTTACCATCTACCTTTGTTCCAGCTGTGACCACTCTAAATGTAAAGAACTCTAAAACTGTAAAAAATCCTTGTGACTCTTTAAAGAACACAGAAAATCTAAAGAAAACACAGTATCAGAGTCCCCCCACAACTGACCTGACGACAAGCTCTCAAACAGTTCAGCCCACTGTGGCGATCACGATACCCATAGTCAACACGCTAAACACCCAAGCAGGTGAGGATGACGATGACTGTGAGTGGGCAGCAGAGGGTCATCCACCTAATACAAACACAGGAACAACTGAGAGTTTAAGTCATACGGCTCTCCCAATTGTTAACACCCAGTCAAAAGTAATAGGTGCACAGCCAGCTAAACCCACCACTACACGATCAGCATCATATATAAATCTACCACCACAGTCAAATCCCTACACAATAGTTATGATTGGGGTACCGAAAGTAGACGATAATAGAGAGGAGACACGGGAGGAACTGAAGAACAAAGTAATGCAATGGCTTACTACACACAGGCCTCTTCCTCCCAATATAACAGGAACTATCCAATATGTCAAAAGAGTCGAGTGGGTGGGTACTCGTTTTAAATCTACAGAGGGTGACTGCATTGTGGTCACCTTTAAATATATAGGAGCAGCGAAATTTATTGCAGACTGGAGGAGCCCTGTGACAAATAGCCTGATCCGTACTATGGGTCTAAGCTATTTCTATCCAGTTCGCTCAGATACCCAAAGGAATAAAACTAAATTTAATTATATTCAAGAAGGACCCTTTATGCCACAGCCAAACTATCAACCTTGGTCGGCCCCTGCTTTACCTCACCAAGGCATACCAGTGGGCCTAGAGCCATACCCTTACACTCATCCTTGGGTAAACAAAACGTATAATTATCAACCAACAGTAATAGCTGATAGACAAGGGTACAGTTTTCATCGTCCATATCATCACTCTAATTTACAGTTTAATGACTATGGGTTTCCAACGGCCAATAGATTTGATGTACTCTATAACCACGACCAACTGGATGAGGTTGATTGACTGTCATCTGACCTGCCTCTTGTCTCATGCCCTGATAGGCAAGATATCTTTGTAGAATCCAAGGCCAACTTATTAACATCCTTGAGTACCCCCGAGGGCTTTTTAGCTAACACTCCCAATATGACGAGATCTAGTTACTTAGCGAGCCCCACAGTGGAACATATTCCTGCCCCTCCTGTATCTGAATTTTGTAGTCTTTCCTTCTCTACAGTCTCTCAATATTCATCTACCGTTACACACCAGAGGATGAATTCAGTAACAAATGTTAGTTTACATTCGCACCATTCTACTAACGTAATCCCTGCATCAACTTCAGATCACAACGACCCCAATTCAATTAAAATACTGTCTTGGAACATTGCTGGACTGGCCTCTAAAGTCAATGACCCGATGTGGGTATCCTTTGTTAAGCAGTACACCATCCTATGCTTTCAGGAAACCTGGTTAGTAGACAGTAATATCTTTATTGAGGGATTTCATAGCTTCTTTGTACATGCATCACCATCGCCCAGTGGTAGGGCAAAAGGGGGCTTAGCAATATTTATTAGTCTGTCACTTAGTTCTGAGATTAACTGTGTGCAGATGGATAGCAAGAACATCCAGATCTTGGTCCTCAGAAAGGGGAAGAAAGGAATAGCCTTGGTCAACTTCTACAATTCCGTTTCTATTCCGAGCGAATGTAACATCGACACTCTTTTACATCATCTAAGTGATAATCGGAAAAAATTGCCCCAGGACAAAATACTCCTTGGTGACTTCAACACGCACATTTGCGGAAGCCCTTTTTTAACACCTTTGGGCTCTTTGGGCTGTGGACTTAAAACAGGCCCTCATTTTACCCACTGCCATCGCGGTACAAAACTGAACACCTTAATGGACACTATGAATTTAACCTTGGCACTATCTTTGAAAGACGACTCTTTTATATTCAAAAATCCAACCTATAAAGGATCTGAGTCAGGTTCTTTCATAGATCACATCCTACTTTCAGCTGGTGTGATCCAACAGGTGCTAAATTTTGACATCCTTGAAAGCATTCACAGTGATCACAACCCCCTACATGTTGAGCTACAATGCGGCCCCTTTGTACTCCGAAAAAACATCAAGGACCCAGGGGCACTTAAGCCGGTAAACAATAGCCGCCGCCTGAAATGGAATTTGATAAACAGTGATAAACTGTATGAGACTGTAATTCAGCACTGTGAAATTGAACTCAAGCTCTGTGCCTCAAATTCCGCTTCTCCGGAATCCATCTTATCTGCTTTTTCAGTGGTGTCTAAAAGGATTGATCAATTGCTGACTGTACCTGTCAAGGGGCCAATTGCCCAATATCCTCGATGGTTTGATCAAGCCTGTTCCTTAGCTAATCGAAAACTAAAAGCAGCTCTCAAGAATAAGCCAAGAGACTCTGCACTTATTAAGGCCCTTCGTGCAGAATACAAAAATGCTCTTGCCTCTCGTAAAAAGTCTATAAAAATTAAAACTTGGGAATCTCTGCTTGATCCTTCAACCTTGGGCAACAGCTCGAAGTTTTGGAGTATAATCAATAAACCACTCTTTGATGACCCGAATGCCGAGAGCCTGGGAACAGCGATACCCGAGAATGACTGGATTTCCCATTTCAGCTCCATTTTTAAGAGTGACGCTCCACAGACCTTGCAACCACCTCATCTTCCTGAAAGTATTCCACTACACTTCACCATCCAAGAAGTTGAATTAGGGATACATGGTCTTTCTAGCAATAAAGCTCCGGGTCCAGACGGTCTTCCACCGGACTTATTTAAACATAACATCATTTTCTGGGCCCCAATTCTTACAGCTGTCATTAATGCCGGGATCGTAGTGGGCGCCCCTAAGTCCTGGGGAGCATCTACTATCATCCCTGTATATAAAAAGGGTGACAGAACAAAAGCGGCTTGTTACAGACCAATTTCTCTGATAAACTCAGTTGCAAAGGTTGTGGGGGGGATCCTTTTAAACCGGCTGAACGCGTGGGCCAAACATAACAATATATTGACCCCCGTCCAGTATGGATTCAGACCAGGTCATGCTACAACTACTCAATGTCTGAATCTATATTTAATCTGTGGGAAATACACTCAAGCCAGAGAAGGAACATTATACATGGCCTTCATGGACCTTTCCTCGGCCTTTGATTGTGTCGACAGGAGTAAACTCTGGGAAGTATTGCAGAATATGGGTGTTGAAAATAATTTGATCAACTTCTTGGCTGACCTCCACAACGACACTCGTGCCAATGTCCGTTACACAAAAGATCTGAAAGTAACGAGAGACTTTAAAATTAACCGGGGGGTCAGGCAGGGCTGTATTTTAGCACCTTTTCTTTTTAACTTATATATAAATGGTCTCAAAGAACACCTTTTAAAAATTGACACGGATTATCCTCGCATTAGGAAAAAGGGCGTGCCGGTTCTGCTATACGCGGACGATGCCGTCCTTTTATCCAGAACAGCACTTGGACTTCAAAAACTATTGGACTCCTTTCTTCAATTTATGACTTCACGTGGCCTGAGTATCAACAACTCCAAATCTTTTGTTATGACGGTAGGCTCAGCTCCGAAAAAACGTTATCCCCTCTCAGTTAACGGGGAAAACATACCGTCAACAAAAACATTTTCATACCTAGGAGTGCTGTTTGATCACAAACTTACTTGGGGCCCAGCCATAATTAAAAAGAAAGGTGAAGTCCTAAGGACCAACAGCGGGATTATGGATTTTGCACGCAAAATGGGTAACACTCCAGTGTCCGCCGTAATGAAGCTCTACCAAGCAAAAAGCGTGACGGTTGCCTGTTACGGAAGTGAATTATGGGGCTTCTTACCAGCAGACGCCCTTGTAACTCTTGAAAATAACTTCCTGAAACAGGTCCTGAGTTTACCTAAAAGTACTGCAAACTTCTCCATTCATGAGGAACTAGGCACATCGCACCTAGGAGATAAAATTGCTGTCAATCCTCTGCTCTGTTGGATGAATTGTTGGCTCAATCCTTCAATACCACTGACCCATAACATTCTCGCTGAAGCCCTCACCTGGGAAGGGCAACTCAAGATACCTTGGCTGAAATACATTAGAAATTGCTGTAAAGATCTGGGCAGGTTGGATCTTTACCTAACACCTCAGCATATTATTAAGAAAGATGTAAACTCTGTAAAGGATATTTTCCTACTAAATCGACATCTTGATAGGGAAGAAATTGAGTTAAAGAAGGCCAGCGTAAGGAGCCATATTTTAACTAAGACTTGTGTGCGCTCTGAACCATATTTATCCTGGAACATATCCAGACATGAGCGCTTCTTGCTGAGCAGATTCCGCTTTGGTATATATCATCTGTTACTAGCTGTACCGAGCGGAGCCCATAGAGGTCAAGTGCTGCCACCTTGCGGCTGCGACAACAAGTCTCCGCAAGACTTGGCTCACTTTTTATTCCTGTGCACCTTCTATTCGAGACCACGAAGTATGTTTTTAAAACCCTTGCTTAAAAAGTTGAACTTTGTGCAAATTAAGCCAGCACTTTTATATCTTCAAATGTTACATGGCGATAGCACTTTTTTCACTTGTAAGTTTTTAAAAACAGCCCTGAAGTTTAGATTAAGTATGGAAGGTTGATCCCAAGATGTACTGTATCATACAAGTAATTATGTCCCAAAAAAAAGTACACTCATATTGGTTTACAGCATATTTTTTAGTCTTTCGTGATTGCCCTTTTTTATATGTCTGTTGCATCCTTTTTATAAATGAATTGTATATATATGTATTTTATGTGCTTTTATGACTGCACCTGTTGACAGTCGAATAAAGATAATTTTGATTTGATTTGATTTGGTATTCACAGAAGGCACTTACAGCCTGATTCATCAAGCTAAATTGCACTTGCAAAGGGCAAGATTCTCAGAATCTTGCCTTTTGCGAGTGCAATTTTTGCATTTGGGAATCATCATCCCAAATGCAAAATTCGCTTTTAAAGAATTCGCACATTTGCGAAGAATTGCATTTAAGGAATCTCTATTTGAGATTCCTTAAATGCAATTCATGAATCATTTTAAAATTGCGAAATTGCAATTTTGGGCCGCTATTTACCGAGAGGTCAGACCTCGTGGTAAATAGCAAAAACTTAGAAAAATGCATTCAAATGCATTTTTCTAAGTTGCATGTTACACACACACATGTCCTTTGGACATGTGTGTGCGCAACACCAATGTAGATTACATTTCAGGGGTGCTACAGGGTGTCCTTTGGACACCCCTGCACCCTTGAAATCGCATCCTTATTTGCGATTAGCTAATTGCTAATCGCAAATAAGGAATAACTCCCCATTCATTCCTATGGGCCTGTAGGCCCATAGGAATGCATGGGGAGTTATTCCTTATTTGCGATTAGCAATTTGCTAATCGCAAATAAGGAACATGTAGGAATCGCAATATTTTTTGCAACTACTACATGAATCCCGTTTTGCAAGTCCTTAATAGCGATTCCTTATGAATCGCTATTAGGGGCTCGCAAAACGGGAGAATGATGAATCTGGCTGTTAGGGCCATATGTATGAAGCAAATTCGCATTCGCAAAGGCCGAAATTCGCATGCGAATTTGCAAAATGGTATGTATGAAGTAAAATCTAGTGCAAAATAAGGAATCGCAACATTTGCGATTCCTTATTTTGCAATTGCATTTAAGGAATCGCAAATTTTGCGATTCCTTAAATGCAATGTATGAAGCCAAAAAAATTTGCTAAATGCCTTTAAGGAATCGCAAATTACCACCAACTTCTAGTTGGTGGTAAGTTGCGATTTCCTTGAAAAAATGCACATTTCAGCATTTTTCAAAGTGGCATGTGACGCACATAGGGCATGTATGTGCACCACATGTGCACCCATGCTTATTTCATGGGTGCAACAGGGTGTCCTTTGGACACCCCTGCACCCTTGAAATTATTCTCAATTAGCAAATTGCGAATCGCAAATTGAGAATAAATTCCCATTCCTTCCTATGAGAAATGAATGGGAAGTATTCCTTAATTGCGAATTCGCAATTTGCGAATTCGCAATTAAGGAAATATCAAGAAATCGCTAAAATATTGCAATTTTCTTGATACATACCAATTTGCGATTCTGAAATAGCGATTTCTTAAAAATCGCAATTACAGATTCGCAATTTGGTACCTTGATACATATGGCCCTTACTCATTTCGGTATTCACAGAAGTTTGGACTCCTAACTTTAGGACTCCTAAATGCCTTCTGTGAATACCGAAAGTCTTAAAGTTAGAATTTTTCTCAGTTTAGGACTCCTAACTTCTGTGAATACCGAAATGAGTAAGGGTCTTTTGTGAATACAAAAATGAGTAAGTGCCTTCTGTGAATGGCAAAATGGTAGTAAGTTTAGGATTTTGTCTTAAGTTAGTTCTGTGAATCGGGCCCCGTGTTCAGGGATGTGAAAGGATTTCTGGCATTCCAAGATGACATTTTAATATTTGCAGAGGATATCCAAACACACAACACCATTTTAAAGAAATGCTAATAATTTTACACAACAAAGGAATGAATGTTGCAAAGGAGAAAGCACATTTCTAACACAAGAGGTAGAATATTTAGGATATTTTGTCACACCAAATAAAATTATTCCAAAGAACACTTGGTGGATGCAGTCTTGAAATCTCCAAAGCCTCTGATCAATTGACCTCTTTCATTGGACTACGTGATAACCACGCCCGCGCCAATAAAAAATGGGACCTCCAAAGAGAATGGTAATAAAAGAAGGATTTTCATGGAATAAAGATACTGAGAGAGCCTCTAATATGGCAAAAGAACACATTGTTAATATTTGTGCTATAAAACCTTTTTTGCAGAGTAATGAATGTACGGTTATTGTAAATTCAAGAAGTGTCGGGATTGGATTTGTTTTATGTCAAAATGGTAAAGGGGAAGAACCCACAATTGCATTTGTGTAAGGAAATGCCTCTTTTTGTATGTTCACACCCAAGTTTTTCAACTGATGCTGATGGGGTTTCGACTCGGAGAGTGCACTGAGGCCTGTAAACCAGACCTCAGTACCAGTGCCCAGACCCTAAAGTGCATGTCAAATTGGATGTACCCAACTGGAAATGGCTAACTTACCTGTAAGTGCCCAGAATATGGTACCCAGGTACCCAGGGCATGTACGTTAGAGGGTTACTCCAGGGCTTGCAGCACTGGTTGTTCCACCCTGGAGGTCCCCCAAGAAAAAACTAGTTCCCCCGACCACCCAGTCCGCCACTGCAGACTGGCTGAGCAGTCAAGCACTCCTAGCCCAACTTTGCCACTGGACGCAATGGCAAAGCCACAACTTCCCCAATACATCCGTGAAAGTCACTCCTCTAGCAGGCCTACCAAGTCATAAGGCAAGGTGCAACATATGGCAGAGGCAGGACATGTATTTTACATGTCCTGAAAGTAAACACGCTAAACAACAGTTTTTACTGTGGAAAGACGTGGTCGCCCAATTGGCTGGTCCTGGCTTACATGCTGACCCCTCAGCTGTGCGAACTCCTAGAGGGTGTGCCCAAAGGGGGCACTCCACGGTATCAAAAACTCATTACATTGAGCCTGACTTATCCCAAGTCAAAATGAATGTACTTGTTGCAACGGGCAGCCTTGGCAAAGCTGCCACTTTGCTGCCTTAAAAAACTCCTGTGCCTTCCCGGGCACACATGGAGCCTGTTCCATGAGACAGATTTCTGCCCTCCTGGAGAGACATGTCAACGACTCTCAGGGAGGAGAACAATGAGGGATTGAGGGTCACGGAGGTGTTACCCCCTCCTGCTCAAAGCCACTCGGGTGTTCCCCCAAAAGACAGACTTCAAAGGAGATGCCACCTTTCAAGGGCAGATGTATAACACCAGAGGGGAGGGCTACCCTACTGTTTAGGCAGGCCGGCTGGTACAGGGAGAGGAAAACGGTTGCCAATCCTTTTACCCCAGGAGCATGTAGCCCTGAGGTAGCCACACCCCAGGGGTGGGCTAGTGAGGTCTGAACACCAAGGGTCTTGCCATCTTGGAAGAGGGCAGAATGGTGCATCCTGAGATGCCACATTCCATAGGAAGCGGTCACCAGGTGGAAGGAAACCTGGTAGCCCATTGACTACCAACCGTATCCTAAGGGCACTTTCCAAGCATAAAAGGGGCAGACCTGGTACCCAGACCTCGGCTGACTTGGAAGAAGGACCAAAGAAGGACTGTCCTGCTGCACCGAGGGAACAGCAAACAGAGGCTGCACCGCTGAAGACTGCACCTGTTGCAAATGGTGGCAAGTTAAGCAAGGAACAGTGACTGCTGTACCCTACTCAAGGAGAACCTGTCTCCAGAACCCAGTCAAGCCAAGAGACTCCAAGGGCCAGCGGACTGGCCTTCTGTTCGCAGCACAGGCACACAATAGCTGAAGAAGCCTTCTGGGACAAGTTGGTAACACAAAGTCTTCAAGCCGCCGCCACCACCGACGTGCAGCATCAAGGACCAACACCCGATGCACTGAGTTGCACCTGAGTAAGCTGAACCCAGGAGTGATTTTGGAGAGTTGTTGGGACCCTCAGAAGATGAATTATTGACTCCAGAAGGATTAACCTGTGACCACGACACCGGTCGATGGTAGGCCAGAGGTGACTGGGCTTTGGCCAGATGGGAGAGGACTTCATGGGACATTGACCCTGCAGCCAGGACCCACTCACCATCCTCATGGACAGATGAATCCCTGTAGGAAGACCCCCATCGACTGCGTTGCATCCACAGCATCTTTAAAGTATCGTCAGCATCCTTCATCCCTTGCATCACGACCCCCCCTAGGATTCCACTGCAACATGGATAAAGTGCCTGGAACTGCTAAAGGACCGCTGTTTCTGTGGAGGTAACTGTTCCTAAGGACCTTGCAGGTCCCCCAGACAAGATCCCAGCTGGAGTTGGTGGCCCTAATTACTTCTCACTGACTGCGTTGACACCTACCTAAGTTTTCTTAGCAGCGCCTGGAGATCCTCATGGGTGATTGGCAGTGCTTTACAAACCCTCTTTGACTGATAGAAACTTCTAAGTGTCAAAGTTGATGAATTTGTTAAGGCTTGTTCACAGTTGAGTGAAAATGCTTTGATGTATTACTACTTGTAAATGTAATATTTCCGGAACCCTTCAGTGGATCTTTTTTGTTCTAGTGTCTTAAATCTTATAGTGTCTCGGGCCCGGCCCTGAAATGGCTGAAGTCCTTCCTGACTGAACGCAGCTTTCATGGTTAGACAGGAAGCACACTACTCCAAGGATTTTAAACTTGAGAAGGGTGTGCCTCAGGGCTCTGCACTGAGCCCTACCTTGTTTAACCTGTACGTAACACCGCTGGCGGAAATAGCGCAGGGTTTTGGTGTGGAGGTCGTCTCTTACACTGACGACACCCAGCTAGTGATCTCCCTGTCTCGGGCACCTGACGTGACAGCCTCTAATTTCAGGGCATGCATGCAGGAGCTTGCCTCCTGGATGGCTAAGAACTGCCTGAAACTAAATGGCAACAAGACTGGGGTGCTTGTGGTAGGGGGTGACCCGGCGGGTTGGACGTCGGCGTGGTTGCCTCTTAGTCTGGGCCCGACACCTATAACATGTACCCAGGCGAAAAACCTTGGGGTATGGCTAGACCCCACTCTTTCCTATGAAGTGCATACCAGGCGCGTATTAGGGAAATGTTTTGGAGTCCTAAAAAGCCTACGCAAAACAATGGATCTCCTGCCGATAGAGGCACGAAAGACACTGGTACATGCCCTTATAACATCTCGTATGGATTATGGCAACATACTCTATCTGGGTGCCACTGCCAAATGTCTTAGCAGACTGCAGGTTATGCAGAATGCTGCTGCACGACTTATTCGCATGCAGCCAAGGAGGGCTGCCTCTAAAAGAGCCCTCGACACTTTGCACTGGCTCCCAGTAAGGAAAAGAGTAATGTTTAAAGCACTCTGCACTTGCCATCGCATTACCAAGGGATCTGGTCCCGCCTACCTGAGGGATCTTGTTTCCAGCTATGTTCCAGGGAGGACCTTGAGATCAAGTGGGTCCGGTCTGCTAACAGTACCGAGGGTAAAGAAAGCCAGAATGGGGGGCAGATCCTTCCGGGTCCTGGCAGCTCAGAACTGGAATAAACTCCCGCTAAAACTCCGGATGGAGACCTCTGAAGCTAAGTTGAGAAAGGGGCTAAAAACCCATTTATTCGCTAGTTAATCCAGCAGCTGCCGTGTAACGCAGGCTAGGCTGCCCCCTCCTCTCTCACTACAGCACGGGGACACGCCGAGATGGCGTAACCATGCGCTTTATAAAATTCATTATTATTATTATTATAAAAATACGTTACATTTTCATAAATTGGCATTGGTTTTCTTGTGTGTTGTGTCAATTTCTTCTTCAATTGTTTTGGTGCTGTTTAAATTACACGTGTTCCTCTGTGTAAGCCTCACCGCTTAGTGCCACAACTACTCAGGGTTGAGCTACACGGTTTGGCAGACAAACCCTAGGGGTCCTAAAGGGGTTGGTAAGTGTATTACACGGTAACGTTGCACAACCACACCATATGATACACCCCATTTAACACACATTGCATCTACGATGTTGAGTGACTCAGAAAGAAAATACAGCGCCATTGAAGGTGGGGCATTTGCATGTTGTTAGGGGGTAGAAAATTCAAAACATACATTTAGGGCAATCATTTTGTTTGTAAACAGACCATAAACCGTTGCTATACATGATGGGTGAACATGATTTTCTGGTAGGGCATTAGCACGCCTAGTCCATCTTATTTCAAAATTACAAGAATATAATTTTGAAACTTAACGGAGCTGGCAGATTAAAGATAATCTACTGATGATGCTAGTGATTACAATGAGTGTGAACGTCGAGTACTACCTACTGGTTTACAATTGTGCACAGGCGTTCTGATGGAAGAAGAGTGGAAGGTAAATATGGAGAGTGATGTTATGTTGCAGAAGGTATGTAAATACATGATTGCTGGGTGGCCAAAGATCAAAGACATCAAGGGTATGTTGCAATGTTTCAGACAAGACTAAAATGTAAAAATGTAAATTGATACTTGTATAGCGCACTACTCACCCGCAAGGGTCTCAAGGCGCTTGTACGAATACCGCTGTGGAACCCATGCTGGCTTTCCCTGTGAGGTGTCCACTCCTGGGCACCCCCAAGGTGGAGGCCAGGCATCCTTAGCGTTGTGGGGGCCGTTGTGGAGATTAAGCAAGCTATTGCCCAGAGTTGCAGAGTGGGACTCCATGATTGAAATAGGCACCGAGGCGAGAATTATCAGGTCCGTGGCATTTTGAGCCCAAGACCCGCCGAGGCGGGGAATTGAACCCTGGTCCCGGACTAGACCTCTGCATCAGGGTCTGCCGCTCTAACCATTGAGCCACACTTCTCCACTAGACTACAGAGTTAAGCTTGGTTTCTGATTTGTTGTTCAGAGGAGTTCAAATCATTAGATTTCTCCGGCACACTCTGGGTATTTAGGACAATCTGTTACTACAAAAATGTTGAGAAGAATATTTTGGTGGCTAAGAATTGACAGTTATGAGGGGCATGGCTTGTCATGAACCAAGATGGCCGCATAACGAAGAAGCTCGGAGTGGCCCTCCCCCCAAATGCTTCAATATGCCTGATATCCGCCCAATTCTGATGCACAAGTGTCGCTGAGGTGCTCGTTCGGGGGCGCCATACATCCAGGGCTGAAGAGATGCCACAAAAACTCAAATCGGGGGAACCGCGGGAGCGCGGAGCAGCGCGCACACCTGAGACCTGCCAGGGAACCGTGGGCACCGACCAACTGATGGCGACAAGACCCTGCCTCGGGGTGAGCTCTGGTGGAGGCCTAGGCGCGGGTGGCATACGCGAAGATCCCCCCTCCCCGCATATTGGGAAGCACGATACGGGGAAACGGCATGCGCCTAAGGCAGAGGCGAGGCCTGATGGGGGCACCACAAGAGGCCAGCTGTCAGAGGTGGAGGGGGGCCTGGATGAGACCGGGCCCAACGATTACCTGATTCGGCACAGCTGCGGCTCAACTGGTGACAAGGAGAGGGCAGTGATCCCTGTGGGCCCCCGCATTGCTTGTCCCCCCCTCGTTGAGGATAAAGTCGGTGCCACTGTCTGAGGTTTGCGAGCGCGCAGTGGAGCAGAAGAGAGACACACCACACCTCTGTGTGGCCCGAGAAAATATTCAAATGTAACAAGGCAGGGAGCCGAGCCGGTGCCGGGTCTGCGCCCTAGGGGGGGGGTTTGAGGCAACCATCGGAGTGGCGCCGGAGGCCGGGGGCCAGCAAATATTGAGTCACTGCTAACGAAGGAAGAAAGTTGGCACGGACATGCTCTAACCCCCCCCCCCAGCGATCCTAAGGGGGAGTGTGCACTGCGAGGATGCAGCCCTCCCCGCCTGCTGAACGGAAGGTGGAAATCATCCAGGGAGGTGAGGAGGTGGACTGATATGGGCTGAGTTGGTTTCGCAAGAGAACAGCAAATAAGATAACCAGGAGCAGGGGCTGGGCGAACAATAGAAGCAGGATCCGGACGGGAGAAGCCCCAGGAAGCGAAACGTGAAGCGTGCCTGGAGTGGCTCGTGCCTGCGCAGGCCCGTGGGCACCACGGTGGGACTCATCAGATAGACTGCAGTGCTGGGCCTGTGGTGTGGCATGGCCCTTCCTGGTCACATCTCCATTTGCTGGAACCACTGGAGTGCCTGTGCTGGATACCTAGAAGGACACCCTCACAAAAATGGAACTCGGACCAGGGCCAGAACAAATAAAGTAAGCTAACTTCTCCCCCCTACGCCGGAGACGACATGAGGCCCAAGGGCATCCCGCCGGCACAGACCAATAAGCTGGACAAATACGCGGTGCCCAGGAAGATGCTGACAGAAGGCACTATGGCTCCAGACTCCCAAGAAATGGCAGAACAGTCTATAGTTCGAGTTCAAGTTCAGAAATTTGTAAAGCGCACTACTCACCCAGAGGGTCTCAAGGCGCTTCTATGGGTACCATCATGGCCGCTATAAGAGATCTCGGAACTTCTCTGGAGTCCAAAATGGACACGGTCACCATCGAAATGACACTACTGGGGGCAGATATGAGCAATTCCTCAGAGAAGGTCGCAGTGCAGAAACAAACACAAGCGAGCTACAGTCCGTGCAGAAGAAAATGGAGGAGAAGATACAGCAGCTTGTGCATCACCAAAAGAGTATGGCGGCAAAGTTGGAGGACCAAGAAGGGAGGGCTCATAGAAATAACGTCAGGGTGGTGGGAGTTCCAAATAGCCAGAGGGCCCCAGCGTAGAATTGTTTCTGGAGGACCTCATACTGAACCACCTGCAGGCCAAAAGACTCTCGACCTTCTCGGTGGAAAGGGCGCACAGGGCACCGATACCACCGCCGAAGCAGGAGAGCCCCCCAAGGACTATCATTGCTCAGATCCTCAACTATCGAGTTTGCGACGTGATCCTGCAGGCCGCTCGAGTAAAGAGGACCTTGCCATTTGAGAACACAGTCATTTGTTTCTTCCTGGACTTCCCCCTCATGGTCCAACGCCAACGACGTACATTCCAGGAGGTCAAAAGAACCCTGCGGTCAGAGAACCTTAAATACATGAATGAATGAATGAGGTAATTTATAAAGCGCAGCTATCAAGTTCAAGTTCAAGTTCAAAAGACCTTTATTTGAATTTCATAAAATTCATAAAAGTACCACATTAAAAACAATTAAATGACATAACAAATACAGGTTTACAGAATTCATAATTATTAAAAAATCTGATACAATTCTCATGAGACCATTTTCAGGGGGTTTCCATCATTTTGCGTACACGTGTTATTAATCTCAAAAAAGTGCTAGTGCGATAAATTAGTTCATCTGTATCCAGGGAAAGTAAAATTGAATAAGACTCCCCTAACGAAAGGGGTCTTTGTTTTCTAAAATAAGGAGTTAAAAACCAATTAATATATTTTAAGTAAAATTTGCAGAAGAATAGAAAGTGCAAATCATTCTGTTTACTGATACCATCACACGGACACGGGTTGTAATCTGTTGTGTGCTGATAGCCCAAGGGAAAGCCCAGAATAAATTTTACTGAGCCCGCCCTTAGCTGAAACAACAGTGATCTCTCCCAGTTAGTCATGGGTAGGGTGAGGTATAGTGCAAGTGATCTCCTACTTAAATCATTCCTCATGTAACTCACAACGGTTGATTTAAGAGTTTCCCTTTCCATTCGTTCGAAGTTATAAAGTGCATACAGTGCTTGTTTGACCTCAATTTTATCTTTGGGTTCAATCCTGCTTGGGTCGAGAAGATATCTTCCCTGTTCACGTTGCTCAGTGTTTTTAGGACTCCCGCAAGCCAGGGGATCGACATGCCATGGTCACATTTAAGACAGTCTTTTATAATGTTTTGCGTTAAAGTGGCTGAGTTATTCCTCCAGAACCTAATCCAGAAAAGAACTGGTCTTGATCTAATAAAATCACATACATAGGGGAGGTTTAGTTCCTCGTGGCAAATAAATTCGGAAGATGAAATTGGGGCACTCAGTATTTTCCTGCAAAATCGACCTTCTTCTCGCTGGATACTAGGATTTTTCCTCAATCCCCAAACCTCATGGGGCTACTGGTAAGCACTGTAACCTAAAGCGCAGCTATCACTCCGAGGAGCATCTTGTTGCTGCAAGGCGGGTGGGAAGGAGTATCGAGGAGAGCGGTCTCTGACAGCGAACTGTGAGATGGGAGATAAAACCAGACTATCCGGGGCTGCGAAACTCCATGTTTTCAACATTTTCTTAAACGTGGATTCTGACTGCATGAGTCTCAGTTGGGTGGGCAGGTAATTCCAAGCTTTTGTTCCAAGGACAGCCATTGACTTTCCTCCACTGGACGTCAGGTGAAAGCGGGGTGGTGCAACAAAGTTTTCAGAGGATGGTCTAAGAGGATGTTTAGTAACATAAGGTTTAATTCTCGTCCTGAGTTATTTGGGTCCAGTTAGCCTGACCATTCAGAAGGTAATTACTAGCATCTTAAAGAGGATCCTTTTGTGTATTGGCAGCCAGTGGAGGGTATGGAGTGCCTCCGAGGCTGAGGACCCCCTTGGCGGTTTCAGTACCAGTCGGGCCGCTGCATTAAAGACAGCCTGTAGATTTATAGTTATTTTCTTTACTCCTGCGTACAGACTGTTACAGTAGTGCAGGCGAGACAAGATTAAGGCCACTGCCACTGTCTTACGAGCAGTGGCTGGAAGGAGATCAACATTTTTTTTAGGGTTTTTATCCAATAGAAGCAGGCGCCTGCCACCAAAAGCGCTTGCTGGTGGAAGGACATAGAAGTGTTGAATCTGATCCCCAAGTTCCTAACAGTATCCACTGTGTTCGGGGGTGCGCTGTGCCAGTCGTCCACCACAGTTTGGGCGAGAATATGTTATATTTTCCATAATGCTCGTTCCAGCCAAGCTCAGGGGGATGGACAATGGCAAATCCTGGTACTTCACGACACCCGACGAAGTCTGGGGCTGGTTGGGAGAGGGTAGACTGACCAGGGAACAGTCGCAACAGGGAAATAGCCGAAGACGCATGGGCCCAGGGGACTCAGCGCAACAAGAGCGACAGACCGAGAGCCCAGGGAGGAGCCCTCCTCTAAGGACTTAACTCCAGAGACCAGATTAGTAAAAGAGTCAGAGGGTGGTCATGGAGTGGGGGGGAGGGGCGGGCATGGCAGGCCTAGGCCAGAAACGAAATACGGCAGACAACAAACGAACTGAGAGACTGCGGGATGAGACCTGGGCTCCGCTGCCCCCTGAGCTCTATGCTGGGGCAGTAGAGATGTCCTCCCGACCATCGTGCTTAATGTCCAGAACCAGAAGCGGGTCAAGAAAGGTGAGCTGGAGGGCCGTCCTCAGCTTATTGGCTGCAGCGCTAACCAACCCTGAGTTATAGACTAATGGTATTTGTTCAGAGACAGGCACTCTGCACATTGAGGATGTGGGTAGTTTTAAACCTACAATGCAGGGTAGTAGGGTGGGGGAAATTAGGATTGGGACTGTTTTATTAACCCCTTTGCCGCTGGCGGGATTCCCCCGCTGTGCTGGGGGGTGCTCCGGTGCTCATGACGAGCTGAGCTCGTCATGACCGCGCCTGTTCCAATGGAACGTTCAACACAGCAGGGGAATCAGCCCAGCGTGCGAGCGTTCCATCTAACGGGCGCGGTCATGACGAGCTCAGCTCGTCATGAGCACCGGAGCGCCGTGGCTCATGACGAGCTGACCTCGTCATGAGCGCTCAAGAGGTTAAGTTGTACAGTTATGTTCAATCAATGTTCTATTCACAGTTGAGATACCATGTCATATGCTCTCTTTAGGGCAATTCCTACGGCGCAAGGGAACGGGGTGGGCAAGGGGAAGAGGGGTGGGTTGCCAACATCTCAACTGCTGACATGAGACCACAGCACACGTACACACTGCAAATCATGATGTGGAATGTCAATTGGCTTAGGGGATAAAATATAAAGGACTATGGTCCTGCAATACCTCCGCAGAGACTCCCTTAACGATGTATTGATATTAATGAGTTGGGCCGCCCTGTAGTTGTTCTGAATATCCGGGACAGGAAAGAAACATAGCAAGACTGTGGGGGGCTGCAAAAGCACCAAGGCTGGCCAACTGGGAACAGGACCTGTACTGGTGCTGTCAGGCAGAGAAACCAGTATACGAAAGCAGGGGCTGCCCTAAGAAATGGGAAAAAATGTGGAAAACATGGAAACGTACAGGGCCTGAAGCGGTGGAGGGCGGGAAGGAGGGACTAAATGGGGGGGAGGGACATTTGGATGAATTGGGCAATGCACCCATTATGTGAATTGATAAGTGAAAAATATATATCTCACTCTTGTAATTGCCCAAAAGGTTTTGCTTATTATCTATTGTCTGTAAATGTAGTGTATTTTGTAAAGCGCACAGCTGCCCCAACGCGGCGTCCCGGCGCTGTATAACGCTGTGGAACCCTTCCTGGCTCTCCCTGGAGAAGCCCCTCCTGGGCATCCCCAAGGTGAAGCCAGGCATCCCAGTGTTGTAGGGGCCGTTGTGGAGATTATGCAAGCTAATGCCCAGAGTTGCAGCGTAGGACCCATGATTAGAGTAGGTGCCGAGGCGAGAATTATCGAGTCCGCGGACATTGAGCTCAAGACCCTGCTGCGTCGGGACTTGAACGCTGGTCCCGGACCTGATCTCTGCTTCAGGGTCTGCCGCTCTAACCAGTGAGCCACACTTCTCCACTTCTCCACTGTACTGATAGATTGCACATAAGTTTTAATAAACAGAAGTTTAAAAAAAAGAATATACCGTCATGCGGATGAATATGTTGATATGTTTAATGAGTTCTTACGCTCTAAGAAGAGAAAACCTGCTGATAACTGTCCCTTTTCCTTCCAACCCCTGGGAAAAGGTCGCTGTAGATATTGCTAGACTTATTTCTAATATTTCTGTTGGAAAACAATACATGATAGTAATGATAGACAATTATTCATAGTGAATATACAAGAATTTATGGACGCTGCAAATACAGACGCTGCAATTATGTTTTTTAACAAGGTATTTAGTATTGAATATCCAACACATGAGCTAGTTTTGGACAATGGCACTCAGTTAATTTTGTTAAAAAAAATGAGTGTGTATTTTAAGAATCATGGTGTGAGACGTTATACTGTTGATTTGTTTAGCCCATAATCAATGGTTTGGTCTAAAGGGCTATTAGAATCATGCAAGGAGGGAATTTGTTTAGTGACCAATTATGGTAAGGACAAGGAGATGATGATTTCAGATAACATTTGGCAATATCAATGCACCAAAAAGCATCAGAAGAGAAAGATCATTAGAAACATTATGTGCAAGAGGAATTACCACTATCCAGCACCTCTAAGCGCTATGCGTTGTAAAGGTTTGCGATGTAAAAACCGCGTTGTAAAGGCAGGCGTTGTAATAGCCTGCGTTGTAACGTCATACATCCGTTTAATTCACAGGACCTTGGAAGATTAAATGAGAGAGGGAAGAAGCAGTAGAACTGGGGCATAAAGGCTGGTGTTAAAAAAGTGATGTTGTAGTGCACACTAATAAACAGGTTTAAGTATTTTTGGACAGACAAGAAGATTGCATATATTTGGTTGGACGCAAAGTATATGATGACAAACAAATTGGAATTATTGTGAATGTTAATGAGGAGAGTGTAGAGCTAGGAAATGAGATAAATTACTTCACCAATTTAAGTGATGAGAACTGCGAAGAAATGCCTGGTTGGATGATGGTGCATAGTCCAGTGCTGGCAGTGAAGAACTTTGTGAGCAATTAAAAAACAGTGAAGAAGACAGAATGATAAATCATTTTAATCCAGGTAAAATACCTTCACATTTTAGTAGCTATGAATTATACTGATTACATAATTATATTATTGTTCCAAACATCTTTTTCCATTTGTTTTTTATTTATGTTTCATTTTGATTGTAAATTAGAATTTGTACTTTGCCTATTTAAAAAAAAAAAATCTAGGTTGTTGTCTAGTATCTTGGGTGTAAAGTCCCTTTAGTCTCTTGTACATTTCACAAGGCTTGTTTATTTGCGTAATAGAATGCCATGGTTAGTTACGGTAATCTTTATTACCCTTAGTCCATCTCGTCCTCGTCACTCAGTGCAGATGAGGTGATATCACCTAATGACAGGAACAAAGTAGGAGGAGCCTTGCATGCAAGCCCCGCCCACCCGATGTGGGTGCCATAAAGGGCCTGACACTCCTGACTCTCCCAAGCCCCTCATCATAGGACTAAAAGGAGGGAGGATGGGTGAGATGTAATGACTGTGATGAGGACAAGATGGACTAATGGTAATGCAGATTACTGGTAAGTAACCAGGGCATTACCCCTACGTCCCTTTTTTTAACAGAGTTTTATATAGCGCAAACTACACCTGAACCGGGCATCAGAGCGCTTTACATGAGCACCAGTTGCATTATATGAGACACATTCATTTTTGTTAGGCACGGGGAGATTAAGTGATTTGCCCAGAATCACAGGATGTTCAGCGTCATTGCTGAGACTCGAACCCAGTTCCACTGATTCAAGGTCGACCGCCCTAGCCCTTAGGCTACATCCTCTCCACTCCCGTGTCCTCGTCCCAGTCATTAAGCTGCAGTTCTTTGTCCAATCGCAAACAAAAATATGCAGACTTGACTATGTAATACACCAAACTTTAATGCATGCTCAAAGGTCCAAACAAGTGTGCACAACCACTATTATATTGCTGAACTCCACTCACTTGTCCCGAGATTTAAGAGTCTGAGACAAAATTGAGACGGTAATGTTGCACAAAAGTGTGCTCCAGCCACAAAGTAGATGTCCTACAGATTTCTCGAATTGATACCTCCTGTGATTCGGCCCTGAAGTGCCTATCCCTCTCGTAGACCTGCCTTGGATAGGAAGATCGGAGGCAGTGTCCCGGTTGCAAAGTCATCCTTCTGCCCTGGGCACCCCCAACTTTTTAGCTGACTGGTACTGAAGGTAACAGACTACGACTGACCCGGGGCTCTGCCTAACCAGGCCCTGGGTAAGTGCTATGCTAAAAACACACTTAGAATACAGTGAAAACACCTGCATACACTAGGGTACACTATGGGTTAGCGTACCCCTGTGATTGGCATGACCTCCCCCATAAGGCCCTAGTTCATAATATGGCAGGGGGGTTGAAACTACCTTTAAGCCTCTAGTATGTAATGGAGCATGGCAGTTTAGAGGCCAGCAGCCCTTTCTGTACTTGCACATGTGCACTGCTGAAGCCTGAGGTCAGTCTAAAAGCAGCCCTCTGATGCAGGACTCCTTTTAAAATGTGAATTGTGCCCAAACTCGACTTTGGTGTTTGGGGCACTTAAACTTAATAAACTACAATGTTTGGGTATATTAGGTACCCTCAGGGTCTCCCCTAGATGTCTCACGGGGGTGGGGTCTGGTACTTGTAAGGAGGATCCTTATAACAAGGTTTTTATATGCCCTGGGGTTAGGGAAATTGCACATTTCACTCCCCATATTGTAGTAAAGTCATTCCGAAAATTGATGTTTGTGCTTGCAGCACTGTGACATGATCTGCAATATTTTTACATATTCAGAACCCCTAAAGTCTTCCCTAAGGGTTCAGGGGTGGGCGGTCCTGGAGATATAAGCAAGGTCCTTATAAAACATGTTTTACGAACCCTGGTGCTGAACAAATTGCTTGGTTCTTTTTTTCCAGCCCTATAGGCGAAGTGGCTGAGCCAGCCTGCTTTGATGAGGTGATAAGTAGCCCATGGGGTCAGAGAGCCATAATGGGAGGAGAAGGGTTCTGCTACAGAGGAATGCTATGGCAAAGAGAGGGGTCGTAAAACATACTCTTCAAAGGGAGGAGGGGACAGAGACTGTAAGTCAGGTGCAGTTACAGCCCAACTCTTTAAACCCAGCCAGATGGCAGGCTTAAGGAAAGAATTTGCAAATGTGAAGGTGAGGGAGACTATGGAGATGAACTATCCTGTAGGCTGGTTTAGTTAACTCTTCTCTCTCTATTTGAAAATCGGCCATATTGAATTTTGGAGAAATGGTGCTCTCTGTGAGTATATAGTGCCACACTTTGGAGGATCTGGTTATACCCTGGGGTGTCGCCCTGCATCTCAGAGGACAGAAGTGCCCGCCTGCTTGACCCAGAGAACCTGGAATAAGTATCTGGGAGTGGCAGAACCTCTCAGCTCTGCTGCTTGAAACTGAGAGAAGACAAGCATTTGCAATGCAATAGGTCTCGCATTAGGAAAGTTTGAGCTATTGGTATTGTAAATGACACATTTTTTATTTGTTTTTTTTTTAAAGTAACGAAATTAATAGCTTTGTCATTTACAATGCCAATAGTTATAACTTTCGCGAATGTGACACCTATAGCATTTGTAATGCATTATGTGTTGTATTTACGTGACTTACATGTATTGATATTACAAATAACAATGGTTTTTAATTTTTTATCAATAATTAAAACTTAAAAAAGTTATTGTAATTTATAACGGCAATAGCTTAACGTTTTGTAAATAACTTTTGTGAAGATTATACGCAGTGCTTTTTTTTCTTTTTATTTAGTGATCCAAGTTGGATCGGCAAATAAAAAGAAAAAATTTGCAAATGCATTTCTTTTTAGGAGGGTTGGGGAGCAATACGAGGCGTGTGAGTGGGGAAGCAACATGTGGGAGCAGGTGAGGAAAGCAATATAGGGGAAAGGTGGGGCAGAAGTGAAACAAGCACGAGTAGCGTGGAAGTAACACAGGGGAGCGAGTGGGATGAAAGCAACACAGGGACAAGAGTAAGTTGAACGCAACACGGGGGCACGACTGGCATTAGAAACATGTGTTACAAGCGGGATGGAAGCAACACAGGGGTGCAAGCGGGGTGGAAGCAACACAGGGGTGCAAGCGGGGTGGAAGCAACACAGGGGTGCGAGCAGGATGGAACACAGGGGTGCCAGCGGGGTGGAAGGAACACAGGGGTGCTAGCGGGGTGGAAGCAACACAGGGGTCACAGGTGGGGCAGCAACATGCAGACAAACTTTTGCGATCACACTTTTTCCTGACATCTTCTGACGCTAACCAAGGTGTTATGGTACATGATGACCTATGGAGGACATATAATAAAACAGAACATTGGCGATTATACTGCAGAGACCACCAGTTACATGTCACAGGCACGTTAACAAGTAACTTCCCCATTACTAGACTCTAAAATAAATCTAAACAACAGACCACTCGGCGTACTTTTGAAGAATTCCAGCCTTTGCATTTATTTTTTATATAGATTTAGGGAAGCATGCAGAAAGAGTGCACCGGGTGTGTAATCAGGTTCTAGAAGGGCAGATTTTCGGCAGAGAATTATCCGATCACTTACCAGCAATGTCCCACATCTGGAGTCGCACCACGGTTTCTGTGTTCTAGTTCAGCACCTTCAAGGCGAAGTCGACCCCGATGGTGGCCAGGTAGTGCGGGGAGAAGTTCTGGTGCACAAAGCGCTTGATGATGCCGGTTTTCCCCACCCCGAGGTCCCCAATCAGCTGGATCTTGTAGAGGTGCTCTTTATCGTGGCCCTGCATCTTAGCTCCTGGTCGTCCTGCAGACTGAGTTTGGTGGAACCCTGCCAGGGTCACGAAGAATTACTGAGGGGGAGGGCAGAGAAGGGTAAAGGGAGAGTATGGCTAAGGAGAGAGCAGACCTGTCGATATTGATAGGAGAAGCGAACACGGGTGGGAGAGAGAGCATCGGGGATGCTTCTGCCTGAGACGGAGGAAGGAAGGTGAGAAAAGCATTAATTCGGTCTCTAGGCGAAAATTGGTTAGGCTGCGACACTGCTCCAATCGCATCTTTATTACATTTACAGGGATTACAGGACAGGCTGCCGGTGAAGATTATCGAGCAGCCCTTCCTCGCGAGCAGCCATGCCTGCACTGGGCAGGGGGAGGGGCTGTGCCCCTGCGCCAGAGACAGCAGTGATACCCTCAATCACCACTGTCCAGCGAATTACCAGCAAACAACCCTACAGTAGTATGCCCTGCATTAGGCTGCTTCCTTGTTGTACCGCTCCTCTGTTAAAGGCAGGCACCCTTCACTCGTAAGGTCTCATTCTTATCCCTTTGCCATAATTACTTCGATTCGATTCGATAAGTCTTTATTTCGAATAAAAGATTCATAAAAGACAGTGTACAATCATACATACATATTAAAAAGCATTTTACAGTAAGATAATGATATACACATTTCATTCCTAGGAACAATAAAAAATACTTCACAACTGTGTATGATAAGACAGATGGGACGCAAATTAAATGCACATAGATAGATAGCGTTAAAAAGAACATACAGGATACTATGTGTAACTGATTGGGAGCTTTCAACATACGGGGATACCCAATTTTTTGGATCGAATCAGCCAAGCCCATTTCAAAAATTTGGCAACACATACCACTACGGTTTCAGATCTAATAGTACGAAGTTTCAAGAGTGCATCTTGATAGCCACCACTATTAAGGGTCAAGCAGATCGGTCTTAACCACTTACTTCTTGGTGCTCCATAGATAGGACAACCAAAGAAGAAGTGTCCAACACTTTCTTCCTGGTCAAGGCACCAGGGGCAATTTTTACCTACAGACTTGTCCCATTTAGCTCTAAAAGTGTTAATGGGCAAAGTGCCAATACGAAACTGATGGTATAATTTTCGATCCAATACACTTGTAATTAGGTCCCAGTACTGTTCTAACGAAGGGACAGCCTTGTGCACTAAAAAAGAGCCAGTTAAATTAACGTCACATGATTGATTAACAAGAACGGATTTTCTCCAGGCCCAGAAAAGCGCCTTAAACTCAAGTTTAGACGGAAATCTGGACCCCCCTGGATTAGACCAGAGGTCCGGAAGGCCCATCAGGTTCAATGTATTTTTCACTACCCCAAACCATTGTAATTTGTGTGCCCCCCACATGAGTTTAACTTCCTCCAACTCTTGGGTAAACAGACCAAGCTCGGGAGTGGACCAGAGACGGCGCCAAAAGGCCACCAGACGGTACTGGGCCATCTCGTCGATTGGTCTGCAGCCAAGGTCCAACAGTAGGGGTTTGGTGGGGGTAGACTGGGGGAGGCTAACCAGATTCCGTAAAAACCTGTTCTGGGCGGTTACCAGACTGGAAAGATTCTAATGACCCCAGACTTCGGCTCCGTAAAGGGTGGCAGAGACAACTTTCGCGTCATAAATTTTTAGAACAGGGGTAACGCACCTAGTTAACGAATTCCTCTGTTCAAGAATCAAACTGCCAGCCAACCTATTAAATTTAAGTTTGGACGTTTCCACTTGGGGGTTCCACGTGAGACGGTGATCTAGGGTCACTCCAAGATAAGTCATGGTCCTAACCTGCTCAATGGGGACTCCATTTAAGGAAACTGTGCACTTTGGGGGATTTTTTTTGCAAAAAACCATAAATTTGGTTTTGTCTGTGTTTATTTGCAAGTCGTTCAGAGTGCAGAACTCAGAAAATCTGTTCAGGGCTACCTGAAGCCCGGCTCTGGTTTTAGAAAGCAGAAGGGTGTCGTCTGCAAAGATCAGCATGGGGTACTTTCGGCCACCCAACTTAGGAGCATCCGACTGGGTGTTTAGAAAAAAATGTGTGACCTGATTAATAAATAAAAGAAACAACGTGGGGGCAAGGACACAGCCTTGACGCACCCCTCGTTGTACTGGAAATTGTTTGGTCACCTGCCCCTGGCTACCCCACCTAACCTGGGCGTAGTTGTCCTCATGGAGTCGCTGGACTAAAATCAAAAGCTCAGGCGGAAAACCCATGCGACTAAGAGCCTCCCACAGCTTTTTCCTTGGCACTAAGTCAAAGGCCGACTTAAGATCGACGAATGCAGCAAATAACATACCTCCGCCCAACAGGACCACCTTCCAAAAAAGTAGTGTAAACCGGAAAACTTGGTCCACAGTACTAGTCCCAAACCTAAAACCCGCCTGCATGGGGGAAAGAACATTATTTGAATCGATCCAGTCCAGAATTCTTGCCAAGATCATTCTCGACACGATCTTCTGAACTGAGTCGATCAAACTAATGGGCCGATAGTTATTGGGAAGGGAGCGGTCACCCTTCTTATGTACTGGCAGAATTTCTGCCCCCTTCCATGAAAGAGGAATCTCGGCCCCTGAGGCTATGTTATTTGCCAGTAGGGTGATATAAGGGATCCATAGGTCAGGTTTGAGTTTAAAAAGGTCAGCAGGGATAGCGTCAATACCAGGAGCTTTACCCGACTGGACTGACTCGAGAGCAAGTGCGGTGTCAGATTCCGAAAACAAGAGTCTATCTCCTGTCAGTGATAGTTGGGGTGGTAGAGCGGGTTTAGTCGTCAATACCTCCGCAACATTTGGGTCATTAAATTGAGCGGTATAAAAATCAACCCACGATTGAGCAGAAACATGGTTTACCGGAATCTGGGCAGCAGGATCTTTTCCCCTCCTTATAATCAGCCAGAAATCAGTTGGGTTAGGGGAATCACATGCACCAAGGAGGTCAAGCCAAAAGGAATCATCCCACTCTCGCTTAGCAGCCTGGATGGTACGCTTGTAGCATTGCCTTGCTATTCTTATGGCATCAAGGTTCCTGGCCTTTACGGCAGCTAGTAGGTTACTGTGGGCAGCTCTACATTTCTTATTATACCATTTTTTGTGTACTCTGGTGTTAGCAGACCTAGATGGTTTCGTGAGAAGGTTCCTAAGGGTCAAAAAACACTCCTCATGAAGATTGGTGATTGTGGAGTCTGGGTTACCAGCAGAAGATAGCGGAAGCATTCTATTCCACACGTCCCGTACCTCTTCCTCGATCAATGAGATAAGTATAGGATCCTCCAACACCCTATGCCATTTCACACGGCGCCTGTTATCGCACAAAATAACATCGGATGTTAAGCTATTAGTGCTCCTAACAGGTGCCCCCATACCTTGGACCAAAACCTCGAGTGAAAGGGGATTATGGTCGCTCTCTGGGCGAGACTCTATCACCATATCTTGTACAATGGACCAATACTGCATGTTAATTAGTATATAATCGATACGGCTTGAAGACAAACCGTTGTCGAAAGTGTTGGACCCAAGACGATCAGAACGTGTACGCCCATTGGTGGCCCTAAGGCCCCATTCTAAGCAAAAGCCCAGCCAATGTAGGGCTGCCTCAGTGCCCCTGACAGCCTTTACAATAGTAAGTGGGGGAATTGCCCAAACAATGTCTTCCTCAGAGCCCACATCCTCTGCCAAAGTGGAGATGGGCTCAATGGGGGTGTTCAGGTCTCCTGCTACTATTACGATCTGGTCAGTCCCATGATTCTTAAATAAAAGATCCAGATCGTCCAGGACAGCTTGTTTTTTCCCACCCTGATGACCACGAGCATAGACATCAACTAAAAGGATATCAGTGGTATTAGGTTTGGTCAGTCTAATACATAGAAGGTCCACACACGCCGCCGGTGTTTCCCTACCATGAAAGCCCAGGTTATTTTTTATCCAAATAGTAAGACCACCAGAGGCCCTACCCTTGGGGCTCTTAATTGCTGGTTTAGAGAAGTTCAGGTAACCCAACCTATACAATGGGATAATTGACCAGGTTTCCTGGAGGATGACAATATCATATGAGTCAATAAAATTGACCCAATCGTCATTCTCCAGGCGTCCCCGTAGTCCTGCGATATTCCAGGAAATTATTCTTAATGGGCAATCCCTGGTCAGTGCACATGGTAGCAGTGATACTCCCTTAACTTCATTATTGGCCAAAGCAGGAGTGAATAACGGGTCTAAAATTTCGCCCAAGTTATTAGATAACGATGACCCAACATTGGATAGGTTTGGAGATGGAGGTCTCCGTTGGTGGAGAGTAAACCTAGGAGGCGGTGTATGTCCAGATCTCGCAAGTCAATCCACCTCCTCCAAACATCCAAACCTATTGGAGGTTGGGAACCCTTGCCACCAATTAGATTGATTCTGACCAACAAAACTATGGGTCGGGCGACTAACATTCCTAACAGTGGTCCATGGCCCCTCACTCGCTAGTTGTTGCCTAGGAGGATAGAAAAAGGTAAGAGGCCTCACTACTATTGTGGAATTGGCCTCAAAAGATGGCCATGCACAAAGATACTGGGCGGTGTGGGGATCAGAAAATGAAACCACTACACAGTCACCAGCTATCGACTTATGGGTGCGGCCAATCCAAGGAACTCTCCGGACCATAAGTACACTACTTCTTAGATGATCGGGGAGCTGTTTATTGGAATTCAGCCAGTGAATGACTTTATTTTTTAAAGAAAGGTCATTCTCCTGGGATTCTTGACCCAACTCTGGAACACCGGCTAGTATAATAACATACGACCCTGCTTCTGGCGGAAGGTCAATAAACCCTCCGCGAAAGTTATGGCGACTAACCTGACGTGTTGGATTACGCGTCAAGGGCAGCCTAGGGGTATGGTTGAATGGTGCCCTAGTATCGGTATTCAACCTACATGCTGCCTTATGCGGATGGGAGAGTTTAGGTACCGCTGGGCTAGGGGTAAGTACAGTAGTTTTTGCAGTGGTGGTACGGGGTTTTGGGATAGGTTTAGAAATAGGTAGAGTCTCAGGAATGGTTGGGGCTGGTTGTGGGGGAGGATGAGCAGGTTCTATTTCTAAGGGCTGTGGTGTGGGTGCTGTCATACATGAATGCCTAGCATCCATTTCCTTTAGACTCAAACTAGCCAAAGTAACTATGGTCTTATCCATCTCAAGGAGATTATTCTCTATACGAGAGAGCCTTAGTTCTAGGGGGGATAGCAGCTGCTTTAGCGTTCCCCAGACTAGTTGGAGAAATTCGCTATCACCCTCCTTGACCTGCTCGGGACCACTAGCCCGACCCTCCGAGGTGTTCATGTTATTCTGGCTAGGAGAGATAATAAGTATATCGTCTTCCACCATACTAGCTATTTCAGAAGTAACTTCCCCATTACAAACATTTTGTGTTGGTTTGGAATTAACATCTTTCACCACAAGAGACCCCATGGCCCGCCTACTGTTAAAAAACTTTAGCCTTGCTATTCTAGCTTTTTTCCTAGCAAGTAAGGTTCTCGCAAGGCATTTCTTTTTATGTGCTGCCGCTTTTTTAGCACTACAAAGGCTAGGTGCCTGTCTTGCTTTGGGAGGTGAAAAGGGGCCAGCAATACTAAACAGAGGGACGGATCCAATATTTTGTTGTGCTGAGTTATGTTGGGAAGTTAGAGGGGAGTGCAAAGGGATAATGGGGGGGACGGGGTGTACTACAACCGATGTTAGCAGGGGTCGTGGGTTGGCAGGACGATCGGGGGTGCGGGCAGATGCAATATTCCCCAAAGAAGATTTTTTGGAATTGGCAATATGCGCGGACAGTCTGCGTGCAGCATCAAGTTCTAGAGAGACCTTATGCTGCATTTTGCTGATTTCCTCATCAATAGCCAAATTGGTTTTGACTAGGAAATCGTCTATGGACCTATTAGAGTTACTAGCAGCCATAAGGGTTTTGCTCCGGCTACCCCGTGAACACATATTACAGAGTACAGATCAATAAATAAATATACACACAACAATAAAACTGTGATATGTGCCACCCTATGTAAAAATATAAAAATGAGACTAAGACCAAAGGGAGGTGGCCCAGCCCAGCCCTCTTAGACCTCGAACGGCCTCAAACGGCCCAGTCTTTGCCCTGTCTTCGCCCGGTGCTGCGTCCCGCGCTGCGGGAGTGTTAAGCCAAGATATAGTGGGCGTATAGGGCGGGATAAGCGGGGGGCGGGCCGGCGGGGAGAGCGGACCGGATGTTCAATCCGTGGTCTTCGCAGGGACTCCTGGATGTCGGAGTCCCTGCACACTCGCAGCCCACGCCTTTCCTCACACCCCTACCTCCGCGTTCAGTGTCCGGGTGCTATTGGTGACAAACGCACTCCTGTGCGCAGCGGCTCCCGCGGAGCGGGAGCGGCAAGCCGTGTGGGCGGAACTGCCCTTTGAACCCTCGAAGTGTAGGTGAGCCTCTTCGTGTGCTTTTGCAGCGTCCCACAGAATGGCTGGTGAAAGCGCCCTTTAAACTGACAGGTGGGCGGGGGGCGGGCCGGCGGGGAGAGCGGACCGGATGTTCAATCCGTGGTCTTCGCAGGGACTCCTGGATGTCGGAGTCCCTGCACACTCGCAGCCCACGCCTTTCCTCACACCCCTACCTCCGCGTTCAGTGTCCGGGTGCTATTGGTGACAAACGCACTCCTGTGCGCAGCGGCTCCCGCGGAGCGGGAGCGGCAAGCCGTGTGGGCGGAACTGCCCTTTGAACCCTCGAAGTGTAGGTGAGCCTCTTCGTGTGCTTTTGCAGCGTCCCACAGAATGGCTGGCGAAAGCGCCCTTTAAACTGACAGGTGGGCGGGGGGCGGGCCGGCGGGGAGAGCGGACCGGATGTTCAATCCGTGGTCTTCGCAGGGACTCCTGGATGTCGGAGTCCCTGCACACTCGCAGCCCACGCCTTTCCTCACACCCCTACCTCCGCGTTCAGTGTCCGGGTGCTATTGGTGACAAACGCACTCCTGTGCGCAGCGGCTCCCGCGGAGCGGGAGCGGCAAGCCGTGTGGGCGGAACTGCCCTTTGAACCCTCGAAGTGTAGGTGAGCCTCTTCGTGTGCTTTTGCAGCGTCCCACAGAATGGCTGGCGAAAGCGCCCTTTAAACTGACAGGTGGGCGGGGGGCGGGCCGGCGGGGAGAGCGGACCGGATGTTCAATCCGTGGTCTTCGCAGGGACTCCTGGATGTCGGAGTCCCTGCACACTCGCAGCCCACGCCTTTCCTCACACCCCTACCTCCGCGTTCAGTGTCCGGGTGCTATTGGTGACAAACGCACTCCTGTGCGCAGCGGCTCCCGCGGAGCGGGAGCGGCAAGCCGTGTGGGCGGAACTGCCTGAACCCTCGAAGTGTAGGTGAGCCTCTTCGTGTGCTTTTGCAGCGTCCCCATAATTACTTGTGCAGGGGCTGGCATAGTAGTTCACGACCTGTGAGAGCTATTTTAAGTTTATTATATAGTGCAGAAATGAGTGTTAGTGCGAATGCTTGTTTAACCCCCACCCCCCCAACCTCCCCCCCACCCCTGATCTTGCCAATAATTACCCTGGTCAAGTTGAACGTTCTTGGTTTGAACCTGTTGATTGTCAGTTGGTGATATAAAGATGACTGCCAGAGAATTCGGGGTAGTTGGGTGTAGCAAACTCAAGAGGGTGTCGATCTTATTTCTTTGGTGGGTAACAACGCTAGATGCCGGCCCACACTCTTACGTAACAACTGACCACTGCTGACTTCCTGCTACAAAACAGAGAAACTGCCAAGACCGAAGAGACCAGAGCAGACCCACCACCTCACTCATCCGGCAGTGGTGTGTTCGGGCGGCAGCTTAGCTCGACAGGTGGGGAAAGCCACGGTATGAGTCGACAACCGCAGCCTGGACCAGTCACCCGCTGCCAGCACCCCTACTAGGGGCCGCTCGCCTTACCTGCACCCTGGAGGAAGGGTGGTGCGCAGTACTGGCTGCAGCAACAAGTCGGGTCCTGCAGCAGCGCTGCCCACACGCGGTGACGGCTTTTGACCAAGGGGTGCACTATGGACGATTTTACCAGTGACGTAGGCTGACGAAATAATGATATTACACAAGCCCAGTCTCAATTAAATAAAAAAAGGTAGGAAGGCACCAAGAGCCTGTGCGACTGTAGAGAAGAGACATCCTAATACAATCTAGTGGCAGAAGAAAATGAAAAAACACATCTCAGCCTAAAGCACTAAGAGGCAGAAAACTCAGACCTACAATCTAACTTTTCACAGCTGATGAAACAAGCAACAAGCTGCAGTAATTACAAACAGATCCCCCGGTGCAATGAATTGATTTCTCTAAGCGAGAGCCTACCTCGCTGTACTGTGGACGGGAGACGCTGTGCCCGCCTCCCTGCTCGGGGCCGCGCTGTCATTGGCGGCCGCTGAGGCAGGAAGACAGGCAAACACGGAGGAGACGTGGAGCCACTTCCTTTGGGCGGGACTTCCGTCTTCTGAAGTCCCGCGCACGCGCCCACGGAGTACCTGAGAGCGGGGCTCCCATGCCCGAGGGAGAGCCCCGGCTACCGAAGTCCCGAATGGCGGTAAGTGGGGCTTAGTTCTAGGGGGGAGGGGAGTGCGCTTGTGTGTGTGTATGTGTGTGATGGCGGCGGCGGGGGGAGGGGAGTCTTTGTATGTGTGCGTGCGTGCGTGTAGGTGCGCTGGTGTGTGTGTGGGGGGTCTCTGTGTGTGCGTGTAGGTGCGCTAGTGTGTGTGTAGGTGCGGCGGCGACGGGGGGTGTGTGTGTGTGTGCCTGTGTATGCGTGTGGCTGTGTATGCGTGTGGCTGTGATGTGCGCATGCGTGAGTGTGGGTGCGCGTGCACGCAGTGTAATCCAGCCGAAGAGAAGCGCTTGGCAGTTTCTTGTCCTTCAGTCCCCCGAGTCAGCTAGCTATAAGTCTCCACCTGGACGCATCCTTCGGATGCGAATTCCAGGCTCGACCTAAAAAAGGATTCCCAAGCTGGAAACTTGATTTGCACCATCAGGCCCTGCTCTCTGAAAAGACTGCACCTGCTGCATTATCTGTAAAATAACTGTCTATTTGGTCCTAATAAGGATGCATTATCTTAAGAGAATGACAATCTAATCAAATATTCTCTGACATAAGGCTCTTTTCTAAACAAGTATGGGAAGGGACACATGTGAACATTGTAGGACAATTCATTATTTACAATATTCGCTTTATTATTACAAGATGATGATAATAGATCCAGTGCTCACAAATAAGTGAAAAGGATCGTGATGTGGTGAGTAAAAGAGATTTTAAAAGCATACATCATATTGACAACAAGAGCATAAACTCCTTATACAATTTGTTTTTACAAGATATAAAGGAGTTTGGTTGTAAAAGGGTTGACGTTGTTTTAATCTCAATTATTTAGAGATCTTCATCAGGAAAGATATGTGAGCAAGTGGTATCTATAAGGTAAAACAAAGCAAGGTTCAGATTTCAAGAAATGGTCCCATGATAGAGCCAGCTAGCTGTGTAAATTAATACTTCATACACTTACATAATCAAATAGAGAAGGGCTGGCTATATAGGATGAATGACAAAAGGAAAGAATATTTAAGGTTTTAATGAATGAATCACAGAGAAAACCGAAAAATTAGAGCTGAAGGGCCTTGCAGTGCGCTAAGTGCCTATGTAAGGTAGCAACCAAAAAGGTGATCAAACATGAATGAGCGTGGGTGAGTCGTGCCGGTACAAGTAGAAGGGGTTGGCCCTAAAACTCGTGCCCCCCGGGCAGACCGCCCCCGCTTCCCCATTGCCACTGATGGCCTTTCACACGTGTGATACCCTTGCACTGCACCTGTATGGGAATACGCCAAGCAAGCCAGAGCGCGGCACCTTCATGCCCTGCAAAGTGCGCAAGCCAGCCCCCAAATGCTATTGTAGCATAATAATCTACACTGCAGTTGTTTAGCGGTGTCCTGCTAAATCCATGCCCCCACCCAGTTGTTTGCAGTTACTCCCGACTTCCTTGCCACTTAACCCCACCCAACAGCGTTGCAACAAGAGAATAGCAAGAACACATCCCACTGGCAAGCGGCCCCTCCTCTGGCGCGCAGCAGCAAGACACTGGGCGCCCACCACTGAGTATTGACCCGTGTCCCGCCTGAGGCATGCAATCATTATGCAACTGGGATCTCCACTCAAAGTCCTCTGTTATGTAGTAGCTGCAATTGCCACCAAATTTGCTCTGCATTGTGCCATCCATGTGATCCTTGCTTGTGCTGTACTAGTCAGGATGTTAAATGCAGTAAATGCAGATCAAAACGCATTGGGGGGACATGTCCCAATGGCCCGAACGTTTATTATAATCATTGTTGTTATCACAGTTGTTTAAAGACACAGTCTGTCTAGTTCGGACATGACGAGAGGTTTACGGCACCCCGGCAACCGTACTGTGTCCCATAGGTGCACCATCATACTCTTGCCCAAGACGATGCAATGTATCCTCCCTCACAAAACTGTGATGCAGACTCCGGTGCTGTAACATTGAGAAGCACTGTTGATTGTGCCAAGAGTTTGTATAAGAAAAAATACAATAAACATTTAAACAAAAAATTAGGACCAAATGGCCTTTTATGAACCATTGTTCTTTTACAAAACGATATAATACCCCAGGTTAAAAAATTGGGGTCCCCTTGTTATGTAATACTTATTTGGAACTAAAGCACTTTGGATGTACCTTGCTTCAAGAGGAATAAAGAGAGAGCTCCAAGCTGGAACTTGATTTGCACCATTAGGCCCTGCAATCTGACAGTCTGCACCTGCTGCATTATTTGAAACTACAGCCCTTTGGATGAACTTTGTTTCAAGAGGAATAAAGAGTGGGTTCCCTGCAAGCTACAGGTTTACTAAGCTCCCTGCATCAACTCCAACAAGAGTCCCCAGCCTGGAGTGTCTCCAGTGGACTTTTAAGGGTGTTGTCAGGTGCATTGTGGGAATTGTGGTCCCAGTCTTTCAAGCACCATCTTGGAGATTCTAGATCCTTGGATTGTGTTTTGGGCACTTTGAACCCTCAAGAGGAACTTCAGGAAGAAGTTCCAAAAGTTTGGAAAGTTTGGTGAACTTTTTTGAAAAAGCTCCAGAGGGAGACTGGACTCTCACAGAAAGGCCATCCGGCGAACCCTCACTGAATCCAGCCTGCTGAAGGAGGCTGCACGATGTCTGGGGAGAAATCTTCCAGCAAAGTTTCTAAATGTGAAGGTAAAATCTTGACCGGGGCCTCACGCTTAGTGTATCCGACCAAGGCTCCATAGCAGTCAGCCTCAAACTTTAACTTTCTACCGGTCAGAGGCGACCAAATGTCCAGAAGTGGCACTATTGGTTTCTGAGCACTAGAACATGTTTAATATTTAACACTTCATATCTCTGGGTCCCAATATTGCATTATTTTTGTTTTGGGGTTATTTGAAAATGAAAAATAGTTCCTATTTTTATAAATTGGTGTTGGATTTTTATTGTGTGTTGTGTCTTAATTATTTACTGATTGGTGTTTTTGAATGCTTTATATACCTGTCTCCGAAGTTAAGCCTGCTTGCTTGCAGTCAAGCTACCAAGGGTTGAGCATGGGAATAATTTTCTGAGACCTACTCTGAGCCCTAGTTTGTGTTAGTGGCTTTATTGCCAGAGGTAGATGTACGTTCATCCCTACCAATAATCCACTTTCCAACAGTCCTGTAATGCCAAAATGATGGTAGACGTGATCAATCTGCAGAGGGTGATAGTGGTAGCCTTCTTGCCCCTTCCAGACTGTCAAAAAGTCACAAACAAGCAATCCATCTTTCTGTATTGTTGAGACCTGTCAACATAAATCAACAGAGCCCTTTAACCATCTAGCATGCTCAACAATTACTCATCCGCATTTGAAGAAGAGGAAGGAATGAAGGGAGGAAGAATGATTTCTTTAGATCTAGGAAAAATAGAATTGACCCTAGGAACAAAAGTAGAGTCAAGTTTTAAAATACCTCCCTCGTTCATAGGTCTAATGTAAGGAGGAACATATCAGAGCCCCCATTCTACAAGCTGGATTAACAGCTACGAAGAAGACTAAGAAGAAGACTTTAAAAGAAAGAATTTCAAGTCCAAATTTTCCAAAGGGTCAAAAGGATGAAACTGTAAGGCCCTTAATGCTGCAGGAAGATCCCAAGCTGGGGAAACGATTCTTAACAGGTTTAGCCAATGAAAAGCTCTTAAAAGCCCAGAAATCAGACAGTCCATTACAGATACAGGCTTAGAAAATTCTCTGCAAGCTTTTATAGCAAACCACTGTGATATATGTGTTGAGATTAAAAGATTTAAGTGAAAACCGTCTAAAATAAATTGTAAGACAGATGAGAATTCACAAAAAGATGCAGATAGATTATGAGAAGAATATCAAGTGTTCAAAGACTTCCAGTGATTTGAATAAGACATTTGAGTGGAAGACGTCCTAGAGTTCGGAATATCCTCTACCAAAAAGATGAAAGACCGTTCACTAAGAAGTTGGACTTCTCAACTTCCAAACCAATAGTGTGAGTTGGAGTTGTAAATGTAAAGGAGAAATCTTGAGAGGGGATGGGTATTTCAAAAGTACACAAGGTGGCCGAAGGGCCAGGGATTTCAGCAGAGGAAGCCAACATCTCTGTGGCTAATATGTGTGGAACCACCAATATCAGTTCTCCTCCCTCCAGTTGGAACTTGGAAATAACTTTCTGAATCAATGGAAAGAGTTTGAGGGGAGTATACAGCAAATGTCTCGGCCTCTTTATCACCAAAGCTGCCAACCCCCAGACTCTTTCCTCCGGAAACCTAGAGCAGAGCCTGGGAAGAAGGCAATTGCTCCATGAAGAAAGGAATTGCTTCTTGATGCCAACAGATCCAGATATGGTTTCCCGAATTGTTTGTAAATTTTCTGGAAAGTCATTCTGGACAGAGTCATATCTTGAGATGATAGAAATGTCTTGATCAGAGTGTCCACTGCAATATTTTCTACTCTCTTTAATGGACTACTGACAGGTTCAACAAGTTCTTCTCTGCCCAAGAGCCTAACTGGACAGCTAGCATGTTGAGACTCTTGGAACGAGTGCATCCCTCAATATTTGTATAGGATACTGCCACTGGGTTGTCCGCCACTATGACAACATTTCTCTGCCTCAGAATGTGATAAAAATCCTTCACTGCTCTGAAAATCGCTATGAGTTCCCTCCAATTAGATGATCTTCGACATTTCAGGACAGACCATTTGAACTGACAGGACCTTCTCTGAAGAGCTGCTCCCTAACCCAGACTGCTGGCATCTGTCATAAGTACCAGGGGAGGCTCTCAGTGAATATTCATGCCCCTGGAAAGGGTCTGAGTGTTCAACCGCCAAGTGGAACTGTCCCTGACTTCTGGAGTTAAAGGGAACAATTTGCTCGACAGTCTGTTATCGATGACCATTGGTAGTTGAGATACCACAGGAGTGGATGAAGATGCCGTCTTGCCCTTTAAACTGTGTAAACAGAGGCCGTCAGCGGCCCTGAGCAGCCAACCACAGCCTGGCAGGAGCCTGATATCTGGACAACAGCTCCCGATGGGTGGATTGAAGGCAAATGATCCTCTCCACAGGGAGGAAAAGCTTTCCTAGATCCATCCGGTATCAAGCTCCTATAAATACCAGATCTTTGATCGGAGACAGTTGGCATTTCAGAATGTTGAGCGAGAAACCCAAGCGGGCTAGGGTCAACTTTGTCTGCTTCCAAAACCGATGAATTTGATCTTCAGATGCAGTATGACTCAACCAATCATCTGAGTAAAGACAGACCGAGATCCCAAAATGGTGGAGATGAGCAACAACTGGAGCCATCATTTTCGTAAACTCTTTGGGGCTGAATTCACGCCGAACGGAAGGATCTCTAATTGCCAATGTTGATCTTTTATCAAGAACTTGTGATGGGACTTGCCAATTTGTATGTGAAGATATGCATCCATGAGGTCCAGTGTTATGAGAAAATGATCTGTAAGAACTAAAGAAATGATCCACTGCAAAGTTTCCATCTTGAATTCAATGTTTTTTTTAAAGTTCTTTTTATTGAAGAAAAAGCGAGACATCAGCATATCATTAGAACAATACAGAGCTTCTAGCACTTGCAAAAGTACATACGTTGAAATTAGCACTATTGATTAAACAGTTACATAGCACGGACTCAAGGGAATAATACATCGTCGTCTATTGGTATCATAGGTGCTGCACCAATATCTCCCCTATAAGCGTTCCATTTACCCCAGATTGAGGACCATTTTTTGGGACATCCTCGTGCGATATATACAGTTTTTGCCCTAAACATACACAAATCTAGGTTATTTTTTCAGTTTAACAATGTAGGTGGTATGTCTGATCCCCACAGTAAGCCCCAGTGTCACCCATGTTCTCTCCGGGCTGGTGAGGTCAGTAGGCACCCATATTTTAAGGAGGCAGCGTTTCGCTTCTGGGTGTATGTCTTTAGACAGAACTGCCCCAAATGTTCGGTGTATAGCCTGCCAGAACCGCTGAATGTGGTCACACTCCCAGATAATGTGCATGAAAGTGCCTTCCTGCCCACATCGTCTACGACATTCACCCTCCCCTCCCCTTCCCATGCATACCAGTTGTGGCCCTGTAACATAGATCCTGTGAAGGATTTTGAGCTGGACCAGTCTCAGTTGGGAGGAGATGCTCACTTCTCGGGGGATGCCACCGCTTCCTGCCACTCTTCCAGGTCCATCTCAAGGCCGTCTGTTACCCAGTTGTCTCTGAATTTCTCAAGGGGGCCAGGGGTATTATGCAGCAGTTTCTTATATGTGAGGGAGATAGCCTTTTGCGATAAGTAGCCATCAAGGAGTCTGTCTTCTAGCGGGGAGGAATCAGGGAGCGTGGTGCCTTCTGGTATAGCTGCGTAGAGGGCATGACGGATCTGTAAGTACCGAAAGGATTCTGTATCTGCCAATTCATATTGTTGTTGTAGCGCCTGAAACTCTACAACCTCCACTTTGGACAAGAGATCACCTATACGTGATATGCCAATTAGATCCCATCTATCAAAGCCCTTGGAGGTCCTCAGGTTTTCTCGTTTTTCCGAGTCCCACAGTGGGGTGGCCAGTGTTAACATACCACTCCATCCCAGACTCTTCTGGACGTCATGCCAAATCTGTACCATATGTTTAGTTGGGCCAGTTAGTGGTATCCTTTTGGGGGCGGAGTATAGTGCTTTGTTATTGTTCCCCCCGGCAGACGCCATTTGTCCATGGCATAGCCTGGATTGTGCGGGCTGCGGTAAGTGGCCTGGTTGACGGCAGCGAGGTTGGCAGCCAGTAGTATTTTTTAATGTCTGGGAAGCTTATACCGCCGTCATACCAGTTGAGGACCAGTTTCTTATGCACTATGTGGCGTCGCCCGTTCCAAATTAACACCGTCTGCAGACCCTCGATTTCCCCAAAATAACTAGCCGGCACTGGGTTGGGTGCATTTTGTAGTGCATACAGGAAACAGGGTAGTGACATCATCTTGAAGAGAGCTGCCCTTCCGAGGAGCGAAAGAGGCAGCGCCTTCCATGCAGCAATATCTCATTGCAGCCTCTGTAGTGGCGTGCGTAGGTTTCTATCGAAGTGCAGTTTGGGGTCAGGAGTGGCGAAAATTCCTAGATATCGAAATCCACCCACACCGGTCTGGAAGGGACAGTCATCAGGAAGACGGGGGGAGCACCCTTGAGTATAAACACTGTGGATTTATCCCAGTTAATCGAAAAACCAGAGTGTCTCCCAAATGCTGAAAAGATATCCAGTATACTCCTGAGCGACCTACGGGAGGATGTTAGAAAAGACGAATATCATCTGCATATAGCGAGATGCGGTCTTCCCAGTCGATTGACCATTCCAGTCCTCGAATGACAGGGTCTTGTCTAATCCAGGCCGCCAGGGGTTCGAAGGCCAGGGCAAATAGTAAGGGTGACAGTGGGCACCCCTGACTGGTACCCCTGTCAGAATTCAATGTTTTGGAGTAAAGTTTTGAGGATTTGCAAATCGATTACCAGGCAATAATCCCTCAGGACGTCAGGACTAGGAACATGATGGAGTAAACTCTCTGTCTTCACCCGAGCCCCTGCACTCTCAAGTGTTGGTGTTCGAGGCCCTCCTCCACCCGCAGGTTTCACCTGCTCCTCATTCCTGGTGGCCCAGTGGACCTCTGTCTCCATTCTCTCGCTCTGCTTTCTCTCTCATTTTTCACTCATTTTTTCCCCTCACTTCTATCTCCCCCCTTCACTCTCATTCTGGGTCTTTCCTCCATTTTCTGTTGTTTTTCCCTTATTTTAAGCTCCCCCTTCACTCTTCTTCTGTATCTTTCCTCCGTTTTTCACTTGTTTTTTACCCTCATCTCAATCTCCCCCTTTCACTCTCCTTCTGTGTCCTCTGTGTCTTTCCTCCACTCTTTCTTGCACTTTTGTTGCCTTATTTGCAATTTTCTCTCTCTTTTTGCCTTTTTCCTTTGGCCTTTTTCAGCCAGTTTTTCCCCGCGGCTGCTGCCCCCGCAACCCCTCCCCACAGCACGACCAGTGCGATCGGCCCAACCCAGATCCCCTCCCCGCTGCCGTCTCCCAGCTGTCCAGCCCTCCCCGACCCCTACTTAATGGCGGCCGTGCCGCAGCCGTGCCAAAGGCAAGGCCGTCTGTGCCCCTCCACGACCCGACTGCGACCAGCGCCAGGAACCCTGGATCTCCGCACCGTCAACCCTACGACCTAGCGGCACTCCGCGCTCTCAACCCAGGCTGCAACAACAACTGCAAGCTAGCATCACCAGCTGACACCCACGGACCCTTCAGCTGTCACCACTGCCGGCACACCTGCAGCGCCACAAAGACCACGGACCCAGCGCAACCCACCCACAAGAACACAACCAAACAGAAGACACTGCAATGCATCCTCCTCAACGTCCGATCCCTCCACAAACACGCCACCAAAATCTGAGACCTTCTCAACAGCACCACCCTGGATGTAGCATTCTTTACCGAAACCTGGACCAACACCACCTCAGGACCTAACATCGCTATCGCCATTCCCCAAGGATACAATATCTCTAGCAAGTAGCCCCACCCGCCCAGGAGGAGGAATCGCCTTCGCCAACAAATCCGCCCTCCCTCAGAGCACACTCTCTGATGAGCCCACAGACCTGATGGAACACTTTCACTTCAAGATACTGGCCAACCCTACCTCCACCCTCCGAGGAACCCTCATATACTGCCCCCTGGATCCCGCAGACTTTTTGCCAACTCCATCACGGACATTATCTCCCCGCAGGCCATCGAGTCCACCAACTACACCCTACTGGGAGACCTCAACTTCCACCTAGACAACCAACTGGACCCCAGCACCACATTCCTCCTGGACAATCTCCACAACATTGGACTCCGCCAGATCGTGACCAAGCCCATGCACTCAGCAGGACACACCCTCGACCCCCTCTTCACAACAGGAAACTCCATCCCCTCCAGCCACACCACCAAACTCCCATGGACTGACCATCAATGAGTCCACTTCACCTTCAGAACACCCACCATCCACAGACACCAGCACCTGCTTATACGAAGAAACTGGAACAGCATCACCGACGACCAGCTAACCTCATCACTCAGCAACTCCACCCCAACCATCGCGGAAAACGACGACCCCAACACCGCAGCCCGAATCCCGCACAGAGGGGATATCCGGCGGCGCCAACACCATAGACCCCCGCAAGAAAAACAACAACACCCATGCCAAGAAAGCTAGATGGTTCACCACCGAACTTCAAGAGTCCAGACGCACTTACCGCCGCCTCGAAAAGGCCTGGAGGAACACCAAATCCACAGAAGCCCACAACAACTTCAGAGCCGCCACCAACGCCTACCACCAACTCATCAGAAAAACGAGGAAAAAAGCGATTCAAGACAGAATCTCCACTCATGCACACAACAGCAAAGAACTCTTCAACATCATCAAGGAGTTCACCCAACCCCCCGCGAGTCCACCAACATCCCTCCCTCACAAGACCTCTGCGACAAACCTTTTCCCACCAGAAAATCAAGAGCATCTATGATAACTTTGACGAAGACAACCAACACACTGAACCCTCACCAGCCACCCCGACACCCTGAAGCCAGCGATCGACAACTGGACAGCCCTCACCACCTAAGACACACTGAAGACGATGAAGTCAATCCACTCCGGGGCCTAATGGACCCCTGCTCCCACCACATTTTCAACAGAGCTGCCAACACCATCGCACCCATGCTCTGCCACACCATCAACCGCTCTGAGGCAACCGCCTTGTTCCCTGACAGCTGGAAACACGCTGAAATCAACCCCCTCCTGAAGAAACCCTCGGCAGACCCCACCGACCTAAAAAATTACAGACCCATCTCCCTGCTGCCGTTCCTAGCATAAGTCATCGAGAAAGCCATCAATAGCCAACTCGCCACATTCCTCGAACAGCACAACATCCTCAACTCCTCCCAATCCGGCTTCAGAAAAAAACACAGTATGGAAACCGCCCTCCTCGCCGCAACAGACGACATCCGTACTTTACCGGACAAAGGAGACACAGCATCCCTCATCCTCCTCGACCTCTCAGTGGCGTTGGACACAGTCTTTCACTGCACCCTAGTACACAGACTCCACGATGCAGGGATCCAAGACAAGGCCCTCGACTGGATCTGCTCCTTCCTCTCTGGCAAAACGCAGCGGGTCAGACTCCCCCCTTTCCTCTCGGACCCTACACCTACCACCTGCAAAGTCTCCCAGGTATCCTCCCTCAGCCCTACGCTCTTCAACATCTACATGGCCCTGCTCGCCCCCATCATCAGTACCTACGGACTCAACATTCTGTCATACACAGACGACACCCAACTCATCCTCTCCCTATCCAACGAACCCAACACCGCCAGACACAACTTTTGAGAAGGCATGGGAGCCATCGTCAAATGGATGAAAAACAGCTGCCAACAACTAAACACCAACAAAACAGAAGTACTCATCATGGGCCCAAACCCTGATGCCTAGAACGAGACCTGGTGTCCCCCTGCCCTCGGAAGCCCGGCCACCCCCACGGACCACGCACGCAACCTGGGAATCTTCCTGGACTCAGAGATCAAAATGGATCGCCTGATCAACTCTGTCTCGTCCTCCTGCTTCCACACCCTCCACCTCCTACGTAAGACCTTCAAATGGATCCCCCTCGAACACAGAAAGACCATCACTCACGCCCTGGTCACCAGCAGGCTCGACTACGGTAACGCACTATATGCCGGATTAAACAAAAACCTCACCCGCAAGCTACAGAACATCCAAAATGCCGCTGCAAGACTGGTACTCAACCTGCTAAGACACTGCCACAACTCCCAGCACCTGCCCACACTCCACTGGCTACCCATCGAAGCTAGAATCACCTTCAAGATGCTCACCCACGCTCACAAGGCCCTCCACGACACCGGACCAGCATACCTGAACAGCCGCCTCAAATTTCACGCACCCCAAAGGACCCTACGATCAGCCCAACTCTCCTACGCCGTGGTGCCCCGCACCAGAAAGACCAGATCGGGAGGCCGCTCCTTCTCCTTCCACGCGGCCAGAGCCTGGAACGACCTTCCGCTCCACCTCAGACAGATAACATCGCTCCCCATCTTCGCAAGAAACCCCAAAACCTGTCTCTCTGACAGACCCCCTCCTTGATGGACTGGAACCTGCGACACCCGAAGCGCCTTGAGACCCTTACGGGTGAGTAGTCACGCTTAACAAACACCTGATTGATTGATTGATTGATTTGATTGATTGATTGTCTCCTTTTTTGTCTAGGAACTGGAATAATATCTCCCTTCTTCCGAAGAGCTATAACTCCTTTCAAGATCTTTTAAGATCTTGAGGCAGAGGAGTACAAATGGGCCTTGTAGGAGTGGGGTATGAGAAGAATTCAATCCGATAACCTTTGGTGACCACCTGAAGCACACATTGATCCATTGTTACTACTTCCCAGCAAGAAACTAGTGAATCCATCCTCAAACCCTTGACAGAGATACCTCCTTCTCTGCATTGTTATGATCGCTGACTCTCTATGTGTGCATACTGTTTTTGCGTCTTGAAGGATTTGAACGAGGACTTCCCTTGAAAGTTAGAGATATGCTCCTGGCACTGGTGTCCCCACGAAGGTTGACGAAAGGAAAAATTTTATTTGGAAAAACTCAAACCTTTAGAGGATTCACACTGAAATGATGACAAATGTTTCCTCTCATTAGAGATACGATGGGGCATATCCTTAGCTCAACGCCAAAACATCTTGAGAGCAGTTGACCTCTGGGCTTCATTGGTGTTCGAATCTTTCAGGTACAAGTTTCACCTAGCAGCAATGGAAGCTCCCCCTGCCAGTGCACGTTCCTACAATGTCAAAGGATATATCAGATAGAAACTCCATCTGATACTCCACGCCCTTCAAAAAAGGAAGACAATCCGATTGATCCTGAATAGCCGTACAAAGGTTTAAGTCTGACATTAGAGATTATGGGTAAACAGACATAATATCGAGTAAAAAATATAGAATGGACATAATATCGAATAAAAAATATAGAATGGACATAAAATCGAATGGACAGAATATAGTTGTTAAAAATATCGAATAGAAGGTAAGTAGTAACGATTTTTAAAATATAGACAGTCAAAATATCGATGTAAGTAATATCGAATTTTAAAATATAGAAAGTTAAAATATCGAAGTAAGTAATATCGATTTTTAAAATATAGAAAGATAAAATATCGAAGTATATAATATAGATATTAAAATATATCGAATTTTTAATAATATCAAATTTTCTAAAGTGTTTTTTTATGTTATTTAATTTTTGCGTAATCTAATTTTGTAGCGGGTTGTGGGTTTATAGGGGAATAGGGTGGGAAGTAATTTAATTGTAATTAATTAAAAATGTTAATTTATTTATTGGTATTTATTTTTAATTAATTGTTAATTAATTATTAATTGGTAATTAATTAATTTTTAATAGGTAATTAATTTTTAATTGGTAATGTATTTTTATTAATTTAATAATTGATGATTATGTTAATTTAATTTATTTATTTTCCGTAGCGGGTTGTGGGTTTATAGGGGAATAGGGTGGGAAGTAATTTAATTGTAATTAATTGAAAAATTTAATTTATTTATTGGTATTTATTTTCGATTAATTGTTAATTAATTTTTAATTGGTAATTAATTTTTAATTGGTAATTAATTTTTAATTGGTAATGTATTTTTGTTAATTGATTAATTGATAATTATGTTAATTTAATTAATTTATTTTCCGTAGCGGGTTGTGGGTTTATAAGGGAATAGGGTGGGAAGTAATTTAATTGTAATTAATTAAATATGTTAATTAATTTATTGGTATTGAGTTTGAATTGTTAATTAATTATTAATTATTTAATTTTTAATTGGTAATTTAATTTTATTAATTGATTATTTGATAATTAAGTTAATTTTAATAATTTATTTTGTGTATTGGGTTGTGGGTGTTTAGCGGAATAGGGGGACGTAATTTAATTGTAAGTAAGTAAATCATTTTTAATTGTTAATTTTTATTTATTTTTAATGTATTAATTAATTGGTAATTAATTTGTATTAATAGGTAATTAATTTTATTTATTATTTTGTGTTTTTAATTGATTAATTATTATATAATATTAAATTGGTAATTTAATTTAAATAATATTTTCTTGGTATTGATATTTAATTTATTTTTATTAATATTAAATCTTTACTTTTCCTACTGTTGCACTCACTGGAGTGGGAATAGTAATTGTTACCCCTACGCTATCCAACGCTTTCCTTACTGTTGCACTCTCTGGAGTGGGAATAGTAATTTTTACCCCTACACTATCCAACGCTTTCCCTACTGTTGCACTCTCTGGAGTGGGAATAGTACTTTTTACCCCTACGCTATTCAACGCTTTCCCTACTGTTGCACTCTCTGGAGTGGGAATAGTAATTTTTACCTCTACGCTATCCAACACTTTCCCTACTGTTGCACTCTCTGGAGTGGGAATAGTAATTTTTACCCCTACACTATCCAACGCTTTGCCTACTGTTGCACTTTCTGGAGTGGGAATAGTAAATTTTACCCTGCCGCTATCTAGCGCTTTCCCTACTGTTGCACTCTCTGGAGTTGGAATAGTAATTTTTACCCCTACGCTATCCAACGCTTTCTCTACTGTTGCACTCTCTGGGGTGTGAATAGTAATTTTTACCCCTACCCTATCCAACGCTTTCCCTACTGTTGCACTCTCTGGAGTGGGAATAGTAATTTTTACCTCTACGCTATCCAACGCTTTCCCTACTGTTGCACTCTCTGGAGTGGGAATAGTAATTTTTACCCCTACGCTATCCAACGCTTTCCCTACTGTTGCACTCTCTGGAGTGGGAATAGTAATTTTTACCCTCCCGCTATCCAACGTTTTCCCTACTGTTGCACTCTCTGGAGTGGAAATCGTAATTTTTACCTCTACGCTATCCAAAGCTTTCCCTACTGTTGCACTCACTGGATTGGTAATAGTAAATTCTACCTTTTCCGCTATTCTACGGTAAAAATATTGTGAATGTTTTATTAATATTATGTTTATATATATATATATATATGAAATCAATTTGTATGTTGTTTTTTTTACTTACATTAATTATTTATTAATTTTAAGGTTATTTAAGTATGTTTAATTTAATTATATTTATTATTTTTTAATTAATTTAAAGCATTTTAAAAAATTCGATATTTTGACTAACTGTATTTTTTACATCGATATTTTTGATTCGATATTTTTGTACTTACCTGTTTGAAGATAGGAGGCCGATATTTTGGTATTCTATATTTTTACCTCGATATTTTTGTAATTCGATATTTTTGACGTCGATTTTGTTTCAGTGATCCAGATTATGCCTTGTAGGCCCCATAGATCCAACCTCTCATGGCGACACCAGCTCCTGAGAAAGCTTTCTTCAATGCAGAGTCCACTTTTTTATCTTATGACTCTTTTAGAATATTCTTCTCTGACATGAATAAATGGCCTACCAAACTTGCCGCAATGGAATCCACATGCCCACTGTCCGTATATACTGTGTCAATATTCTACAGAGGATAGAGCTTGGCCATGAATATTAGTGATTTTATCAGGATCCTTCCATTCGTTCTTGACAAGGTCTAGCACAAACTAATGAATGGGCAGTCCCACATTATACAGCTTTTGTAATTGTCTCAGGAGAGATTCATCTAAGGTCCCCAGCTTCTTCAAACCAGGAAAGTTCATATTATCCTTAATAAGTGTCAGAGAAGCCAGTGGTTATGTCTTAAGAGATGTATTTGCTTTTTACATTTGTGGAATACTGAGCCTCATCAGGTGTATCTGAATCACCTGATCAGATATTGCTTCTGATGTCTTGTTCTTATGTGCAGGAGAAGAAGCATCCTCTTTAAAAGTTCCCAAAGTCTGGAAGACAATTCTCCTAATTCTCTTCACCTCCTCCTCATTTCTGTAATGCCTTCTACGCTAAGGGGAAGGAGAATGCCCAGAGAAATACTATGAGGAAGAAGGCAATGGGGAGGTGTGCCGCCTTTTTGGTTGTATGATTACCCATAACAGCAACCTAGAACAATCCACACGCTGCCAAAAAAGAAATAGCACAAACTGCTCCACCACTTGTAAACAATAAATTGCTTACCTGCGCTTCTTATACAGAACCGAAAAGGGTGCACCGTTCCTAGCATCCGCAATGAAAGGACACACATACGTGGATCACTTTGATTACACTGCGCATGTGCAACCACCAGGAAACAGTGCACAAGTATCAAACATCAGGAAGCTCCCTCTGCACACACCAGGACGCAGGAGGAGAACCAATAGCAAGTCCACGATGTAGGAAGCTTATACTATATCGAAGAAATGTATAGTGTGCACAGAGTCCAGCGGATCCCCAGGGGCTTTACAGAGGCTCAAGTAGATAATACTGAAAGCTCTATTTGTGGTAGGGTGGTCAAGCAGTTAGGCTTATCAGAGGCTAGTGTTAAGCATGTGTTGTACTCACAGAGGCAATAAATGATTACACACACACACAATGACTAAATCAGAGACCAATGTGTTAACGCGGGGTTTCTGGTCACTAGTTATCTTACCAGATCCCTAATCATGTCGACTGAATCGTTGGTACCTGTCATTGAGTAAAAGACAATCTACTACTAGGTTAGTCAATTAGGAACTTAGACCACTCTAAAGAACCACTTACCACTGGGAAAGGTTAAAAAGTTTTAATTCAAAGCCAAAAGTATCTGGAGATACAAACATCTCAGAATAAGATTCAAAAGGTATACAGGTATTAGTACAAAAAGATACTCTCTGAATATCCTTAAACGACAAAAGGAAATTATCAAAACTACTTCAAAGAGCATAAGCGTTGCAAGAATCGCCGTGAGTTGCAACCTGAGAGTCATTTACAGAAAGGGAAAAAATACAAGTTAGTCTGTCCCTACACTAGACTAAGTGACATCCCTACTTAACAAGATCTTTACCTAAAAAGGTGTCAGCAGTGGTGACTTCCAAAGAAGATCACACACTTCCCTTAGTCTTTGTCTCAATTGAAGTCTTTTCCGTTCTCTATCTGCCTACCCATCCGCTCTCTAAGGCTTCTCAGATCATCTGCTCTAACTCCTCCCCGGGGTGCTATCCCTAATACCAAATCACATTTTCAATAGGCACGCCCCTTGAGACGCCTCTCACGTGGTGCAGTTTTGAGCGGCAAATCCCGTCCTGGTGCTCCTCTGGACTCTTCATTAAAGTTGACCTTGCTTCCCAGGCTTCTCTCCGTCCAAGCGGTACCTCCTAAAATTCCTGAAGACTCCTACAGGCCTGTGCCTGGCACTTCTGAACAAGGGCCTATTCATTATTTCTGATTTAAGTTCCCCTTGCACCTGCAAACAGACACCCTCTCGGTAGGCCCCAAATTCCAGTCTCTATCATATCTTTGACCATAAAACATGTATAAGAATTCTCAGTTAGTACCTAGCACAAATTTCCCCTAACGAGCACATTTTAGATCAAAGAGAATGACTTGGTCTTTTCAGGCCTAATTGATTTACATAAAGCAGGTCTCTGCCCTCTAAAACATTTCCTTTCTTTGGTTTAAACAGTATTTTAACTAACACGTATTACTATAATATAATGCAACACATCTATATAAAACATATACTTCAATACTATGCCTAATAATACATTTGCACTTAAATGACATTTAGAATCCACGTCACTAAAAGTGTAGCAGCATCTTTCGTTTCCTGTGAAATGCCATGTGGCCTACACATTTTCATGGTTTGCAGAATTAGATTTCGTTTTCACTTATTCATCTAACGTGTGACGCCAACATCATTTTAACATTTCTACAACCTCTACATTAGTTTTCCACTCTTATATATGCATCTATTCTAATTAAAACAAACACTCATATATTTTCACCATATAAGTTGACACTCTTGTGCAATACAATTTAAACTAACACTACGTGCTTGTAAATATGGTGTACTTATACATTTTTTCAGATTTTTGTGCTCTCTCAGTCCCCCCTTTGATGACTTTCAGGAGTCATCATCATCAAAACACCATCTCTAAAATGTATTTCTTTCAGACTGGCGTTGTTGCAATTCCCCCTCGTTTCATTGTCTCTAGAGCCTTCAGACTCTTATATTGTGTATCCTGCATCGCAGTCAGTCTTTTCTCCTGTTCCCTCATAGATCTCTGCAACTTGTTTGCTCTATACCATTTGTACAGCCGCACCAATCCCCACAAAGTGATTACACAAATCACAATTATGATGATGGGTTTCAATATGTACCAAACGATACCCTTTCCTAGGTTGGCAAACCAACCTCCAACATTACCCATTCCTTGGCCTACTTTTTCCCACACATTTATCTTTGTCAGATCCTCAATTTCATGATGAATCGCAGTAATATTTCGTATGTACTTCTCTAAAGGTTTTGAATTGTCTGGAATGTAAGTGCAACATTCCTGGACCTTCAAGGCCTTACAGACTCCGCCCTCTTTGGCTAACAGAACATCTAAAGCAAGTCGGTTCTGAAGAACCATTGCTCTTATCGATTGCATCTCTCCCTCCACCAGCATTAAGGATCTAGCAGTACTGGCAGATAACCTATCTACGACTGTAGCCAATCTTCTAATTTTGATGTCATTCAGTATCAATCCCAAGAGAGGGAATGCAGCACCAAATACATCCCCAACTACCTCTTCAGCACCTAGACCTCTCCTCCCTCTTGTTGGTATTCCTCTCTTTGTCGTTTCTAAATTCTCAACATGGTATATTTTGGGGAAGACAATTGCTAAATAACATGATCCGTACCAATTATCTGGTAGCTTCACATATGCATTTCTTCCACATACAAAATATACATTTGGAATCGCTTGCATCTCTTTCAAAAAATCTTTGGAGTAGTACTCCAATTGGAAAGCATGTTCACAACTGACTTGACCTACATACAGATTCTCATAATAGGAGTAACTCCTGTGAATGCACAGTTTCCCCCGTTTCTCCTTGTCTAAAGCAATTGGACCAAAGCTACCCTTTCTTTGATGTATCCTTTCTTCCTTAGTCCAATCTGTTTCCCACTGTCCTGAAGCTTTTAGAATCTTTTGCCTCCTGTATCTAGTATCCACCTGCCCTATAAACTTTTTCTCAATTTCTGACACTTGACAAGTCAGATTATTTCTTCGGGCATGTGAAGTATCTAACGTTTTCCATGGAATTAAAAATTTCTGCAACCTGTCTTTGCTCTTGTAATAGTCCCACTTATTCAGATGCTTATAATTTGGGACCTCTGGCAATGTCGAGTCAAAATTCGAGAAATAATACTCGAATCCATCTCGTCCATAAAATAGGCTCAACAACAAACTACATGTGATTCCATACGTCAATAGAAGATGATGGTATCTGATACCCTCATCCACAGAAGCTGGTAATTGCATACAAACGTAGCAATTCTTCGCCTCCATGACATCAATGTATTCGTATAACAACTTGGCATAAGCATTTGACCTAAAGTTCCCCTGTGATTCGTCAACATGTAATCTTTTGATCTCAGCATCTAACAAAGCCTTTTCTTTCTCAGTGTTTTCTCCTTTTACCTCAGCAACAGTGATAGGCTTTTGTGTTGATGCTTTCTTTGTTTCTGATCTTGTCTTTGTTACATTCTCATGTCCCACTATATATGATACAGTAACTACTAAAACTATAAGAAAAATCACTAACACTAAAAGTGTGCCTACTATGCATTTTGCCCTGCGGTTCGGGTTGCCAGTCTCCATGATCTCAAACAATGTAGCTCTGTTTATCGTTCTCAGCAAAGTCCCTTACTTCTTCTCAATGTCCTTTTTGTTTTGCACAAAGACTCTCTTCATTAACCACAATGTCTTTCTTTGAACCACACTTGGAAGCTGACAATTCTCTCCCGCAAAAACAGTCATTAAGTTCTGTAGCAATAGACAACCCTAGCCCTTCTCCATCCACTAAAAGGGAAGTCCCTAATTCTTTCTTCTTCCACTCGGCGCTAGGTTATCTTCCAATCAATATTTACAAAGTTCTTTACAAAGTCTTGTTAGCAATCTGAAACTATGCGTGGTCCCAGAAGTTCCACCACTAGCTCAAATATTTCCATACGGAGCAGGACTCCCTCTAGTATGGGACTCCTTGAACAGCAACACGGAAACTCAACGGTCTCAAATATCAATTTTCTTATTCCACTCAGGAGAGGAGGATAGACGATGTTGAGTGTCAGCAGTCTTTCAACCTCCAATCCTGGCAACAGGAATCGTATTTCCACTGTGATAATTGGGTCAGTTCTGGTCAGGGTCACTTCCCTCACCCTCCCAGCTCTGCGTCCCTCGGACATCTGCAGCGAGGTAGGTCCACTCAGGTGTAGAGTATCTTCTGCTAGGCACTCGTACTCTCCTCGATCTCCTTAGACCCTCCTGCTCTTGGTCCGATACACCTTCTTCCAGATCCGAATCTTCGGATATAGGAGCAAGAGTTTCTTCTAGAGCTAGCTTCAGGCTCGGCCTCCTTCTTCTCTCTGGCCAAGTAGCTGCCCCACTTCTTGTTCTCCTATTACTTTCCCTCCTGCTCGGTTCCTGATCACTCTGTTCCTGATCTGTTTCCAAATCACATTCACAACTGCTCTCTCCTTCTGTTGCAGCTTCAGTTTCGCTACCGCCTTGCCCTTCTTCTTCTGGATCTGCAACGCTCCCAACTTCTTCAGACACCCCCACAGCTTGACTGATCCCCTCTAACGGTTCACCGTCTTCAGCTGGATTCTCATCTGTGAGAGGAGCTGTTTCTTCCAGGGGTGCTGGAACTCTTCGGGTGTGGGAAGCGTGTATCCAATTCGGCAGGCCTCCACACTTGATAGCCGTATTCGTGGTCAGTATGACCTGAAAAGGTCCTCTCCAGCGCACGTCTAGGCAGTTTTTCCGGACGTGTTTCTTCACCAGCACCCACTCTCCTGGGCACAGGTCATGACACAACTCTCTTGAAGATGGGACCTCAGCAGCCTGCACCTGGAAGGACACAGAATGAATGGCGTCAGACAGTCCTTTGCAGTAATCCAGGATCAGGTCATCTGTAATGTTTAATAGTGTCGCAGTTTGTACAGAAGGAAGCCTCATTGCCCTCCCCATCAGCACCTCGTGTGGAGAGAGACCTGTCCTCCGGTCGGGTGTGCTGCGCATGCTCATCAACACTAAAGGCAAAGCATCTGGCCAACTCAAGGAAGTTGAAGAACACACTTTGGCAATTCGACACTTCAGTGTCCCGTTTATCTGCTCCACAATTCCTGAAGCCTCTGGTCGATAGCTACAGTGCAACTTCTGATCAATGTTCAATGCGGCACAGAGCATCTTCACAATTTCACTGTTAAAATGTGTTCCTCGATCAGATTCCAGAGAGCCTGGCACCCCGTAGCGCGGGATCAATTCTCTAAGTAACAGTTTTGCTACGGTGAGGGTATCGCACCTACGTGTAGGGTATGCCTCGACCCACCTGGAAAATATGCATACGACCACCAACACATACCTAAGGCGATTGACTCTAGGCATTTCAATGAAATCTAATTGCATTCTGTTGAAAGGCCCCCCAGACCTCCCAATGTGACTCATGGTAACGGGTGTTCTTTTCCCTACATTCAGTTGCTGACATGTGACACATCTCCTACAGACTGCTTCTGCTGCAATCCTGAATTTTGGACAATACCAAGTTTGCCTAAATACTCTCAGCATGGCATCCCTTCCTAAGTGTGTTGGACCATGTATTTGTCGTGCCATTGGATTCACTAATTCCTCCGGTAACACTGCTCTTCCATCTGCTGAAACCCAAAAATCCATTTCACTTCTCACACAACCTGCTACTTCCCAGGACTTTTTCTCTGACTCAGGTGCATTTTCTTGCATTTGTTTCAGATCTTCCCATGTATCTACGGTCTCTAACATCATCTGGACTTCTGTTTTTTCTTTTGCCCCGCCTACTTCCACCTCCGTGAAAGTATACCCTTGCTCCGCACAATAGCGGGCAACTTCATCAGCATATCTGTTTCCTTGTGACACAAAATCTGTATTTTTAGTGTGAGCTGTACACTTGACCACTGCAATTTCAGCTGGACCTTGCAATGCTTCTAACAGTTGTCGTACAAATTCCCCATTTCTGATTGGCGAACCAGAGGAGGTCATGTAACCCCTCTGAGACCACAATTGCCCGAAATCATGAACTACACCGAAACCATATTGGCTATCGGTATAGATGGTGACTCTCTTTTTGCTACCTGCTATACAGGCACGTGTCAATGCAATGATTTCTGCTACCTGAGCGGAGTGTACTCCTTCCAGGCAAGCGGCTTCCACAACTCCAGTAATGGTGCAAACAGCATAAGCTGCTCTCAACCGACCAGTATCGTCTCTTAAGCATGAACCATCAACAAAGTAAATTTCGTCAGGGTCGATCAATGGCTCATCCACAATATCTGGTCTGGGCTTCGTGCATAGTTCAGTCACATCTAGGCAATCGTGATCTTCACATTCTTCGCCTTCTATATCATTAGGAAGTGGCATCAATGTAGCAGGATTCAAGACCGAGCACCTCTTAAGGGTCACGTTCTCTGCAGCAAGAATAACTTGCTCATAGCGCGTGAGCCTACTATTGGTCAAGTGCTGCGTCTTGGTCCTTGTCATTAACAATTCTACTGAATGCGGTACATACACCACTAATTGATGTCCCATAACAATGTTCTCACACCTTTCAATGCTGACACCTGTTGCAGTAACGGATTTGAGACATCCGGGCAACGCTGCGGCTACCGGATCTAATGTAGCCGAAAAATATGCAACTGGTCTACGGGCATTTCCGTGTACTTGCACCAACACTGATAACGCACATCCTTCTCTTTCACAGCAGTATAAGGAAAAAATCCTCTCATAATCTGGCATTCCCAAAGCCGGAGCACGACACATGTCCTCTCTCAGTTGTAGGAACGCCATTAGGCACTCGTTGTCCCATGGTACCGGATCGCTCACCTCCTTGTGCGTCAGTTTCTGCAAAGGTTTTGCTTTCAGTGAAAAGTTAGCTATCCACTGTCGGCAGTAACCAACCATTCCTAAGAACATCCTAACTTCTCTCTGTGTCGTTGGCGCATTCATTTTCATGATGGCCTCTATCCTGTCTGGAGACACCTTGCGCTTCCCCTTCTCAATTCGGTGACCCAGATACTGTACTTCTGTCAGACAGTACTGTAGTTTGTTCGGAGATACCTTATGCCCATTCTCAGCTAAATGATTCAGTAAAGCAATGGTATCTTCCTTACACGCTTCCTCTGTTTCTGACGCAACAAGTAGGTCGTCTATGTACTGGACCAGAACCGAGTTCTGTGGCAGTACCAGACTTTCAAGGTTCTTCTTCAACAGCTGACTGAAGATCGAAGGGCTATCTGTGAACCCTTGTGGAATTCGACACCATGTTAAGGCGCGATCTTCCATTTTAAATGCGAAAAGATACTGGCTGTCCGCATCTAATGGGATGGAAAAGAAGGCTTGACAGAGGTCTATCACTGTAAACCACTCAGCTTGGAATGGTATTTGAAACAGTATCACTGATGGATTCGGTACCACTGGACAACATGAAACCACAATGTTGTTAATCTTTCGAAGGTCCTGAACTATTCTGAACTTCCCACTAGGTTTCTGCAAACCCATAATCGGGGAGTTACATGGACTACCCACGATTTCTTTCAGTATTCCCTGTTGAATCATTGAATCAATCACAGGTTTTATTCCTGCAATCGTTTCCTGGGACAGTTTGTACTGAGGCGTTCTTGGAAATTCAGCGTTTGGTTTTATCATGATCTTCACTGGTTCCACCCCTTTAATCAGTCCTATCTCTTCCCCAGTAAAATCCCATACTTCAGCTGAGACAGCCTCTCTTAGGTCCCAAGGAAGGTCTTCCACAGTCAGAGTAGGATACAGTTCTATACATGTTTTCTCATTGGCAATCTTAAAGGTAGCATCATCATCTGCGGTCTGTACCTCCACACCCTGAGGTGTGCAGTATATGGTGCAATTCAATTTGCACAACAAGTCCCTCCCTAACAGACATACAGGACTAGAATCACATACCACAAACTGATGTTCATTTGTGTAATTCCCTATTTTCACTGACACTGGTTCTGTCAAAGGACTAGTCATTCTTCTATTTGCGACTCCAACCACCTGAATTGTTTCCCCCGACATTGGTAGGTCAGGAACCACTGCTGATCTCAGAGTTGATCGAGTAGCTCCAGTATCCACCAAGAAAGTCATCGGGCACCCTGCTACCTCTGCCTCAACAAATGGCCCTCTCTGATCTACTTCCAGAACTGCCCCGAGGGTACAGTCCTCTTCTTTGTTCACACGTTGACCGGTCATTGGGTCAATGTAATAACATGTTTCTTCTTCAATAAAAAAAGGCATTTGTTTATAGACTTTTCCCCCTGTCGCAATCTTCGGTGGCTGTGGAAACTGAGCTTGTGGAGCCGAAGTCCCCCCTTTGACCACCTTGCTTCCTGAGACTGTCGCCCTTTGAACTGGAACCTCCTGAACTTCCTGTTCTAATTCTAGTTCTCCACTTTCAGGGTTAAAGGGACACTCGCGTCTCCAATGTCCCACCTGGTGACACTGGTGGCACTTTGTCGTTTTCTTTAAAGTGGCAAAATCTATTCTAGGTCTCTGACTTTCTTCACTATCCTTGTTCTGACCATTCGACTTCCGTCCCATTGTCCCCGTTCCCTGTTTCTGCTGTCCGCCCTTTCCGGCTGACTGCATCTGTACCACCATCAGCTTCTCCTTCATTTTCTTTGTCTTGGAATCTATCTCATCGCTACAGTATCTGGCATACCTTAAAATTTCATCTAGTGGTTTGTTTTGCCAACAAATTAAATGTTGCTGAATCATCAAACAAATATCAGGTCTCAACCCTAAAACAAACTTTGACACAAACTGTCCTATATCTTTGGGATCCATTACATCGAGCCCACTGTATTGTTTGAATGTTTTCAACAACCTTTCATAGAACTCATGAACTGTCTCCTTTGGTTCTTGTCTTGTTCGGTCTATTTTTACCCAATCTATGTCCTGGGGTGGTACCTTATCTTTCAGCCAAGCTATTACCCTTTCATACTTTTGCATGACAATTTCAGACGGTCCATTTGTCTGAGCATCCCTCACTGGTTCAGTAGTTGGCCATTCAACACTAGTCTTGCACGATGTCCACAAGTCAGATGGGACCACAATATCAAACAAAGTGTTCAAATCAATCCACAATACTTTCGAGATCTTTACAAACCTTTCTACCTGCTTATACCACTCTACTGGATTGTCCCTTAACTTCGGAAATGAGTTGGTAAATGCAGCTAAATCTCCCCTACTCCAGGGTACATGTACATAATTCCCATTTGATATTTCTCTCAAAGGGAATGCCTCCATCTGCATCAACCTTCCCTCAGGAGACGTCCCATTCACACACCGCCTAACAGTTCCCCTTTTGGACCATCTCTCCTCCCATTTGTCCAGATCCCTCCACGCTCTTATTCCTGCTATTAGTTCCCTTATGTGTGTCTTTAACCCTGTAGTTCTTTTCTCATCTAAGTCTTGATCTGAGTATTGTAACCTATGGTTACTCTGTAGGGTCTTTGATCTGGACAAATCTACCATGTACCTGTCTGCCAGTTCAGACAGTTTCTCATGAGTCGCTCTCGCCTTCCGAGTAACATCCTTTGCTATGAACAGCAGCTCATCTTGCTCGTATAACTCAATCCTTTCTAATGGCAACATACCATCTATAATCTCATCCAAATCAGATTTCAAACTGGTGACATCAAGTCTTTTCGCCTTTATTGTAGCTTTCAGTACGCTAGCTCTAGGGGGTCCATTCACATCTTTCCCATCCCAGCTCCGAGTCCTACGTCTGGGCTCAGGTGAGTTACGTGGAGTCCTCCCATGCTCCCACCCCTCCAGGTCCCATGCTGTTCCGTCCTCTCTGGGTGGATGATGAAACACTCCATTGTGCCTCATAGTCCCACCTTCCCCTTCATGCCTGAATTCTCTGGGTTCATGGTAAGACATTCCATTACTCCCCCTTTCTTCACCATTGGTCTGTGACCTCTGATCACCCGATGTATGGCAAGATCTTTCATTGTTCCCCCTATTCCAGTGTTGCACATTCTCCCCTGGCGCGTGATGAGTGCACCTAAACCTATCTCTGTATGCTAGTACCATTTGGTCTCCACCCTTTTCAAAGAGCCGAGACATCTCTTCACACTCCATGCTTCTACCATCTCGCTCCTGCTGGTCCCTCCCATCATTAGGACGTATTACTCCTCTGTTCTCCTGGCTTTGACCCTCACGTCCCTGACTGCTTTCGCTAGCCCCGCAGTGAGATACTGTCCCATTGCCTCGATTTCCCCACTCCGCTTCTGCTCTTGACCTATTGCTCTGCGTTTCTGCGGACCCATCCCATTCTCTCAAGTCGACTCTTAACTCTTTAAAGGATTTCGGACGTGGTCCCCTTAGGTCCATCGGTCCTCTTTGACCCCCCTGCTCTGTTGCGGGACTCACTGTCGGTTCGAATGGGGTGTTCCACGTTACCGGTCCTGGCAATTGCTTCCAGGCATTGGTCGTGTTATGCCTCCTTTCCATCTCAACCCTTTCTCTGTCCAACCGTATCTGTTCTTCCTCTCTCCCATTCTCTGGGTTGTAAATCGATACTATGGGTCCTATGGTAACGGGTACTTGGAGAGCATCTGGCAATCTACAAGGTTCCGCCCTCTCTGCGGTTGGCGTTTTCTGTACCACAAACCTTCCGACTACACTCTGTGCTGTACTAGGTTGAGGTGTCTCCCCACCTTTGATAGGTGTCCATTCCGATGTAGGAAGTGGTACATACCCCTCTATGGCAGCCCCCTCTTCCCTTGCGAGTCCTCTACTTTCTATCTCCCCAACTGTCGGCGGCGGTCTATCTATCCATAATCTATTTATTACGTTGTCCTCCGATTCGCTCTCCTCATCTTCTTCCATGAGTGTCTTTTCACCTGCCACCTCTCTCACTGTGTACAACGTATCCACCTCAATAGCCTGTACCCTCCACCTCCTGGCGTCCTCATCCCATTTGGTAGTAGTAGTAAAGCTTTATTTCGATATAAAAACATATCATAAAAGCAAAACATTACAGCATAAAAACAATAATCGAAGCAAAGCACTTTTACAATTCATAGTACCGTTAAGACATTCATATTTACACAAAAGAACATAAAATTTATACAGAATGAAAAAAGGGACGCTCTACTGTAACATCAGTTGTTTGGCAGATCTTAGTCTCCACGCCCAACCTAGAAATTTAGCCAGACAGATAGCAAAAAAGGGTCTTGTATCTGAGAGCAATATTCTTATAGCTTCCAGATGTGAGCGAGTTCCCAGGCTCCTACAAAGAGGCTTCAACCACCTCCATCTAGGGGCCATATAAACTTGGCACTCAAATAAAAGATGTGCAACAGATTCAATTTTTAACTCACAGAATGGACAATGCGGTACAGTTTGCATTGGTGGTTTCCAGGTAGAGGTAAACTGACCTAGAGGTAAGACCCCAACCCTGAATTTAAAATATAATGCCCTGTCATGTGAGCTGTGAATCAAATCCAAGTATGGTTCTCTGGAGGGGATGTCTTTAACCATTAAGAAATTTACAACAGATTTTGGGTGGTTTGATTTAGCTAGTCTCTCACTATCCACCCAAGACCAGTAAGCCTTCTTCAGTTCTTGTTTGGGAGGTGCTGTTTTATTTTCCCACGCAGCTCCCAACCCAAGTTTGTACAATGCCCTCTTGACCTCTCTGAGCCAGGCGATCTTATGCCAGCCAGGTAAGGACAGTACATCTTTTAGAGCATCTGCATAACTGTGGAGCTCAGGGACGTTCCAGATTCTAGACCATAGCAGTAAGGGGCGTAATTTAGCTTGCTCGCAGATTGGACGAGTACCTGCGTCAAGCAAGATGGGGATTGTGGGGGTGCTCTGGGGTAGCCGCATCAGATCTTTATGAAATTTATTTTCTAGGTGGGCCAAAGTATCCACTCTCTGAGTACCCCAAAGTTCAGCACCATAGAGTGCTGCGCTCACAACCCTACCCCTATAAATATCAAGAAGTGCCCCAATAGGTTTTATAGAGGAAGCACGCTGCTCTTTAAGTAGAGCACCAACTACCCTCTTATGGGTTAGGAACACTTTTTGGTGATGGGCCTTCCAGCTCATACTATCACAAAGACGTATGCCTAGATAGTCAAATTCACTGACACGTTCTAATGTAACTGAGTCAAGAGTGGGGGGTTTAACAGATTTCTTAGGCGGGTTGAGGACAAGAAATTTGGTCTTACCGATATTTATGGCCAGTCCTTTAGTGTCACAGAAGGCCTTAAAGCTGGAAAGTAGTGACTGTATGCCTGCAGGTGATTTCGAAATCAGGAGGGTGTCATCCGCAAACAGGAGCGTCGGGATTTTCCTCCCCGCCAGGGATGGTGCATCTGCAGGATGTTGAAGAAGATGCTCCACCACTCCATTAACGTAAAGCGAGAACAGAGTGGGGGCAAGCACACACCCCTGGCGGACGCCCCTGTCTACTGGAATACACGGGTTTTTTTCGCCCTGGGCACCCCATCTGATTTGGGCAAAGTTCTTTTCATGAAATTTTATCAGCAAGGCCAACAGGTAGGGTGGTAGACCTAACTCGTTGAGGACCTTCCATAATAACGCTCTTGGAACCAGGTCGAAGGCTGTTTTTAAGTCTATAAAGACTAAGTACAAACTGCGCCCTCCTAGCACCACTACCTTCCAATAGAGCATTAAAAGGCGGAATGTCTGCTCGACGGTACCTGTCCCTGATCTAAAACCCGCTTGGAAATCAGACAATATCTGGTTTTCTTCCACCCACTCCAGGATCCTGCCCAATACCACTTTCCCCGCTATCTTTTGCGTTGAATCCAGCAAACTGATGGGGCGATAATTAGCTGGGTCCTCCCTGCTACCTTTCTTGAAAATGGGGACTACTTCGGCCCCCCTCCAAGAGTCAGGGAAAGACCCCCCCAACATGACCTCATTAAGAAGGGCAACAATTAGTCTGCTCCAGAATGGGGGATTATTTTTTATCATGTCGCCCGGGATCCCATCCGGGCCTGCCGCTTTGTTAGAAACAGTACTCCTGATTGCCTTCTCTACTTCCAAGGTGGTAAATGGGACTTCATTTAGTAGGAGATCTGTGGAACTGGGCCTTAAGAGCGGGTCTAGATTCAGAGGCCCTGTATGAGCCGAATACAATTTGGAAAAGTGGGCGAACCAGGCAACACCAGGGATATTACAAGTCAGTTGTTGATCAATGGGCTTTTCTCTCGATCTTAGCAAGTCCCAGAACCCTTTAGCATCTTTCCATGTGCTCGCCTCCGTTAGGTCGCGCCAAAAATTGAAATCATATGACCGCTTAGCCTCAGACACAGTTTTCCTATAAAATTGCCTTGCAGACCTGATGGTAGCTTGGACTTTTCCTTTTACTGCAGCAACAAGATTACCCTTAGCAAGTCGACATTTGGCTGTGAACCACTTTTCACTTGTTCTCAGGGTCCCCTTTGAAGCAGTTCTGAAGCTGGGTTTGGGGACGATGAACAGCCCACTTAATGCCGTAACAGTCTCCGTAAATAACGATAGAAACATCTTACCATCGCTATTAGTGTAGTCAAGCCTATTTGGAATCTCTCACTGCTCTTACCGATCGCGTCAGCCTTTCTTGACGCCTATTCAGATTCCTATCGTGCGCCGCCCTAATCCATGCGTTAAGGGCCTCAAACTGGGTTGGTCTAGGCGGAGGTTTCAATGCAGACATGGTTGCTTTTAACCGATGTAACACCTCTAATTTAAACGTCCCATACTTTGGGAACGACATTTCCTCATTCTCTTCCGTAAGCTTGTTCCAAACTCCAATCCATAATATCGTATGCAGCCCAACATTCGCTGCCATATAATGAGCCGGTGTACCCTCTGGCGGTGCCTCTTGCCCGTAAAAAGACTCTCTCCTTTTTCTCTTAAAAATATCCTTCAAACATTTAAAACACTTCATTTTCAATCTACTAGTTTCTGTTTTCTCCGGTTTGTTTACTTCCTGATGACAATACACCAATCTCAGCTCGGTTCTCGCCAACTGGCCTATCAGAACGCGACTTCTCACTGACGTCGCACCAGCCGCCCAATCCCGTCACGGCTCTTGCCGACGTCACACCAACCGTCCTATCGCGTCGCGGCTCCTCACTATCCACCCTATCTCAGCGCGGCTCTTGCCGACGTCACTCGTCCCCCGTCGCAGCAGTTCCCCTCCTTTTTCAGCTCGTCTCCGCGTTTATGCATGCGTCCCATTCATACTTCGAAAAATTATTACTTCCGTCCAAGCGATCACTTTTCTTTGACTGTACGCCCACAGTCAATCTGTAATTGTCACCTTAACTGGCGAAATGTCTTTCCGTTTACGTCCAGACAATCGCCTTCTCTGATAGGTTACTTACACACAGTAACTTTCGACCAGCGTCCGTTACTCACACACTCACTCTTGCACTCCCCCTATCTCGGTTCTGCGGCGGTCAATGGTACCTCATGACCTCCGTACTATGGTTGACAATTACTCTGAGTGTTCGATACACCCGGACCACTTAAGCTCTACCTTGAACTTAAGATTTTTACCAGGTTGCGCGCGCTCACAACCTTCTCACAATCACGCTACAGGCATTCAACTCCGCAAGACATTACAATACAAATACAACACAAAACACCACAATCTGTTCACGCATGACCCTTGTTATACTCACTCTCCTCCAATACTGCTGCTTTTCTCGCACCGTCAGCACCTTCTTCGGCACGCGATTCTTCCGCTGCTCATCTCTCGATGTCTAGCTCTAGGGGCCTTGGGGTAAGCTAACCTAATCTAGATTACCTTCCTCAAGAAGATAACCATCCTAAACTGCTACCAACTGTTAACGCGGGGTTTCTGGTCACTAGTTATCTTACCAGATCCCTAATCATGTCGACTGAATCGTTGGTACCTGTCATTGAGTAAAAGACAATCTACTACTAGGTTAGTCAATTAGGAACTTAGACCACTCTAAAGAACCACTTACCACTGGGAAAGGTTAAAAAGTTTTAATTCAAAGCCAAAAGTATCTGGAGATACAAACATCTCAGAATAAGATTCAAAAGGTATACAGGTATTAGTACAAAAAGATACTCTCTGAATATCCTTAAACGACAAAAGGAAATTATCAAAACTACTTCAAAGAGCATAAGCGTTGCAACAATCGCCGTGAGTTGCAACCTGAGAGTCATTTACAGAAAGGAAAAAAATACAAGTTAGTCTGTCCCTACACTAGACTAAGTGACATCCCTACTTAACAAGATCTTTACCTAAAAAGGTGTCAGCAGTGGTGACTTCCAAAGAAGATCACACACTTCCCTTAGTCTTTGTCTCAATTGAAGTCTTTTCCGTTCTCTATCTGCCTACCCATCCGCTCTCTAAGGCTTCTCAGATCATCTGCTCTAACTCCTCCCCGGGGTGCTATCCCTAATACCAAATCACATTTTCAATAGGCACGCCCCTTGAGACGCCTCTCACGTGGTGCAGTTTTGAGCGGCAAATCCCGTCCTGGTGCTCCTCTGGACTCTTCATGAAAGTTGACCTTGCTTCCCAGGCTTCTCTCCGTCCAAGCGGTACCCCCTAAAATTCCTGAAGACTCCTACAGGCCTGTGCCTGGCACTTCTGAACAAGGGCCTATTCATTATTTCTGATTTAAGTTCCCCTTGCACCTGCAAACAGACACCCTCTCGGTAGGCCCCAAATTCCAGTCTCTATCATATCTTTAACCATAAAACATGTATAAGAATTCTCAGTTAGTACCTAGCACAAATTTCCCCTAACGAGCACATTTTAGATCAAAGAGAATGACTTGGTCTTTTCAGGCCTAATTGATTTACATAAAGCAGGTCTCTGCCCTCGAAAACATTTCCTTTCTTTGGTTTAAACAGTATTTTAACTAACACGTATTACTATAATATAATGCAACACATCTATATAAAACATATACTTCAATACTATGCCTAATAATACATTTGCACTTAAATGACATTTAGAATCCACGTCACTAAAAGTGTAGCAGCATCTTTCGTTTCCTGTGAAATGCCATGTGGCCTACACATTTTCATGGTTTGCAGAATTACATTTCGTTTTCACTTATTCATCTAACGTGTGACTCCAACATCATTTTAACATTTCTACAACCTCTACATTAGTTTTCCACTCTTATATATGCATCTATTCTAATTAAAACAAACACTCATATATTTTCACCATATAAGTTGACACTCTTGTGCAATACAATTTAAACTAACACTACGTGCTTGTAAATATGGTGTACTTATACATTTTTTCAGATTTTTGTGCTCTCTCAGTCCCCCCTTTGATGACTTTCAGGAGTCATCATCATCAAAACACCATCTCTAAAATGTATTTCTTTCAGACTGGCGTTGTTGCAATTCCCCCTCGTTTCATTGTCTCTAGAGCCTTCAGACTCTTATATTGTGTATCCTGCATCGCAGTCAGTCTTTTCTCCTGTTCCCTCATAGATCTCTGCAACTTGTTTGCTCTATACCATTTGTACAGCCGCACCAATCCCCACAAAGTGATTACACAAATCACAATTATGATGATGGGTTTCAATATGTACCAAACGATACCCTTTCCTAGGTTGGCAAACCAACCTCCAACATTACCCATTCCTTGGCCTACTTTTTCCCACACATTTATCTTTGTCAGATCCTCAATTTCATGATGAATCGCAGTAATATTTCGTATGTACTTCTCTAAAGGTTTTGAATTGTCTGGAATGTAAGTGCAACATTCCTGGACCTTCAAGGCCTTACAGACTCCGCCCTCTTTGGCTAACAGAACATCTAAAGCAAGTCGGTTCTGAAGAACCATTGCTCTTATCGATTGCATCTCTCCCTCCACCAGCATTAAGGATCTAGCAGTACTGGCAGATAACGACTGTAGCCAATCTTCTAATTTTGATGTCATTCAGTATCAATCCCAAGAGAGGGAATGCAGCACCAAATACATCCCCAACTACCTCTTCAGCACCTAGACCTCTCCTCCTCTTGTTGGTATTCCTCTCTTTGTCGTTTCTAAATTCTCAACATGGTATATTTTGGGGAAGACAATTGCTAAATAACATGATCCGTACCAATTATCTGGTAGCTTCACATATGCATTTCTTCCACATACAAAATATACATTTGGAATCGCTTGCATCTCTTTCAAAAAATCTTTGGAGTAGTACTCCAATTGGAAAGCATGTTCACAACTGACTTGACCTACATACAGATTCTCATAATAGGAGTAACTCCTGTGAATGCACAGTTTCCCCCGTTTCTCCTTGTCTAAAGCAATTGGACCAAAGCTACCCTTTCTTTGATGTATCCTTTCTTCCTTAGTCCAATCTGTTTCCCACTGTCCTGAAGCTTTTAGAATCTTTTGCCTCCTGTATCTAGTATCCACCTGCCCTATAAACTTTTTCTCAATTTCTGACACTTGACAAGTCAGATTATTTCTTCGGGCATGTGAAGTATCTAACGTTTTCCATGGAATGAAAAATTTCTGCAACCTGTCTTCGCTCTTGTAATAGTCCCACTTATTCAGATGCTTATAATTTGGGACCTCTGGCAATGTTGAGTCAAAATTCGAGAAATAATACTCGAATCCATCTCGTCCATAAAATATGCTCAACAACAAACTACATGTGATTCCATACGTCAATGGAAGATGATGGTATCTGATACCCTCATCCACAGAAGCTGGTAATTGCATACAAACGTAGCAATTCTTCGCCTCCATGACATCAATGTATTCGTATAACAACTTGGCATAAGCATTTGACCTAAAGTTCCCCTGTGATTCGTCAACATGTAATCTTTTGATCTCAGCATCTAACAAAGCCTTTTCTTTCTCAGTGTTTTCTCCTTTTACCTCAGCAACAGTGATAGGCTTTTGTGTTGATGCTTTCTTTGTTTCTGATCTTGTCTTTGTTACGTTCTCATGTCCCACTATATATGATACAGTAACTACTAAAACTATAAGAAAAATCACTAACACTAAAAGTGTGCCTACTATGCATTTTGCCCTGCGGTTCGGGTTGCCAGTCTCCATGATCTCAAACAATGTAGCTCTGTTTATCGTTCTCAGCAAAGTCCCTTACTTCTTCTCAATGTCCTTTTTGCTTTGCACAAAGACTCTCTTCATTAACCACAATGTCTTTCTTTGAACCACACTTGGAAGCTGACAATTCTCTCCCGCAAAAACAGTCATTAAGTTCTGTAGCAATAGACAACCCTAGCCCTTCTCCATCCACTAAAAGGGAAGTCCCTAATTCTTTCTTCTTCCACTCGGCGCTAGGTTATCTTCCAATCAATATTTACAAAGTTCTTTACAAAGTCTTGTTAGCAATCTGAAACTATGCGTGGTCCCAGAAGTTCCACCACTAGCTCAAATATTTCCATACGGAGCAGGACTCCCTCTAGTATGGGACTCCTTGAACAGCAACACGGAAACTCAACGGTCTCAAATATCAATTTTCTTATTCCACTCAGGAGAGGAGGATAGACGATGTTGAGTGTCAGCAGTCTTTCAACCTCCAATCCTGGCAACAGGAATCGTATTTCCACTGTGATAATTGGGTCAGTTCTGGTCAGGGTCACTTCCCTCACCCTCCCAGCTCTGCGTCCCTCGGACATCTGCAGCGAGGTAGGTCCACTCAGGTGTAGAGTATCTTCTGCTAGGCACTCGTACTCTCCTCGATCTCCTTAGACCCTCCTGCTCTTGGTCCGATACACCTTCTTCCAGATCCGAATCTTCGGATATAGGAGCAAGAGTTTCTTCTAGAGCTAGCTTCAGGCTCGGCCTCCTTCTTCTCTCTGGCCAAGTAGCTGCCCCTCTTCTTGTTCTCCTATTACTTTCCCTCCTGCTCGGTTCCTGATCACTCTGTTCCTGATCTGTTTCCAAATCACATTCACAACCGCTCTCTCTTTCTGTTGCAGCTTCAGTTTCGCTACCGCCTTGCCCTTCTTCTTCTGGATCTGCAACGCTCCCAACTTCATCAGACACCCCTACAGCTTGACTGATCCCCTCTAATGGTTCACCGTCTTCAGCTGGATTCTCATCTGTGAGAGGAGCTGTTTCTTCCAGGGGTGCTGGAACTCTTCGGGTGTGGGAAGCGTGTATCCAATTCGGCAGGCCTCCACACTTGATAGCCGTATTCGTGGTCAGTATGACCTGAAAAGGTCCTCTCCAGCGCACGTCTAGGCAGTTTTTCCGGACGTGTTTCTTCACCAGCACCCACTCTCCTGGGCACAGGTCATGACACAACTCTCTTGAAGATGGGACCTCAGCAGCCTGCACCTGGAAGGACACAGAATGAATGGCGTCAGACAGTCCTTTGCAGTAATCCAGGATCAGGTCATCTGTAATGTTTAATAGTGTCGCAGTTGGTACAGAAGGAAGCCTCATTGCCCTCCCCATCAGCACCTCGTGTGGAGAGAGACCTGTCCTCCGGTCGGGTGTGCTGCGCATGCTCATCAACACTAAAGGCAAAGCATCTGGCCAACTCAAGGAAGTTGAAGAACACACTTTGGCAATTCGACACTTCAGTGTCCCGTTTATCTGCTCCACAATTCCTGAAGCCTCTGGTCGATAGCTACAGTGCAACTTCTGATCAATGTTCAATGCGGCACAGAGCATCTTCACAATTTCACTGTTAAAATGTGTTCCTCGATCAGATTCCAGAGAGCCTGGCACCCCGTAGCGCGGGATCAATTCTCTAAGTAACAGTTTTGCTATGGTGAGGGTATCGCACCTACGTGTAGGGTATGCCTCGACCCACCTGGAAAATATGCATACGACCACCAACACATACCTAAGGCGGTTGACTCTAGGCATTTCAATGAAATCTAATTGCATTCTGTTGAAAGGTCCCCCAGACCTCCCAATGTGACTCATGGTAACGGGTATTCTTTTCCCTACATTCAGTTGCTGACATGTGACACATCTCCTACAGACTGCTTCTGCTGCAATCCTGAATTTTGGACAATACCAAGTTTGCCTAAATACTCTCAGCATGGCATCCCTTCCTAAGTGTGTTGGACCATGTATTTGTCGTGCCATTGGATTCACTAATTCCTCCGGTAACACTGCTCTTCCATCTGCTGAAACCCAAAAATCCATTTCACTTCTCACACAACCTGCTACTTCCCAGGACTTTTCTCTGACTCAGGTGCATTTTCTTGCATTTGTTTCAGATCTTCCCATGTATCTACGGTCTCTAACATCATCTGGACTTCTGTTTTTTCTTTTGCCCCGCCTACTTCCACCTCCGTGAAAGTATACCCTTGCTCCGCACAATAGCGGGCAACTTCATCAGCATATCTGTTTCCTTGTGACACAAAATCTGTATTTTTAGTGTGAGCTGTACACTTGACCACTGCAATTTCAGCTGGACCTTGCAATGCTTCTAACAGTTGTCGTACAAATTCCCCATTTCTGATTGGCGAACCAGAGGAGGTCATGTAACCCCTCTGAGACCACAATTGCCCGAAATCATGAACTACACCGAAACCATATTGGCTATCGGTATAGATGGTGACTCTCTTTTTGCTACCTGCTATACAGGCACGTGTCAATGCAATGATTTCTGCTACCTGAGCGGAGTGTACTCCTTCCAGGCAAGCGGCTTCCACAACTCCAGTAATGGTGCAAACAGCATAAGCTGCTCTCAACCGACCAGTATCGTCTCTTAAGCATGAACCATCAACAAAGTAAATTTCGTCAGGGTCGATCAATGGCTCATCCACAATATCTGGTCTGGGCTTCGTGCATAGTACAGTCACATCTAGGCAATCGTGATCTTCACATTCTTCGCCTTCTATATCATTAGGAAGTGGCATCAATGTAGCAGGATTCAAGACCGAGCACCTCTTAAGGGTCACGTTCTCTGCAGCAAGAATAACTTGCTCATAGCGCGTGAACCTACTATTGGTCAAGTGCTGCGTCTTGGTCCTTGTCATTAACAATTCTACTGAATGCGGTACATACACCACTAATTGATGTCCCATAACAATGTTCTCACACCTTTCAATGCTGACACCTGTTGCAGCAACGGATTTGAGACATCCGGGCAACGCTGCGGCTACCGGATCTAATGTAGCCGAAAAATATGCAACTGGTCTACGGGCATTTCCGTGTACTTGCACCAACACTGATAACGCACATCCTTCTCTTTCACAGCAGTATAAGGAAAAAATCCTCTCATAATCTGGCATTCCCAAAGCCGGAGCACGACACAAGTCCTCTCTCAGTTGTAGGAACGCCATTAGGCACTCGTTGTCCCATGGTACCGGATCACTCACCTCCTTGTGCGTCAGTTTCTGCAAAGGTTTTGCTTTCAGTGAAAAGTTAGCTATCCACTGTCGGCAGTAACCAACCATTCCTAAGAACATCCTAACTTCTCTCTGTGTCGTTGGCGCATTCATTTTCATGATGGCCTCTATCCTGTCTGGAGACACCTTGCGCTTCCCCTTCTCAATTCGTTGACCCAGATACTGTACTTCTGTCAGACAGTACTGTAATTTGTTCGGAGATACCTTATGCCCATTCTCAGCTAAATGATTCAGTAAAGCAATGGTATCTTCCTTACACGCTTCCTCTGTTTCTGACGCAACAAGTAGGTCGTCTATGTACTGGACCAGAACCAAGTTCTGTGGCAGTACCAGACTTTCAAGGTTCTTCTTCAACAGCTGACTGAAGATCGAAGGGCTATCTGTGAACCCTTGTGGAATTCGACACCATGTTAAGGCGCGATCTTTCATTTTAAATGCGAAAAGATACTGGCTGTCCGCATCTAATGGGATGGAAAAGAAGGCTTGACAGAGGTCTATCACTGTAAACCACTCAGCTTGGAATGGTATTTGAAACAGTATCACTGATGGATTCGGTACCACTGGACAACATGAAACCACAATGTTGTTAATCTTTCGAAGGTCCTGAACTATTCTGAACTTCCCACTAGGTTTCTGCAAACCCATAATCGGGGAGTTACATGGACTACCCACGATTTCTTTCAGTATTCCCTGTTGAATCATTGAATCAATCACAGGTTTTATTCCTGCAATCGTTTCCTGGGACAGTTTGTACTGAGGCGTTCTTGGAAATTCAGCGTTTGGTTTTATCATGATCTTCACTGGTTCCACCCCTTTAATCAGTCCTATCTCTTCCCCAGTAAAATCCCATACTTCAGCTGAGACAGCCTCTCTTAGGTCCCAAGGAAGGTCTTCCACAGTCAGAGTAGGATACAGTTCTATACATGTTTTCTCATTGGCAATCTTAAAGGTAGCATCATCATCTGCGGTCTGTACCTCCACACCCTGAGGTGTGCAGTATATGGTGCAATTCAATTTGCACAACAAGTCCCTCCCTAACAGACATACAGGACTAGAATCACATACCACAAACTGATGTTCATTTGTGTAATTCCCTATTTTCACTGACACTGGTTCTGTCAAAGGACTAGTCATTCTTCTATTTGCGACTCCAACCACCTGAATTGTTTCCCCCGACATTGGTAGGTCAGGAACCACTGCTGATCTCAGAGTTGATCGAGTAGCTCCAGTATCCACCAAGAAAGTCATCGGGCACTCTGCTACCTCTGCCTCAACAAATGGCCCTCTCTGATCTACTTCCAGAACTGCCCCGAGGGTACAGTCCTCTTCTTTGTTCACACGTTGACCGGTCATTGGGTCAATGTAATAACATGTTTCTTCTTCAATAAAAAAAGGCATTTGTTTATAGACTTTTCCCCCTGTCGCAATCTTCGGTGGCTGTGGAAACTGAGCTCGTGGAGCCGAAGTCCCCCCTTTGACTACCTTGCTTCCTGAGACTGTCGCCCTTTGAACTGGAACCTCCTGAACTTCCTGTTCTAATTCTAGTTCTCCACTTTCAGGGTTAAAGGGACACTCGCGTCTCCAATGTCCCACCTGGTGACACTGGTGGCACTTTGTCGTTTTCTTTAAAGTGGCAAAATCTATTCTAGGTCTCTGACTTTCTTCACTATCCTTGTTCTGACCATTCGACTTCCGTCCCATTGTCCCCGTTCCCTGTTTCTGCTGTCCGCCCTTTCCGGCTGACTGCATCTGTACCACCATCAGCTTCTCCTTCATTTTCTTTGTCTTGGAATCTATCTCATCGCTACAGTATCTGGCATACCTTAAAATTTCATCTAGTGGTTTGTTTTGCCAACAAATTAAATGTTGCTGAATCATCAAACAAATATCAGGTCTCAACCCTAAAACAAACTTTGACACAAACTGTCCTATATCTTTGGGATCCATTACATCGAGCCCACTGTATTGTTTGAATGTTTTCAACAACCTTTCATAGAACTCATGAACTGTCTCCTTTGGTTCTTGTCTTGTTCGGTCTATTTTTACCCAATCTATGTCCTGGGGTGGTACCTTATCTTTCAGCCAAGCTATTACCCTTTCATACTTTTGCATGACAATTTCAGACGGTCCATTTGTCTGAGCATCCCTCACTGGTTCAGTAGTTGGCCATTCAACACTAGTCTTGCACGATGTCCACAAGTCAGATGGGACCACAATATCAAACAAAGTGTTCAAATCAATCCACAATACTTTCGAGATCTTTACAAACCTTTCTACCTGCTTATACCACTCTACTGGATTGTCCCTTAACTTCGGAAATGAGTTGGTAAATGCAGCTAAATCTCCCCTACTCCAGGGTACATGTACATAATTCCCATTTGATATTTCTCTCAAAGGGAATGCCTCCATCTGCATCAACCTTCCCTCAGGAGACGTCCCATTCACACACCGCCTAACAGTTCCCCTTTTGGACCATCTCTCCTCCCATTTGTCCAGATCCCTCCACGCTCTTATTCCTGCCATTAGTTCCCTTATGTGTGTCTTTAACCCTGTAGTTCTTTTCTCATCTAAGTCTTGATCTGAGTATTGTAACCTATGGTTACTCTGTAGGGTCTTTGATCTGGACAAATCTACCATGTACCTGTCTGCCAGTTCAGACAGTTTCTCATGAGTCGCTCTCGCCTTCCGAGTAACATCCTTTGCTATGAACAGCAGCTCATCTTGCTCGTATAACTCAATCCTTTCTAATGGCAACATACCATCTATAATCTCATCCAAATCAGATTTCAAACTGGTGACATCAAGTCTTTTCGCCTTTATTGTAGCTTTCAGTACGCTAGCTCTAGGGGGTCCATTCACATCTTTCCCATCCCAGCTCCGAGTCCTACGTCTGGGCTCAGGTGAGTTACGTGGAGTCCTCCCATGCTCCCACCCCTCCAGGTCCCATGCTGTTCCGTCCTCTCTGGGTGGATGATGAAACACTCCATTGTGCCTCATAGTCCCACCTTCCCCTTCATGCCTGGATTCTCTGGGTTCATGGTAAGACATTCCATTACTCCCCCTTTCTTCACCATTGGTCTGTGACCTCTGATCACCCGATGTATGGCAAGATCTTTCATTGTTCCCCCTATTCCAGTGTTGCACATTCTCCCCTGGCGCGTGATGAGTGCACCTAAACCTATCTCTGTATGCTAGTACCATTTGGTCTCCACCCTTTTCAAAGAGCCGAGACATCTCTTCACACTCCATGCTTCTACCATCTCGCTCCTGCTGGTCCCTCCCATCATTAGGACGTATTACTCCTATGTTCTCCTGGCTTTGACCCTCACGTCCCTGACTGCTTTCGCTAGCCCCGCAGTGAGATACTGTCCCATTGCCTCGATTTCCCCACTCCGCTTCTGCTCTTGACCTATTGCTCTGCGTTTCTGCGGACCCATCCCATTCTCTCAAGTCGACTCTTAACTCTTTAAAGGATTTCGGACGTGGTCCCCTTAGGTCCATCGGTCCTCTTTGACCCCCCTGCTCTGTTGCGGGACTCACTGTCGGTTCGAATGGGGTGTTCCACGTTACCGGTCCTGGCAATTGCTTCCAGGCATTGGTCGTGTTATGCCTCCTTTCCATCTCAACCCTTTCTCTGTCCAACCGTATCTGTTCTTCCTCTCTCCCATTCTCTGGGTTGTAAATCGATACTATGGGTCCTATGGTAACGGGTACTTGGAGAGCATCTGGCAATCTACAAGGTTCCGCCCTCTCTGCGGTTGGCGTTTTCTGTACCACAAACCTTCCGACTACACTCTGTGCTGTACTAGGTTGAGGTGTCTCCCCACCTTTGATAGGTGTCCATTCCGATGTAGGAAGTGGTACATACCCCTCTATGGCAGCCCCCTCTTCCCTTGCGAGTCCTCTACTTTCTATCTCCCCAACTGTCGGAGGCGGTCTATCTATCAATAATCTATTTATTACGTTGTCCTCCGATTTGCTCTCCTCATCTTCTTCCATGAGTGTCTTTTCACCTGCCACCTCTCTCACTGTGTACAACTTATCCACCTCAATAGCCTGTACCCTCCACCTCCTGGCGTCCTCATCCCATTTGGAATCTCTCACTGCTCTTACCGATCGCGTCAGCCTTTCTTGACGCCTATTCAGATTCCTATCGTGCGCCGCCCTAATCCATGCGTTAAGGGCCTCAAACTGGGTTGGTCTAGGCGGAGGTTTCAATGCAGACATGGTTGCTTTTAACCGATGTAACACCTCTAATTTAAACGTCCCATACTTTGGGAACGACATTTCCTCATTCTCTTCCGTAAGCTTGTTCCAAACTCCAATCCATAATATCGTATGCAGCCCAACATTCGCTGCCATATAATGAGCCGGTGTACCCTCTGGCGGTGCCTCTTGCCCGTAAAAAGACTCTCTCCTTTTTCTCTTAAAAATATCCTTCAAACATTTAAAACACTTCATTTTCAATCTACTAGTTTCTGTTTTCTCCGGTTTGTTTACTTCCTGATGACAATCCACCAATCTCAACTCGGTTCTCGCCAACTGGCCTATCAGAACGCGACTTCTCACTGACGTCGCACCAGCCGCCCAATCCCGTCGCGGCTCTTGCCGACGTCACACCAACCGTCCTATCGCGTCGCGGCTCCTCACTATCCACCCTATCTCAGCGCGGCTCTTGCCGACGTCACTCGTCCCCCGTCGCAGCAGTTCCCCTCCTTTTTCAGCTCGTCTCCGCGTTTATGCATGCGTCCCATTCATACTTCGAAAAATGATTACTTCCATCCAAGCGATCACTTTTCTTTGACTGTACGCCCAGAGTCAATCTGTAATTGTCACCTTAAATGGCGAAATGTCTTTCCGTTTACGTCCAGACAATCGCCTTCTCTGATAGGTTACTTACACACAGTAACTTTCGACCAGCGTCCGTTACTCACACACTCACTCTTGCACTCCCCCTATCTCGGTTCTGCGGCGGTCAATGGTACCTCATGACCTCCGTACTATGGTTGACAATTACTCTGAGTGTTCGATACACCCAGACCACTTAAGCTCTACCTTGAACTTAAGATTTTTACCAGGTTGCGCGCGCTCACAACCTTCTCACAATCACGCTACAGGCATTCAACTCCGCAAGACATTACAATACAAATACAACACAAAACACCACAATCTGTTCACGCATGACCCTTGTTATACTCACGCTCCTCCGATACTGCTGCTTTTCTCGCACCGTCAGCACCTTCTTCGGCACGCGATTCTTCCGCTGCTCATCTCTCGATGTCTAGCTCTAGGGGCCTTGGGGTAAGCTAACCTAATCTAGATTACCTTCCTCAAGAAGATAACCATCCTAAACTGCTACCAACTGTTAACGCGGGGTTTCTGGTCACTAGTTATCTTACCAGATCCCTAATCATGTCGACTGAATCGTTGGTACCTGTCATTGAGTAAAAGACAATCTACTACTAGGTTAGTCAATTAGGAACTTAGACCACTCTAAAGAACCACTTACCACTGGGAAAGGTTAAAAAGTTTTAATTCAAAGCCAAAAGTATCTGGAGATACAAACATCTCAGAATAAGATTCAAAAGGTATACAGGTATTAGTACAAAAAGATACTCTCTGAATATCCTTAAACGACAAAGGGAAATTATCAAAACTACTTCAAAGAGCATAAGCGTTGCAAGAATCGCCGTGAGTTGCAACCTGAGAGTCATTTACAGAAAGGAAAAAAATACAAGTTAGTCTGTCCCTACACTAGACTAAGTGACATCCCTACTTAACAAGATCTTTACCTAAAAAGGTGTCAGCAGTGGTGACTTCCAAAGAAGATCACACACTTCCCTTAGTCTTTGTCTCAATTGAAGTCTTTTCCGTTCTCTATCTGCCTACCCATCCGCTCTCTAAGGCTTCTCAGATCATCTGCTCTAACTCCTCCCCGGGGTGCTATCCCTAATACCAAATCACATTTTCAATAGGCACGCCCCTTGAGACGCCTCTCACGTGGTGCAGTTTTGAGCGGCAAATCCCGTCCTGGTGCTCCTCTGGACTCTTCATTAAAGTTGACCTTGCTTCCCAGGCTTCTCTCCGTCCAAGCGGTACCCCCTAAAATTCCTGAAGACTCCTACAGGCCTGTGCCTGGCACTTCTGAACAAGGGCCTATTCATTATTTCTGATTTAAGTTCCCCTTGCACCTGCAAACAGACACCCTCTCGGTAGGCCCCAAATTCCAGTCTCTATCATATCTTTGACCATAAAACATGTATAAGAATTCTCAGTTAGTACCTAGCACAAATTTCCCCTAACGAGCACATTTTAGATCAAAGAGAATGACTTGGTCTTTTCAGGCCTAATTGATTTACATAAAGCAGGTCTCTGCCCTCTAAAACATTTCCTTTCTTTGGTTTAAACAGTATTTTAACTAACACGTATTGCTATAATATAATGCAACACATCTATATAAAACATATACTTCAATACTATGCCTAATAATACATTTGCACTTAAATGACATTTAGAATCCACGTCACTAAAAGTGTAGCAGCATCTTTCGTTTCCTGTGAAATGCCATGTGGCCTACACATTTTCATGGTTTGCAGAATTACATTTCGTTTTCACTTATTCATCTAACGTGTGACTCCAACATCATTTTAACATTTCTACAACCTCTACATTAGTTTTCCACTCTTATATATGCATCTATTCTAATTAAAACAAACACTCATATATTTTCACCATATAAGTTGACACTCTTGTGCAATACAATTTAAACTAACACTACGTGCTTGTAAATATGGTGTACTTATACATTTTTTCAGATTTTTGTGCTCTCTCAATGGTTTGCCAAAATATTACTTTTAGTATGTTTCTTTTATAGAACCAAAGTTCCTTTGCTGCAGTAAAACATGTTTTGCAATATCACTGTTTTTCAATATAAAAAGTGGACACCATGCTTTTTTCAATCAGTACAATGTTATCCTATCGGAGAAAACACAATCAGCAATATGAGGTAAGTAAACGATTTACAGTATTGAGCTTTTGGATGAAGAACCAGTACCAGGCAAGGTTCAGATGAGTGACATCACTGCACCACCAGCAGCACTGGGGCGGCAGGGTGCAGAGGTCAAACTCCGTACCTAGTGCCATTGTTATCCAACTTAGAAAGGGGGCAATCAAAGTGGTACTACTTACAGGTAAGTAGAACGGTTTGGTATCTCAGTCTCCGAGGGTTAAGGTAAGTACAGTGGGGGCCACAAGGCAGCACCAAAATTACATCCTCAGCATGTGAGAAAGTGGCTCTATATATACTGGATTATGAAGTACAGTGTGTATAGAGTCCACCAACTCCAGAGGTATAACAGAGGTTAAAGTCAGAACTGACCTTACTCTCCAAAGTGGTAGCTTGGTCGAGCAGTAAGGCAGTACCAGAGGAGAGTGTAAAGCATTTGTTGTACACACTCAGTCAGCAAAAGGTTTCACACGCTCAAAGACTGAACTCTAGGCCAATTGTTTTTATATCCACAGATATAGTTGTTTTATTTGTTTTATTTTTAGAACCAACAGTTATAAAAATATACTTTTCTTGTTATGAGTACTCTCATGTAATTACTTTGCAAAGGAGCAATAGAGGTTGTGCGCACAACGAATACAGTATTGGCAGTAAGCAACACAATCCTGAAACACACTATAGCATTGAGCTCAATGGGTTTTCCACATGTAAGTACAGTTGATTACTATACAGATTACTTTAGTAGTCCCAGGACCAGATCCTAGATTCAGTCCTGGGGTCTAAGCTGAAACCAGATTAGCAAAAACGTTTTAGTATACTGTAGTGTATTTTCATGAATATAAAGTTGTTTTAAAAGTTCACACTTAGAAACTTTTCATTGGAAATCTGGCAATGTTATTCAATGGGAAAAAATTCAGGAAGTCTGACAATGTTATTCAATGGGAGAAAATTCAGGTTGCAGGTAAAGCACGATCGTGTTACTTTTGTTATCCAGCACTGGTCTCCTAGGGCCAGTACTGGGGCCTTAACTCAAAACAGGTAGGTAATTGCGTTTCAGCATTTCATGTGATTTTTAAAGAATATTTCAAGTTTTCAAAAGTAGACACTTAGAAGAAATTTCATAGAAAAGCAGACAATGGGTTCCTATGGAGAAAATACAGATTACCAGTAAATCCGGGAGGGATTACTTTTGCGGTTCAGTACTGGGCTGAAAGGTACAGGTGAGTACTTTGGAATTCGGACTTTGGCTGATTTTATATGAATATTTTCAGTTTTCAAAACTTCACACTTAAAACATTTTCGAGTCAAAATTGGTCAATGTTATCCAACAGCAGGTAAGTGAGTTACCAGTTTCCAGGTGAGTACTTGGTTGGTGAAGTTAAGGTTCTGGGCATAGACTCAGGGGTCCCCCAGGGTCAGGTAAGTACAGTTTGTTCAATCCCAGCAGCACAGGGGCGCCGGGTGCAGAGGTAGGTAGGCCCAATGATATCCAATGAGGGAAAGGAGGCCTTCGGTTCGTGGCTGCTGGCTAGCAGGCCACGTGGCTGTGGGATCTGGGCTCCTGGTTACATGCTCAGGGCAAGGGGGGAAGTACAATCGGACAAAAGTGGCACATCCAGCGGCCCTCGGGCGGTTGGGTGCAGGTGCTCTTGAGCCGTCGGGCGCTCAATGTTATCCAATGGGAAAGGAAAAAAGGGAACAAAGGTTGCAGGCTCGGGGACGGAGACTCTCGAGGGGCGACCAGCACTTCGAGAGGTAAGTTGGGGTCTTGGAGCACAAGTAGGTACCCCAAAGGGTGGCACAGGGAGCTGCAGGGCGCAGGGTGCAGGGGTGTCTTTGGGTGTCGGAAAAGCTTACCCTCAGCTAGTCGCGGTTGGGGTGGCCCCTGGTTCTGAGTCTGCAGGTGTCGTCTGGTTCGTCAAGGAGGGTCTTTGGGCACTGGACTTCGGGTTCCATTCGCCGGGGGGACGTCCTCGTGGTCTTGGTTCGGTTGGGCATGGCCCGGGCTCGGCGGGTGCAGAGTGGGCTGGTCCGGAGCTTCCTGGCTGGCACCAGGGTGGTTGTTGCAGCAGAGCCTCTGCTGGAGGGAGTCCCAATCTTCAAGAGGGTCAAGACAGGCAGGTCCTCTGGGTGTCCCAAGGTTGCTGTCCACAGAAGTCGCCGGGGATAGGCAGGAGCAGGTTCCAGGATCAACAGGTCGGTGGGGCTGGGGCCAAGTCAGTTGTTGTTGTCCTGTTGTTAGCAGTTGCACGGCGGGTCTTCTTCTTCTTGATCTTTTTACTTCTTTGATTATCGGAATCTCAGAAAGGAAGGTTCAGGGAGCCCCTAAATACTGAATTTAGGGGCGTTACAGGTAGGGCAAGGACAGGGACCAATGGGTCCCTGTCCTGGGGTGAGTACACCCCTAGCCTGCTCCTCTCCTGTGGGAAGGGGGCAGGAGCCTAGCTATGATTGGGCAGGGCTCCCCATCCTCAAGATGGCCGGAGCCCGGGGTCGTGCTTCACCTCGTCTCACCCACCTGAGGGGTGGGGTTGGCACGGGCTGGCACCCCCTTCCCCTTCCTGACGTAGTTTTTCCTGCCAGTCTTCCCGCCAGAGTCGGGGGCAGGACTGGTGGTTGCTGGTTGCTGGGTACAGCAAATGGTCTGGAGAAGCTCACAGAGGTGGCATGCCTTTGAAGCTTAACCCTCCCCATCCTGGGGGAGGAGACCTAGCACCTCGCCCAGGATGTGCATTTTTGCAGGCCCAGGAGAGCGGGGGCACTCATACCCAGGGGTCCAGCAACATATCTGCTGTGTGGCAGCCTCTGCAGCCACTCAGCCAGACGTGGATTGTAGATTAGGTTTTCAGGGGGCACCTCTAAGATGCCCTCTGGTGCATTTTACATTAAATCTCACACTGGCATCAGTGCGGGTGTAATGTGCTGAGAAGTTTAGTACCAAACTTGTCAGTCTTCAGTGTAGCCATTATGGTGCTGTGGAGTTCGTAATAAAAACCTCCCAGCACCATATACTCTTAATGGCATCACTGCACCCACAGTGCCCAGGAATGGGCCTGGGTACTGTAGGGCCACAGGTCTCATGCACCTGGGCCCACACCACTGGCATAGGGTGCCCATCTAGAGGGGTGACTGATGTATGCCAGGGCAGTGTGTTTGTGGGATTGGCACACAGGGATGTGTGCCATGGCGACTCTTTGTTTAATTCTGTACCTAGGCACTCACCCTGCAAAAGGCAGTGTGTGGGTACCAAGGTACAGGGCCCCTAAGGGTGGCACAATAAGTGCTGCAGCCCTTAGGGGTCTTCTCTGGTCACCATGCCCTGGGTACCTAGGGTACCATTTACTAGGGGCTGATAGGTGGCCAGAGATGCCAATTGGGTTTTGTTACAACACAGTTTTTAGGGAAGGAACACAGGCCCTGGGTACCTGGTTGGCAGGAGCCCAGGGCACACTCAGTCAAAGCACATCAGCAATCAAAAGAAAGTGGGGGCATAACAATGCAAGAAAGATGGCACTTTCTCACACAACCCCCTGTTGAGCACATTGCTTCTTTCAGGGTGTCAAAAGCCTTTTGGCAGCTAACAGTCCAGTTCACTTTCTTAGGCATTATGTTGGATGTGAGTTCTGTGAGGGGAGTCACAATGGAGCCATATCCCTTCACAAACGTCCTGTAGTGTCCAGTCAAGCCAAGGAATGCCCTGACTTGGGTCTGGGTGGTTGGAGCTGCCCAGTCCAGGATGCTATGGATCTTGGCCTGTAAGGGTTGGACCTGGCCTCCACCAACAAGGTAGCCCAAGTACACCACAGTGCCCTGCCCTATCTGGCATTTGGATGCCTTGATAGTTAGTCCTGCAGATTGCAGGGCTTGTAGGACCTTCCCAAGGTGGATCAGGTGATCCTGTCAGGATTCCCCGGCCGCTGGTAGATCACTGCCTGCGGTAGATACGGACCTGCAAGGTAAAAAACTACAATTCCCATGATGCCTGTGAAGGCGCGGCAGTACGACGTCAGGCGACAGGAAATTGACTAATACGGCATCCCCAGAGAACGCGGCGCCGATTATTCAAAGTACTTGGCTTGCCGGAGTTGGTTCACGTTCCTTGTGTGCAATCCCTTGGATTACTTGGCGGGGCTTTGAAGCGCCCGAAGCGGTGTGCTGTGTGCCCGCCTCTCGGTCTGTCGTTTGGGTGTATGCTGGAATCACCCGCTGTTCGTCAGTTTCAGCTGCCTGTGATCCTCTGAGGATTCCTCGGTGGGGCTTAGGAAGCGCCCGCATCTGACTACCGGTTCCCCTGGTTCAGGTCTCGTTGTGGGGGCTGGTTCTTTCATTTGTTTCAAGACGTTTAGGGTTCTTGACAATCCTTCGTATAGACAGCGTTTTCTCTGTGTTGCTTTTGCAGAGAAGGATCTGCAACGGCCATTGTTTCTTTTGTACTGTTCTGGGCTACACTGTTGCTCTGGCATTAGAGCATAACGTTTTTCTCTCAGTATATGGTGTGCATGAGCCATAAGGGTGTGTGAGACTTATCATATGCCATTCTCAGGACTCCTGACTTCTAATTATAGATACACACCTAGGAGGGAGTACCAAGAATATAATTGGTAAACAACCCTGTGGGTTCATCTTTTGGCTTTCTTTTGTTTATTTGGAGAGGAGTGAAGTAGAAGGCTATGCTGTTTCTTTGGGCTTCAAGGTCATCCTCAATCCTGTTTCAGGGTAGGTTAATCCAGCTCACCCTCAGTAACGGTTCTGGGAAAAGAAGGGAAGCCTGTAATTCCATTGTCTTCTTTTCTTTATGAATATAGGCATCCCTAGGGAATGAGAAGAAGCCCATTCTACTTCACTCTTGCTACGGTCTTTCCTGTTAGTATTACAGGTGAGGTGTTATTCTTACGCATTCCTAATATAGGGAGTCAGTATCACAGGGGATATACCATTTATTTCGTGCTTTGTGTGTCTTGCAGGTCTCCGATTCCATCAGCCCAGCTGTTCCCCTCCGGACATCCCATTTTCCCCCGCTTGATCTCCTTTAGAGTCTGTGAACCTTAGCCAGACTAGGGATGATCTAGAGGTGGGCCCCTTTTGAGCATCAATACAATCCTGGGGACAGAACGGCGAAACCTGACAGATCCTGCCAGGTGGAGCTGAAGACAGCAATATCATCAAGATATGCTGCACTAAAGGCTTCCAATCCAGTCAGGATTTGGTTCACCAACCTCTGGAAGGTGGCAGGGGCATTCTTTAACCTAAAAGGCATCACAGTAAACTGGTGGTGCCCTTCAGGGGTGGAGAATGCTGTATTTTCTTTGGCTCCTGGGGCCATGCCAATTTGCCAGTACCCTGCAGTTAAGTCAAAGGTACTTAGGAATTTGGCTGCCCCTAATTTGTCTATCAACTCACCTTCCCTTGGGATGGGGTGAGCATCTGTCTTGGTGACAGAATTGAGCCCTCTATAGTCCATGCAGAACCTCATCTCTCTCTTTCCACAATGTTGATGAGGTTTGGGGACCAGAACCACTATGCTAGCCCAGGGGCTCTCAGAAGGTTCAATCACCCCTAGCTCCAGCATTTTGCTGACTTCAGCTTTGATGCTTTCCTTGACTTGGTCTGTGTTAGAAATGGGATCCCTGGCTGGCCAGGGCTTGCGCCAAAGTCAGTCAGAGACCACCACTTCCACGTCAGGGCAAGGGAGTTACACACCAAGATAACCCCTGCTCACCCCCTTGGTAACGTGACAGGAGCAGTAAGGCTAAACTTGGAGGCAATGTGAGTTAAGTGTTTGCGCGCGCACCCAGCAACAACACCCAAGGCCCACCACAAAGGAAACTCCACACAAGGTTATATGTAAAAATAGCCTTTGTATCCTACCAAAACACATTATATAACCTTGTGTGGAGTTTCCTTTGTGGTGGGCCTTGGGTGTTGTTGCTGGGTGCGCGCGCAAACACTTAACTCACATTGGTGCACCTGGGTCCTGAATAGGGCTGGGCTTTCCCCACACAATGCTGGCTCCGCCCCCTGTGGTGCATCTAATGTCCCTAGCCCTGCCAGTGAGTAGAGGGAGGGGCTGCGCCTGGTTTTTCCCCCACCCTGCACCTTTAGACAAAGGAACTCACTGTATAAAAAGGGGCTGTGTCTCCTTACAAAATGTTCTTGTTTCCTGACTAGAATCTACCAGGGGCGTGCTGCTGCTGGGGCCCAGGGGAAGGCTTGCCTCCCTAGGCCCTGCCCAGCCCCTGGACTGCTGGAGGAATTGCCTTGCTGGGAGCTGCTGTGCTCCATCTTGATGACCCAGGACTTCTTTGGACCCTGTAAGGGTCATTTCCTGCTCTGGGGCCTGTGGTTTTAGCTGTGCCCCCTGCGCCTCGTGGCGCTTTATTTGCCATGTGTGCGCAGAGCGCTGTTGTTTTCCCTCGGGGGAAGCGCTCCTGCCCTTGTTGTCGCCAGCGCAGGTGCCCACCCAGCATTCTGCCCCTCGATTCACTTATTTAATTAATTACGGTTACAACCCCGTTTATGGCGTCCTTAGCGGGTGCCCACCCTGCTTCTATGGTTGTTTTTCACCCCCGAGATGCCGCCGCCCGTGGCCCGCCTGACTGTGGGCGGGGCCGCGGGACGGAAGTGACGCGTGCGGCCCGGAAGTGCTTTTTCTAGCAACGAGGTCGGGAGCCCACCCCGCCTCCTCGACCCACGAGAGAAGGAGACTCCTCCCGCGGTCCGGGGCTCCCGTGAGCTGTTGGGAGCCCCGGTGGTCCAGCGGAGAGCAGGAGTCCCTGAGAGGAGGAGAGGACCCCCCCCCACTGGAACCGCCGCATCGAGAGGAGGTAGCGGGACGCTGCTGCTCCGCCTAAGACAGCACAGACCAAGAGGAGGAGCCCCCGCCGAAAGAAAGGAAGCCCGGTGAGTGAATAGGGCAGGGGAGGGCTCCGTAGGGGCCAATGCTGGTGCCAGAGGATGGCACAATGGCTGGGGTGCATTTAGGGCGGCCCCGGATGGCAGCGGGCCGCCCCAACGATCCGTTAACCCTTCATGGCTCCGACAGTGGGGCATGTTTTCATTCAGAGCCCTGTGGGGCTCCAACCCAGGCCATAATTGTTTAAGGAACCGGCGGGCTCCCACGAGGCCCCATTGATCCTTAGAGTCCCCACGAGGGACTTGGGACACGTCATGTTTAGAGCCTCGATGGCTCCCATGCCCCACAGATGTTTTTGTCCCAGGGCCCCCGTGGCCCCCACAGTGCTTGGGGAATGTCTCTTCCTAGAGCCTAGAGGGCTCCAAAGTTTTTGCGCCACATGTATTTCAGAGCCTAGTGGGTTCCCCCAAAATGCCCCTCATTTGTTTAGAGCCTAGAGGGCTCCCCATTTGGCGCAGTCTTTGTCCTGAGGGGCTAGCGAGAGCCCCTGTCGCAGTTTTGAGTTTCCAGCTTCCAGCTGCCCAGCAAGTAGTGGGCAGCCGCACCGTTTAGGTTTTGCTTTCTAGGGGCTTGTTCTTTGGACTAGGAGTGAGACTCAGTCCTTCGCCCCTACCTTGGCCTTCCACAGCTGCGCAGCACTTAGTGCCAGCTGCAGCGTTTAGGCCCTGTTCTGTCCCTGTCATCAGCTGCCCAGCAAGTAGTGGGCTGCTGCTACGTTTAGGTTTTGGCGCAGTGGCGCAACCTGGACTTTGATGTAAGTTCTGTGCTAATGTAATTTCTGCGAATTGTTCTTTGCTGCACCTCTGAATGTGTTTTTGATGCGTCATGTGCCTTGTTCTTATACCTCTGAATGTGTTGTTTATGCATCATGTGTTCTCCTGTGCTGCACCTCTGAATGTGTTTTGATGCGTCATGTGCCTTGTTCTTACATCTCTGAATGTGTTGTTTATGCATCATGTGGTCTACTGTGCTGCACCTCTGAATGTGTTTTGATGCATCATGTGCCTTGTTCTTACCCCGCTGAATGTATGTTTATGCATCATGTGTTTTGTTCCCATGCCTATACCCCTAAATGTATGGTGATACTTAGGTGGTTGTTTTCTCCTAGTGCAGGTGTTTCTAGTGAGGTCCTAGTTCTCTGTGTAATATTCTCCTAAGGTGGTTAGGGTTGCGTAGGTGGTACTTACCGGTTACCAGTGATTACTGGTTGTGTGCTTTGTGTTCTATTTTGTCCTACAGTGATTATTATTCTAAAATCTACAAGTGCATATTCCTGACAGTGGTCCCTGTGGCCCTGTCCTGTACATAATCCCCTGTAAATTCTACCCGTGCCTGTTGGCACATTGTAAAGTGTGTGTTTCTATCTAATGTGTTTTGCAATACAAAGGCTATTTTTACATATACCGTGTGTGGAGTTCCTTTTGTGGGGGGCCTTGGATGTTGTTGCTGGTGGGTGCGTGCGCAAATGCTTTACACATCGCCTCTGAGATAAGCCTGACTGCTCGTGCCAAGCTACCAAGAGGGTGAGCAGGGGTTGTCTTGGCGGGTGACTTCCTTACCCTGACTTAGGAATGGTGGTTTCTGCCTGGCTTTGGCGCAAGCCTTAGCCAACCAGAATTCCCATTTCTAACAGTCTGATTGTCGATAGATTTTGTTTTTGACAGGGTTACTGTCACCAGTGTCCACATCATGGGTACACCAGCTGGTCAGACCAGGGGTCAATGAAAAGAGGCTAGCAAACTATTGCAAGACTTGCCTGCAGTCAGCCTGCTGTTGAGGAGTGAGGGTGTCTGAAAAGACTACTCCATCCACTGACCTATCTTTTGGGGGGAAGAGAGGAGATCAGGGAGAGGTTCACTCTCTGCTTCCTGTTCCTCATCAGTCACCATCAGCATGGTGAGGTCAGCCCTGTCATTGTAGAGTTTGAGGCGGTTCACATGGATAACCCTTTTGGGTGTCCTGCTGGTGCCCAGGTCCACTAAGTAAGTGGCCTCACTCTTTTTCTCCAGGATAGGGTAAGGGCCACTCCATATGTCTTGGAGAGCCCTTGGTGCCACTGGCTCCAAACCCCACACCTGTTGCCCAGGTTGAAATTCAACCCTGGCAGCTTTTTGGTCATACCAGTGCTTCTGCAGCTCCTGGCTGGCCTCTAGATTTTTGGATGCCTTATCCATGTACTCAGCCATTCTGGACCTTAGGCCAAGCACATAGTCCACAATGTCTTGTTTGGGCTCTTGGAGAGGCCTCTCCTAACCCTCTTTCACCAAAGTGGTCCCATTATAGGGTGGCCAAACAGAAGCTCAAAGGGGGAAAACCCCACTCCCTTCTGAGGCACTTCCCTATAAGCGAAAAGCAGGCATGGTAACAGGACATCTCATCTCCTCTTGAGTTTTTCAGGGAGTCCCATAATCATACCTTTCAATGTCTTGTTGAACCTCTCAACAAGACCATTAGTTTGTGGGTGGTATGGGGTAGTAAACTTGTACTGCACCCCACACTCCTTCCACATATGTTTCAGGTAAGCAGACATGAAGTTAGAACCCCTGCCTGAAACCACCTCCTTAGGAAACCCTACCCTTGTGAAGACACTCAGGAGGGCCTTGGCAACTGCAGGAGCTGTAGTCACCATAAGGGGAATTGCTTCAGGGTACCTAGTAGCATGATCCACTACTACTAGAATGAATTTGTTCCCTGAGGCTGTGGGAGGCTCCAGTGGACTCACAATGTCCACACCTACCCTTTCAAAGGGTACCCCCACCACTTGCAGTGGTATCAGGGGGGGCTTTGTTTTGCCACCTGTCTTGCCACTGGCCTGACAAGTAACACAGGAGCTCACAAACTCCTTTACTTTTTGGTTCATCTGGGGCCAGTAGAAATGGCTAACCAGCCTTTCCCACGTCTTGGTCTGCCCCAGATGTCCAGCTAGGGGGGTGTCATGAGCTAAAGTTAGGAGGAACTCCCTGTACTTCTGTGGCACTACCACCCTCCTGGTAGCTCCAGGATTGGGGTTTCTTGCCTCAGCATACAGTAATCCCTCTTCCCAATACGCTCTGTGGGTACCACTGACATCTCCCGGGGGTTCTGAAAAAGCTTGCTGCCTCAGGCTCTCAAAAGTAGGGCATTCTCGCTGACCCTGGCACAGCTCTTCCCTAGTGGGTCCCCCTCGGCCCAGGAATCCAACCTGGTAAGGCTCAAGCTCCATGGGCTCAGTTCCCTCTATGGTTTCAAAGTCCTCTCTCTGGGGAGAGGGGTCCTAAGAGGTTTGTTGTGTAGAAGCTGGTCCCCTAGTCTTCTTGCTTTTTCTCTTGGTTGGTTGGGCCATATTTCAGGCTCCAAACCTACTTGTTTACCCTTCTTTTTGCTCTGTGCTCTGGTTTGCACACACACCAGTCTAGGGATACCCAGCATGACTGCATGGGTTACTTGCTCAACCTCAGCCCAGGCTGAGGTTTCCAGATCATTTCCAAGCAGACAGTCAGCTGGCAATTGTGGAGAAACCACTACTAGTTTCAGGCCAGTAACCTCCCCCCAACCTAATGTCGCCATAGCCATAGGATGTTGGGTGGTAATGCTGTCAGCATTGGTGACTGGGTAAGTTTTCTCAATCAGGTATTGCTCTGGGGAAACCAGCATTTCCTTCACCATAGTGATGCTGGCACCTGTATCCCTCAGGGCTTCTACTTTAGTTCCATTAATGGAGGGGTATTGTAAATACTTTTTACAGTTGGGTGGCCGCCCAGCTACACTGGCAAACTCCATGTCCCCCAAGGAGACTAGAATAGCTTGAGTGTATTCCCAGATTTGCTCTGGGCACTCCTCTGATCCCATCTGCAGATTTACTGTCCCTGGAGTAGCTGGGATGGGTGCCTTAGGAGCTTAGTTGTAGGGGCAGTTCTTGTCTACAGTTAAATGTCCCAGCTTCTTACAGTTGTTACAATAGGCCTTGTTAGGATCAAAGTTTCTTCCCCTATAGTGTTGAGGCACATAGGGAGCAGTTTGGGACCCACCCACCTGCACAGGTTTTTGGGGCCGTTTGGAAGACTTAGACTTTTTATCTTGGGGATTCTCACCACCTTTCCCCTGGGGAGGTTTTGTGGCCACCTTCTTCTGGTTACCCCCAGTGGCTGTCCTTGTCACCCTAGTCTTGACACAGTGGTCTGCCTTCTTTCCCAAACCTTGGGGAGAAATTAGACCTAGGTCTACCAAATGCTGATGCAACTTTTCATTTGTGCAATTAGTCAAAATGTGTTCCTTCATAAACAAATTATAAAGTCCAGTAAAATCATGCACATTGTGTCCAGTTAACCAACCATCCAGTGTCTTTACTGAGTAGTCTATAAAATCTATCCAGGATTGGGTCTGGGTTTTGTGAGCCCCCCTGAACCTAATTCTGTACTCCTCAGTAGTGAGTCCAAATCCCTCACTCAGTCTTCTTCATGAGGTTATAGGACCCTGCATCTGGTCCAGTGAGGGTCAAAAGCCTGTCTCTGCAGTTACCAGAGAACAGTTTCCAGAGAAGTGCCCCCCAGAGAGGTTTCTTTAGTTTTCTGCTATCACACGCCCTCTCAAAGGCTGTGAACAATTTGGGGATGTCATCACCTTCCTCAAACTTAGGGACAATCCCTGTGGGGATTTTAGGATCATAAGTTTGCTCTCTATCCTTGCTATTGGTATTGCTGCCACCAGAGATGGGGGCTAAGCCCATCTCTTTTCTTACTTTTTCTAGAGCCAGGAGTCTGGTCTCTAGGTCTAATATTCTGGCCAACTTGGCTAAGAAGTTGTCCTCTTCAATGGGGCTCTCCCCAATGTGTTCCCTGGGGACTGGTCCACCTGTGTGGTTCCCAGGCTCCCATAGGCTGACTCTTGAAGTCAAGGGTACAGGGACCCTCTCTTCCCTAGGGATCATGGGGGGATCATTATTATCCTCCTCATCGTCTGGTGTTTCCTCTGGTGGGGGGGTCACCCTGCTCAGAGGGGTGGTCTTTGGCACACTCAGACAGGAGCTCCTGGAGACCTTGTTTGGTTGGATGCAGACCTACAACTATTTTTTTAACTTTGCATAGGGCCTTAAATTCCTTGAAGTCCAGATGCAAGTAAGGTGCGAGGTCGAGTTCCTCCACCATGTCCGTATTATTTTCACTAATGGCTGGGTTCTTTTGAGACGTTCTAACCTGACAGTTCTAACCCTCTACCCTAGCTTATAGTGACTTTTATTTTTCAGAAATTCTAATGGGACTTAAGCAAGGCCCTCACAGACTTTAGTATTTTTGGAAGAAACCAATTTCAGAATTCTAAAGGCAATTTATGAGTTCTGTCGTGTGATAAGATGGTAACCAAGTAGTCCAACAAATGCAAATTTGTATCTCACCGCTGATCCACTAATGTGAGGAAGTGGCTCTATATATACTGGACTAGAATGAAGTACAGTGTGTATAGAGTCCACCAACCCCAGAGGTATAACAGAGGTTAACGTTAGAACTGACCTTATTCTCCAAAGTGGTAGCTTGGTCGAGCAGTAAGGCAGCACCAGAGGACAGTGTAAAGCATTTGTTGTACACACTCAGTCAGCAAAAGGTTTCACACTCAGGAACTGAACTCTAGGTCAATTGTTTTTTAAATCCACGGATATAGTTGTTTTATTATTAGAACCAACTGTTATAACAATATACTTTTCTCGGTATGAGTACTCTCATGTAATTACTTTGCAAAGGAGCAATAGAGGTTGTGCACACAACTAATACAGTATTGGCAGTAAGCAACACAATCCTGAAACACACTATAGCATTGAGCTCAATGGGTTTTCCACATGTAAGTACAGTTGATTACTATAAAGATTACTTTCGTAGTCCCAGGACCAGATCCTAGATTCAGTCCTGGGGTCTAAGCTGAAATCAGATTAGCAAAAAAGTTTTAGTTACTATAGTGAATTTTCATGAATATAAAGCAGTTTTAAAAGTTCACACTTTCAATGGAAATCTGACAATGTTATTCAATGGGAGAAAATTCAGGTTGCAGGTAAAGGACGATCGGGTTACTTTTGTAATCCAGCACTGGTCTCCTGGGGCCAGCACTGGGGCCTTAACTCCTTAACTCAAAACAGGTAGGTAATTGCGTTTCAGCATTTCGTGTGATTTTTAAAGAATATTTCAAGTTTTCAAAAGTAGACACACAAGAAATTTCATAGAAAAGCAGACAATGGGTTCCTATGGAGAAAATACAGATTACTAGTAAACCCGAGAGGGATTACTTGTGCGGTTCAGTACTGGGCTGAAAGGTACTGTACTGGCTTCTCCCCTGATCACAGGTGAGTACTTCGGAATTCGGACTTTGGCTGATTTTATATGAATATTTTCAGTTTTCAAAACTTCACACTTCGAACATTTTCGAGTCAAAATTGGTCAACGTTATCCAATGGCAGGTAAGTGAGTTACCGGTTTCCAGGTGAGTACTTGGTTGGTGAAGTTAAGGTTCTGGGCATAGACTCAGGGGTCCCCCAGTGTCAAGTGATTACAGTTAGTTCACCCCCAGCGTCACAGGGGCAGCCGGGTGCAGACGTAGGTAGGCCCAATGTTATCCAATGAGGGAAAGGGGGCCTTCGGTTGGTGGCTGCTGACTAGCAGGCCACGCGGCTGTGGAAGCTGGGCTCCTGGTCACTTACTCAGGGCAAGGGGGGAAGTAGGATAGGACAAAGGTGGCACAGCCAGCGGCCCTCGGGCGGCTGGGTGCAGGGTGCTCTTGAGCCGTCGGGCGCTCAATGTTATCCAATGGGAAAGGAAAAAAGGGAACAAAGGTTGTAGGCTCAGGGATGGAGACTCTCCAGGGGCGACCAGCACTTCAAGAGGTAAGTTGGGATCTTGGAGCACAGGTAGGTACCCCAAAGGGTGGCATAGGGAGCTGCAGGGCGCCGGGTGCAGGGGTGTCGTAAAAGCTTACTCTTAGCTGGTCGCGGTTGGGGTGGCCCCTGGTTCTGAGTCTGCAGGCGTCGTCTGGTTCATCGAGGAGGGTCTTTGGGCACTGGACTACGGGTCCCAGTCGCCGGGGTGACGTCCTCGTGCTCTTGGTTGGGTTGTGCACGGCCCGGGCTCGGCGGGTGCAGAGTGGGTTGGTCGGGAGCTTCCTGGCTGGCACCAGGGTGGTAGTTGCAGCAGAGCCTCTGCTTAAGGGAGTCCCACTCTTCAAGAGGGTCAAGGCAGGCAGGTCCTCTGGGTATCCCAAGGTTGCTGTCCGCAGGAGTCGCCAGGGTTAGGCAGGAGCAGGTTCCAGGATCAACAGGCCGGTAGGGCTGGGGCCAAGTCAGTTGTTGTTGTCCTGTTGTTAGCAGCTGCGCGGCGGGTCTTCTTCTTCTTGATCTTCTTTCTTCTTTGTTTATCGGAATCTGAGGAAGGAAGGTTCAGGGAGCCCCAAAATACTGAATTTAGGGGTGTTTCAGGTAGGGCAAGGACAGGGACCAATGGGTCCCTGTCCTGGGGTGAGTACACCCCTAGCCTGCTCCTCTCCTGTGGGAAGGGGGCAGGAGCCTAGCTATGATTGGGCAGGGCTCCCCATCCTCAAAATGGCCGGAGCCCGGGATTGTGCTTCACCTCGTCTCCCCCACCTGAGGGGTAGGGTTGGCACAGGCTGGCACACCCCCCTTCCTGGCATAGTTTTTCCTGCCAGTCTTCCCGCCAGAGTCGGGGGCAGGACTGGTGGTTGCTGGTTGCTGGGTACAGCAAATGGTCTGGAGAAGCTCACAAAGGCGCCATGCCTTTGAAGCTTCCCCTGCTCATCCTGGGGGAGGAGACCTAGCACCTCGCCCAGGATGTGCATTGTTGCAGGCCCAGGAGAGCGGGGGGCTCTCCACCCAGGGGTCCAGCAACATGTCTGCTGTGTGGCAGCCTCTGTAGCCACTCAGCCAGACGTGGATTGTAGGTTAGGTTTTCAGGGGGCACCTCTAAGATGCCCTCTGTAGTGCATGTTACATTAAATCTCACACTGGCATCAGTGCGGGTTTAATGTGCTGAGAAGTTTGGTACCAAACCAGTTTTCAGTGTAGCCATTATTGTGCTGTGGAGTTCGTAATGACAACCTCCCAGCACCATATACTCTTAGTGGCATCTTGTTTAGTTCTGTACCTAGACACTCACCCTGCAAAAGGCAGTGTGTGGGTACCAAGGTACAGGACCACTAAGGGTGGCACAGTAAGTGCTGCAACCCTTGGGGGTCTTTTCTGGTCACCATGCCCTGGGTACCTAGGGCACCATTTAGTAGGGGCTGATAGGTGGCCAGAGATGCCAATTAGATTTTGTTACAACACAGTTTATAGGGAAGAAACACAGGCCCTTGGTACCTGGTTGGCAGGAGCCCAGGGCGCACTCAGTCAAAGCACATCAGCAGTCAGAAAAAAGTGGGGGCATACCAATGCAAGAAAGATGGCACTTTCTCGCACAGCAGCACACGGGTGGCCAGGTGCAGAGTGCCAGCACAGCGTCAGGTGCCCAATGCAAACAAATGGAGAATCTTGAAGTCAGAAAAAGACTGCAGGCTCAGGTCGGAAGGCTGGACGAATGACATCTGCACAGGTAAGCTGGGATGTCCTGAGGCGTCTGGACACCGTTCGTTGATCTCCCCAAGGCCCAGGGCCTGTAGGTGCAGGGTGTCCATCGGCGTTGGAAATCAGCTTGCCTGTGCAGTTATCGGTTGCGGGGGGTCGTCGTACAGAGGATGAAGGCTTTGAAGTTGAGTCAGGCAGAAGTCAACCCACTGTAGACTCTTGCTCTAAATTGCTAGGGAACCTTTCCTGCGCCACTGGAACACGGGCCGTGAGCACCGGGTGCAGGGGTAGTTGGCTTTGTGATTTCGCAGGCAGAGCAATTTATCCTTAACGTTGCTTTTCTTCTGGACAGGTCTGCTGTCCACAGGAGATTAGGAGTCTATTTAGAAGGCAGTCAGTCCTCCCAGGTTTTTGGAAGTCATTGGGCTGCGGGACGAGTCACTCTTCTTTAGAAGGGTCTTTGAGGGCTGCAGACGGCCCAGTAGGGGTGGGGCCTAGTCAGTTGGGGTCTTCAGACTTCACTGCTGTATGGCTCTTTTTGTCCTCTTTATCGTAGGTCATCTGTACTCAGTACGGCTTCACTGTGCACTTATAATGTCTAAGAATAGACTTAGACACTATAGGGGCATACCTGCTCACGCACGTATGCCCTCACATTAGGTATAGTGCAGCCTGCCTTATGTCTGCAAGGCCTGCTTTAGGGGTGAAATGCCTATGCCTCTTCGGCTGCATGTTGACTGAGATGCGCCCCACTTTCTACTACGTGGACAACTAAAAGAAGCTCGCGGCCGCCAGACTTCCATTCGCCGCCATTCATGCAATTTGGAGGCTGAACACAACCTCCCGCCTTACAGCTCTCATTTAATGAGCCCTTCACTGTGACGGCCCCATGACTACTCGGGCACCACGCATTTTGACTTGGATTTCTTCCATTGACGAAAAGAAAACGTGCAGACATCTGTCTCCTTCATTGACACTACTTTGAATACACACAGATTCCCTGGTCCTGATGAGAATCGGACAAAGGGTCCGATTCGAAACGCGTCGACCTTGTGTACCTTCTTCGTTAGGTCTATGGTTAAAAAGAAATGTATATACTGATTGTTTTTTATAACTGTTTTGATATTAAGTACCTTGTCTAATTAGGTTCTAATTATTGTTGAACCGTTCTTGACTTTGCCTTTTGACCCCCTTTTATTTTCTGGTTTCATCCCACACGCACAGTATTCGGTATGTGTTGTAAGGATTGTGAGTATGATAGTTGAATGATTGGTGTTTGAAAGAGTTGTCAAAAATCTATGTTCACCACACAGATTGTCTGTCCTACTTTCCAATTTACCTCTCTTTGGATTCCTTCGTCCCTTCTATATATATATATATATATATAAGAAAAGTATTTTGCTTGTTTTGGTTGTGTTATCTAAAAAAACATTTTTCTAGTAAAAAGAAATAAATACATTTGATATGTCTCAACAGTCGACTAACAATTGATTCTTTGTTAGTCTGAGCCCCAATTGGGTGGGCTTGTTTAGCTTAACTGGATACAGTATTGGCACTTTCTTTGGTTTTTCTAGTATTGGACTCTGCTTTACTGTAGATGAGTCAAAGCCCTTGTTTGTTGTTCTATGCCTCTTGCAGTGCAGGTAGGCTTAGCACACAGGGATGTGTGCCAGGTCGACTCTTCACTCTTATTTGCCCCAAAACACGCAGGCTGTCGTGTGCCTGTGTTTGGTGAGGAATCTCTAAGGATGGCATAATGCAAGCTGCAGCCATTAGAGACGTTCTCTGGTCACAAGACCCTTGGTACCAGTGGTACCTTTTACAAGGGGCTTATATGTAAGCCAGAGATGTGCCAATTGTGGAAACAAAGTTACAGTTTTGGGAACGAACACAGGCACTGGGACCCTGGTTAGCAGAAACCCAGTGCATATTCAGGCAAAGATACATCAGAGTCAGGCAAAAAGTGGGGGGTAACCATGCCAAAAAGGGGCACTTTCCTACACACACTCCTTAGTTCACGATAGGAGGGGACATCACCAGACCATCTAGCCGTGTCTGGCTTAGTGGGCTTGGTGGACTAATATGTCCACTATAGAGGCCTATGTTTGACCTCATGGTCACAGGTTCAAGTCCTACCTATCCAGCGAAAAAACCATTACATCGGGAGTACCGCAGGGGTCCATATTAAGCCCATTACTTTTTAATATCTATATAGCACCCCTCCTGGCTGTGATAGAGTCTCATGGGTTCCTTGTCACGTCATATGCTGACGACACCCAACTCGTCGTCTCCATCGACAAAAACTGCACGGATACAGAGCTGCGGTTTCAGAATTGTCTCACGGAGGTATTTCAGTGGTTGAATACAAACCACTTGAAGTGCAACAGCGGGAAAACTGAAATCATACCATTAGGGAAAGATTTACTCTTTTGCCCTAAGGATTGGTGGCCCAAAGATTCAGAGGCCCCGCCTAGTGCAGTGACTTCTGCTCGCAACCTGGGCGTACAATTTGATGCAACCCTCTCCTTCAACGATCACGTCAGGAGTACGGCCGGTTGCTGTTTTGGACTCATCAAATCAAATGTTGGGACTTCCTCCCCATTGCCTCTAGGAAATCGGTCGTGGTTGCATTAATACTCTCCCGACTCGATTATGGCAATGGGTTGATGGCCGGAGTGAAAAAGTCCACTCTGAAGAAGTTGCAAAGTGTACAGCACGCTGCTGCAAGATTAGTGTTAAAACTACCCAGGAAATCTTCAGCCTCAGCAGCATTAAATTGTCTCCACTGGTTGCCTCTGCATAGGAGAATCCTTTTCAAACTCTTACTAACAGTTTTTAAAGCCCTGAAAAACATAGGTCCTAAATACCTCGCCAACCGTTTCATCCACTATGACCCCGCACGCTGTCTGAGATCCTCCGGGACCAACCTCACCAAGATCCCCAGGTATAAATACAAAACCAGGGGTGGAAAAACTTTCACAGTCCTGTTGCAGGGTTTCTGTACTCACACAGAACTGTGCACAGAGGAGTGGAACCTCGGCAAATTAGGATGTCCCAAAACTTACCTTAGCAACCAACTCACCCCTTACCGAGCTAGCTACAGTGTCTCATTGGACATATCAAACACCCAATGTTTAGACAAACCAGAACATGAACTTACAGTACCTCAGGGTACGTGGGACTCATGAACACTCTTTCGTTATATTATCATTACAAACCAGAACATGGAGTAAAGAAGACACATGTGCATTTGAAATGTTTATTTACTAATGCCGTCTTCTCAGGCGCAGTATCTTTGATAATACAAGTATACTTATTATCAGTAGCAAAATTATCAGCATAGTTACTAAGACATAAAAAGCGAATGGTGACAGCATGTTAACATGCTGTAATGAATAAGAGTTAACAACACTTATATCTCACCCTCCCTAACACATATATTATATTATTATCTAAGAAGGTCTCTTTGGGTTGTTTTAGGGCGGGCCCATACCTTAGTGTCCTAGCATGAAGGAATCACATCAGCATACACCAGCTCTCTCTGCATGTGCACCGCATCAAGTGTGTTAACAATTCTCGTGCAAAGCAATATCAATCCCGCCTCAAGCCCAAGTTGGCAAAGGCTGCACTTGTGTTATGACTATGAAGGCGTGGAGATCAGACCTCATAACAATTCCATATCGTGTTGCTCCTGAAACTTCAGCACTCTCCGTGCAGACATGTTTTATTAAACAAAGCAGATATCAGAGCAATAACATATTATTCTCACATTCACCACGGCAAACCACTAGGTTGAAAGCTAAGTCAACAATTAAGGGTCGTGTGCAGAAGTTGCAAGAAAGGAAAAATGGCGTTTAAATCTGAAATGTACCTATGCTAACTTAACACGAAATATGGATATATAGGAGCTATACAACACCCCCCCATGATCCGAGAACGGACTAAATAAGGTAACAGAAGTGCCATCACATGAGAGCAGAATCCATTTACAAATGAGCATGAATAAAAATTCAATAATAAAAACTAATGCTAAAAAATAGCCCACAAATATAATGTGGCTCAAGCCAATAGGCAAGCAAAAATAAAATGTCTTGACCAAAAGTCAATAAAATCAAGGAAATGCTATCAATCAGCATGCCAATTTGAGGCAGTGTCTATGATAAGACTGTATATGAAAAGTAAGCTGCAACAGCCTCCAGGAGGAAGTCACTGTCCTCATCCGAAAACAGTTCAGCCATCCAATTTAAAAGATGAAAGGAACATACGTGATCTTCCAGCACCGGATCCTCTATAACCATCAGAGGACAGCCCGGTGGGTTCTCAAGAAAACTTAGTTCCAAGAAATTTTGCGCTGCCGACAACACATTCCAGGGACCCATTAGTCCATGTGCCACCGCCAAGGCCATAATCCTTTCGTCAGAACAAACCAACTCGTGAGCAATGATAGGACTCATCAGTTGATCAAAATCGACGTCAGCAGATATTGGTCCGCAGAGACACAAATCAATGGCCCAAAGGAAATCACAGGTCAGGCAGCGAAATACAGGCTGGACACAGGTGAAATAGGAGAACCGAAAAGATAATCCAAAAGCCGTGCTTAGAGTCGCTAACGGCAGTGTGCCATAGTAATCAAGCATGCGGTTGCGAAACCGCGTCAGTAGTAGCTGTGCGTGGTCTTGCACAGGAAGGGCATCCATATTTAAAAAGGCAGAAAACCACCAATGCGCCAGCCGCTAAAGCAAGTAAAAACGGGAACCCTCCAAATAAGGATGAAAAAATAGAATGGAAGAAAGCAGGGATGACTCCAAAAATCTTCTCAAAGGAAGTCACGAGACCACCGCTAACAACTTTAAAAAAATGTGCTAGGCCCGTTGTGGAGGATGCGTTAAAGATAGAACGGACCATGGCTCCGAAATGCAAGGGCAAATCAGTGTTTAAAAGAGCCTGAACCTCCGTGCGGGTGTTAGCAATGTGAAGCACGAAAGTTTCACGGGCCGAGCTCAAGGCCACCTCTTTCTGGGACAATAGAGCTCTTATTCTAGCCATGCCGCTGAATTCTGCTCCCAAGGTCGGTATCTGTGGCCAAATGGAAGACTCCCTATGTTCACGTGTGGGAGGATAAAGAACATTTCTGCAGCAAATAACTCGCTCACTAACTGTTACTATGAAAGCTATACCTTTAATTAAACCACAACAGTTTTCATTATTGAGCATTAAATAACTACCATTCTCTAACAATTTAAACGTGGGGATGATAGCAGGAACTGGCGTGCCCTGTAAAACGCAAGCCATATTCGGGCGGTCCTTGTTACATGAACCGTGCAACTGTATGTGTCTGCACATTAAAGAATGATCTGGAGTCTCAGTACACTCATCCCCTGTTAGATAAACCTCTTGGTCATCCTTGAAACATCTGTATGTGTATGGGAGTGACCAGACCTCATGAAGAAAACCGCTACCTAAGGGTTCAAAACGACCTATTGGCACATATTTCATACAATTGGAAAACTTATATAAAGCAAAAGGCAGTGTTATTAAACCGTGGATAAGCCACGTAGCAGCAGTGGTCTCTGCCACAGAGAAAGGTAAAGATTCCAATCTTTCAATATGGAGCATAGAAAAGGAAGCATCACGCATTGAAAGCAAGCGTTGTTTGTCTGTCAAATTAAACGGTGCAAATAAAGAGGAAACGTTCATGTATCCCCAGGGAACTTTACCCATTTTTAGAGTCTGTAGTGTCCATGCAAACTGCATGATTGAACGTAATTGATTTTGACCATGGTATAATACAGACACTTCATCATGCACAATATCAACAACAGACGACACAATATTATCTAATGTGTAAATTCTAGAGGAAAGCACGTTAATGCTATTGTCAACCACTGCAAGCACTTTTTCAAGATTTGCTTGATCAATAGCCCTAAGGCGTGAAGCAGCCTCAATCTGTGAGAGTTTCCAAATTTCATTGTAAACCCCATATAACCATCTTTTCGACCTGCCACTAGCTGGGCCTTTAATGAAATCATTCAAATCCACGTCTGCATTCAGTTTGGAAAGGTGATACTTAACCGCAGGTAAAGTTGAATGTTTCAGCCAAGCTTGACACAACTTGCCAACTGAGTAAGAGGTGACAGTATGACTCAAATCAAAACGGGGATCAGATCTAACAGCCTTAAAACCGTCAGTTATATTTAAAAATCTCTTTTGGCAAGAATCAGCACTACGGTGCCAAAGCAGCCAACCCTTGGGATTCATACTGGAAATGTTAAAGGAGGAATTCAGAAGCAAAGCCTGTATTTCTCTAATGGACAATTTAGTAAAATTACTCCAATTCTCATATTCCTCCAACTCCGGGAAAGACGGGGTGTTTAACCTTTTAGATGTAGCCAATCCAAAGCACGTGGTCTGGGAAATGGTTTCATTTAAAAACCACATATGATTTGGGATGAGACATGCACGGTGCAAAGCCTCAGTGCCTTGTACCTGCCAGGCCCTTGAGCCCCAAACTGATTTAAGGTCTATGGTATCCTTCCATAACTCATACCCTCCAGTAACTAATTGATCCAGGAAGGCTTTTGAATATAACAATTTTGTATTTGTAAGTCGAACCTTGGACTGTGGCTGTTTGTGAAATTTAAAATAAAAGGACTCGGGATTGGACTGATTAAAGTCAGTGAAATAAGTATACTTTTTAAGAAACGTTTCTGAACTCCCTTGTGTTGGTGCTGGGCAATGTTCCCACTGAGTAAAATTAACCGCATCCCTCCGGGAAGATGTCTTGTGTAAGAAGTGATTGCCATAATGTTGGTAACAGAACAATTCACCATAATTAGCAGATTCTAAATATAAATCCTCAGCATCAAAAGCAGCATAATATTTCAAATCAGAAAACAAACTCTCCACAGCATTAACATCCCAATCATCAGAACGAATGTTTTGTTTCACTACATCCCCCATATTAACTCTTAGTACATTAGGGACATTAACGACTTCCGTTGGACCATGAATCTGAAAACGAACTGCATCCCACGCGATTCCATCCAGAACAGGCCATGCTGTGATGTTAACCAAAGTCAAGTCTCTTTTTAATCTGTGTGTAGAATGTGAAGAGGAAAGCGGGGCCAAAGTTCCATTCAAATGAGTAATGCAAGTTCTCTCCTCGACATAGTGTCCATTCATAATCCGAAAAAAATAAAACACAAAACCAATTGACATAAAAAGGTAAACTGAAAAAAGGACCAGCCAAATGTATATCCAAGGAGGTATCAAAAAATGTTTTTTAAACAGGCTGGCATATACTGCAATTTTAGAGGGTTTTTTCGAGGCAAGGGAAGCAGAGTCAAATGAAAATCTGGATTCCGTGGCTAAACGAGCTTGCAGGTCGGGCATGGACAAATCAGTGGGGTATGTATAGTCTGTCTCATCAAGGTTAGTTCCTGCTAAATTATTCAATAATGGACTGGAAACAGCAGGTAAATCGAAGGCCACCTCAGGTTCATTATTAGAATCAGGGGGCATAATTGAATTTCTCACAATGGAAGGACAGGAAACAGCCGGTGTCATGCTAAGAAGAATCGGCCACTCTGTGTATCTTGACATTGTCAATAGAAATAAACCTGTTTTCCTTACGACCCGGAAGAGGTGGTAAAATGACTGTTCTTGTGCCCTTCACTCCAAGCACTGGGACCGGAGCTCGATAGGAGGGACCAAACTCTTTCTTGTTGTCGATCTTCTCTCGAACCAGTTCTCCAACTTGGGGTAGCCAGCCAACTACCGGGATCTGCAACGCATCATCCGATGTGGAGGGCAAATGTTCCTTTGCAAGAGTGTCTCTCGTCTTTTGTAGATTCTGTAAAACATTGCAATGTTCATCTGCGTCAAAGGAAGTGGCGCGAACCACCGAGTCTAGACCGTCAAGGTCAGGGACGAACATCTTGATGCCAAAGAGCATTTCGTATGGGGTCCGCCCACCCAGAGACCTTCTAGGGAGATTATTAAGAGCACGCTGCACGCCATAGAGGTGAGCCAGCCAGTTTCTGCCAGTGCCTATAACTCGGGCTGTCAAAGATTGCTTTAAATCACGGTTCATTCGTTCAACTACACTATTACCCTCGGGTCTGTAGGGTGACGAAAACTTGACTTGGACCCCCATCGAAGTCATGGCATCCTTATACGCCTTAGAGGCGAAAGCCGGACCCTGATCCGAATGGAAGGTACCACAGGCAAAAATCCCTATAAAGATACGCAAATCTCTGATGACAGTCCGGGAATCAGCGCTGCGATGTGGCCATAACCACACAAAGCGTGTGCATGAGTCAACTGCTACTAAGATGTATTTATACGCAGTATCAGATGAAAATGGACCGCAGTGATCTAAATAAACACAGCCTAGTGGTTTATTAGAAATGTACAACTGAGTCTGAGGCGGACGCGTAGCAGTTGAAGGTTTAATCTGCTGGCATATGTCACAAAGAAGGACATAATCACGCGTCTGTTTGTACAGTCCCCGCCACCAGAAACGTTGTTGTAGTTGTGTTACAGTGGCTGAGACGCCCGCATGCGCAGACGCCACACCTTCATGAGCCGCTGTAATCAAGTCTGTTCTGCGATCCGTGTTGGGAATCAGCCGTTCCCCAACATCAGGAATTGTCACAAAAGGAACCTTTTCGGGACTTAAGTGGTATTTATACTTCGAAGGGAATCCCGAAGGATGTTTACTTCCCTTCTCAGAGGCAGCAACCGCTGCCAAGATGTCGCTATCAATCTTGGTTTTAGACCTAGTAACTGCTGCAACTAAGTATGTAGATACTGCTGATTTCGCTGCTTCATCAGCAAGCGAGTTGCCAAGAGCGTGTACTCCCACGCGCTGATGACCGAGAGTATGAATCACATAAACGAGAGGCAACATAGCTTTAAGCTCTGCCACTCGAACCCAGATCATTTTATGTTTTATTGTGCTACCCTTGGAATCACGAAAGTCATTTTGAATCCAAAAGAACAAGTTTTCATTGTAAGACTGGACACAGTAGTAAGAATCACTTACAATTAGAGTAGTAACACTTGGATCTGCGTACTCCAAAGCTAGTAATAGAGCACGAAGCTCTGCCAATTGTGCAGTGCAATCGCCCAGGGGCAACGTGTGTACCTCCCTGGAAATGAACTCGTCATTCAACATAGCACCGACCACAATGGCGCATGCGGAAACGTAGGCATGTTTAGAGCCATGCGCAACCTGCGCCGACCCATCAGTGTAAATGATGCAATGGAAGTCCTCCAAAGGTCGCATCGCCAGAGGAGCAGGATGAACGAATTCATACTGCAAGTACTCCTGTGACCGTAAGGAGGCGTCAAAAATAAACATGACATCTGCGGATGACAATGACGCAGCCCACTGAATCCACCGAGGGTGCAAAGCCTTTGAATTTGGTACACTGGCTTTCGTGACTGCCTCTAAATGAGGACAGGGTGTTACCACTAGCATGCGTTTCCCCTGTGACAGAGCACGTTCTTTTAGAATTGCCATCTGTACAGCAGTTAAAACTTTTTCTATGGTGGGAAACCGCATCTCAGCCGAGGTGTACAAGTGTGACTTGTAAGCAATAGGTACTGTGTCACCTTCATTAAAAGAGAGGTAGGTGAAACCCACCGTCCCAGGAATTATTCTTATTACCAGGTTGGTGTGGTTATCACGAGTCAGTAAATATTTAGAAGCGAGCAGATCAGCCTGCAAGGATTGCAAAATGGCTGAATGCTCAGGCAGCCAGCATGATTTTGAGAAAGTTGGTTGTATCAAAGCATACAGAGGCTTGACACGCTGGGCATATTCCGGAATGTAAGTTCTGCCGAAATTCAAAAAGCCCAGTAAGGATTGTAATTTCTTCAGTGTTGTTGGTGCGCGCAATTGTGCGCACTTCTCCAAGAAGTGAGGAGCCAAACCTCTACCTTCATTGTTGAGCTCATAGCCCAAAAACAACACTGTGTGTTCAGCAATGTGCGATTTTGCAAAGTTGAATTTGTAACCCATGTCTGCGAAGTTGCAAACAAGAGAATTTACACGACACAGATGCTCCCAAATATCGTCGTCTGTGAGATATATGTCATCCACATACGAAAAAGCATCCGGGTCGAGAGCCTCCAGAATAGAGACAATTCGAGCGGTAAATACACCAGGACTATTCTTGTAGCCCATTGGAAGACGCCGGAATTGCTTTTGGACTCCAGCGCTTGTAAAACTGGTCCATTGGGAGCTAAAGCTGTCCAGTCTGTGGGCATAAAAACCATTGGATATGTCAAGCGTTGTCTTGAAACGCTTACGCACGAGACTATCCACTAGGGCAGAGCCGTGGGTATTCTGTACTGCACAGTTACGGCAATGCGAGTTCAAATGCCGGTAATCCAAAACCAAACGATATGATCCGTCAGGTTTATTCACAGTAAAAAGGGGATTATTCATCGGTGACACACACGTTTCAATAACTCCCTGATATTCCAATTGTTCAAGGATTTCCGCGACGGAAGATTTTGCTTCACGCCGAATGGGATATTGAGGTTGAGGCTGCGGCTGAGACCGCAACGGTATTTCGTGGCAAGGCGACAATTTATCCCAACCACATTGGTTACGGTACAGAGCCGGCGCGAGAGCCCGAGCCCACTCTTCTGCAAAATGCTGCGCATGCTCTTTCGAGACAGTGTTCGCGAAACTGGGTAGGATTACCTCCTCCCCTCGCGGCGCCGCGAGCACAAAAGGTGGGGGCCAGTCAGCCTCCGAAAGTAAAATATCATATGTAGAAGACAGATTCTCCCAAAATACACCTTTAACGGTACGCTGTATGTCACCTTCAATTAACAGGACAATTTCATATAGTCTTTCAGGGGGAGCAAGTCTCGTATCCGCTGTTTCTATCACAACGTAGACTTCAGTCGCTGTCACCCTCAGTAGTGGACGCAGCGCCTCTCTGACTATTGTTATCTCCGCCGCGCTGTCCAGCAAGGTCAGAGCCCACGTCAGATTCCGAAGCCGCGTTCTCACTATCTGTGGCATATCGATGCGCTGTTAAGGCTGCGACTTTCTTTTTCGCAAACTGCGGACGCCGAGGCGTAGAATCCTCCTGCTTCACTGCGCCGTCCGTCTGGCGGGACTGACCACGTCCTTGTTGGCCACCACGTCCACGTCCACCCCCTCCTCCTCCACCGGTTTTCTGGGCCGATGTGTCCTGAAAGGAACGAGGAGAGCGTTGATCAGAACCCTGAAAACGATCAGGTGATTTAATCATCGCGCGGTCGCGCAAATCATAAACTTTTTCGGGTGGTGCAGGAGCTAGTATTGCAGGAAAAGGACCCTGAGTCTGCGTTGTCTGCTTCCCCTGTGTCTGTTTTTTAGGCCAATTTTGTTTCTTGGACTTGGGCTGGGCATCTGTCACTGCAGATTGTCCCAGTGGTTGTTTTTTCTCCTTCACTGGAAAATATTTCAGACCTCTACTTGTGCGGCCAATCGTTTTATAAGCGGCCACCACAATCTTTGCTAACTGGCGGGGTTTGTCGGCATCGGGCAGAGCAGCCAAAGCATTCGACACCTGAAAGTTAACTGCATCTCCTTTAACATTGGAGAGAATGAGATCACTTACAATCTCAAAAGAACCACACAGGCGCATACCCAATTCAACCGCTGCCTCTGGACCGTGATCATTCTGAACACGTCGAACGATTTCAGGCAGGGCAGTCATAGACGGGGTGCCGAAGCACCTTGTATAAACTGCCGCAAATGTTTTTCCCCAGCTGTCACAGTCAGCAAGTTCAGGAGTAATATCCTTCGGTAGAGTAATCGTCAACATTCTATGTTTATCAGCAGGAGTAGAATTCGGAAAAACCGCCTCCAGTTGATCAAACTTCTCTGCTAGCCAGAACGGGAAGTCATCGTTGTCAACAGGACGCGCACCAAAAACCGAATTTACCATCACTGGATTGAGACGCATTCCGCCTCGTTCCATGGGAGCGGCCGCACCCCCCTGGGGACCACCAGGAAGATGCCGACCAATGTATTGCACTAAAGCACGAATCACGGAAATGGAAACTACATGTAGCCTGCGAATTTCTGCCAGGGTACAAGCCCCGTGATTCGGGTGCGGGGTAAAGCCACCCAACGCAGGCCAATTAGTACCTGGAATTGAGAGTGGACCTAACCTCGCACGGGACAAAGAGTGGGGGAGGGCGCCATCAAACCAAACTCGATGCTGCCAATGATCAATAGGTATTTCCAATGCCCTGTATGGCGTATATTCAGCCGGGACATCCGAGGCGGTGTAGGAGTGGTACAAACCAGAATTAGCGTCCACAGCCGGAAACGTAACCCAAGAGTAAAACAACTCGTAAGGAAACGCCGGATCTGCACTTACCACGAAAATCACAGCCATCCCATCTACTGGGACCTGGTATGTCTGAAGATGGTTGCGTATCGCTACGCGACTATGCTGCGCAATAGCCACCGCTGCCGCCATCACAGAATTGGAAACAAGAAAACACAAAGAATACTTTGTAGCACAACTGGGTAGTAATTCAAAGAAACCGTTTAAGTAAGAATCAAGCTTGAATAAAGACCTATTTCAAAAAATAGGTAGGTTTCACCAACACCCCGTTTTCCGGAAACGGACGTGAAGGGGTTAAGGCATGAACGATAAACTACTCGAGTGTCATGATATAAGACCACCGAAACCGTTGGGCGCCATGTTGCAGGGTTTCTGTACTCACACAGAACTGTGCACAGAGGAGTGGAACCTCGGCAAATTAGGATGTCCCAAAACTTACCTTAGCAACCAACTCACCCCTTACCGAGCTAGCTACAGTGTCTCATTGGACATATCAAACACCCAATGTTTAGACAAACCAGAACATGAACTTACAGTACCTCAGGGTACGTGGGACTCATGAACACTCTTTCGTTATATTATCATTACAAACCAGAACATGGAGTAAAGAAGACACATGTGCATTTGAAATGTTTATTTACTAATGCCGTCTTCTCAGGCGCAGTATCTTTGATAATACAAGTATACTTATTATCAGTAGCAAAATTATCAGCATAGTTACTAAGACATAAAAAGCGAATGGTGACAGCATGTTAACATGCTGTAATGAATAAGAGTTAACAACACTTATATCTCACCCTCCCTAACACATATATTATATTATTATCTAAGAAGGTCTCTTTGGGTTGTTTTAGGGCGGGCCCATACCTTAGTGTCCTAGCATGAAGGAATCACATCAGCATACACCAGCTCTCTCTGCATGTGCACCGCATCAAGTGTGTTAACAATTCTCGTGCAAAGCAATATCAATCCCGCCTCAAGCCCAAGTTGGCAAAGGCTGCACTTGTGTTATGACTATGAAGGCGTGGAGATCAGACCTCATAACAATTCCATATCGTGTTGCTCCTGAAACTTCAGCACTCTCCGTGCAGACATGTTTTATTAAACAAAGCAGATATCAGAGCAATAACATATTATTCTCACATTCACCACGGCAAACCACTAGGTTGAAAGCTAAGTCAACAATTAAGGGTCGTGTGCAGAAGTTGCAAGAAAGGAAAAATGGCGTTTAAATCTGAAATGTACCTATGCTAACTTAACACGAAATATGGATATATAGGAGCTATACAACAGTCCTTGCAGCAAGGGCTTGGAACAACCTGCCCGTAAACCTCAGACTGATTGAGACTGAGAGTTTTTTCAGGAAACAACTGAAGACTTGGGTCTATCAGCAATCCGATACCTATGTGATGGCAGCCATCTAGATCCTCTATCATTCAATCTTGCACACGCTCGCTTAGCGCCAAGATGCTCCCTTCGGACGAAAGGCTGCGCTTAATAAATACCCACAAATACAAATACAAATACAAGTCCTGGAGGGTCCACTCAGCCTTTCATCCTTCAATGAGTACCATTGAGTTGGGTAACAATTAACATCTGTTATTCAGAGCCAAGATGCCCTTCTGGGGGTACGTGCACTTTACAAAAACACGGTATGTTATCCGAGATAAGGATGCTTCAGGTCTTGTCTTCAGGAATGCTGCTCCCAAGAGAGTGTCTCACACCCCAAGGCCCAGCAAAGGAGAGAAGCAAAGCCCCGTAACAACCCGAGCCCCGCAGGGACCTCCCGCGTCCTCATTACAGCCATACCAGGAAAGCAAAGATGAGCAGCCAGGAGTGCCAACCCCCTCTATGGCATCCTAGTTGGGGGGGGGTGTGGCTAGTATTCAATCACCCTCCCGCTTTGTTGCTGTTTTAAGGTGACATCACCTCATTTGCAATGACTGGGATGAGGACGAGGGATGTAGGGGTAATGTAGAAAATTAAGGGGAGGAGAGGAGAAGAGAGAAGAGAAGAGGGGATGAGAGGAGAAGAAAGGAGAGGAGAGGAGAGGAGAAGAGAGGAGAGGAGAGGAGGGGTGGGAGGGGAGAGGAGAAGAAGGAGAGGAGAGGAGAGGGGAGGAGAAGGAGAGTGGAGGAGAGGAGAGGAGAGGAGAGGGAGGGAGAGGGAGGGAGACTCCGGGAGGGAGAGGGAGGGAGAGGAGGGGAGAGGGAGGGAGAGGAGAAGGAGAAGGAGAGGGGAGAGGGAGGGAGAGGAGAAGGAGAGGGGAGGGGAGGAGAAGGAGAGGAGGAGGAGAGGAGGGGGCAGGGGAGGAGAGAAGAAGAGAGGAGAGGAGAGGAGAGGAGGGGAGGGGAGGGGAGGAGAAGATGGGAGAGGAGAGGAGAGGAGAAGAAGAGTGGAGGAGAGGAGAGGAGAGGAGAAGGGAGGAGAAGAGAGAAGAGAGAAGAGGAAAGGAGAGGAGAGGAGAGGAGAGGAGAGGAGAGGAGAGGGGAGGGGAGGAGAGGAGAGGAGAGGAGAGGAGAGGAGAGGAGAGGAGAGGAGAGGAGAGGAGAGGAGAGGAGAGGAGAGGAGAGGAGAGGAGGG